>NC_143384.1:8956992-9570268 GCF_980474605.1 Leiobunum rupestre | reverse complement strand
TGCGACCGCACCGGGCACCGTCATAGGTGGGGGCGCCGAAACGGGATCAGGACGACTGGACCAATAACATTTGACCGCAAGACCGAAACGCCTGACCTCGCAATGAGATCTCGCAACACCAGAAAAACTTGCTGGGGCCGCTACTGCATACGTAGCCATAACACTCTCCATAGCCTTTATTAAACGACGTTGGATATAACCTTTTAAAGTACATAGATTTGAAATTTGATTTTTTAAAAAGGCAAAATTAAAGTTTACCTGTTTCAGCAGTTTTAACAACTGTATAAATAAGACCTTCTCTACCACCCAGCCAAATAGGACTCTCAGGACCATAATCATCCTTGATGAAATATGGCAAGGTTCTTTTGCGAAAACCAAAAGGAATTCGTTTACCGTCAATTTTCTGTTGACCTATACAGTACATAACCTAATGGAAAAGTGGAAAATAAAAGAATAGACATTCTACAATCTGACCACAAACAACAGGTACAAACTTCTGAGATGTTAACCTTGGATATTTTAGCTCCAGAGCCAACCATAACTTTGAAGTTATTAAACTCTGATAAAGATTTTTAGCAATTTGCACCAGTTTTATCATGAGCATCATTCAGGATTATGACTTGAATATCAAAAGTCTGCCTCAGAGTATTACGGAGTGAAGGCTCCAATTCATAATGGTATTTTTTTTTTCAATAAAGTCTTTCACATCTTGTTGGCTTTACGAATAGTCATTGTATCTATACAAAACATTTTGTTGAACGGTTAGTCTTTACAAAAAACTGTACATTCAGCTGATCAGCGATAGTGTCTCCAATACCAATGGTATGACCTTCTAAGAGTAACCAACTGTTAACACCGGTTTGAATATGTCCGTAGAAGGCACCGGCCACTTCATGACCAAGTTCAGCAAATATGACGTGCTCCTACAGTGTTCTTACACCCAATTCCAGTATAAGTTCGCCGTGTTCAATCATAACCTAAAAAAATATTTTAATAATCAGATTCTGAAAGTATCAAGATTTAACTTAAAGATTTACTTTTGTGCCTCCAGAAGATATCCAACAATAAGGGTCATCATCCTCATCATCTGGATGAGTGCTGTGCTTACTGATCAAGTTTGTATTCCCAGGAATAATTAAGGAAAATATTTGTTTTCCAGTCCATAATGGTTTGATTTTTAAAATGGCTGGCATTTAATTCTAAATAATCGATATTGATCAAACAATTCGAAGGTTTAAGACGATAACAATTGGTTGCAAGCATCCCTCCTAAGTTTAACACCCTAGATGGGCTACTTTCAACAATTTGGTGTCTGGTTTTTTGCCTTTTTTCCTTTTCTTGTTTTTTTCCCCTTTCCTCCGCTATGTCCCAGTTTATGAAAATCACCGCATAATAAATTATCATTTTTAAAAAGCAATAAATTATTTTTCTTTTAAAACCGGGACAAATGTCATAACCATCAACTTCATCTGTCTCTTTGACTAATTTTGTTAAGATATCAGGTTCATGAATTTTTTCATTAAATACTTTAATGAATATCTTTTCAATTTACAGCATGAATGCAGTGACGACCTCAGATGGAGAAATCAACCCTCCAAAATCTCCCTTATTATAGGAATAGGCTTTAAGATGTGTCAATGTCTAGCTTTGGATTTCCAGGCATTCAGACTCAGTAAAGAAGCGGCACATTGTTTTATCAAATTCACATTGATGGCAATCTCTTACTTTCTTTATGACACTGCCTGTCACGTATGACAAAGCATTAACGTCAACTGTACTTCCAAACGCTTCAGCCACAGTCTTGCCATCAATTTCCTTCATGCCAGAAACTCTTTTCTTTTGTAGGTTGGAGCCAGTGCCCTTTTCTTCACCGTATTCAATGGTTGCTTATTCAAAGATTTTAAACTGAGAAGAATCTCGGCAAAATCTTCTTCGCAATTTTGGCCGAAAAGATTGCGTTAACAACTGCTTGAAAGCATCCCTCAATTGCAAAGCATTTGGGTTTTGGCGGTTTCCTCCTTTCTGCCTCACGCTGCAAAAATAATTTTCAAGAGGGTCCTGATTAAACCGCCTTGTGAACAAGAAATTAGCTCCTTCTTGGTGGAGATCATTCCAAAGCCCTTTTATAGCTGCTATGGCTAGCAACCAGCCATCAACACAGAAAATTCTGATGCTTGGTTTAGGCAGGATAAACTTTATCGATTTCAGCATTTCTACTGAATCATTGAAAGTTTGATGGTGGGCAGAGTTTTTGGTAAGCATTCTTCGAAGTTCTTTGGTCGAATTGTATTTCGAAGAATTTACTGCATCGAACATTCTGTCAACTTTCGCAATAAACTCTGCTGAGTATGCAGCTTCTGCCTCCAGTTTTCCTAAAGTTTAATTAACAACAAATATTTTTAATGTGTACAGCTGAAATTTGTGGTAAAAATTAAATTGACATACCAAATGCTATACACGTTGACATCCCTGCAGATACGGCGTGAGAGAATAATTGTGCCGCATCTCTGACTCTCATCTTTGAGAATGATGTCGGATGAATGTGTGTGTGTTTTTTTTTTCAATTTCGGCGCTAATCTTAAAGGTCTTGTCCGGTCATATTGTTTACCAGACACTTCCATCAAATAAGTCCGAAAGTTAGTTCTCAGGCTTTTTAGTAAGTGAGGTGGATCATACAATCCATAAATCTTTTGACCATTGTGTATAAAAAAAGGTTGTTCTTCTGATAACTTTAGGCGGTTGAAAAGGGACCTATTGGCGGGACCTTGATCAGCTACAACTGCTCGTACCATGATTCCAATTTTTTGCAGCTTAATTATACACTCTCTGAGAAATGTTTCCATTTTCCCAGAGTTTGTAGTCCCACGAGCGAAAGAATAGTTGAGAACTTGTTTCCAAGGCTTAAAAATCCCTTGGATCATGATCACAAAGGATTCAATTGCCAAAACCTTTTCTCTTTCCCCGTTGCCATGGTCTACAAAACCTTCAACCTGGTCCTTGGCAGGATCATAGGACAGACCAGACATTAAACTGACTTCATCAATAAGCAGCACGCAGTTTCTGTTTCTTAATGACATATTTTCAGTTTTTTTCCTCAAAGCTTCAAAAATGTTGTCATTGAAACCAGGTTCTATGATGACACCTTCCATCCATTTTCTTAAAGTTCTTGGATTTGGTAGCAGAAAGAGTTTAGAAAATAGACGATAAAAAATGGCCAAAGCAATCTGTTTGTCATATTCAGGCCATCTTCTCCCATTTTTTGAACGGTTGTTGTTGAGCAATTGCGACTCAAAAAAACTTCCCTGCTCTTTTGTGAGAAACTCTTTTGCAGTTAAAATTAAATTTTTTATTTTTGCTGGTTGAGTTTTTGGAAGTTTAGATTTTAATTCAACTACTCTTTTCCGACTGCGGCTTAAAAGAGTTGATTTTACTTTTAGCTTCTTTTTCAGTTTAACTTTGCGTGGTGTATCATTTGTTGGCTTTTTCAGACTGTTGGATTTTATCTAAAATAAGGTGTTTAAATAAATTTTATGTCGAAATCTATCAGAACATTTTGTATAATACCCACCAGTAGAAACCATAGTTGGCGATTTAAAAGAAGTTCTACAAAATTCAGTTGAAATTGCCTCATCTAAAATATTAAAAAGAAACTAAGTCCTGAAATTATCTATATAATATATAAGCAATGTACCAGTGATACCAAAGTTACTGCGATCATTTCTGGAAAAAATCCCACGACCTCCGAAATGTGGATGTACGGGTTTTCTCAAGACTAAATGCAAAACATTTAATTAACAATTATACTAATTATATTAAGTTAATATTAATGACATTACAGTTCTCTTTGTCTTTATGAAGCTTGGTACTTTTGAAGTAATACTCCACAATGTCTACAATTGAAGGTGGGTGGTGCTCCATGTCATTTAAATTTATCCATGACTTATATTCCTAATACAATGAAATGTAAATTAATTATATAGAAATAATTACCGAAGGACTAATGATTTTACTTGATCCTCATCCATCATCAGGTTTGCTGTTGAAGGCATGTCATTCGTGAATAAAAATTCATGAACTAAACTTTTCAATAGACTTGTAATGAAATCTTAGGAAAGTGAATAATGATATTAATACCTATATAATATTGTTATATTATATTAAGTTTGATATTCGTGTTACTACCTTTAGGTAGAAGATCGTTTCTATTCAATCCAATGGCCAGTTTTATTTTAGTGGCTGGTGAATATATGGATAATGAATCCTTAGGACTCCTTTTCCCATCATGATTAACTAGCCCTAAAATGCAATATATTTGTAATAATTTAATATAGTTGAGTTTCTCATGCATAAGAAAGTTACTTGTTAAATCAATGGATGTTTTTAAAGGAGTTGATGTCATTGGTATTTCACTGTTAGACATTACCTGAGTGTCATCTACATTGTCACAAAAAGATATTTAATTAGTTATTTATACTACATACTCGATAATTTTAAACAATACCCCTCATATTGTCACATAGTGTGTGGTTCACTGGAACTTTTGAAAATGAATCACTGACTAAGGAAATTATAAAAATAATATTCCCATTATTAAGGAAATTATAAAAATAATATTCCCATTATTAACACAGTTGACAAATCCGCCTTCAGACTCCTTTTACCATCAAAGGATAAACTTCCTTCATGATCATAGTAGTAAAGGTCTAACCTCTTTGAGGGTTTTCCATGTAGAGGTAGACGTGGGGGTCAGCACCGGAAGTCCCCGCTTCCTTCCCCCCGTCAAAGGGGGTCGACATTTTCCTCCCTCTGCCTAAACTAGGTCAGGGAACTCGGGGTGAGGTCATTGACACGGGTTTCAGGTCACTCCCGCCAGGTAGCGCGTGATCACGCGATTACCACGCGTATACCACGCGTGTACTTCACGCTGATTGGCTGGTGTTTTGGCAGTGGATGAAGTCTACAACTCATAAGCATTTTGGCGTGAATTTAACATGTGTTTTGATTAGGGTAAGGATCAACAAGTAGTTACACTCTACGAAAAAGTTTATTATATGTTTGAATATTAATTGATGGCGGGGAAGCGGGTAAAGTTTGAGCGCTCCTTTAAAGGAATGCCCGTCGCTTTTCTCCGCGTTTCTCTCTCTCTCCATTGTTAACGCTGTGACAGGTTTTGATTGATTTAGAACAGGTGTTATTCGGTGTAGAAAGTACGAGGATCCCCCGTTGCTCTCGGGGGTGCATTCTATATACAGTAAAAGAATTTCAACGCGCCCGCCCCTCAGAGCGCTTCGCGAATTTATCGGGTCGGAGAAAGCCGGTTCGTCGCAAAAAGAATTTATTTCGGGGTTTTCTTTTAAACAAGCGTCCCATTCACACTCCCATATGGTAATTAAACGCGCGTTGGGGTAATTTTGACGATAAAACTCGATTTTGTCGTGAGTTTTTAAGTAATTATTGATATTAGATTCTTTAAGTTCGTAATTGTACCCATTATGGTCAGTGTGATTGGGACACCCGTGCCAGAAACACCCGAAAAATTCCCCAATTATTTAAGGGTCAGCGCTGTAAATGTCGGGGTGGTAGGAGGCTAAAAACTTTTCGCCCTCCAAAGATCGCGCCGTTTGAAACTTTACGTGCATTTTTTGCTCCAAGTAAGCCGCCCATCTGAGAGCCTTAACGGAATGCTTACCCTTGTACCCTGCTGGCGGGATAATAGCTATGGTATTTGGTTTCAGATACCGACTCAAAAAAATCGGTTAAAGCTCCAGGTAGAGTCACGCTTTTTCCCGCCAAAATGTCGAAATTGACCTTTTCAATGGCGTACTTTGTCAATACTTCTTTTAAATCAAAAACGATAAATTTTTGGGCGTCGTACTAAGTTTCGAAATTTGCCAATTGGTCGGGGGTGAATTTATCTACTTCGAAAAAGTATTTTTGAGGTACGGCGTCGATATAGTCTAAGGTGTCTTTTTTTAAGAAGGAATACGGCAAAAAACCCTTGCTTTCGCTTAAATTAAACATTTTGGAGAAGCTTCTGAGAGGGGCTGGAAAATAAGAAAAGCTATCTATAAATCTTATATTTTATTTGGGCAGAAACATCGCGAGAAGTTTGCAGCCTTTAAAGATAACTTTGGGGGTTATTGACCGGGCCAGAATACCTTTTAATAAGAGTAAACTGTCAAATCCAGACCCAAAATGCGAAATGCACGTAATGTTTTTAAAAAGTGGTTCGACCTTTGAATATTTGGTCTTACCCTTTTTTGCAACGACCTGACTCTCCAATAAGTAATCTAAAAACGTCTCGACGCAATTAAAGACGGTAAAGATACGGTAATTGTACGTTTCAGAGTAAGGACAGTCTTGCATAGCTGTAATGAGCAGAACGGGTTTGATCTCGTCATTGTCGACTAAAGTTTCAAAATCAAAGTAAAGGATTCTGGTGGAATTTTCTGGTAGAGTTATAGGTTGAACAAAACACGAATTTTGCGGGTGCTCAATTTTACAGTAATGACATTTCAAATCGCATACGTGCTCCCCTTCAAACTCTTTCCCGCAAGTCAGGCAACGTTTGAGTTGGTCACACGTGCCTAATTCTATATGCTTTTGGAAGCACGTATCCCCCGAAAAATATCTAAAGCAGCTGGCGCAACGTTTACTAGGTTCGGTATGGGAAACATTCGTGTCGAGACAACGCTTACAACTAACGGGACCCTCGCAATTGTGCTTCTTTTTTTCTTTGATATTCCCAAAAACTTTCAAACAAAATGGACAGTACCCTATTCCCCCGAACATGGCGGCGTAAGACCTCACTACGTGGACGTGGTTTCTTAATTTAAGGAGAAAGATTTTTTTGGGTTGAAAGTGGCCTAACTAAATGGGGTCAAAATTGGAATCGGAATCGAGTAAGATAATTTGATAATCTGGCAAGACATTTTGGAATTTAGGAATGTCTTTTATTTCAACAGGACCTGGGGGCAGTGTTGCGAATGTTTGACGAGCGAAAATCCCACAGTCCAGTTCCAAAATTTCCAGCCAAACCCCCTACACGTTTTTAGCCACGCCCCTTCCCAAAACTCAGCGGAAAACATTCCAAATATTTTCAAGTTTTGTAGGCCAGCGCCGCGAAAAAATTAAATAAAAATTACTAATAATTTTTATAAAAAAATCTATAGGAAATGTTTTATTAAGTCATTTTACCAGCTTCTTTGATTGAAACGTACGCTTAAATGAGCAGTATTTTTAAAATTGCAAGAGATTTAATATTATGTTTATTGTGATTATAGAAGTCTGATATTTTCGGTTTATGAATTTCTGGAAATAGTGCTTTTTCAAAAATTCAGGCCACAAATCCCACCAAATCAACGATTTTCGCTTAAAAATCCCTTTATCCCACACAGCCCAAAAAATCGCCAAAAATCCCACAATGTGGGATTTATCCCACACATTGGCAACACTGCCTGGGGGAACTTTTGACAATCTGTGTAACGCCAAGGCCACTTTTTTTTGTTTTGGATGGTTGACATTACGAATGTAATTTAGATCATGCATATTAAAATTTTTGGATTGGCCTTTATTTTTTAATTCTTGGTAGTCAGCAGGGCATTTTCCTACAGCTACAGCCCTGGCAAAGCACAGATTATCAGAATTGCGAATCGGAATAAAGGTAATGCCCTGTTCAATGTAATTTTCTAAGCACGCAATAGTCCTGTTACGAATACTTTTTCGACTACCACTCATATTGGTGTCTTGCAGAAGAATTATGTCGAATTTTAGAGGGGCTTCAAAGTATAAATTCTTATGGGACTGGGCTACTTGCTCGATACCACTTAAAATTCTATCGGCCGTCAACTCGTTTAGGTTCATAAATTGGAAATTAATGGGCTCTTCGAGTTCGTCCGAACTGACCGCTATTCTGATTCGACTATAACCCTGATTTTCATCGCTAATTTCGTTTAATAAGGATTGGAAAATTTCGTTTAATTGGGTTTCTATTCGCGCGTGATTGAGTTCGTCCAAGTTTTTAAACTCGCACTTGAATTCTAAAGTTTTACATTTGTATTTTTTGGAAGTCCGAGAGATAATTTTAGTAACCGAATAATAGTTCTCAGGTCGAAACCTGGTACTTAAATCGAGAGGGGCTTCTTGAGTCATTGTAATTTACGAATTTCGTCGTAGCGTTGAGTCACTTCCCTAAATAACCGCAGGACGTCGTGAATGTCTCTTCTTCCATTTAGGGTAAGCGATTTTGCTAATGAGGAACCAGAATTTTGGGTCAAGCAAGTGTGACCGGTGGCCTGGCTATGGCGAATTTCTAATTTATCGCCCTCAATTAGGTAAACGGCGTCTTGGTCCTTGACGTCTTCTAAGGCTGCTTTAAGCTGGGGTCCTGATTCTAGTTTAACGCATACACCCTGTTTAGTCGGTTGCAAACGACTAGATGCTACGTGCGTGGCGTAACGCCTTATATCTATATATATTTTTTGGTCAAAGGTCGTTATTTTAACGCCCAAATCTCCGAGCTCGGAGAATTCTAATACAACATCGTGCCAAGTGGTATTCTTTGTTAATTTTTCTAGGTCTTGCTTAGCCCCTTTCCCAGCTTCGCTTTTTTTCGTTAAATAATTGTCGAGGTTTAATTTTTTTTAATTACTTCGCCGACTTTCGATATCCTAGCGTATACTTCGGGCAACTGCACTGGTACTGTTGGTGGAGTGTAATAATCGAGCTTAATGTCGTCTCGGGCTGCCTAAGACATATAGAGATTCAAAAACTAATCTCGCTTAATTTTTTTTCAAAAACATAATTACCATCTTGCTGATCTTCTTGAGTCTCTGAGTCGTCGGGGAGAGCGATTCCGGTGTTAGTCGCTTCTGCGAAATTGACCGTTACGCAGAGCTGGGCAAAACTGACATTTAGTTCACCTTTCTCGAACTTTTTGTAGTTCGTTCGCCCAAAGTTCACTGCATGAATAATTCGGACTCAAACGTACTCCTTATCACTCTCAGCATGAATTCGGCGACACTTAAGTTTGACAAAAATTCTCCCGCAAAGAAGTTTTTTTCAATCGAGCTTTGGTACAAAGGTTCTTAGCAGAAAGGGAAAATTGGGTGAACGCTTTATTTGCGGTTGCACTGCGAAAAGTTCGATTAATGAACGAATTTTTCGTGAATTTTGAAAGAGAGTGACAATTGGAAAAACGTGTTATTTTCACTCGTTCTCCGAGAAGTTCGATAAAGGAACGAAACTTCTGTGAATTTTAAAATAGAGCGACAATTGGGGGAACGTGTTATTTTCACTCGCTCTCCGAGAAGTTCGATAAAGGAACAAAAGTTCTGTGAATTTTAAAATAGAGCGACAATTGGGTGAACGTGTTATTTTCGCTCGCTCTCCGAGAAGTTCGATAAATGAACGAAACTTCTGTGAATTTTAAAATAGAGCGACAATTGGGTGAACGTGTTATTTTCGCTCGCTCTCCGAGAAGTTCGATAAATAAACGAAACTTCTGTGAATTTTAAAATAGAGCGACAATTGGGTGAACGTGTTATTTTCGCTCGCTCTCCGAGAAGTTCGATAAATGAACGAAACTTCTGTGAATTTTAAAATAGAGCGACAATTGGGTGAACGTGTTATTTTCGCTCGCTCTCCGAGAAGTTCGATAAATAAACGAAACTTCTGTGAATTTTAAAATAGAGCGACAATTGGGTGAACGTGTTATTTTCGCTCGCTCTCCGAGAAGTTCGATAAATGAACGAAACTTCTGTGAATTTTAAAATAGAGCGACAATTGGGGGAACGTGTTATTTTCGCTCGCTCTCCGAGAAGTTCGATAAATAAACGAAACTTCTGTGAATTTTAAAATAGAGCGACAATTGGGTGAACGTGTTATTTTCGCTCGCTCTCCGAGAAGTTCGATAAATGAACGAAACTTCTGTGAATTTTAAAATAGAGAGACAACTGGGGAAGTGGCGTAGCTAGAGGGGAGTGGTCCGCCCCGGCTGCCCCCCATTTGGGCATGATTTCGGGGTGACACCCTGCACCCGACCGTGAAAAAATAAAAACTTTCACAAACTAGAGACTATAGTGAGTTGCAGGCTAAGAAAGACAAAATATATAGTACAATCGGCGCAAGGATGCCTCAGATCGTTTCCGGTCATTCCACCGCGCGAAATTTGAATTTGGCCATTTATCTGTCAAATTGGAATTTTGCTGTTTTTGTCGTCTTTTAGCGCCATCTAGAGACCGAAATTGGAATCTTTATTTTTAATTTCATAATTGTGGTGGCGAGCAAATTTAAAAGATTCCTATCATTCTTAAATTTAAAATAGTATTTATAATTATTTCTTTTTGTAAATTTATTTCTACGTCTTACCAGTTAAATCGGCAGTTTCTTTTAAAATAGTTACTACGCTTTCTGGGGGTAACGTTGTCTTAATGAGCTATAGACGTTTAAAATTATATTTTAACAATAAACCTTTATCAGGCTTTTTATAGTAACCTCTTGGGCTATTTAAAATATTTGGAGCTTCAATTATCGAACCTTCTTTAGCTGCATTCAGTAATTAAACTCATGACAACATGAAATTAAAAATAGATTCCAATTTCGGTTCCTAGGTGGCGCGAAAAAACGATGAAACTCACGAAATTTGAAATTGACCGTAGTGGTAAAATTTAAATTACGCGCGGTCGACTGACCGGAAATGGTCTGAGGTATCCTTGCGCCGACTGTACTATATATTTTGTCTTTCTTAGCCTGCAACTGACTATATTAAGTAGCGCACCATGATATCCACCCCGGTTGTCACCCATGCTAGCTACGCCACTGAATTGGGGGAACGTTTTAATTTCGCTCGCTTTCCGAGAAGCTAGATAAATAAATGAATCTTATCCGAATTTGGGAAAAAGCTTCATTTGTGGCAAGTTTCACCAATCGAGTTTAGTAAAGGAATCTTCTCATAATAATTTTATTGACAAGTATATAAAATTGATAAGGCGAAAGGATTCTTAAGCGAAGACGTATCGCTAGGTTTTTCGTATAGGAAATTTCATTTATCCAATGGTTTTCCCTAAAATCTGGAATTTTCTCATCGGGTATGATTTTCGTCAACCCTTGTCAATACCTTTCACTCTTAAAAACTTTAATCCGACCTCGCAACAATATGAGCAAAATTCTATTTGTTTGTATGTTTGTTTGGTGGTTGGTATGTATGTTTGTAAAATGGTTTGTTACTCTTTATGCACGCCCAAGATAATAGGCCTTTCTATAAAGTAACATAAGCCTTCTTGTTAAGATGTATCGAGCGCGTCACTCGTGACGTAGTAGTGACGTTTCACTATGATAGCCAATTAAAATTCGACGAGTCACCCTTTTTATAAAGATCTAACCTTCAAAACTGAACTGAACTCCTAAGTATCTCGTGGCGAAAGCGATACATTAAAACAAGTTCGGCAAGCGAAATGAGTTTATAGAAAGGCTTATTGTCCGATTCGCATGAAATTTTGTCTGCGGAGTTGTGGTGCCTGCTATGGCACGCCAAACCGGACAAAATTCGTCTACCACTCGCTATATTCATACTTTACCTCTTGTTATATTCATACTTGGTCTTGCTATACTCATACTTGGTCTTGGTATATTCATAACCTCTTACTATACTCATAATTGGTCTTGTTATATTCATACTTGGTCTTGCTATACTTATACTTGGTCTTGTTATATTCATACTTGATCTTGCTATATTCATACTTGGTCGTGCTATAAATTAATTAATTAATGTTTATTTTGGAGTTTTATTGGTTTATTTACCTCGGGTAAAAGGTAATTTGACTTAAAAAACCATGGCGGGCATTTTCCTAATTCGATTGAAGTTTTTTTTATTAATATTCTTAAAAACCAAATAATGAATTTAAGAAAATCGAGTATGTTATTATGGGCTTGAAACATATATCTGTTTAAAGCGGTGGTTGTGAAATGACTCGACTCTTTCAGCCGCGATAGTTTGGCCTTAGACCATTCCATTGGTCGTCGTATCCGGGGGGGGGGGGAGTTCATCGGGAAATTTGACTCTACGAATCGCGCTCTCGATTCAACGGGGCATTACACTCTTTTTCGCACCTTTATTTTACCCCTCTTAAATGCCTCCCACTCGTCGGCCATAGCTTCTGCCCTCAGCGGGGAGTCTAGAATCCACTCTTTGGGTATCCGTAATGGAGGATGGGGCTGAAAGGGAGAACACCAAACATGGACGCGCTCAAAAAATACCGCGAAAAAGAGTGTATACATAGTTTGCATCCCTACGTCATCAATGACGCAGTTCCAAGTATAGATATAAGAACCAAGAATAAATATTTAATTTGAGCAAGAATGAACAGTTCTTTGCCGCCATTTTGAAGGTGTAGATTTCTTAGTATAACGGGAGGGTTAATAGTTTCAATCGTCTGTTTGCGGATTTTAATTATTTTCAAATGATTAAGGAATTATTTTCAC
Organism: Leiobunum rupestre; assembly: GCF_980474605.1. NCBI lineage: Eukaryota > Metazoa > Arthropoda > Arachnida > Opiliones > Sclerosomatidae > Leiobunum > Leiobunum rupestre. The sequence continues at coordinate 9,557,788 of NC_143384.1, read as the reverse complement.
GTTAAAAATGGTTATCTGCCTGGTTAAAAATTGTTCAAATAGTTCAATTACCAATGGAGAGCGAAAATTGTTTATTTTATTCGATAGTGAAGGTAATTGTAAAAAGGATGACCGCAAAGGCCTAACTTTGATAAGCTTTGTTAACTTCTTTTCGTAGATATTTCTGTCGTAATTTGATATTTTATTTAAATAATCCGGCCTTAGAATCTTATCTGGCTTTGTTTAGGGCCCATTTAAAATTTTAAAGCATACGTTTTGTAGCTTTGACGAGATTACCAACAAAATGGCTACCTATTTAGTAGCTACGTGCGAAATGGTTTGAATTTTTGATCGCCCTCCCAGTTTCCTTGGAGACCATAGGCCCCTCCCTTCGGTGCAAACTATGAATACTATGCCGCGTCGGTGCTGAACACTTTCCCGCCCGGCACCTCCCTTTGGGGAATATCTCTATGGCTTCTAAAGTCTTCTTTTTTGTAATATTTAATGTCTTTGAATAAATTAATCTCAATCATGGGCGTAGCGCTCAAAAACATAAATTTTGACTATTTGATTTGGTTTTAAATTATTTGGCATTCCCATCAAATTTTCGCCCGTGAGCGTCGCAACTTTTGCAGTGTTTGAGAGAAGGCACTAAAATGTTCCATGTGGCGTTCACTCGCAGTGTTTCCCCCTCTTCAAATGCCCTAAATCAAGAAGGAGAAATTGGCCTCACGTTTTTAACTAAGATTAAATAATCCAAGGACAAGGTAACTTTAAAGAATTTGAATTAAATAATTATAGCAAAAACCAAAAAAAAAAAACTATATCCTTTCAAAAAGCTTTTATCTTCCGTAGCTTTACCTTTGGTTTGTATGAAATTTCTTTAGCTCACGAGATTACTTATAGCCTAAGTCCCGTAATACTGAACGATATATGTGAATGATAATCTATGACATAGTGATTGCGTAATAGAAAGTTATGGAAGAGGACACTATTCACTTCCTAAACTTTTCGCCGGTAGATGCCGGTTAGTTTTAGTGGCGTTTAAGTTTCAAATTTAAAAATATGAACTTTGAAAATGAAGCGAATGTTTATAAGTCTGATTTTTAAATCCCGATTCAATAATTCATCATTATTTTCACAAAGTAAGCTTTACTTATATTTGTAGTTCATGGTCTTCTGACACTGGCGTTTTAATTTTCAAAGGGACTTGGCTCATTCATCAAACAGCGGCGATTTCGCGGGCCGCGTTGTTACTTGGCACTTACAAAGACTAAGTTATTCGAGGACCCAGTGGCGCCGCCAGGATTTTTTCCCACGTAGGCCCTACAATTTGGGGCCCCCTCTTGGCAATTCCAACCAATTTTTAATATGTTTACTTAACCATAAGTAACATAATAAACATAAGTATGACACTACCTACTTACCTAATGCATTTTTTAATAATGGTCTGTTTCGCCATTGACAACTTAATTATTATGTGACTAAAGACTAATAACTCTCGGCGAATTCTTCTTAGTCTTTGGAAATCGCCGAGTGATACAGCCAAGACCCATTAAAAATTGAAATGCTTTCAAAAATGTAAATAACGCTTACTTTGTGTGAAAATATTTATGCATTATTATATCAGGATATAAAGCCCAGTTCACATTATACAATTAATTGGTCCACTTAAATGTATCCAACTAATTGTAAGCAAGAAAATTGTATAGTGTGAACAGACAAATTGTAACAATTGTCCGAGGGGCTGATCACACCGCGTAATCGGTGTACAGAGCCGTACCTTTGACTGTACTAATGGGATTACGCGTAATATTTGAAGTCCCTGCCTTTGGCAGTGCTAATCTTAGCGTAATCCGGTGTACAGATTTTCGAACAGTGGTTAGCCTCTCGCAATTGTCCCCACTTTTTACCTCTCCGAGGGGACAAAGTCCCCTAGGAGGGGTTATACAACGACCGTGTCTGTCTGTGGGTCTGTGGGTGGGTCTGTGGGTGGGTCTGTGGGTGGGTCTGTCTGTCAGGACTGCGAACGCGTTCGCATTTTCGGTGCAAAGTGTAATCACTGCGTACGCAGTTTCTCAAAGGGTTGGCAAAACCACCGTGTGACGGTGAGCGTTAACGGATGCATTTGCGGTTTGGTTTGGATGGTGTTTTTTCGCTCACCGTCGTGACGGTTTGGTGTATTACGTTTTTGTAATGTTTATGCGTAGGTTGTGAGTGTTGAATTTGTTGTGTTTGTGTTCTGATGGTTGTGCATGTTGAGTCTGTTGTGTTTACATGGGCGTTTTCTCTCCAACTTCTTCTTAATGACTTTGGGACGGACCGAGTGCTGAGTGTAATGCTACCTCTCAACGTCCAATGGCAGGGTTTCCACCAGTTGTACACGGTATTCGTCTTAGTATCAATTTGCGATCGCATCGGGCGGGATTTGAACCCGAGACCTCCTGATTGACAGGCGGACGTTCTACCACAGAACCACCGACACTTGTTACGCCTTATTGAAAATTAGACCTTCAGCTTTATCGGAAGCGTATTTAATAGAGTACGAAATTTTGGTTTAATTGAAATAGAATTGAAATTGAAATTATTGCATCGAAGAAATTCTAATTTAGCGTTTCTCTATTGATTAAAAACAAATGCGCCACCCAGGTTTCGAACCCAGACCATCCGGCTTGGCAGTCGAGCGCTCTACCACAGAACCACCGATAGCTGCTTAGATTCACTGAAATTAAGACAGGCATCGTAAGCATAATAGGTAATAAAGTCTTTTTTTATTAATGAATTTATGAAGGCCTAATCTGGTATTTTTTAAAGGTTAAATCTTGTTTTAGCGCAGTCAGCCGAGATTAGAGGGTTAAAGGGTAGACCCTGTGGGTGGTCCACTTTCTTAACGACCTATATATAGTTCTGTTAATTCAAAGGAGATAATTTAACGTTAATTGCTTTAAGAGGTGGCGGTTAGTCAAGTGGCTCTCTGTGCTTTGTTGATGGTAAGGTTTTTGCTTCTTGTAAATACATTTGGTGTGGATATTTGGATATCTACGATTTCTAACGCAGTCAATGATTTCTTGGGTGTGCGAGTCATTATATGATATTGGAAATTGGACGGCATTGGTCTTTTTCATGTGGTATGCGTCACAACGTCAACAGGAAGTGAACGAGTCGTCCACTACCAGATATCTACGGTATCTTCATCAAGGGCGAGTGTTGAAATAAAATGAGCGTTAAAGATGCGGCAAGTATTTCGTAAGCGAGTAATTCCAAAAAGCCTCTGTAGATATTTCTTTCATTAAAATTTGCTTCGTATTATATTTAACTGATAAACTTGTTCTGTAAAAGGGTTTAATTCAATTGTGCATTGTTATAGTACGTCTAACTTACTGTTGTAACTACTTAACTTATGATATTCTGAATAAATTAAAATTGGTCGTTCGTCTCAATTATTTTAATTATAATTAAAATTTTATACCGGGCGGGATAGAAATGGGTTAATATTTTTAACAAATAACTCTAAATTGCGGAGATATATCTTTAAGGGTTATCTCGAGAAATTAATACCACTAGGGATAATTCTACCGAGGAGAGGTATATTTTGGCTTGCCAACTTGTTCTGTTCACACTATACAATTTTCTTGCTTACAATTAGTTGGATACATTTAAGTGGACCAATTAATTGTATGGTGTGAACTGGGCTTAAAAAGAACTATTATAAACATTAAACATTATAGCTAGTTATTTTCCAATTTAAAACATGTGTTTTCGCTGGTATGAACAACCATCTGAAAGACACAAACTATACTACTACTATAACTAACAAAGTTACTTTATCAACTTATATACAGGGTGATTCAATAGTCAGTACAGAAATTTCTTGGGGTTGTAGGGGATGAGCTGAGAAGTATGCAGGTTTTAGTCGCGTTTCTCTGCGACGAGTTTAAAGAGAGCTAGAGGGCTTCAAAGTTTGACCTACTACCCCCTGGAAGTAGGCCGTTGCAAACACGCACCCATGAAGCAGAAAAAAAACTATTTTCGGGCTTTTTACCTACCCATTCGAAACTATCACTAGCCACGCGCGTAACTCCCCCTCAGCGGGAGGAGAAGTGACAGCCGCGTAAGGCACCCGTTGCGTTTTTGCTAACGCGCTTACCCCCTGGTATTATACAATGGGTATTATCCTTTTTAAATGGAGTAAATATAAACCCATAAAATATGTGCATTAGTTGATAGTCACAAGTTTGAAATTTTTCGGCAATTTCTCTATTAATTCAGCTACGGAAAATTTACCAATATGAAAAAATAGGGCCCCCTTTTTTAATAAATTTGGGGGGCCCTCTGGTTTTCCACGTAGGCACGTGCCTACTCGTGCATATTGCTGGCGGCGCCACTGAGGACCGTTGTCAATTCTTAGTAACCCAGAGCCTAAGCCAATGGAAACGACGTATTAAAATAATATCAAAAATGTTAGTAGCACGTTTCGTAAGTTTGAGGGCGGAAAGTCACTGGGGAAATGTTTGAATAAAGTCCTCCGATTGATGGCGCCAACAAGTATTAGGGATTAAAGCTATTCCATAACGTTATCTACCATTATTTACCACTTTTCCCATTTTATGCTGTAATGTTAATAACCATTATTTACCACTTTTCCCATTTTATGCTGTAATGTTAATAACCATTATTTAACAACTTTTATATCATTTTGTTATTTACCACCTCTTAAATACCACCCTTTCATAGTCGCTGGAAACTCCTTAAGCTAAATCTTTGATATTTGGTAGAATACTGTGATAAAATGACCATTTAGTTGGAATTTTTAAACCTGGAGGTATTTGGTCAAATTCTATGGTCATTTTTTAAATTCGATTTGACATAAGGTTTCTAAAAACCGAAATATTTGGTTTTTGACAAATACCTCGCATGGGCGCCAGCAGACATTATTTTAGGGGGTTCCTTCTTTTGCTCGGTGGTCACACAGAACGGTTAAATAAGTGAACGAGCTTAAACTAAAATTTAATAGGGATAAATGCTCTCCGTAAGTGATATAACATGCATTTAAAGTAATTGCTTCAGTACTCTACTCAAGTTTATTCCTCAAAATAAAGTTCGACAAGTTCAAGTAATACGTTGGTGCGTACGGGCCGCGGGAAATTGTGCACCTCCGCGATTTTTAACGCGATAAAAGTATGTTTAAAAAAAATTCTCGGACGATACTTCTCCCCGAAAAGGGTTTATTATAGACATGGTAGAACTCATTTAGCAAACTACGAAATATAGTCCCATTTTCATTTTGACTATACCTGACTTTAAAAATAATGCCTTCTCCTTACAAAAAAATTGAAATAGTGATTAAAATAGATTCCATAGTTCAACACAAGACAACACTTTATTAAACATTGTATAAGGAAATGTCAGCTCGTAGCTTTGACAATGGTGGCCATAGTGGTATACTTTTTGTTTTCTGTATATTATTGGTCACGTGACTGTGACGTACTACTTCCATGTCCCAATTTATTCGAGATTTCCCACCAAAACCGTCTTTGAGAAAAGGCGCAAAATTTCCGTCTCGATTTCCGTCTACTCCCCTTACAATACTTTTCAAAAAAGGGGAATTTTATTTTCGATTTCTTTCAAAAGTCATCTCATGTAGATTCTCATTGTTGAAATTAATTTCCAAACGCCCTGTACAATAAAATATGGCTGAGACAGAATAGTTTTTTAGTTGGTCAAGTTCTCATTTAACTTGGCCAAAAGCGCGCGGTACAAAGTTTTGATTTGATAGCGCGACGGTATGAAGCTAGAGAGAAAGCTAAGGAAACTATGGATGTATAAATAGCGAAAGACCAAGTTAGAGTAGAGAGAGAGAGTCGAAGTATGAGAGAGAGGTGCGATGTATGAATAGTGAACGACCAAGTTAGAGTAGAGAGAGAGAGTCGAAGTATGAGAGAGAGGTGCGATGTATGAATAGTGAACGACCAAGTTAGAATAGAGAGAGAGAGAGTCGAAGTATGAGAGAGAGGTGCGATGTATGAATAGTGAACGACCAAGTTAGAGTAAAGAGAGAGAGAGTCGAAGTATGAGAGAGAGGTGCGATGTATGAATAGTGAACGACCAAGTTAGAATAGAGAGAGAGTCGAAGTATGAGAGAGAGGTGCGATGTATGAATAGTGAACGACCAAGTTAGAGTAGAGAGAGAGAGTCGAAGTATGAGAGAGAGGTGCGATGTATGAATAGTGAACGACCAAGTTAGAGTAGAGAGAGAGAGTCGAAGTATGAGAGAGAGGTGCGATGTATGAATAGTGAACGACCAAGTTAGAATAGAGAGAGAGAGAGTCGAAGTATGAGAGAGAGGTGCGATGTATGAATAGTGAACGACCAAGTTAGAATAGAGAGAGAGAGAGTCGAAGTATGAGAGAGAGGTGCGATGTATGAATAGTGAACGACCAAGTTAGAGTAAAGAGAGAGAGAGTCGAAGTATGAGAGAGAGGTGCGATGTATGAATAGTGAACGACCAAGTTAGAATAGAGAGAGAGAGAGTCGAAGTACGAGAGAGAGGTGCGATGTATGAATAGTGAACGACCAAGTTAGAGTAGAGAGAGAGAGTCGAAGTATGAGAGAGAGGTGCGGTGTATGAATAGTGAACGACCAAGTTAGAGTAAAGAGAGAGAGAGTCGAAGTATGAGAGAGAGGTGCGATGTATGAATAGTGAACGACCAAGTTAGAATAGAGAGAGAGAGAGTCGAAGTATGAGAGAGAGGTGCGATGTATGAATAGTGAACGACCAAGTTAGAGTAGAGAGAGAGAGTCGAAGTATGAGAGAGAGGTGCGATGTATGAATAGTGAACGACCAAGTTAGAATAGAGAGAGAGAGAGTCGAAGTATGAGAGAGAGGTGCGATGTATGAATAGTGAACGACCAAGTTAGAGTAAAGAGAGAGAGAGTCGAAGTATGAGAGAGAGGTGCGATGTATGAATAGTGAACGACCAAGTTAGAATAGAGAGAGAGAGAGTCGAAGTACGAGAGAGAGGTGCGATGTATGAATAGTGAACGACCAAGTTAGAGTAGAGAGAGAGAGTCGAAGTATGAGAGAGAGGTGCGGTGTATGAATAGTGAACGACCAAGTTAGAGTAAAGAGAGAGAGAGTCGAAGTATGAGAGAGAGGTGCGATGTATGAATAGTGAACGACCAAGTTAGAATAGAGAGAGAGAGAGTCGAAGTATGAGAGAGAGGTGCGATGTATGAATAGTGAACGACCAAGTTAGAGTAGAGAGAGAGAGTCGAAGTATGAGAGAGAGGTGCGATGTATGAATAGTGAACGACCAAGTTAGAGTAGAGAGAGAGAGTTGAAGTATGAGAGAGAGGTGCGATGTATGAATAGTGAACGACCAAGTTAGAGTAGAGAGAGAGAGTCGAAGTATGAGAGACCTCGATGTATAAGAGAGAGAAAAAGTATAAATATAACGAGACCAAGTATAAATATAACGAGACCAAGTATAAATATAACGAGACTCAGTATAAATATAACGAGACTCAGTATAAATATAGTGAGACCAAGTATGAATATATTAAGACCAAGTATGAATACAACACGACCAAGTATGAGTATAGCAAGACCAAGTATGAGTATAGCAAGACCAAGTATGAATATAGCACGAACAAGTATGAATATAGCACGAACAAGTATGAATATAGCACGAACAAGTATGAATATAGCAAGACCAAGTATGAATATAACAAGACCAAGTATGAATATAACAAGACCAAGTATGAGTATAGCAAGACCAAGTATGAGTATAGTAAGAGGTAAAGTATGAATATAACAAGACCAAGTATGAGTACAGCAAGACCAAGTATGAATATAACAAGAGGTAAAGTATGAATATAGCAAGTGGTAGACGAATTTTGTCCGGTTTGGCGTGCCATAGCCTGCCGTCAGGTTTTAAAGGTGTCTTGAGTTAGCTAACCTTCGTAGTTTTTGCCCGCGGGCCCAATAACCCGTGACCGCAAGACCGAAGCACCTTGACCTCGCGCTGTCAAGAGACGCGGGTATTCTCTCGCTCCCCGGGCCGGGGTAGACTTTGGATAGAATATAATTGATTAAACTGACGAGGATACTACCCGAGGTGATAATAGCCGATTTTGTTGAAACTAGGTGGGTGTGTAGAACTTATGGTAACATAAAATTTCACCAAGGGAAAAGTTGCAATGGGCATTAGTTTTGCCATGGCAACCGAAAATGTTTTTGACAACACAGTATGTATATTTTCCCTTTGAAAATAACATGGGAATCTGAGCACTTCTAAGGGCCCCTGTAAAAAATAATGATAATAAATCTAATTAAAATTGTAAATTTTGATCGAATTCAAACAACTTAATTCCATTTTATTAATTTCGATAAAATTCATTTATTATCGTCGATTCGGCGATAAGTTGCCAAATACAAATTTTTTATCTTCATATTTCGCTTTTCTCCATTTTTACCGATTCTGATCAATTTTTACATATTTTGATCAAATTGACCAAAATTTATCAAAATATCATAAAATTAATTACATTTGTCAATTTTGATATTTTTTTTTGCTAAAATTCCCATGTTATTGTCAATGGGAAAATATACATACCGTGTTGTCAAAAACGTTTTCGGTTGCCATGGCAAAATTTATGCCCATTGCAACTTTTCCCTTGGTGAATTTTCATGTTACCATAAGGTCTACATACACAGCTAGTTTCAACCAAATCGGTGATTATCACCTCGGGTAGTCTCCTCGTGAGTTACAAAAAAGTGCCAGAGCCATTGGCGTAGCTAGGGATTTTTCCTAGGGGGGGCCATAATCGGCCGGCCACGTCAAGGTGGTCACTGACTATCAGCGCATGCGTAACTTCCTAATTTTTACCTTCTTAGAATATGTACAGGTTTTGGAAAATAATTAGATAAGTAGCTAATTAAACTAATCAATTCTCAAAAACACGCACATGAACGGACTTTCTTCCGAATTCCGAATAACTATAAAGATTTCAAAATTATATTTTCCCATCTTATCCTACTTAGATACTTAGCATTATTGAGAACAAACACGTATTATATACAACGGTATATTAGTATTACCTAAACAAATTTTTATTTTATCTTCGGTGGTCGTTCACCCTACTACATAAGAAAAATATCGAACGCTCGAGGGAAACGATAGTTATAGTTTCACTTTGTATTATTTAATTTCAACCCTGGTTGGATCTTTCGATTTTAAACGGTTAATTCAGGTTGTTAAATTTGTTAACCAATTACAATATGTGTGTAATAAAAACAGAAAAAAAAGAACTTACGTTATAATCCGATTTCATTAGGGGTAATATTCAGACTGAACACACTCGGATAAAACGGACTCTACGGTCTACCTCACGGTTATTGCTACGTTAGTAGCCGTCGGACTGATGAAGCAAAATTCGTATTTTATTTTTATTTTATTAAAAGCAAGATGGAACTGACGCTTCTTTTTTTGTAGACTTGGTCATCCAGGACTTTGTTTTAGATCTTAAAAGATAAGATTCGCCCGGTTGGATTAGCCTAACGAAATCGCACGTTCTAGAATTTTCGAAATGAAAGTGAAAATAAAACCTATCACCTCTAACCTTTTTACTTTCCCAGAGACAAACAGAATGAGGAAGGGTATTTTTCTAGGGTGGGCCCAAAGCTTTTTAGGGTGGGCCCGGCCCTCACTGCCCCCCCCCCCCTAGCTACGCCTATGGCCAGAGCTTATTGGGTCAGCATCGTTTACAAAAACAAAACAAAAGAGAGACCAAAAAAAACGAAAAATAGGAACGGATTAGGTCGATCCCATACATTTGTCCAATCTAGTTTAAATAGCACCAACTGAAGAACGCGATTTTACAGCAGACGGGAGAGAGTTCCAAGAATTGACCACACGATGGGTGAAGAAAAGTCGTTTGGATGACGTGACACATCTGGTTTTAAATATTTTTTGAGCATTTCTACCACGGCAAAACACTTTAAAGAATTTATCTGTGGGCAGATCATATAGCCCATGCAAGAGTTTAAAAGTCTCAACTAAATCAATCCGCCAACGTCTGGTTGCTAGCGATTGCATTCCGAGCCTCTTCAAGTGTTCTTCGTACGAGCACTGGTGAAGGCGAGGAACCATCTTGGTAGCTTTACGTTGCACACGCTCAAGGCACTCTATGTCCTTAATTAAATGCGGACTCCATATACTGGAACAGTATTCTAGGTGCGGGCGCACATACGTGTTGTATAGAATCTTGACCGATTTCTCATCGCGACGAGAAAAAGAGCGACTTAGTAGGTACAGAACACGGGACGCCCTTGCCACTGCACACGAAAGTGGACGGTGGGGCTCATAAGACTCGAGACTTGAATACCCAAATCACGAACCTGGTCAGTGGGAACCAAAGGCCCACCGGACGAGTGGTAGGTAGAGCGTGGATTAGTTTTACCGAGGTGCAAGACCGTAGATTTAGTAGCGTTGATGCTCAAGGAATTGGTGCTGGCCCAGGCCTCCACGGCAGTGAGATCTTCCTGAAGTGTGCGGCAATCCACTTGAGTACGAATGCGGCTTCCCACTTTGTTGTCGTCTGCAAACAGTTGAAGAGACGAATGTTTCACAGCCATGGGCAGAACGTTGATGAAAATAACAAATAGCACAGGGCCCAAGACTGAGTCCTGGGGGACCTCGCTGGTGACCGGTTGCCAAGCAGACGTTGAACCACGGTGGTAAACGCGCTGGCTACGGTCAGCCATGAAAGAGCCTATCCAGTTGATAAGTGTCGGCGGAACTTCCAGATTGCGCAGCTTGGACAGCAACAATGAGTGCGGGACCGTGTCAAAAGCTTTTTGAAGATCTAAGTAAATTAAATTGTAGTCGAGGCCGTCATCCAACGCGTCATAGACCTCGTTGAACGTTGCCAAGATATTTGTGAAACACGACCACCGGAGAAGAAAACCATGTTGTGCGGAAGAGAAGAAACCGCGGCTATCGCGGTGAACGACAACCGAGTCTCTCACAGAGGAATGCACGTGAGACTTTTTGGGTGGAGGTCTTCCACTTTGCGACTGTTAGGCTACTTTTTCAGAGGAATGACGTCAGCCTTTTTCAAAATAGACGGTAGAATACCCGTAGACAACGATTGCTCGTAGATAACGAGCAGAGGGCCATCCAGAATTGAGGCACCTTCTTTTAGGAGACGAGGATGGACTCCATCCGAACCGGGAGATTTATCGATTTTAATGTGTGACAAAGATCGCTTGACTAGGCTGTATGTCAACCCAACCGGATGGGGTTCGGTAGAGGCTTTGGGCTCAGAAAGCGGAGCGAAATCGCCGAGAAAGGCCGCTTCAGGGTGAGGCTCATGGCGAAAGACCGATAGGAAGAAGTCGCTCATGAGACCAGTGATGGTAGTAGGATTACCAGACACCTGGCCATCAGGAAGTTCCAGGACCACAGGAGGAGCCCTGTGCTTTGTAGTCCGTACAACGTAGTCGAAGAACGCCTTGGAGTTCGAGCCTACCTGTTCGACGAGGCGGGATTCATAACTATATTTGGCTTTTCAAATATGGGAGATGAGAGCATTGCGGTGAACCGAATACTGATGACGAGAATTGGAAGTTCGATGTGTACGGTAACGATGAAATTCCCGACGCTTGGCCAGGATTATGGCCTGAGTAACTTTGGTCCACCAGGGTTCACGACGAAGTTTAGTGGTGTTGCATGGCGTAGTAGTAGAGACTGGCAACGCTTCAGCTCGTGCTGAGAAGATAATGTTTGAGAAACAGTTCAATGCTATTCTTAGGAGAGTTAAGAGACCAGTCTTGGAGGGGCAATGCGGCTCTATAAAGTTCGTAGTCCTCACGGCCATAAATGTATTTAGGCTCCGAAGGCAAGGCAATGTCTGATCCGTCAGACAAATTGTATGCAATTTGAAATAGCAGAGTGGCGTGATCACTTTTCCTAAGTGGGGCATTAATTTTCAAAGACGAGACATGATCCCAGTCAAAGGTAAGGACCAAATCCAATATATTAGCCTGATCAGTTCCGCGATACCGAGTTGGGCCATCGACGTGTTGGTGCAAGAGGGTTTCCCGACAGGTCTGAATAAATTTGTAATCAAACGACCGCGTGCCTCGCGAAGTAACAGAGTTAATCCAGTCGATAGAGGGAGCGTTGAAGTCCCCAAGGATAACCACACGATCACCCAATCGACAAACCCGGCTGATCGTGTTCAATAACAGTTTATCAAAGTCGGCGGTAGCAGACGGGGAACGATAGCAACAAATCACAAAAAAAAACAAGAACGACCGTACAGGTCGGAATCGTCAGACTAAGATGTTGCTAGACGATAAAGTAGCGTTGAAACTTCCTTCCAAGGATGCTCTCACATACATGAGACAGCCGCCTTTACTAGAGGAAGAATCACAACGAAACGAATCGTATCCTTGAAGAGCATAGGCGCTGTCAGTAATGCCCTCGTGAAGCCAAGACTCAGTGATAGCAATAATATTGGGGCTGTCACGAAATACTACCGGTCACAGTTCGGTTAACTTGCATAGAACCGATTCAGCGTTGGTGGATAAAATCGTAAGAGCAGTAGGGATGGTTTCCGCGAGGGCAGGTAACACCATAGGACTTACGGGAATGGTAGGTACGGGATGGAATGTTGGTGCCAAAGGCGATAATCCGGAAATCAAGATAGTTGAAGGCGAGATTAGGTTGTAGTCGCATAGTCCTACGTGAATTTTTAGGCCCATTTTACGCTCAACATATATCCAGAAGTAAAATATAAGTGTGACACCGTAAATCATAATTTTCTTTAATTATCGGCGAATCCTACCTTGGGCTGCAGTCGCGTAGCAAAAAAAAATAAGTTTTTGTGGGTTACTGGGCGTTTCGGTTAGTCTAAAATAAAGTGATGGAAAATTGGCACCTGACGGAAACATTATTCCCACTGTGAAATGAATTTACATATTTAAATATTTTGAAAACCTAGAGGGAGTCTGTCTATAAAGCTAATAACCTTAGAATTATCGGGATACGCACACTTCTCAGGTATACGTATATTATACACTTCCGATGTAGCTTTGTTATTATTGGGTTTCAAAAATTTTATCAAATGTATATATACACTCAACTCATACGACTTTAAACATAATATTAACTGTAGGCTTACAGGTGATAGTTCTTCGCATTCCTATGTAATTATATTTATGGAATAGATCCCACATTGTAACTACATGTATTGTGAATATTGCCAGCAACTACAATGCCAATGAGAAGTCTGAATTTATAGGTGGCCGTCGCTATCACTTGGGTGTAGAAAATCGGGATTTGGGTTTGATGATTTTATGTTTGGGTTTTCTGGTTCTCTGGGAGAGTAATTTTTTATTTGGACGACTGAATAAAACGATATAAGAGGCAGTGCCGCGTCCAATTGGGCCTACCTTTGACTGTACTTTTACCACCGTCTCCACCGGCTCTTAACATTCACATACTTCGCCCCCCCCCCCCCCTCGACGAATTTCTGGCTTCGCCATTGGTTGAAGGTTTGTTTAAGGTTTTTAGATAAAATGGGGGTTGCGTAACACTAGGGCACTTAACAACCTTTGTTTTAATCCGCGGCGCAAGACAGCGAGCGCCGCAAAAATTTAAAAACAGCTCAAAAAAAAGCTCGTGTTGCGCAGAGTCTCCTTTCAACGAAAAACACTTCAAGAACCTTGTTAGTGAAGTTTATAAACGCGCATTAAGTTTTTTACTAATTTAAAATATATCTAAGCGGACACATCAGAATTTGATTTTTAAAGATTTCTTTATTTCTTTAGAAGGGTCGGTTTTATCGTTTTACGGCTTTGATTCTAGTTAGTTTTTTTGATACAAAAATACAAAACAAATAAAATTAGGTGGTGACATCAATGAAACTCGACGCGGGTGTCTTGAATACCTGAGAAAGTGGGGGGTAGGGGAATCGGAAAATGGGACCCATATGTCGAAATACCGCGCCAACCCGCTGACCATTTCCCCGTCTTCAAGAATTCTTGGCAATAGACAGTTTCAACAAACCCATTTCTAGGCATTTAGGTGAACATCTAGCAATTTCCTATACATTGCAGACGCTCACGTTACCGTCTAAAAAACAGTGAGCTGAAACTGTTTAATGTCGACAACCAAGTGATGGGGTGAACGCGTTATATAAGAATGCATAGCGGTGTTCTTATGGTTTTACCCCTTAGCGTGAGATAATTAAGAGGGGTAAGAAAATAAAATGAATTCCTTTTTCGACAGGGGGGAAACGTTTTCCTGAAAGTAGACCTTTATGAAACCATAATAGACCTACACTAAAAGGTGGGCAAAAATTTCAATTTAACATGTAGAATTCGAATTTATGTGAAGACCAATCAAAGTCCGCTGTTTTGTTACAAGTCGTCTGAGATGCAGACGACGTGAATATTTAAAATAAGCAAATACACATGACCAGATGGTGTTCTTCAAATAAATTCAAATTCTGCAGGCTCGGTCGACATTTAGACTAAAAAAAATAGTATAGGTCTATAAACGCGAATTTCAGATAGATTTAAGAGAATTGACAAGTTAGCTTGACGAAATGATGGCTTCGAAAACCACAAACTAGAAGTTCTATAACTTTGTAAGAAACCAAATTTGGTTGGGTAAATATGCGGTACTTCGGCTGATATCTCTTCTTGGCGAAAAATTAACAATTACGACTAGCGCCTGTGAAATATTGTAAGCCTAAAGCGTCGGATAATAGAATTATGAAGTCATTCTTATTTTACTGGTGACTATTTAGAGCTGAAACTTTAAAATAAGTAAATAACAATTCAGCATTGTTGGAAAAATAAAGCCTGGTTTTCACTTATTTTAGGCGTAAAAATTCTGTGTCGAGGAAAACGTTTTTCTCGTTTCCGCTCTGGGTCGGCGGTAAAGCAGCTATTTTTTACGGTAGATTTTTTGGTGCCTGATCAGCACCTTTTGAACTATCGCAATTCTATAACCAATTAGATTTAATATTTTTTTAAATATCCGGTTTCGATGTCGAAGTGGTATACAGCAGAAGTAAATAGGAGAAGTGGCCCTCTTCTAGATTTTGGAGAGGCGTAACTTTCTCAAATATTTAGCGCCTTTCATTTTCGGCGGGAACTCGCGCTTGAATACATTGTTCATAATAAATATTTTACTGTATTAAAAAAGTCTCATTTTCAACTTTGTACAGACAAGGATTACCAAGAGCGGAGAACTTTATATTGGATGTTAATAGCAGCTACTAATACCGAGGGGTCGGACATTTACCTAAATCCCGTACACTTTGTCTAAAATCACAAAATCTTTTAACTCTCTCTGTGGTAAATAAAGATTGAAATCCCAAAATCACTTCAAAAATAATGATAAAAGCTAGGATTTGATATTCCCGATTGATTGACTTTTCGTTTGATTTTGTAACGCAAACGGTCCGCGAGTAATAAAGCGAACTTCTTGGCGTCCGATTTCAAAATAATTAACAATGGCGACCACGGTTTTATACACCTAATCGATTAACGTATCGTTCGATTTTATATCGCAAGTGTATTGAGAGTAATCGAACGAACGACGGAGGCGACGGCTGACTACACTGTACGTTACTAACACATTCCAACCCTATATAGGGACTGTGTGTAAAAATGAACCAAGGGGCAGGTCAGTTCTTTGAATTTATTGATATTTTAATTGAAATGTTTATTGTTTACTTTTTATTTTCAGCAAATGTTTATTGACCATATCTAATTATATTGATAGCTGGTATCGGTAATTCAACTAACATTAAGTTAGTTGAATACTTTAAATTGGTGGAAATAAGGAAGAATCAACGGGGCATAGCTCATGTAAGGGGGCAATTGCCTTATTTACCCCTGACTTCGCCCCTGGTTTTACTCTTTAAAAAGGTAAGATGGAAAACCTTAAAATGATTTTACACAGAACCTTGAAAGGTAATTTAAAAACATCGTATTGCGAAAAACAATAAAAACACTTTTAAGAACCTCAAGGTTTCCAAAAATATCTCTGTGAAAAGGTATTTCAAAATACCTGCACACAAAGGCATAACTTAGTACTTCAGAAGGGTCGCAACCCGAAATTCTTATTTTTGTTTCTAAATAGCGACCTTTTGTAAACAGTGTAGCCTTTTTTGGTACACACAATCCCGTAGATCACATTTAGTTATTCATTCTGATCATTCTTAAGTATCACACTTATTTGCTACATCTGATCATACGTTGTTTTGATAAGTGTCACACTTATTTGCTACTTCTGGTCCTAATTTGTTGGAATGTTGTTAATTTTTTATTGTCACACTTATTTATAATTCCTGGTCATAAGTTGTATTGATAAGTAAAACACTCATTTGTTATTTGTAATAAGTGTCTCACTTATTTTTACTTCTGGTCATACGTTGTACAATTATTACAACGCGGAAGACCCTCGGGAGAGAGAGATTAATTATATAACACGAACAAATACATGTATAAAAGCGTTTAATCTTAGAGCGCGCGCGCTGGCACCGTTCTAGTTACGGCACTGAACAGTACGATGAATCTAACGTAATCACGTGACGTATCTTATAATAATAGTAATAATCAGCTAGGCTAATAAAGAACTTTTCTACCTCTGATATAAATTATATTTAAGCGACCATTACCGAACGGCATAGCAAACGCGTCTTTCATTTAGCGAATGGTTTACAGAATTATTAATAACTGACCTTAGCGATAATTATTTTATTTAACAAAATGAAACTAACTAAAATTTTGGTCGTCTGACGAGAAATGAGAGCTAACGATTATGCGGAAAAGCGGATTGCGAACAACTCGTGAACGAGCGGCTCTCGAAAATTCTTGGTGACCAGTCGCTCTATGCGTACGAAAATTCTAGAGACGTTTGTTTCCCGAGCTATTATTTCAAAACTCCTTCTAGAGACGCTCGATTAAAAACTGAAATTCCAAAGAGACTTTCACTCTTGTTCGAAATCCCCGTTGTAATTCCGCTCTCACTCACGAACGGCTGCCGTGAAACGTTAGAAGGCGCTTCAGATTCAGTGAGCGAGATTTTTCAAAACGAACCATTTCGCAAAATGCCCACCACTGCAAGTCTGAAGAATTGCATTTTATTTGAAGAAATTTAAACTAGCTCAAAATTTCGTTGTCTGACGAGAAATGAGAGCGAACGATGCTGCAGAAAAGCGGATTCCGAACAACTCCTGAAAAAGCGGCTCTCGAACTTTTTAGAGGGTGGTCGCTCTATTTGCACGAAAATTCTAGGTAAGAACTGAATGAGATCCAACGGCCAAAAGATTGGTTCGCTCATCGAACTATTCTTCCAAAATTCGTTCTAGAGACGTTCGCTTACCGAACTATTACTCAAAACTCATTCTAGAGACAAGCTCACTTATCGAACTATTACTCAAAACTCATTCTAGAGACAAGTTCGCTTCTCGAACTATTTTTCCAAAACTCCTTCTAGAGAAGTTCGCTTAACGAACTTTTATTCCAAAGCTCGTTCTATAGAGACGTTCGCTCTTGTTCGGAAATCCCCGTTGTAAATCAGTTCTCGCTCTCGAACGACTGCCGTAAAACGTAATAATGCGCTTCAGATTCAGTGAGCGAAAATTTTTCAAAACGAACCATTTCGGAAAATGCCCACCTCTGCCGTTACGCGATTTCTTTTATACTGGCAAGGTAAGAGGGTAGGAACAATATAATCGCGTGACGGTTAACGAATGAGTCATATTAACAGGTGTTTTCAATATTACAAATAACCCTTTGAGCTGTCAAAATGATTAATTACTTAACGGTCAACGAAAGCGTTATAACAGGTAGCTATAGAAATCGAGATGTGCTTGTGTCTAGATTGACTGGACTAATATGGTCTTAATAGGTCTTTGCATCATTTTCCCCACAATATCCCGGAATGAACCGGTTTCTACCATGACTATGCGAATTTTGCGAATTACGTCGCTAAAAAAGGATTGTTCACTAACCCGGCCATTTTTCCTAATTTCGCTACAAGCAAATAAAATCGCGTGACCTCAATTTGACAGACGTAATAATTCGAGAAATATGACATAATTAATAGGTTTTGCGATTCTCTCGTTATGTGTATTGTCTTAAACGTCGCGCCGAAGTCACCATAGCAACGGGGGATCCTCGTACTTTCTACACCGAATAACACCTGTTCTAAATCAATCAAAACCTGTCACAGCGTTAACAATGGAGAGAGAGAGAAACGCGGAGAAAAGCGACGGGCATTCCTTTAAAGGAGCGCTCAAACTTTACCCGCTTCCCCGCCATCAATTAATATTCAAACATATAATAAACTTTTTCATAGAGTGTAACTACTTGTTGATCCTTTACCCTAATCAAAACACATGTTAAATTCACGCCAAAAATGCTATCCATATAACAGTTCAATGACCCATAACGGTAATCCGCCCAGTAACACACTACAAACTTTACCCCCCCCCTCCACTTGTTCATTGTACATTTTACGCGCTTACATCATCATAAACCAAAACACATGTTAAATTCCCGCCAAAATGCTAATGAGTTGTAGACTTCATCCACTGCCAAAACACCAGCCAATCAGCGTGAAGTACACGCGTGGTAGACGCGTGGTAATCGCGTGATCACGCGCTACCTGGCGGGAGTGACCTGAAACCCGTGTCAATGACCTCACCCCGAGTTCCCTGACCTAGTTTAGGCAGGGGGGGGGGGGAATGTCGACCACCTTTGACGGGGGGGGAAGAAACTGGGATTTCCGGTGCCGACCCCCACGTCTACCTCTACATGGAAAATCCTCAAAGAGGTTAGACCTTTACTACTGATCATCCATAAATATATGATTAACTAGCTCTAAAATACAATACATTTGTTCTTAATTAATATATTATGGTGTTTCATGCATAAGAAAGTTACTTGTTAAATCAATGGATGTTTTGGGTGTAGATGACGTTGGTATATCTCTCAGAGATAATTCCAAAGACTTGTCTACATCATTGCCAACTAACAAAAACAGGTTAAATTTGTTCTATATACTAAATAATTAATTTAAATAATACCTGTTGAATTGTCACACAGGGTATGTTCTTTAGGAATTGAATTTCCTTTTAACGTTGGAATAGCATCCCAAACCAGACTATTTCTAGAATCATTCATGAAACACTTGGTTTCAAAATGTTCGGCACACACAGTAAAGGACTTATAAAGTGAAAGATAAGTTTTCTCTTTCAGGACACTATGACCGGAGTTTGCAACCCAAGTCTTAGATCTATAAATTAAAGCAGCAACATTAATTGTTGACTATAGCAATTAATATCTCAACAAATGATAGTTTACCTTTGTTCATTTTTAGGAAATTAAAAAAATTATAAACCTTTTCTATTACTTCTTTCATTTTTGCAATCAATGAAAGCGCAAAAAGAACTACTACTATAAGTTTTTGTAGCCATAGCAAATATATTAAGTGAAATTAATTTTGAACTTAACTAAAACACTTTTGAACTTTCGCAAAAGAAAACCGTTGAAGAACTAAATCACTAACCACCAGTTGATCGTCACGTTTATTTTTTTACAACTAGTTTTTTGCTTAGCTACTTGATGGCGCTGATGCTTCAAAAAAACCTTCAACTTAATGCTCCATAGATCAATCCAGTCTATGTAGCGATAGCTTATATAGTCTTTGGTAGGAAAGAAACATTTCCCAAACCGTATTCATTTTTCACTAACTATGTCCGATACCGGGTCTTCGCGTAGTTCCGCAAGTTCGGAATATTCTAATTCTGTTAATTCTGGCAACGAGGAGAGTGATTTAAAGCGTTATTTGGCTATTTTTAAGAATAGCACCTTTTGTTTTTTTTTATTTTGTTTATTTTTTTTAGGTGTATTATTTGTCAAGGATTACAGTAATGCCAAAAGTTTTAAGCGCAATTTATTATTTAGAAAGATATGATAAATAGAAAATTGTCACTTACCCCCACTATTTACCTCGGAAAATACATAATATTTCGACATATTTCGTGATTTTTGTACGTGTTGGGTGAAGTAGCACTGATGAAGAATTAGATGTAACGGCAAGATATTACTAAATTAAAAAAAAAGTGCTACGTGAAATGTTTTTTTGCGGCGAATTCAATTCGCTAGATACTAGGTACGTTTTCACTGGATACGATGTCCGTAGGTGGAGTTAATATATGCACACAGAACGAGGGAAAACTCCTTCGTGTGGGATCGATTCATCTCACAGTCGCTCTCCCTTGTTTTATTCGCACCACAAAAGGCTATACTTGGTACTGTCATCTAGGTTGCGTTATAGATGGCACAGCTTGATTACCAAGAATGGGGCTGGGGTGGCGCCGCGCGCCCCCAGCGCTCGAACGAAGTGAGTGCGCGGCGCCGTAAGGCGCCAATACTTCGTTTATGAGTCCGGTTTCACTTTTAGTTTGGACCTTTTTTTTCTTAATCAGCCCTACTTTATCCAACCCGCATTTCTTTTTTCCATGCTTTGTGAGTATTTGATTCTCGTGTCTGTCTTTTAAACTACGAATATTGTTAATTTTCTCTGCGAATAATGTACGATTCGGATTCGAGTGGGAGTTCAACGTCTACCGTGGACAAGGCTATAGAAGAGATGGTTGAGCTACTTTCCCGCTACACAATAGGGGGATAAAGTGATGTTCTGGTCATTTTCACCTCCCCCCCCCTTCATTTCTCGTCGTGGCTCTCCTGCGGTTCGTTTTTTAGCGCCACATCGCGATTCAATCTGTGTTAACTTTAAAAATAATAAAATTATAACATATTTTTTTAAATTTAAAATTTAAAAAGTCGTTTATAATAAAATATTATTCATTTAATTTTCTAATTAAAATTATAAATAAAAAATGGGAAAAAAATAATTTTATTCTTTCAAAAATCTATGGTAATTGAGTTATTAAAATGAAATTATTAGGCCTAATATGGAATTGAACATGTTTTAAAGTGTAAAAGTTGATATTTAATATATTTTTCAAATTTACAGAATTTTGTTCAATAGCATTTATAAAAACAAATTGATAGACTATTTTCAATAAAAGAAATCAACATAATTACTCTTAAAATCTAAGTTTTTATTTTTTTCTAGATTAGATACCTTTTTGGTATTTTCCTGTTATCTGCTTTTACCAACCAGTGTAACCAGATGGCTTCAGATAACAGTAAAGTGCGTACATTTCTACGTTAATTTTGAACTTTTGTTTAAAGTTTTCCTTTTTACACGGCTACTTAAATTTCTGTTAAAATTTCGACATATAAAATGCACTCTACACAAAATATAAAAGTTTATTACTCTAGAAGTTAGCCCAATATAATGATTTTTGCATCCTATGATATTCTGCGTTAATTCTTCAGAAGCAAAAATATTGTTCCGAATTTCTAAAAAGGCATCTTCTGTAATATTTTTGCTGTGAAGTTGTACTATTTTTTTAATTAAATTTTTTAATTCAAATAGTTCTCTCGCTGGATTAACTAACCCTCCATTGGATTTTAATCCTACTAAATATCATTCAGGAATAAATTTTTCAGAACTGTCTATGACGTACTTGTAACAAAATTCACATTTGATCAATTTACTAATTTTATGGGCAACAAAGCCATCTAAGTAATATTTAGCAAAGTCTTCTGTGCTGGCTTTATTATAGTCATGATCTGGGTTTAGGTCCATTTCAGGCCACTGAAAATCTTCAAAGTCATATTTATCCATTATGGTGGTCAATCTATTTTCGGTATCTTTTGAAACGTTGATTGATGATTGGGTTTGGTTTTTAGCATCATCTAGTACGCTTACAAATAAGGGGCTGTTCACAAATTACGTAACGTGGTAGGGGGGAGGGGGGGTTTTGGCAAGCGTTACGAATTGTTACGTGGGGGGAGGGAGGGTTTACTAAAATGTTACGTAACACATCTTATTTTTAATATCGTAGAATAAAATTTTCATCACTTTCAGAAACAGTCGCAATTATTAAAAACATAAGCATTTTCATTGGTTTACTCACGTTTAAAAGAATTTCATACCCATGGGTATAAAGTGTTGCATAAAAATACAGTTGTAATTTCAAATGTAAGTTACAAACAACCAAATTTAGTACCTGATCTTATTGTACTTTATTACCAGCATATTAGTTGTTACGTACTATAATAATTTAAGGGGGGGTTCGATATTTGTTAAGTAATTTAAGAAGAGGGGTCTTTCCATTTGTTACTCTTTGTTACGAGGGGGAGGGGGGGGGGGAGTCCAAAAAGTGGTTTTTCGGCGTCACGTTATTTGTGAACAGCCCCTTAAACTCGGTTGACCCCATATTTACATAATAATAATCAGCTAGGCTAATACCCAAGGCACCACCTTAGGCCTAAGTCATCATGCGACTTTTGAAGCCCTTAATTCAGGGGGCCGGGTTACAATGCGTAGGAGGGTGGTGGCAAGCCCTGCATGCCACGAGATCGAGCCAACAGCTCCCTACACTAACTATTACCGTTAACCTAGACAAGTTTTTATGGAAGGGGAAACCGAAGAACTCGAGGGAAAACCCCTTAAACCAGTGGGGAGAGAACTTGCAAACTCTACGCAGAAGGAGTTGTTCCGAGTTTTCACCCAGTGCCACAAGCTGGGATCGAACCCGGCTCCTCTTGCTGCGAGGCGAAAGTGCTAACCACTCCGCCACCTCACATTCCCTCCTCTCTTGGGTGGTTTTACAAGTGATTTCAGAGCTAGCAATCTGTAAATATACAGAAATTGGTTTGGTGTGGGGTGGTCATCCCCACCTGAAGATTGTCGAACCACACCAAAATAGCGCTGTAATGGACAAATATAAAATTAGCAAAAAGTAAGAGAAAAAACTAACTCACAGTTGAAGCTTTTTTTTGCAAATCGTTGGCACATGAGAGTTTCTTAATACCATAAATATACACATTTCAACAACTCAATTAAGAAAATCTTTTTCTCAAAATATTATTACCTCTAATGGATTTTGATTGAACTTATTCGTAAGTAAATATTTGAATCCATGAGAATGAAGATCCTTTGCTAACTCCAAAGTGCTCTTCAGAGTAACTTTAAATCCTTCACAAGTTTGATTGCTAAGAAAAAAGGTTTTGTGTTCTTTGGGTAAAGAATTTCTAAATGCCTCCCACTGAATTATCCATTCTAGTGCATTTTCAAGTTCTTTTTTTTATTAAACATTAATAAATGTATTCTACTAATAAAATCACTCAATACGTATTACTACTAGCTTTGATGAATTCTGGAAAATCCCTACGCATGGCCTCCTACCATTTAGAAGATCAAAGAGTTTATCCATTCTCAGCGTAAATATCTCAGTAGGTTCAGAATCTTTAAGTGAAGGAACACACATGCAATCCCGTTGATACACTTTTACTAAAGAGCTAAAGAATAAATTAAGTATTTGACTTAAAACCTGAGCACAATGAAAAGGCAATACACACCTGAGTGGCAAGACTGACAGACATCTTTTGGAAATTATTTGGATTTACATGACCTTCCCTTAGTTTGAGAACTATTCTCAAAGAAGTATCTTTATGTAAGTCGTGAGATGACGATAATGGTTGAACACAACCGGTCCCTCGGGTGTCTGAAAATATATTTTTTTTTCATACATTTTCCGAGTAACAAGTTTCCCTGAAGTACTAACCTTACCAAAATTTTTCCATGGTTCAATAAGTTATTTCTAGCACATTTAAACAAATGTACTGCATCGCTAAACATATAAATCTTTGACTTCTCATCACAAGGATGTACAAAACTATTCACTATTGGACTGTCAGGAGTAGCTGAAAATCCTAACATCTTGAATACAGATCTGTTGGTTGATGCGCCATCAGCTACTAAACCATCAACCATGGCTCCACATTGATGCAGTTTAATAATCGCTTGAAGTATTAATTCTGTCAAAACCACAGTAGGAGTTGCCCTTGATGAACAAAAGGTCCCTATTGTTTGAACCCAGCCACCCATGTGAGGTTGAAAAAGAAACACAAGCACGTGATCTCCTTCTTTATTTTGATGAGGCTCATGACTAATGCTACCGTAGTTAACTTTTCCAATAACTTTTCTTTCCGAGGGTCTAAAGTCCAGGTGCTTACTGACCTGCATCTCATCATGCATAAGTACCCCACGGCGTTCATTCAATGGTATCTGCGATAATTTTTCTTTCAATGTTGGAAATAGCGTTTCGTCAAAGCCAAAGTTTGCTTTTAGGTTTTTTATTTTCCTATTAAGCGTTGAAACGGATGGTAGTGGAAGGTACTCATTAGTACGCTGAAATTTATAAGTTGACTGAGACTTAATTTTTATAAGTAGCGAATCCAGAAGCATTTTATCAGAATACCTGTGTCCGACTTTTGACTTGACCTGAGTATTAGATAGTGCTTGATCGAGGATAATTTTCTGCCTTTCGGGTAGCTTTTCTATTGCTTGTTTTCCACCTTCAAGTTGTTTAATTGTTTTTCGGCATTGTACTAGTTCAAGTCTTAGAACTTTGATAATGCTTGATTTTTGTTTCAGTTTGTGTCGCAGATAATACTTCTTACGAAGAACATTAGCAGAGTACGACTTGAATGGTTCTCACACGTATTATTAGATCCTAATACTTCTTTCATCGCAGCTTGATCTTGTATTGACTCTGATGTATTCGTTTCTAAAACTGATGCTGTCTCAGCTTCGTGGAAAACAGGTACAGATTCATTAGTGTCCAAAGTTGATGAACCCTCACCCTCCTGATAAACAGTTACAGAAGACTGAATACATTGCTGTAAACCACCCAATTCTGTTGATTTTAAGCTTTCAAATCTTTTACAGGTTTTTTCCCAATGTCATAATTTTGCAGTGATTCTTCTGATGTTCGTTTAGAGAGGTTGGTTCTACTAGGAACAATGTTGATATTAATTTCTTTTAGTGGAGAGTTCTGATTAGATAACTTTGATGGCGATAATGGAAGACACACTGGCATTGATATAAAAGTTGTTTTTGAGAATGTCATTTTCTTTAAAATGAAGTTCACATAAAACATTTGTGCTCTTTAACTTCTTCTCCTGAAACACCTCCTGCCACAGTTTCAATTTTTCAGGCGTTTTAGGAGCTTTAAAATAATGTATTTTGGCAATTTCATCGTCTTCTAATTTATTTTAACACCGCTGCTTGGTTCTGCAATTTGAAACCCAACATTTGGATTTGGGTTTCGCCATTTCAGAATGTTTACCAAGGCCTACGGACAATAACTTATTATTCACTTATTTATTAATAATACATGGTGCTGTTTTATATAGACTCTTTGATAATTCAACATAAAACTATTTTTCAACCATATTTACCTCTACACGTTATGACGTTAGGCAATCGTTTAGTAATAGATCTTACCGATGAAAACAGGAACAATACCTTGACAGCCAACTCGACGCGAAAAATACAAATTATACAATTTTCTATTTCAAATTCCGGCCGCCGCTCTATTGCGCTAAATACCGCATCCCAGGAGAGCCAGAAACCGAGGGGGGGAGGAATTTACTCTTTCCAAGCCAAAGTGACTCAACCATCTCTTCTATAGCCTTGCCGTGGATAATGATAATTATGGTTTGGTTGAAGAGGGTGAGGTGATTATAACGTTCGAATTACATGATATATGTAAATCAAACAAAAATATTTTAGAGTGGCTAGTGGCTACAAGAAAAGAACCTCTTGGCTAAATCTAAAAACTGTACAAATTGCGGTCTGAGTATGACACGGAACGTAAGGATTCTCTGGATGGATTTGTTTGGCGTTGCCAGAAAAAAAAGTAGGGTACAGAAGCGCAAAGCCCGGGTCTGCGGAACTTCAAAGTCGGTCAGAGACAATTCATTCTTCTCGAAATCCAAGCTTTCATTCCGAGAAATTCTCTTAATCGTTTATTACTACGTGTACAATATTTCCCCGCAATCTTTTGTATCGCAAGAGTTGTACATATCTCAGGTCACTCTTGTTGATTGGCGAATGTTTTGCCTACAACGCGGTTATTACGAAGAGCCAGAGTATTGGTGGACCCGGGCAAACTGTTGAAGTGGACGAGTCCAAATTGAAGTGGACGAGTCCAGGTTGAAGTGGACGAGTCCAAGTTTGCGAAACGTAAATACCACCGGGGTAAACGAATGGAAGGAAAGTGGATTTTAGGTGGGATCGACAGAGATACCAACAAATGGTTTATGGTTCCCGTGGAAAAGAGAGACGCAGCGACACTGGTTCCGATCCTCAAATCCTGGATTTTGCCCGGGACCACCATTTTGACGGATTTCTGGAAAGCATACGATTGCCTCGATGAAGAAGAATTTACCCATTTCAAAGTCAATCATTCTTTGCATTTCAAAGATCCGGAAACTGGTATCCATACGAACAGGATAGAGGGAGCCTGGGCCCATGCAAAAGCGGCCATGCAAAGAGGTGGAAGAAACCGCGAATGGTACGCGGGCTATTTAGCCATGTACATGTTCCGGACATGGGCCCGAAGGGAGGGCAAAAACGTTTTTTTGGCCTTTTTGTAAGCATGCGCCGAACTATATCACCCAAATACGACCACTCCAGTTGTAGATGAAGCCGGACCTGCGCCAAACGAATAATGCCCATTTTTTCCTTTTCTAATTTGTTTCTTTATCAGCCCTACTTTACCCAAAAGCTTTGTATAATGCAGTACCATTAAAAAGCCAATTTTTTCAAGTTTCCCATTTTTTGGCTTATTTTTTTTCTTGTAAAAACATGTTTCCGCAAAATAATTTTTTTTTAGATTCCTTCTTCACTAATTAACAATTAGAAAAAAATTAACAAAAAAACCAGCCCCCCCCCCCCGATTTTTTTATATATATATATATTTTTTATAGAGGACAAGTAGGGGGTTATTTTAATGTTAAATAACTTTTTGCCGGAAATGAATATTTACAAAGATATGAATTTTTAAACATTTTCCTTTTGCAGGGAATAAGCCTGTTCGATCTAACCTTGACGCATGCGCAGTTCGTTCACTGGTTCTTAAAAAGTATTGTCGAATGATAATGGAGGTAGAAATGTATGGAGAAAATCTAGTCAAGCTTAATGTAAAGAAATTAAAAGTTTATTGCGGTAGCTTATCAATT
Organism: Leiobunum rupestre; assembly: GCF_980474605.1. Lineage (NCBI taxonomy): Eukaryota > Metazoa > Arthropoda > Arachnida > Opiliones > Sclerosomatidae > Leiobunum > Leiobunum rupestre. The sequence continues at coordinate 9,530,610 of NC_143384.1, read as the reverse complement.
AATTGCAAGAGTAAATGGCGTAAAAAAGAATACATTGAGGCTATAGAAAAATATTTAAGGGAAAAAAATGAAAATCGTAACGTAGAGGAGTCAATTACGTTAAGCCTTAGTGAGAATTTCCAGCATCATGATCAACAGGTGGAAAGCTTTTTAGAAAGTCTGAATGAAAATGTACCAATATGTTCCTCAACACCAATTGTAAATCACACTAAAAGAAGAAAGGGCCAGTTATTGTTAAATAGGGGATGCCATAAATTTTTCATAGGTAAATTGGTAATTTGAACTTTTATATTTAAAAATAGTGTGTAATATACCATTTTTTGCTCAGAAATATCTGGAAAAGAAGGGCCAGAGCCAGACACAATAGAAAAATGGCAATTAAATCCACACCCCTCAGTAATTCCAAAGATAACTTCAGTTAATGTTTACGAGTATCTTGTTCAACGAAAGTCGAATATTGACAGTTCCAGCAATAAGAATTTCAAAGGTTTCAGTCGAGCTGTAGCACATGATGCTGCCAATGATATTATAAATGGAATTGAGACTAGTTTGGTAAGTAAAAGTTATCTAATATTAAACATGTTATTATAACTTATTTCTGTCGTAGGTTTTTGAACAATTCTTGTACGTAAAGTCTCGCTGCTACCCTTCAATGAAAGCGGAGAGTTATAGAGTTATGGTAGTCATTGACCATATAGATTGTGTTATATGTAGAGGTGTCTGTGAATGTGCCGTTGGGTATGTGGTGGGGGCCCAACTACCTTTCTGTCCTTTTTGGCTAAAAAAATTATTTTTGAATATTAACGGACTCATGATGGTCATATTTTTAGAGATCACAATGTCTGAACAAATCTACGCATAAATAATTCCGAGAGGAAAGTGTCTTTATATGCAACCATCTAAGCGGAACCAGGGTTAGAATTAGGAGAATTTGGCTGGGAGCTAGAAAAATGTGCTTTTTCCAAAAAAAACCAAACTAATTTAGACTTATAATAGGGACTTGGCAGTGCTACGTCACATTTTTTTTCAATAGATTTTAACGTGGGGAGAAAATGTTACCACAATGGCAGCCATGGCCAAAGCTACGGAGTGCCAAGTCTCTATAGAAGAAACTTTTCCCCCGCCAAAATCGGCTCCGTAAACTTGGCCCCTCCAAACCTCATAATCAAAATTTACTTAATCCATCATTTTGCTCTCATTTTGCTCTATTACGCTCCGTGTCGTAACCATTTTGCTCCGTCTCCATTAATTACTTATTAACATTTTAATTGGGGGGGCTAAGTTTACAATAGGCCCCCTCACTTATGATAAAACAACGATTAAATAGATAATTAAATTGGCTTTGTTTTGCTCCATTATGCTCCACAAAAATCAAATTTTGCTACACATTGCTAATCGAGATAACTAATTTCTAATTGGGGGGGCTAAGTTAACGCTTTCCCCCCCAGTTCACCGATCTCTTTTAAACTTAGAATATAATTTTTCGCTCTAATGCTCTAACGATTGCACTTAGTTAGAACTTTTGCTCCATATGCAATAGGGAGTTAATTGCATTTTAATTCGGGGGCCAAGTTAACATTTGGCCCCCCCACCTGTTCCGATTAATATCAAAATGTGAATTCTTTAACTTCTCATCTTGCTCTGACGACCGCTTAATTCCAAAACATTTGCTCCATTTTAAAACTGAAGTTATTCAAATTTTAATTGGCGGGGCCAAAGTCACGGTCGCCCCCCCCCCAAATCTCTTCGCAATTCGAAACGCAAATAGCCATTATTTCGGCATTATTTTGCTCCACAGTATTTTATAAAAAATTTCATTTGCTCCACAATTAATCCGGAGATATAAACCATTTAATTTTTCAAAAATTACGTTCGACCCAAATTTATTGGTAATTATTAATTAAAAAATTTACTTTGCTTCGTAATATTTCGCCGAAAATTTAAATTAGATTGAATTCATCTGGAAAGTGTTTATTATGGGTGGGGTCTCTGTAGAGGCTAACGGTTAATTTGAACCAACCAATAAAAATAATAAAGTGTTAAAGAATAATCTCTTAATTTATATATACGATAACGATAAATTAATTTTTCTATAAAATTACTTAATTTGAAAGTTATTTTTGGTAAAGTCAGGTAATTTTTTCAGAGTAAATTAATCGATATTACTTAATATTTTCGAACCTATAAAATCACCTAATGTGATAGTTATTTTTGGTAAAGTCACTTAATATTTTCAGAGTAAATTATTGGATATTACTTATTATTTTCGAACCTTTAATTGTAAATATGTTCCCTAATAATTTTATCAAAAACGTTTTAAACGAATTGCTTCATTTTACAATGTAATAACAGTTCATCTATAAAAACGTTATAAAAAAAGGTTAAAACAAGACTTTTTTCACTGACAAATGACTTAAAATTCTAATGAAATTGAAAGCGTTTAATTTTAAACTCCATTCTTAATTCTGATTAATTTAATATTAATTACATTCTACAATGTTCAACAGTTTATCTATAAAAATGATACGAACGTGTTAAAAGAAGTGCATAAAAGATTAGTTTTTTTTACAATTCTAGGTAAATTTAAAGCGTTTATTATAAAATCCTTTCTTAATTCTGTGTAATTTAATTTTTAATTGGTGGGATCCGAATCACGTTCTGCCTAACCCATAAGCCACTTCGTGATGAAAAACTCAACTGCACATTAATTTGCTACGAAATATTCCGACGAGATATTCTAAGATATTAGGCAAAAACTCATTAACTGGAGGGGCCAGAATCACGGTCAGCCCCCACAAACTACACCGCGAAGAGAAACTAAAATACCCATTATGTTAATCTCATTTTGCTCCGCAATATTCCAATAAGATATCAAATTGCTCCATATTAAATTCTAAGATATTATTCTAAAACTCATCAATTAACTGGCGGGGCTAGAATCACGATTAGCCCCCACAAACTACATCGCGGAGAGAAACTAAAATACCCATTATGTTAATCTCATTTTGCTCCGCAATATTCCGAGAAGATATCAAATTGCTCCATACTTAATTCTAAGATATTATTCTAAAACTTATCAATTACCTGGCGGGGCCAGAAACACGGTCAGCCCCCACAAACTAGATCGCGAAGAAAAACTAAAATACCCTTTAGGTTAATCTCATTTTGCTCCGCAATATTCCGAGAAGATATCAAATTGCTCCATACTTAATTCTAAGATATTAGGGAAAAAACTCATTAACTGGAGGGGCCAGAATCACGGTCAGCCCCCACAAACTACATCGCGAAGAGAAACTAAAATACCCATTATGTTAATCTCATTTTGCTCCGCAATATTCCGATAAGATATCAAATTGCTCCATACTTAATTCTAAGATATTATTCTAAAACTTATCAATTACCTGGCGGGGCCAGAAACACGGTCAGCCCCCACAAACAAGATCGCGAAGAAAAACTAAAATACACTTTAGGTTAATCTCATTTTGCTCCGCAATATTCCGAGAAGATATCAAATTGCTCCATACTTAATTCTAAGATATTAGGAAAAAAACTCATTAACTGGCGGGGCCAGAAACACGATCAGCCCCCACAAACTAGATCGCGAAGAAAAACTAAAATACCCATTATGTTAATCTCATTTTGCTCCGCAATATTCCGAGAAGATATCAAATTGCTCCATACTTAATTCTAAGATATTATTCTAAAACTTATCAATTACCTGGCGGGGCCAGAAACACGGTCAGCCCCCACAAACTAGATCGCGAAGAAAAACTAAAATACCCATTATGTTAATCTCATTTTGCTCCGCAATATTCCGATAAGATATCAAATTGCTCCATACTTAATTCTAAGATATTATTCTAAAACTCATCAATTAACTGGCGGGGCTAGAATCACGATTAGCCCCCACAAACTACATCGCGATGAAAACTAAAATCCCTACTACGTTGGCCTCGTTTTGCTGTAATAATACGCTAAAATTTAAATTTGCTCCATAATTAATTCGGAGCAAATTTAACTTTGCTCCATAATTAATTCGGAGCTATTAACAATTTAGTTGGCGGGGCCAAAATCATCTCCCCCTAATTTATTTGCACCTGAAAACTTAAATATCTGTGATATGTTGGCAAAAAATAGTTCAAAACATTTCGATATAAAGGACATCGCACTTTTTCTATGGAAAATGGCTTTCTACGGATTTTGTTGAAATTGAGATATGCTTTAAAACTTAGTCAACGGTTCAAAATTGTCCATGGCCACTTTTCCCTAGGTCTCATGGTTTGTCCAGAATTAAAGGTCAAAGTTCGTAGAATTTTAGTTTAGTCTATTTATAAAAATATATCTTTTATACCTAATATACTATTCCCTTGTGGTCTTCGGCGTACCATTGATACAGTAATAGAGTAGTTAACGTTTTTACCTCTTGAAATGATAAATACATTTTTGGTTTTAAAGTTTAGTATTATCAACTTTTCCAATCACATGTAATAAACTAAAAAATAGAAGCAGAAAAAGATTAATCAAAGGGTAAACGAAAAAAGGCTGAACGGGGTCAGTTAGAATTGTATAGAGGTTAACAAGATCGAGGAAGGATCGACGATCAACCAGAGAAGGCCAGTCGGGAGTGGCAATTCCCTGCTCACGTGGTAGGTTTCCTAATGGAAACATTATTTTCGAGGCACGAGCTGAGACATTGTCCAACCGATTGATATCGACTCCAAAATGTGGGTTCCATTTTAGTTAGTTCTATTTTTTAGTTTATTACATGTGATTGGAAAAGTTGATAATACTAAACTTTAAAACCAAAAATGTATTTATCATTTCAAGGGGTAAAAACGTTAACTACTCTATTACTGTATCAATGGTACGCCGAAGACCACAAGGGAATAGTATATTAGGTATAAAAGATATATTTTTATAAATAGACTAAACTAAAATTCTACGAACTTTGACCTTTAATTCTGGACAAACCATGAGACCTAGGGAAAAGTGGCCATGGACAATTTTGAACCGTTGACTAAGTTTTAAAGCATATCTCAATTTCAACAAAATCCGTAGAAAGCCATTTTCCATAGAAAAAGTGCGATGTCCTTTATATCGAAATGTTTTGAACTATTTTTTGCCAACATATCACAGATATTTAAGTTTTCAGGTGCAAATAAATTAGGGGGAGATGATTTTGGCCCCGCCAACTAAATTGTTAATAGCTCCGAATTAATTATGGAGCAAAGTTAAATTTGCTCCGAATTAATTATGGAGCAAATTTAAATTTTAGCGTATTATTACAGCAAAACGAGGCCAACGTAGTAGGGATTTTAGTTTTCATCGCGATGTAGTTTGTGGGGGCTAATCGTGATTCTAGCCCCGCCAGTTAATTGATGAGTTTTAGAATAATATCTTAGAATTAAGTATGGAGCAATTTGATATCTTATCGGAATATTGCGGAGCAAAATGAGATTAACATAATGGGTATTTTAGTTTTTCTTCGCGATCTAGTTTGTGGGGGCGGACCGTGTTTCTGGCCCCGCCAGGTAATTGATAAGTTTTAGAATAATATCTTAGAATTAAGTATGGAGCAATTTGATATCTTCTCGGAATATTGCGGAGCAAAATGAGATTAACATAATGGGTATTTTAGTTTCTCTTCGCGATGTAGTTTGTGGGGGCTGACCGTGATTCTGGCCCCTCCAGTTAATGAGTTTTTTTCCTAATATCTTAGAATTAAGTATGGAGCAATTTGATATCTTCTCGGAATATTGCGGAGCAAAATGAGATTAACCTAATGGGTATTTTAGTTTTTCTTCGCGATGTAGTTTGTGGGGGCTAATCGTGATTCTAGCCCCGCCAGTTAATTGATGAGTTTTAGAATAATATCTTAGAATTTAATATGGAGCAATTTGATATCTTATCGGAATATTGCGGAGCAAAATGAGATTAACATAATGGGTATTTTAGTTTCTCTTCGCGGTGTAGTTTGTGGGGGCTGACCGTGATTCTGGCCCCTCCAGTTAATGAGTTTTTGCCTAATATCTTAGAATATCTCGTCGGAATATTTCGTAGCAAATTAATGTGCAGTTGAGTTTTTCATCACGAAGTGGCTTATGGGTTAGGCAGAACGTGATTCGGATCCCACCAATTAAAAATTAAATTACACAGAATTAAGAAAGGATTTTATAATAAACGCTTTAAATTTACCTAGAATTGTAAAAAAAACTAATCTTTTATGCACTTCTTTTAACACGTTCGTATCATTTTTATAGATAAACTGTTGAACATTGTAGAATGTAATTAATATTAAATTAATCAGAATTAAGAATGGAGTTTAAAATTAAACGCTTTCAATTTCATTAGAATTTTAAGTTATTTGTCAGTGAAAAAAGTCTTGTTTTAACCTTTTTTTATAACGTTTTTATAGATGAACTGTTATTACATTGTAAAATGAAGCAATTCGTTTAAAACGTTTTTGATAAAATTATTAGGGAACATATTTACAATTAAAGGTTCGAAAATAATAAGTAATATCCAATAATTTACTCTGAAAATATTAAGTGACTTTACCAAAAATAACTATCACATTAGGTGATTTTATAGGTTCGAAAATATTAAGTAATATCGATTAATTTACTCTGAAAAAATTACCTGACTTTACCAAAAATAACTTTCAAATTAAGTAATTTTATAGAAAAATTAATTTATCGTTATCGTATATATAAATTAAGAGATTATTCTTTAACACTTTATTATTTTTATTGGTTGGTTCAAATTAACCGTTAGCCTCTACAGAGACCCCACCCATAATAAACACTTTCCAGATGAATTCAATCTAATTTAAATTTTCGGCGAAATATTACGAAGCAAAGTAAATTTTTTAATTAATAATTACCAATAAATTTGGGTCGAACGTAATTTTTGAAAAATTAAATGGTTTATATCTCCGGATTAATTGTGGTGCAAATGAAATTTTTTATAAAATACTGTGGAGCAAAATAATGCCGAAATAATGGCTATTTGCGTTTCGAATTGCGAAGAGATTTGGGGGGGGGCGACCGTGACTTTGGCCCCGCCAATTAAAATTTGAATAACTTCAGTTTTAAAATGGAGCAAATGTTTTGGAATTAAGCGGTCGTCAGAGCAAGATGAGAAGTTAAAGAATTCACATTTTGATATTAATCGGAACAGGTGGGGGGGCCAAATGTTAACTTGGCCCCCGAATTAAAATGCAATTAACTCCCTATTGCATATGGAGCAAAAGTTCTAACTAAGTGCAATCGTTAGAGCATTAGAGCGAAAAATTATATTCTAAGTTTAAAAGAGATCGGTGAACTGGGGGGGAAAGCGTTAACTTAGCCCCCCCAATTAGAAATTAGTTATCTCGATTAGCAATGTGTAGCAAAATTTGATTTTTGTGGAGCATAATGGAGCAAAACAAAGCCAATTTAATTATCTATTTAATCGTTGTTTTATCATAAGTGAGGGGGCCTATTGTAAACTTAGCCCCCCCCAATTAAAATGTTAATAAGTAATTAATGGAGACGGAGCAAAATGGTTACGACACGGAGCGTAATAGAGCAAAATGAGAGCAAAATGATGGATTAAGTAAATTTTGATTATGAGGTTTGGAGGGGCCAAGTTTACGGAGCCGCCAAAATCCCCTATTTTAAAAAGTGATCCCTTTGGGAAAAAGGACCGAAAGGTAGTTGGCACCCATGTAATAGTAATTTCTAAATAAAAATGCCTTCACAAAACTAATGGTGCTTCACATTTTTAGCAAGTCCGGTAGGTGCAGTCATGTGGGAGCATTGTTACTTTTCTTGGAGCGCTATGGTGAGATGACACCCGGAGATATCGAGATTGCATGCACCTCAACCATTTGTGGCTGGAAAGCTCCAAAATTAAGGAATGTTCAACCTAAGCCACTTAAAGAAATCTCTTTGAATAGGCCAAAACTTTACTCCAAGATGAATGAATCCACTGACATGGAAAGTGAAAATAATGAATGGGAAAAATTTGATCCTAGACACCCTGATGATAGAATTGAAGACCCTGAAAGAATTAAACGTTTTGTTAAAGCTTTATCCGCAAACTGGCGCTAGGCATTTTTGGGATCTTGATGGTGGAGCGGAAACTGTTCCTCTACCTCATCACAGCAATGAGGTGGAAATCCAGCAATGAATCAAGTTAAGATATTTCTCTTGATCTGCGCTCTCAAGCCTCAAATCTCATCTTCCATCCTGGTACGTGAAATAATTATACCTAGTTTAAGAACCAACTATAAAGACTTACCAATTCTAATTATTACAGCTTCGACATTCATCACAGTGAATGATTCTTTATTAAAAGACTTCGTTGAAAATCAGAAAATTTCCCAGAAATTAGTTGAATTCATAGAGAAAGAAACCTGTGATCAATCTTCTAACAATTTATGGAAAACCGTACGAATAGGGAGAGTAACTAGTTCAATGTTTGGACTAATTTTTAACTGCAGAGAAAAAAAAATTCCAACATCAATTGTAGATTCCATTTTACACCCCTCAAAGTTAAATAAATATGCAAGACTACCACCCGCTATTTTGCGTGGTAGAAATCTGGAACCAGTTGCCAGAAGCGAATATGAAAGCTTATTTGGTTTCAAAGTTCAACCTAGTGGCTTGTCACTAACAGCGGAGCGATCTTTTATTGGAGCCAGTGGAGATGGCATAATTACAGATCAAAATGAAAGTACTCCAGGTGTTTTGGAAATTAAATGTTTAGCAGCAATTAAGGGGACAGATATTACAAAAATGGCAGTCACTACCATTGTTGATAATTTTCCTAGCTTCTGTATAAAACGAAACAATGATGGAGTAATAAAACTAGATAGAAAATCGAATTATTATTGCCAAGTTCAAGGGGAGATGGCTGTGAAAAATCTTAGTTGGGCAGATTTTGTTGTATACACTGAAGCAACGGCAGATGGACTTTTTAGAGAAAGAATATACTGAACTGTTGCCAAAACTGATACATTTCTTTACAAAATATATTGCTCCATTTTTAATAACTATACAAGTTTAGTTAAAAGCAAGTGTTTTACTTTAAAATAATTGTTCCTAGACACCAGGTGCTTTCAAATTTTGTAATGATTTAATGAATAGATTGATTAAATAATGTTTACAAAAGTGGTTCATAGATATTTGTTATATAAGAGAAAACTGCAAAAATGCTGCTTGCCATTTTAGTTATCGTTACTGGCATAACACCGTCAAATATGTGAAATTTCTTAACTCGACCAATGGCTCTCTCTACATGAATTCTTAACTCTGCAATTCTTCGTGTTTCAATAATTTCATTTTCAGAAAACTGAGCCTTTCCTTTTAGAAAAGGAGGCAAGTTTAGTGTACATTTTTTTCTTTCAATAAGTCTTCTATTAAAAAGCCCTTATCCGCAACAACATTATCATTTTCATTAAGTTACAAAATTAAATTCGATTGATCAGTTATTGTTTTATCAGATACTCTCCCTCCCCATCCTTCAGATACGAAAGAAATTACGCCACCTGGTGTAATGCCTACAAGAAATTTTATGGTGTTATGTTGTTTATAGTTAGAAAATGTAAGGTTCTGAGCTGTTAATGATGTTGAACGTTCTATGAACAGCTCCGAACAATCAATAATTATTCTAGTGTTTGGATACTTCAAATAACCCCGCGGCATATATTTGTCAACAAGAGCTCTGGAAGGAAATGGAAACATTTCCTTTAATTCTATTTCCATTAACTTGATGCACGTTTGAAACAAGTCCGAAAATGTGGAAGGAGAAATGTTGAACCGATCAGCAATATCCTGAGAGAATAACCCTACCTTGAGTCTCATCATTACTGCTAAGAACTGATCAATTAAAGGTAGTTTAAAAGTTCGCTTTCTTATACCAGGAGTTTGCTTTTTCTTTCCTCTTTTAAAAGACATTCTTTCAGCTTTCTCCTGAAAAAAAAGTAATAAAACAATATGAAAAAGTGCACAATATAAAATTTTATTTGTTTATGTCCTACCTAAAAAGCCACAAGAAAACTGCATAAGTTGGCAATCCGGTATAAAACTTAGTTATTTCATCGTTGTCCTTTAATTTGTCAGAGCTCCACGTTCGTTGTTTTATGGTTTCTTCAAGGTTTGATATCTTTTGTTGCAAATTTCTATTTTCCGTTTCGAAATCACAGTAATCTGTTTGAGTACCTTGACTAACAAATATTTTTTATCTTGGCTATTCATTGCGAAGTCATCGTCAATAGGGATTTCCATTTGAGTATTTAATGACTCTGAAGTTTCAATAGGAATGTTTATAGAAGTTTCTCTCGCTACCGTTTCACTAATGCTGGCACCAATGTAGTCATGAAATCCTAATGAGACTTTTAGCCTTCTCTGCTGCACCATAGTATCCACAAATTGATTATACTTTTCATCCTAAAATAAGAAATACGAGACAGTGAAAAAGGCAAAGGCTTAAAATAATAACGTAGTTTTATAACCTAACAAGATTCGTAACTTTTGCTTACCTTAATTTTTTTCTTTTTTCGTTACTGATATTTCTCCTATACGTTAGTTGAAGTTGAGCTTCAGATTTCCTTATACTTTTAGGCAAATTTAAGGTAGGAACCCAATCAGGATCACTAGGTTCCCATCCTGGAAAACCCGATACGAAGTGTCTGCTACAAACTCGCGAGTTCACAGATGGAGTAAAATATTTCCTATTCATTATTTTACCCCATAGTTTAATTCTGGCGGCCGGAAATCTATGAAACCTTACATTTTGCATTCCGAACTTGCTTTTGCAACCCACGACACTACAAGAAACCATTTCCGAATTTCAATTTTTCCAATTAAAAATGACTCCCTTCAAACTACCATTTAAATAAGCTTACGGGGAAACTAAAAATGGCGCGCGTATGAACCAGTAATACCATCTGCGCATGCGCGTTTCTTTCCCCCGTTTTCCCCCTAAGTTAGATCATTCCTCGATTTGAATGCGTTTTGGATAACGTGGGGCTGATGATGGAAAATAAAAAAGTGCAAAACATTACTAACTTACTATTTTCGGTATTTTCGCGGTATTTCAACGAATTTTAGGGGTTTTGGTATGGAAAATAGGTTAGGTTATTTATATTATTAGGTTAGTTGTATTAATATCGGGTTGACGATACTTGATGCGTCAGGCTTCGTGCTGTCCTCTAGGTTGCGTTATAGATGGCCCATAGCTTTGTATAAGTCAACATCACACAGAAGTCATATACTATGACATAGTATGATTAAAAAAGCCTTAAATGCGTTGAAATACGGGGAAAATTCCCAACCCTTAAAAGTTAGTACTGTTGTGCATTTCAGCCTTCTTCTTTTTCGTCATCAGTCCTACGTTATCCAAAAAGTATTAAAATCTAGGAATTTAAAGATTCGTCCAAGTCATCAGTCCTACCTCATCCAACACGAGTGCACGGCGCCGTCAGCCGCCAAGGTATAGTCTTTGGGCATTTTTTAATTAACTTTTTAAATAATGCTTTGCGGGGAATAATTTTCGCACCATTGTATTCTCCTTAAAAAGTACTTTAAGGGGGTCGAGAAAGGGGGGCAAAGGGGGTGGCTGGGCTATTGTTCAAAATTTTCAAACCCGTCTCAAATCTCATTGAAATTTTCAAATCCCTATCAAATCTCATCCAAAGTTTCAAATCCCTATTAAATCTCATCCAAATTTTCAAATCCCTCTCAAATCTCATCCAAATTTTCAAATCCCTCTCAAATCTCATCCAAGTTTTCAAATCCCTCTCAAATCTCATTGAAATTTTCAAATCCCTATTAAATCTCATCCAAATTTTCAAATCCCTCTCAAATCTCATCCAAATGTACAAATCCCTATCAAATCTCGTTAAAATTTTCAAATCCCTCTCAAATCTCATCAAAATTTTCAAATCCCTCTCAAATCTCATCCAAATTTTCAAACCCATCTCAAAGCTCATTGAAATTTTCAAATCCCTCTCAAATCTTGTTAACATTTTCAAATCCCTCTCAAATCTCGTTAAAATTTTCAAATCCCTCTCAAATCTCGTTACAATTTTCAAATCCCTCTCAAATCTCGTTAAAATTTTCAAATCCCTCTCAAATCTCGTTAAAATTTTCAAATCCCTCTCAAATCTCGTTAAAATTTTCAAATCCCTCTCAAATCTCATTAAAATTTTCAAATCCCTCTCAAATCTCGTTAAAATTTTCAAATCCATCTCAAATCTCGTTAAAATTTTCAAATCCCTCTCAAATCTCGTTAAAATTTTCAAATCCCTCTCAAATCTCATTGAAATTTTCAAATCCCTATTAAATCTCATTGAAATTTTCAAATCCCTATTAAATCTCATCCAAATTTTCAAATCCCTCTCAAATATCATCCAAATTTTGAAATCCCTCTCAAATCTCATCCAAATTTTCAAACCCATCTCAAAGCTCATTGAAATTTTCAAATCTATTTAAAATTTTCAAATCCCTCTCAAATATCATCCAAATTTTCAAATCCCTCTCAAATCTCATCCAAATTTTCAAACCCATCTCAAAGCTCATTGAAATTTTCAAATCTATTTAAAATTTTCAAATCCCTCTCAAATCTCATCCAAATTTTCAAATCCCTCTCAAATCTCATCCAAATTTTCAAACCCGTCTCAAATCTCATTGAAATTTTCAAACCCCTATTAAATCTCATCCAAATTTTCAAATCCCTCTCAAATCTCATCCAAATTTTCAAACCCATCTCAAAGCTCATTGAAATTTTCAAATCCCTATCAAATCTCGTTTAAATTTTCAGATCCCTCTCAAATCTCATCCAAATTTTCAAACCCATCTCAAAGCTCATTGAAATTTTAAAATCCCTCTCAAATCTTGTTAAAATTTTCAAATCCCTATTCAATCTCATCCAAATTTTCAAATCCCTCTCAAATCTCATCCAAATTTTGAAATCCCTCTCAAATCTCATCCAAATTTTGAAATCCCTCTCAAATCTCATCCAAATTTTCAAACCCATCTCAAAGCTCATTGAAATTTTCAAATCTATCAAATCTCGTTAAAATTTTCAAATCCCTCTCAAATCTCATCCAAATTTTCAAATCCCTCTCAAATCTCATCCAAATTTTCAAACCCGTCTCAAATCTCATTGAAATTTTCAAACCCCTATTAAATCTCGTTTAAATTTTCAAATCCCTCTCAAATCTCATCCAAATTTTCAAACCCATCTCAAAGCTCATTGAAATTTTCAAATCCCTCTCAAATCTTGTTAAAATTTTCAAATCCCTATTAAATCTCATCCAAATTTTCAAATCCCTCTCAAATCTCATCCAAATTTTGAAATCCCTCTCAAATCTCATCCAAATTTTGAAATCCCTCTCAAATCTCATCCAAATTTTCAAACCCATCTCAAAGCTCATTGAAATTTTCAAATCTCTATCAAATCTCGTTAAAATTTTCAAATCCCTCTCAAATCTCATTGAAATTTTCAAATCCCTATTAAATCTCATTGAAATTTTCAAATCCCTATTAAATCTCATCCAAATTTTCAAATCTCATCCAAATTTTCAAACCCGTCTCAAATCTCATCCAAATTTTCAAACCCGTCTCAAATCTCATTGAAATTTTCAAATCCCTATTAAATCTCATCCAAATTTCCAAATCCCTCTCAAATTTCATCCAAATTTTCAAACCCATCTCAAAGCTCATTGAAATTTTCAAATCCCTATCAAATCTCGTTAAAAATTTCAAATTTCTCTCAAATCTCATTGAAATTTTCAAATCCCTATTAAATCTCATCCAAATTTTCAAATCCCTCTCAAATCTCATCCAAAATTTCAAACCCATCTCAAAGCTCATTGAAATTTTGAAATCCCTATCAAATCTCGTTAAAATTTTCAAATCCCTCTCAAATCTCATTGAAATTTTCAAATCCCTATTAAATCTCATCCACATTTTCAAATCCCTCTCAATTCTCATCCAAAATCTCAAACCCATCTCAAAGCTCATTGAAATTTTCAAATCCCTATTAAATCTCGTTAACAATTTCAAATCCCTATTAAATCTCATCCAAATTTTCAAATCCCTCTCAAATCTCATCCAAAATCTCAAACCCATCTCAAAGCTCATTGAAATTTTCAAATCCCTATTAAATCTCACCAAAATTTTCAAATCCCTCTCAAATATCATTGAAATTTTTAAATCCCTATTAAATCGCATCCAAATTTTCAGATCCCTCTCAAATCGAATCCAAATTATCAAATCCCTCTCAAATCTCATCCAAATTTTCAAACCCATCTCAAAGCTCATTGAAATTTTCAAATCCCTCTCAAATTTCGTTAAAATTTTCAAATCCCTCTCAAATCTCATCCAAATTTACAAATCCCTATTAAATCTCATCCAAATTTTCAAATCCCTCTCAAATCTCATTGAAATTTTCAAATCCCTATTAAATCTCGTTGAAATTTTCAAATCCCTATTAAATCTCATCCAAATTTTGAAATCCCTCTCAAATCTCATCCAAATTTTGAAATCCCTCTCAAATCTCATCCAAATTTTCAAACCCATCTCAAAGCTCATTGAAATTTTCAAATCTATCAAATCTCGTTAAAATTTTCAAATCCCTCTCAAATCTCATCCAAATTTTCAAATCCCTCTCAAATCTCATCCAAATTTTCAAACCCGTCTCAAATCTCATTGAAATTTTCAAATCCCTCTCAAATCTCATCCAAATTTTCAAACCCATCTCAAAGCTCATTGAAATTTTCAAATCCCTCTCAAATCTTGTTAAAATTTTCAAATCCCTATTAAATCTCATCCAAATTTTCAAATCCCTCTCAAATCTCATCCAAATTTTGAAATCCCTCTCAAATCTCATCCAAATTTTGAAATCCCTCTCAAATCTCATCCAAATTTTCAAACCCGTCTCAAATTTCATCCAAATTTTCAAACCCATCTCAAAGCTCATTGAAATTTTCAAATCCCTATCAAATCTCGTTAAAAATTTCAAATTTCTCTCAAATCTCATTGAAATTTTCAAATCCCTATTAAATTTCATCCAAATTTTCAAATCCCTCTCAAATCTCATCCAAAATTTCAAACCCATCTCAAAGCTCATTGAAATTTTGAAATCCCTATCTAATCTCGTTAAAATTTTCAAATCCCTCTCAAATCTCATTGAAATTTTCAAATCCCTATTAAATCTCATCCAAATTTTCAAATCCCTCTCAATTCTCATCCAAAATCTCAAACCCATCTCAAAGCTCATTGAAATTTTCAAATCCCTATTAAATCTCGTTAAAAATTTCAAATCCCTATTAAATCTCATCCAAATTTTCAAATCCCTCTCAAATCTCATCCAAAATCTCAAACCCATCTCCAAGCTCATTGAAATTTTCAAATCCCTATTAAATCTCACCAAAATTTTCAAATCCCTCTCAAATATCATTGAAATTTTTAAATCCCTATTAAATCGCATCCAAATTTTCAGATCCCTCTCAAATCTCATCCAAATTATCAAATCCCTCTCAAATCTCATCCAAATTTTCAAACCCATCTCAAAGCTCATTGAAATTTTCAAATCCCTCTCAAATCTCGTTAAAATTTTCAAATCCCTCTCAAATCTCATCCAAATTTACAAATCCCTATTAAATCTCATCCAAATTTTCAAATCCCTCTCAAATCTCATTGAAATTTTCAAACCCGTTTCAAATCTCATTGAAATTTTCAAATCCCTATCAAATCTCATCCAAAGTTTCAAATCCCTATTAAATATCATCCAAATTTACAAATCCCTCTCAAATCTCATCCAAATTTTCAAACCCGTCTCAAATCTCATTGAAATTTTCAAATCCCTATTAAATCGCAGCCAAATTTTCAAATCCCTCTCAAATCTCATCCAAATTTTGAAATCCCTCTCAAATCTCATCCAAATTTTCAAACCCATCTCAAAGCTCATTGAAATTTTCAAATCTATCAAATCTCGTTAAAATTTTCAAATCCCTCTCAAATCTCATCCAAATTTTCAAATCCCTCTCAAATCTCATCCAAATTTTCAAACCCGTCTCAAATCTCATTGAAATTTTCAAACCCCTATTAAATCTCGTTTAAATTTTCAAATCCCTCTCAAATCTCATCCAAATTTTCAAACCCATCTCAAAGCTCATTGAAATTTTCAAATCCCTCTCAAATCTTGTTAAAATTTTCAAATCCCTATTAAATCTCATCCAAATTTTCAAATCCCTCTCAAATCTCATCCAAATTTTGAAATCCCTCTCAAATCTCATCCAAATTTTGAAATCCCTCTCAAATCTCATCCAAATTTTCAAACCCATCTCAAAGCTCATTGAAATTTTCAAATCTCTATCAAATCTCGTTAAAATTTTCAAATCCCTCTCAAATCTCATTGAAATTTTCAAATCCCTATTAAATCTCATTGAAATTTTCAAATCCCTATTAAATCTCATCCAAATTTTCAAATCTCATCCAAATTTTCAAACCCGTCTCAAATCTCATCCAAATTTTCAAACCCGTCTCAAATCTCATTGAAATTTTCAAATCCCTATTAAATCTCATCCAAATTTCCAAATCCCTCTCAAATTTCATCCAAATTTTCAAACCCATCTCAAAGCTCATTGAAATTTTCAAATCCCTATCAAATCTCGTTAAAAATTTCAAATTTCTCTCAAATCTCATTGAAATTTTCAAATCCCTATTAAATCTCATCCAAATTTTCAAATCCCTCTCAAATCTCATCCAAAATTTCAAACCCATCTCAAAGCTCATTGAAATTTTGAAATCCCTATCAAATCTCGTTAAAATTTTCAAATCCCTCTCAAATCTCATTGAAATTTTCAAATCCCTATTAAATCTCATCCACATTTTCAAATCCCTCTCAATTCTCATCCAAAATCTCAAACCCATCTCAAAGCTCATTGAAATTTTCAAATCCCTATTAAATCTCGTTAACAATTTCAAATCCCTATTAAATCTCATCCAAATTTTCAAATCCCTCTCAAATCTCATCCAAAATCTCAAACCCATCTCAAAGCTCATTGAAATTTTCAAATCCCTATTAAATCTCACCAAAATTTTCAAATCCCTCTCAAATATCATTGAAATTTTTAAATCCCTATTAAATCGCATCCAAATTTTCAGATCCCTCTCAAATCGAATCCAAATTATCAAATCCCTCTCAAATCTCATCCAAATTTTCAAACCCATCTCAAAGCTCATTGAAATTTTCAAATCCCTCTCAAATTTCGTTAAAATTTTCAAATCCCTCTCAAATCTCATCCAAATTTACAAATCCCTATTAAATCTCATCCAAATTTTCAAATCCCTCTCAAATCTCATTGAAATTTTCAAATCCCTATTAAATCTCGTTGAAATTTTCAAATCCCTATTAAATCTCATCCAAATTTTGAAATCCCTCTCAAATCTCATCCAAATTTTGAAATCCCTCTCAAATCTCATCCAAATTTTCAAACCCATCTCAAAGCTCATTGAAATTTTCAAATCTATCAAATCTCGTTAAAATTTTCAAATCCCTCTCAAATCTCATCCAAATTTTCAAATCCCTCTCAAATCTCATCCAAATTTTCAAACCCGTCTCAAATCTCATTGAAATTTTCAAATCCCTCTCAAATCTCATCCAAATTTTCAAACCCATCTCAAAGCTCATTGAAATTTTCAAATCCCTCTCAAATCTTGTTAAAATTTTCAAATCCCTATTAAATCTCATCCAAATTTTCAAATCCCTCTCAAATCTCATCCAAATTTTGAAATCCCTCTCAAATCTCATCCAAATTTTGAAATCCCTCTCAAATCTCATCCAAATTTTCAAACCCGTCTCAAATTTCATCCAAATTTTCAAACCCATCTCAAAGCTCATTGAAATTTTCAAATCCCTATCAAATCTCGTTAAAAATTTCAAATTTCTCTCAAATCTCATTGAAATTTTCAAATCCCTATTAAATTTCATCCAAATTTTCAAATCCCTCTCAAATCTCATCCAAAATTTCAAACCCATCTCAAAGCTCATTGAAATTTTGAAATCCCTATCTAATCTCGTTAAAATTTTCAAATCCCTCTCAAATCTCATTGAAATTTTCAAATCCCTATTAAATCTCATCCAAATTTTCAAATCCCTCTCAATTCTCATCCAAAATCTCAAACCCATCTCAAAGCTCATTGAAATTTTCAAATCCCTATTAAATCTCGTTAAAAATTTCAAATCCCTATTAAATCTCATCCAAATTTTCAAATCCCTCTCAAATCTCATCCAAAATCTCAAACCCATCTCCAAGCTCATTGAAATTTTCAAATCCCTATTAAATCTCACCAAAATTTTCAAATCCCTCTCAAATATCATTGAAATTTTTAAATCCCTATTAAATCGCATCCAAATTTTCAGATCCCTCTCAAATCTCATCCAAATTATCAAATCCCTCTCAAATCTCATCCAAATTTTCAAACCCATCTCAAAGCTCATTGAAATTTTCAAATCCCTCTCAAATCTCGTTAAAATTTTCAAATCCCTCTCAAATCTCATCCAAATTTACAAATCCCTATTAAATCTCATCCAAATTTTCAAATCCCTCTCAAATCTCATTGAAATTTTCAAACCCGTTTCAAATCTCATTGAAATTTTCAAATCCCTATCAAATCTCATCCAAAGTTTCAAATCCCTATTAAATATCATCCAAATTTACAAATCCCTCTCAAATCTCATCCAAATTTTCAAACCCGTCTCAAATCTCATTGAAATTTTCAAATCCCTATTAAATCGCAGCCAAATTTTCAAATCCCTCTCAAATCTCATCCAAATTTTCAAATCCCTCTCAAATCTCATCCAAATTTTCAAACCCATCTCAAAGCTCATTGAAATTTACAAATCCCTCTCAATTCTCGTTACAATTTAAAAATCCCTCTCAAATCTCATCCAAATTTACAAATCCCTATTAAATCTCATCCAAATTTTCAAATCCTTCTCAAATCTCATTGAAATTTTCAAATCCCTATTAAATCTCGTTGAAATTTTCAAATCCCTATTAAATCTCATCCAAATTTTCAAATCCCTCTCAAATCTCATACAAATTTTCAAATCCCTGTCAAATCTCATTGAAATTTTCAAATCCCTATTAAATCTCGTTGAAATTTTCAAATCCCTATTAAATCTCGTTGAAATTTTCAAATCCCTATTAAATCTCATCCAAATTTTCAAATCCCTCTCAAATCTCATCCAAATTTTCAAATCCCTCTCAAATCTCATTGAAATTTTCAAATCCCTATTAAATCTCGTTGAAATTTTCAAATCCCTATTAAATCTCGTTGAAATTTTCAAATCCCTATTAAATCTCCTTGAAATTTTCAAATCCCTATTAAATCTCGTTGAAATTTTCAAATCCCTATTAAATCTCATCCAAATTTTCAAATCTCTATCAAATCTCATCCAAATTTACAAATCCCTATTAAATCTCATCCAAATTTTCAAATCCTTCTCAAATCTCATTGAAATTTTCAAATCCCTATTAAATCTCGTTGAAATTTTCAAATCCCTATTAAATCTCATCGAAATTTTCAAATCCCTCTCAAATCTCATACAAATTTTCAAATCCCTGTCAAATCTCATTGAAATTTTCAAATCCCTATTAAATCTCGTTGAAATTTTCAAATCCCTATTAAATCTCGTTGAAATTTTCAAATCCCTATTAAATCTCATCCAAATTTTCAAATCCCTCTCAAATCTCATCCAAATTTTCAAATCCCTCTCAAATCTCATTGAAATTTTCAAATCCCTATTAAATCTCGTTGAAATTTTCAAATCCCTATTAAATTTCGTTGAAATTTTCAAATCCCTATTAAATCTCGTTGAAATTTTCAAATCCCTATTAAATCTCCTTGAAATTTTCAAATCCCTATTAAATCTCGTTGAAATTTTCAAATCCCTATTAAATCTCATCCAAATTGTCAAATCCCTCTCAAATCTCGTTGAAATTTTCAAATCCCTCTCAAATCTCATCCAAATTTACAAATCCCTATTAAATCTCATCCAAATTTACAAATCCCTATTAAATCTCATCCAAATTTACAAATCCCTATTAAATCTCATCCAAATTTACAAATCCCTCTCTAATCTCATCCAAATTTACAAATCCCTCTCTAATCTCATCCAAATTTACAAATCCCTATTAAATCTCATCCAAATTTGCAAATCACATATAAAATTTGTAAATTTTGTAAATTTATGAAATTTGGGTTAAATCTTCAAATCTGGACCAAAAATTTTGAAGATTTCAAATTTCGTACGCATTTCAGACGAGTGTCGGACCCCTCGGTGGAACAGCACATCCAAGCATCATCGCGGAAAAAGATTTTCGAAAAAAGTGTCTAGCAGCCGCTCGCTAGCAGCACTTCTCTCTGAAAATATGGCCGCCGGATAACGCCGCCGAAACGGAGGGGTTCAAATCGACTCAAGAAACGTTTTTAAAGCCGCCATTATCGTTCAGGCAACCGACGAGCAAGCGCTCTACCGAAGAAAATTCATCTCCCCAAAACCGTTTTTTATCACCCTCCCCGTAGACTGCAACGGCGGATGCACAAATACAGCGCTCCCAAGCGGATTTTGAGCACGCACGCATGCGTCGTTTCAAAAACGAAGCTGGGGCACGAGCAAGCGAATGGGTGTTTTTTTGATTTTTCCACTTCGTGCAAACCAATTATCGGCAAACATGGGAAAATTGTCATAATATAAGAAGAGATTTAACTTGCAATGGTTAAATTAGAGCTCTTGAAGAGCATAATGTACATAAGATTTGTAAGATATCTTCTTCACAATTCATATCCCCCAAAGAATTATTGAAATCTTTTAATTCAACTATCTACGATGGTAAATAAATATTCGTACTATATTTAGCAAATATATGTAAATTTGTCTTTTGATAACAGAAATGTATATGATGTCTATGCTTGTACAAGACAGTGAATAATACGTGTAAGCTTTAGAAGTATACTGTTTAGGTCCGTGTATAGTGACCTCCAAAACAAAAAATTTGTGGCGGGAAATTGGGCTGCATGGACAATGAAGTTTTTTTAGGGCGATAATTTGGGCTGCTTTTTTACTAAGATTGTGCGAGATCCTTAAAAGTAATCTGGCAACTCTGGTGCGAAACTACAAGTTTTTCTAATTTCGCTCGTTCGGCTCGCTTCATGTCTCATGCGTCTCATGGTGATCGATTGGACAGGTGCATTTAAGAGTGTATTGTCTGTCGCGGTGTCTGCATCTAGCCTTCCTCGGTGCTGCGACGTCACGTGACCCATGAGCAACGAAAAATCCTGCTCTTACAACCGAGGACTTCGTATAATAATTGTATGGATTATAGTACGCTATTTTATTGATTTTTTTTAATATTGTTCATGCTGCTCAATTAATAGTTTATTATTTTTTATTATCTTTGGTAGTATTAATCTCCATAGCAACTAGCTGAAATCCGCCCGTAAGGCGGGCCATGAACGAATTGTATAATTCGTCCATCATTCCATGGGCGGGCATAAAGATTGTGTTACATATCGCAGAAAGAGAAGAATTTTTGGTTTAACTGCAGGCTCCCCCGTGGTCCTCGTAATATGTCGGAGAGACGCAACGGCTACGAAAAGAATTTTCTCTTTCAGTCGCCAGATGGCCTGCGGGCGTTAATGCCTGGTATACGAACTATTGGAGCTCCATCGTCGCAGTCAAACTGGTTTTCTCTTACGAGTAGGGGGGCGGGAAGGGGAGATGGGGGGGGGGGGGAGGAAGGCGAGAGATAAACTTGGTCTGACGCACGGTACGTTGGGGCAGCAATCACAGCATTTTGGCGCGAGACGGCCGGGGTATGAGGTCCTACGTTGTACGAATGACGTACCTTTAAGTATATGTAAACAACTTTAATATGAAAAAAATGGATGATCTAGAACGGCTGACGCGGAAAAGAAATAAAATATGGTCGATGACATCGGATCTGTTGGAAAAAATCGATCAAGAACTAGACCATGCTGCCTACACTCGGTCTAGTAGTACGCTAGAACAATTTTTAGAACAACTGTTGGCCAAAGACGCGTCATTAAAAGAACTGGATGCGTTAATAGAAAAGGAAATTACCGACGAATTTGTATACGAAAAAGCGGTTTATGAAGCGGAATGTTGGCAAGAACGAATAGTGCTTTATGGGACGATGGTTCAGCAATTGATGAAGCAGACACGAAGTTACATCGACGGGGGGGCGTTTGTGCCGTTGGTGAACCAAAATGCTTCCGGTGTAGCGGTGAAATTAGAAAACGACGAAGATGGATTGATCAGCTCGAATTTATACTGTAAGTTTTATTCTTTTATCTTTTAACACCTAGTTTTTTTATTGTTTATTTATAAATTTATGATAATGATTTGTTAAACGTTGGTGTCTAAGGCCTTCGGCCGACACCATTTGTCCGAGGGGCTAATCACTCCGCGTAATCGGTGTACAGAGCCGTACCTTTGACTGTACTAATGGGATTACGCGTAATCTTTGAAGTCCCTGCCTTTGGCAGTGGTAATCTAAGCGTAATCCGGTGTACAGATTTTCTAAGAGTGGTTAGCCCCTCGCATTTGTCTTCTCTCGTGAAAAAAAAGTATTTGCTATACAAAATATTTAAAATAAATAGAATTAAAATAATGTTTACAAACTTTACACAAATCAATTTGGTTTGTAATAAATTTAATTTGATAATAATATTTAAATAATACGAATGATACTTCATGGTTTTGAAAACAAATTTAAATTTTATAATTTAAAAAAAAACCGTTACAATTATACGAACTTTCTGGTACGTGACCCCTTGTCAAGCATTAAATCTGAACTAAATTTTACAATCACAAAATATTTATTTCTTAATCAAAAGTAGTTTTTTACATTCCTTTAGTTATAATTCCCCAAAATTTTTTATGCTAATTTTTTCTTTATCTAAATTTAATTTACCGTAATCTTTTATACTAACAGCTTCTTTAAAATATCTTTTAAAATAGTGATATTTAAACGTTACAATTTCACCGTCATTTGGTTTGCTGTATCCAAAGAACCTTGATTTTTTCTTTCGACGATCAGTGCTACATCACGCAACTTCACCCATGCTTTTTCCTATAGAGAAAAAAAACGCGCCTAAAATGGCGGCCATGGAAAAAGCTACGAGGTGATATTACTCTAATAGAGTACTGGATTTTATAATTAGGCGGGTGCCTAGGGCAACACATTTCTAGGGGCGGCAAATTTCTGGGCATTGGGTGGGTCGTTGAGTCGGGTTTTTAAATTAAGAAAAACTTACTTGATCAGGTTTTCTTTTACGAGGGTAATCGCGTTGGCTCGAATATTAACAAGGGTGTTCATTTAAAAAATTAAGTTGCGTTAATGTATTTAAAAAAAACATTTTAATTAGGCCAGGATCTATTCGTGTTCGAAAACTATCGCTACGCCCCCTTTTGTTCGCCATTGAGCCTAGATAGGTAGTAGTAGCACTCGGTAGCTCTGGCCATGGCCGCCATTGTGGATGCGAATTTTTTATTAATGGGAAAAAGCATGGGTGACGTCATGTGACGTAGCACTGATAAGTTTTTCCTCATCGTTATATGTAAATTTGACTTTATAAATAATGATTCTTGCATTTTAATATAGATTTGCATCGTTTGCTTATATTTTAATAAGTTTATTTATGAAAAAACGTTCTTATGACTTTAATTTGTCTGTACGCCAGCCACGTAAAGCTCGTTTCGGTCGAAAATAAATTAATTGGGTTTTATAATGAATCAATAACTAACTATTGAAAAATATTAATTGTTATATTTTTATCCATACAAAGCTAAAACTACTTTAATTTGAGAATAATGCAATTAACATATTTTTAAGTAAATAAAATGTGGAGTGAAAGTTTAATTTATTTAATATTTATCTGCAGAATGCAGGGTAGGAACTTTATTATAATAGCAAGTTGGCTACTATACAATTTTTAACCTTTTATTAGTTTTTAATTCATATGTTTACAATCAAAGCAGAAACTCAAACACGGTTAAACTTGTAACATTATTTTGTCATAATTTAGATTTTACCACAAAGAATTCAAAATATCTAAATCTGTTATTGATATGAAATCAAATCATGAATATACACTATGAACCTAAAAACACAAAAATTTACAAAAAGGCTCTTATCTTTCTATTCGCCACAAGCCTATTTCTTTAATCTTTTTGAAGTACTTATGTTCAGAATGGAGAAGTACTGATTTTAATGTATCACAATCAATCTGTTATTTTACTTAAGGGGCAGTTTGTTGTTAAGGAAAAGATTAAGTGTAATATAAATTAATGAATAGTTGATAAATAAGAGTCTAAAAGAAGATGAAATGACTCAAAACTGAACCTGCAACAAACGGGGAAATCCCATCGTAGAGTCAAGGCCATTGAAAGGGGAAGCAATTGTAAGTCGTGTTAACTTTGTTAAAAGTCGCGAACATAGCGACGTGTAAGTCTTTGAGCTATATTGGTGTTAATCTGACTGTAAATTGGAAGTCACTCGCGGGTAAAATAGTATCAGCAGTGCTACCAACCACCTTTCAGGGTTGCCACAGTACCTGGAAAAGTCAGGGAATTTGAAAATTATAGGTCTTAAAGTAAAAAAAAAAATTAAAACATTTTTTAAAATGCAGGTAATTTTATTTGGTTTTAAAATAGATAACTCTAACTAAAATATAATTTTAAAAATTTTAAATTTTTGGAATAAAATAAGTTAGGGAAAATCTCCGGAAATGGTCAGGAAAAGTCAGGAAATTGAATTTGAAATGACTGGCAACCCTGACTTTCGGGCATTGCCATTGGTCGTCCTTATGCCATGTCAGTTAAGCAACGGTACTGCCAAAAATTTTAATTGTTAGTAACGTAACGGGACAAGACTTTAGACGACTTGCAAAACCTAATTGCCGTGTTTTGGATCCTGTGAAAAGCGCAAATAAATACATTTACTACAATATACGAGCGTAATTATAAAAAATAAACTAAATACAAAATAGCTTTCTGATGAAACGTTGTCTACTTTAAGTGACCAAAAGCAGAAATATCAAGTTGGCCAGACCATATTTTTGAGATCGCGCCTACTGCCATCTTGTGAGGATAGTGGTAATTTTGACTAGGTCGTCTAAACCGCTGTAAAGTAAGCTTGCCCAGCAACACCATATTAAATCGACCTATATCTAAAGATTTTAAGAAACCCAAAATTACTGATTGATTAGTTAAAAACAAAATTAACGATTATTTAACAAAATGGAGCAACTAAATAATTGAAGTCGTTAATTTGATCGATGTCAAGATTTGTTTTACGATTGTTCTCTTCATATCTAGATCGACAGTGTTAATCTGATATGTTTTATCTATTGTGAAATACTAGAATAATGTACTAGTGAATAATGATAATAATGAAAGATAATGTACTAGTGAATAATGATAATAATGAAAGATAATGTACTAGTGAATAATGATCATAATGAAAGATAATGTACTAGTGAATAATGATCATAATGAAAGATAATGTACTAGTGAATAATGATCATAATGAAAGATAATGTACTAGTGAATAATGATCATAATGAAAGATAATGTACTAGTGAATAATGATCATAATGAAAGATAATGTACTAGTGAATAATGATCATAATGAAAGATAATGTACTAGTGAATAATGATCATAATGAAAGATAATGTACTAGTGAATAATGATCATAATGAAAGATAATGTACTAGTGAATAATGATCATAATGAAAGATAATGTACTAGTGAATAATGATCATAATGAAAGATAATGTACTAGTGAATAATGATCATAATGAAAGATAATGTACTAGTGAATAATGATCATAATGAAAGATAATGTACTAGTGAATAATGATCATAATGAAAGATAATGTACTAGTGAATAATGATCATAATGAAAGATAATGTACTAGTGAATAATGATCATAATGAAAGATAATGTACTAGTGAATAATGATCATAATGAAAGATAATGTACTAGTGAATAATGATCATAATGAAAGATAATGTACTAGTTAATAATGATCATAATGAAAGATAATGTACTAGTGAATAATGATCATAATGAAAGATAATGTACTAGTGAATAATGATCATAATGAAAGATAATGTACTAGTGAATAATGATCATAATGAAAGATAATGTACTAGTGAATAATGATCATAATGAAAGATAATGTACTAGTGAATAATGATCATAATGAAAGATAATGTACTAGTGAATAATGATCATAATGAAAGATAATGTACTAGTGAATAATGATCATAATGAAAGATAATGTACTAGTGAATAATGATCATAATGAAAGATAATGTACTAGTGAATAATGATCATAATGAAAGATAATGTACTAGTTAATAATGATCATAATGAAAGATAATGTACTAGTGAATAATGATCATAATGAAAGATAATGTACTAGTTAATAATGATCATAATGAAAGATAATGTACTAGTGAATAATGATCATAATGAAAGATAATGTACTAGTGAATAATGATAATATTGGAAGACAATGAAAGTTACAAATATTAATATTGAAAGACAATGAAAGTTACAAATATTAATATTGAAAGATAATGCCAGTAAATAATGATAATAATAATAATTAGCTAGGCTAATACCCAAAGCACCACCTTAGGCCCAAATCATCTAGCGACTTTTAAAAGATATAACTAGTAAATAATGATAATATTGAACGATTACCATTACTTACTAGTATATTATATTTAAAGACTGCTAGTAAATAATTATAATAATTATAATAATATTAAGGGATAATGCTATTTCAATAATAATATTTTTAAGGGATAATGCTAGTTCAATAATAATAGTTTTAGGGATAATGCCAGTTTAATGAACATAATTTAAAAGGATAATGTTACTTTATTAAACATAATTTAAAAGGATTATGTTACTTTATTAAACATAATTTAAAAGTATTATGTTACTTTATTAAACATAATTTAAAAGATAACGCTAGTGTAATAAAAATATTTTTAAAAGATAATTGAAATAATGTTTACAAAATGATTGGCTGATAATTATCTCGATATCTGCCAGTGTTAAAGGTTGAAGTGTCTTAGTTTTCCATAAACAATTCAAGAAATGTACGTTTCAAAGGATGAAAATTTTTATAATATAATGTTTGAATAGTTGAGTGTAGTTTTCCATTGGCGATCGAGTATGATATTTTATTATCTATAGCATTTGGTTTTCCATTTAATCTTATCAAGTTGTGGTCTACCACAACAAATAGATAAATTTCGATTGTGTGTTATCACGATCGTACAAAGGTTACTGGAAACGCAGGAGTCAAACCGTTTACAGAGGAAAGTCATATTAAAAAAGTACTTCAAAATCTACGAAATCTTTCACAAGGTTGCCACACGTCAGGGAAAAGTCGGGGAATTTAAAAATAGGCCTGAAAAGTCGGGGAATTTAAAAATAGGCCTGAAAAGTCGGGGAATTTAAAAATAGGCCTGAAAAGTCGGGGAATTTAAGAATAGGCCTGAAAAGTCGGGGAATTTAAAAATAGGCCTAAAAAAGGGGGAATTTAAAAATAGGGCTAAAAAAATGGGGAATTTAAAAATAGGCCTAAAGTCTGGGGAAAAGTCGGGGAATTTTAAGAATTTGTAAAAATACAGGGAAAAATCAGGGTATTCATTTTTATTTTATTTAACCCTTTTTGATGGTAACTTTAATAATAATAATAATAATAATAATAATTAACAATAATAATCAGCTAGGCTAATACCCAAGGCACCACCTTAGGCCCAAGTCATATGAAGATCTATGACAAATTCTATGATTATCATCATAAGTCTATAATATTTTTCCATAAGTTTGGGGAATATTTTACTGAGAGCTAGTAACGGAGTGAAGTCATCAAAAGAAGGAAATCTCCCCCTAGCGAGGCGATCTCAAAGGCTACGTGAGACGCGTTAGCAAGCGGACGCAAAACGGCGACGAAGCCCGTAATGTAGTTGGTCTTGTGAATAGCTCTCAGTAAAACATTTGCAAGTGAAGAAAAGAGAGTGTCACACTTATGTAAAAATATTATACACTTATGTTAACATTTATTTCCTTGAAAGTTTGACTAATTTTTTCAACATTGCCATTACCTTTTTACTGAAATATAAATCTAATTAAATTTATTAACTTCTGATCAAAGTGAAATATAAAATTAAAATTTCGGTCTGAAATAGTCAGGGAAATCGAGCTCTTAAAATGGCTAGTGAAAAATTTTGTGGCAACCTTGTTTCGGTCTTTCCCGACTTAAATAGTTAAATTCAGCTTTTAAAGGCATTACTCTACATGTATATGAAAGTTAACAAAGCAAATCACCAGATTATCTTGTTTGAAAATCACGTAACTGCCATTTGAGGTTTAAATCCTTGGACGACATTAACTCATTACCGTGACAACAAAATTTGGCCCCACGTACGAGCAGTGTAGAAAAAGCCAGTTTTAACCGATAACAATGTTGCTATTTTGAGTTCATCATATTGTAATCGGCGACGTTTTGTATGTCTGTCTGTCTGTCTGTCTGAGCGGTGAAATCGGGGACGAATTGTCTGTCTGACAGAACAAACACGCGACTTTTAAACTTTTTCGCGGAGAGGGTGGTTGAGTCAAAGAATATAAAGCTTAATATTCTTTGGTTGAGTTCATTCCGAGTGTCTGTCTTCTACCTTTCATTTTCTCTTCGCCCAGAGGGTCTTATTTCCTGCTATTTCGCACTTTGGACCCGTGTTTCCAAAATCGAAAGGATGACTCTTCCGGTGCGCGCTTTCACTTAGGGTTTTGTATCAACAATATAGAATTGCAATATGATCTGTTTTCGGCTTCCGGATTGCCGAACTCGGGGTTTTATATTTCGTAAGTTTTGACCCTTGTACCTGCTAGAGGGCGCGTTTTTTGGCGTCACCGACATCCAGCCCGAGAGAGCGCTAATTGGCCTCCAAAAATTCAAATCAGTTTTGTTTCTGGTGGCATTTGATTTGGATCGTTACAGAGCCGCTTTTTTGTACCTTTTCGAATAGTTTTACATTTTCTAGCGTATGGTTCGTGAGAAGATTTAGTCCCAGGTTGATAACGTTTAAATATCGAACAAAATTATTGCTGAACTGTTTCATTCTGGATTTTCAGGTAGAATATTTTTCAAATACCGTTTCATTCCGGATTCAGGGACATAAAAAAATTGTCCTAAAACGTAAGGGAATTTTAAGAATTTGGGAAAGGTCAGGGAATTTTAAGACTTTGGGAAAGGTCAGGGAATTTTAAGAAATCTTTCGAGGGACCGAGCAAAACTCCCAATGACTCGCTTCTTTTTCTTGGGGCTTTGTCTCCCCTTTGGTGACCTTCAGTCGCAGTCAGTAATGGGGAAAAACCCACTCTTTCACTCAAATTCCACCGAGCCCCCGACAACTTTCCTCGCATCCTTTGCCGAAGAAATACAAGAATATTTATGTACACGAACCACGAAAAAATACAGTAAGTGTGGAATGACACAGCAAAATCGAGTAAATTATAAAACAGATGGAATACAATTAATACACTTTTTACAAAATACACAGAAACCCATAACCATTTTTTTTATACAAACTTTTCAATTAAATTTTAATTGATCGTAAATCGATTTTTAACAAGCTTAGCCCGAAAAAACTCACTGTTCAGTATTTTATAGAAGCTTCCTCCGCGAAATCTATTGGGCTCGAACGTTAGTCTGCTTATGCTTTTAAAGAAACGACCAAAAATGGATAAGAGTATGGTGTTAAAAGCTGCTTTAGCACTATTCCTAACGCAATTAATATTCATGAGGAGTTTGAGGACTCAAAATTCAATTCTAAGGAGGCGAAGATTGTTATCAAAATCTATAAAAGCGCGAAATGATCGAGGGATACAGTCTCAGATAATCTGTACACCGAGTTCGTGCGTTTAGCACTGTTAAAGGTACGGCCGAGGGGTTAACCACTCCCTAAAAATCTGTACACCGATTACGGAAGTACAAAAATGAGTACAGCCTTTGGTAGTGCTAAATATGTAATCGGTTACGTAATCATTTTAGTACAGTCAAAGCTACAGGCTTGTACACCGATTACAGCAAGTGATCAGCCCCTCGGGTACGGCAGTGTACCCCTCGGGTACGGCAGTGTACCCCTCGGGTACGGCAGTGTACCCCTCGGGTACGGCAGTGTACCCCTCGGGTACGGCAGTGTACCCCTCGGGTACGGCAGTGTACCCCTCGGGTACGGCAGTGTACCCCTCGGAAATGATGCTCCAACTAGAGCAATTATATTATAAACGCAAATGAAGATGGTGTTCTCCAACTTGTTAATAACGTACCCAAGGCTATGTGGAACGAAACTGGATAAAGAAAAGGAGCGAAGAACGGTGGGATAAAATAATCAAACAATCACAAGATGAAAATTTTCGTAACGTTTGTATCCCGTCGTGTGAACAGTGATCGTTGCGCGTCCCAGCGTCATGACGTCATCGAGTCGGTTTTTGTGAACCATGAGCCTTATTTTACAAAAACCGTCAATCGTGGATTTTTTTGCGACTACTAAAATTTGTATGCCTATTTTAGAAGATGTTTTGCAAATTTTGTCTATTTGTTTAAAAAATACAACAAATTTCTTCTCAGTGCATTAGATTTTAATTAGAATAATTTTAAACTTAACTCAAATGCGAGAGCGGATGAACGTCTAATTATATTTCTATACTACGAATGCCCAATTCTCTTCAAAACTCACTGGAAATCGAACGTGTGAACAAAAAGATTTCCAAACGCTAAGAACCGCAGCGAGATCGAAGCAAAACGTATCCGAGGATACGTGTGAACGTGGCTATAGCTCATCGAAATGCCACCGGACCGACAGTCTTTCCCAATTTACGCGGGAAATGAAACTGAACAAAAACTCGAGGAAAAGAAGAAAAATAATTGCCCGTCTCTCCCAACGAAACCAAACCAAAAATCGAGGTTCTCCAGTAAAAACTAGTCGACCATATGGTCCGTGTGGGGGTATGATTTGACCCCGAGATGGGCCAGTCAGAGTGGAAAAGTTTGTGAGTCACTGGTTTCTTGGTACACAGAACACGAGTTCCAAAAGACTTTAAATGCTTATGAAAAGTAAATACATTATTTGGAAGTTGAAAATTGGAACGTTAAGTCATTTTGACTTAAATTTTTAGTGTTGTTTCCGGAAAAATAAAATGTGGAAAAATTTCCAGAAAATTTTCCGAATTGCGCAAAAATTTCCGCAAATCGTAAAAATAAAAAATTGTTACATAAATGACTTTTTAAGAATTTTTAACTTTTTATCGATATAAAATGTTTAATACCAGTAAACATACTACAAAGATTAATAGTGTTACATTGTTAAGCAATTTAAACTAGTCTAGAGGTTTAGTTTTACTTTTAGGTTCGAAAACATCAGGCGAAAATGCCGCTTTATTTAATTTTGCATATAATATTAGACTCATCTAGACAAATAAAAAATCTAGTCAAATAAAAAATCCAGTAAATTTTAAAAAAATTGAATGTATAATTTATCGGATAACTTTGGTTCATTTACTAAAAAAAATACATTTTATTTCTTTAAATGTTATACATTTTTTATTGGTATATATAAAAATTGAATGGGCGGTCATAGGGGCAGAGTAGAGGGACTACAGAGACGACGATTTTTTAGTTTTTCTGACTGAAAATATCGAAAAATATTTTCGCCGCAATTTGCGCCGTTTTCAATGGTTTTCGCCGCTTTTTCGCCTTTTCGCCGGTTTTAAAATTTATGGTGCCCACCGAGACAGTTTTCGCCGAAAACGCCCTTTTTCGCCGCAAAGTGGAAACACTGGCTCGTGGATGCCAATCGGCGCCGGCAAAGTTGGAGACGAGCCACCGAAAAAGAGAAAGCCGCCTGTGGCCTTGGCCGCTCGTCTCGCTGGACGCCACCAGGGGGCAGACATTTAGAATCCAATGGACGAGATTTTTCGCTGGATTTGAGCCTCTAAAACAAGAATGCCACGTTAATTTGTAGACAGGGTTGCCACACGTCAGGGAAAACAGGGAATTTAAAAATGGGCCTAAAAAGTCAGGGAATTTTAAGAATTTGTAAAAAGTCAGGGAGAAGTCAGGGATTTCAATTTTATCTTGGCACTTTTTTAAGGTTATTTAACTCTAGATCTATGACAAATTCTATGATCATCATTTATTCCCTTGAATGTTTGGCTATTTTTTTTCTTCAAAATTTGCAATAACCTTTTTATTGAAATATAAGTCCATCTAAATTTATTAACTTTAAAAGTAAAATATAAAAGAAAATTTTTGGCCTTTATAAGTCAGGGAAAATCTCTTAAAATGGTCAGGAAAAACAGGGAATAGTCAGGGAATTTGAATATGAAAATTTTGTGGAAACCCTGATAGAAATACAGAATTGAATTTCAGGTGTTGATAACGAAGAGACGGGCATTCGGAAAAAGGTGTTCAGGATTTCGGGTTGGATTTCAAAAGTTTCTTAGTTCAGGGTGGCCACGGTACCTGGAAAATCTGGAATTCTTGGTAAAGTCGGGAAATTTGAATATAGGTATAAAAATCAGGGAATTTAATTTCTGTTGCAAATAGGAAACTTTTACTAAAATACAGGGTGTTCCCTAAATGGTGGTAGGACCGAGCGTCTACGGGTTTACACTTTATTTTAAGACGAAAATGTACTATGGCATTTTTCGAAGCTAATTTACGTCAAGGTATTAAAATGTAATGTTAAATGGAGGGGTCGTCCATACATCGTTCGTTTCGTAACTTTGAAATGGTGGCCTAAATCGGAAAAATGCCATAGAACATTTTAGTCTTAAAATAATCTGTAGAACCCGTCGACGCTCGGTCCTACCACCATTTAGAAAACACCCTGTATATGTTAAAAATAAAAAATAAGTCGGTGAAAATCTCCAGAGATGGTCAGGGAAAACATGAAAAAGTCAGTGAATTTGATTGTGTAGAAACTGTGGCAACGCTGTAGTTTTCTTCCCTGGATTTCTAATTTCGGATTTTCAGAGCAACGTACGGGATTTTGATTGAATGTACAACTCTTCGGTTGATAATGCGCATATTTTAAGAGGAAGTGACTAGTAGAATTAAAAAGCTTGGCGTCTTATTTTAACATTCATTTATGACGTTGGAGGTCCTTTGTATGGTTGCAACAGTACCTGGAATTTGAAAAATTGCTCTTATCAATCAAGGGAATGTCAGGGAATTTAATTTCGGTTGAAAATTTGAGAACTTTTACTGAAATATAGGTGAGGAGGACGAAATATTTTAGAAAATTATTAATATGGTTGAAAATTAGGTGGATGTCCCTTTTAGCTTGGAAGGTTTTAAATAACCTTCAAAATAAATATAAATAAATAAATAAATATCATAAAAATACTTTAAAATAGAAGAAATACACATGGAGGCTTGCTTCATATTTTAAGTAAAATATGAAATAATTCTCCATGTGTATTTTTTTCTATTTTAAAGTAATATTATATCGCTTACCATGGACAAAAATCGTTTTTATTTATAAAATAAACAAAAATTTTCCTGGGCAGCACATTGGTCGAATAATAATAATAATAATAATAATAATCAGCTAGGCTAATACCCAAGGCACCACCTAAGGGCCAAGTCATCTAGCGACTTATTATGTCTTTAAACAGGTAGCCGGGTTCAATATTAACCTATAATCTATACATTACCACAGTACATTGATGGTTTAGCTACAATATCACTTGACATTTGTCCAAACTCAATCTTTGACAGAGTTAAAATGGATGTTGAGCATCTTACGAAACACAGAAAGTTGAATTTTTCGATTCCCCAAATAATAGCATCATAAAACTTAAAATTATTGACATTCTAAATCAAGCCATTTTACTAAGGCTAAACCCGTATAAGGGTACAATTAAAAATTGTAATTTGAAATTTCAGAATTTTAAAATTATTATAGGGGTGTGCAAAAATTTGGTTAGACCAAATAATTCGATCGAATACCAAATCGAATAGCACTTGGGAAAGTTCGCGAATATTCGGTTTTCTTGATCAAATAGTCCAGGGTGACCAGACTTCCTAAATTTCCCATATTTTCCTATATTTTGAATGCCTTCCTATAATTTCCTTTATTCTAACCTATTTTCCTATATTTCCTATAATTTCACGGGCTTTTGAAAACGAAAGAACTTTTTTGTACGTGTCATCATCTAGTGTAAATACTGCCATTTTCGAACAAAATCTTGAAATGTACGAGCTTTGTAAATCCGCTAAGTGATCCAATAATGCAAGAAAGCAGTGTACAAAACATTATCAATATTCTAGGTGATTCGAGTCGAAGTATACCGATATGCAACAATTACCTT
The DNA here is from genome assembly GCF_980474605.1 of Leiobunum rupestre. Taxonomy (NCBI): domain Eukaryota; kingdom Metazoa; phylum Arthropoda; class Arachnida; order Opiliones; family Sclerosomatidae; genus Leiobunum; species Leiobunum rupestre. Next base: position 9,496,123 of record NC_143384.1, on the reverse strand, counting down.
ATTATTTTTCCCATATTTTTCTTAGCCTATTTAGTTTCCTATAATTCGCCCATTTTAGATTTAGCCTATTTAATTTCCTATATTTTCTTAAAATTCGCCTATTTTAGATTTAGCCTATTTAATTTCCTATATTTTCTTAAAATTCGCCTATTTAGTGTCCTATATTTTCCTATAATTCGCCCCTAAAATTCCTATTTTTCCTATAAAATTTTCAAAGCTTTTCCCTGGTCACCCTGAATAGTCGAATATTCGTAAAGATAGGAAAAACGTATTTGGTATTTTCAAATAGTTTGCAAACTGGTCGAATAACCGCGGGTCTTTTTCTAATTTATTGAGTTTCAAGGCCATCAGAGGAGAACGCTGTGGTAGTTAAACTTTAAAAATATTTTAAATATTGTTTGTAAAAGTTTTCTTTGAAAAAGTTTAGTTTTATAGTTTAAATTTATTAAATAAAATAAAATATATATTATACATTTGGTTTAGTATTTTACTATTGCAAGTAAAATGAACAGTGATTTCTATTACTTTTTTATTTTGTTGACAAATATGCAAACTGTTTGGTTATTTCAAAACCAAATACGTCGAATTTTTTGGTATTCGAAATACTATTTGCTATTTGATCAGTTAACTGGCTTAAAATTTTGCTCTAAAAATATTCGACCAAATTATTTGACGTTATAAATATTCGATTTGGTATTTGACGTGCCTTGAAAAAATATTGGATATTCGATTCGATCCCCAAAAAATGGTATTTGCACACCACTAATTAAATTAAGTTTTAATTATTTACTACCTATTATTATAATTGGTAAATTTCCAAAAAAGTGTAAGATTTCTATCTATTGAATTCAAATAAAATTAAATAGTCCAGACGAAATAATTCAGGATTTATAATGAACGCTAACAGGGCTCTCAGCGATCCTATAATTCTGAAATGGTCCTATAAAATCAACAATTCTCAAATGATCCTATAAAATTATATTATTCTGAAATGGTCCTATAAAATCCTATAATTCTAGAATGGTCGTATACAAGCCTATAATTCTAGAATGGTCCTATAAAATTATATTATTCTGAAATGGTCTTATAAAATCCTATATTTTTCGGTAAAAATTTAATTGATGTAATTTGAAAATATTTAAACAGAAGCAAGAAATTTACCTATAAAATAAAATTTAAAATATGAACAAAATCAAAGAAATAAAACCTGTTGCTTTTACGTCACAAAAGAGCTTTATTAGTACTATCTTAGCACGCGCGCAGGAAAATCCTAAGTTATTCGCGTCTCCATCACGCGCCGAAAGCTTTCTAAAAGAAAGACTCATTAAAACAAGCCAAGTTCATTTATAGAAAGAACTCGCGGAATTTATCTTTTATGATTGTTACTACTACTTTAAATACACGCTATAAAACTTCTGAAAATGGCTTATTTAGAACTATTATTTTAAAATTTGTATCCTATACATCCTACAGCGTTCTTATATTTCCTATAGTGCCCTGTATTTTAACTACAAAATCTAAATAAATTAAAATAGTTTATATTCTACCCTTAAATTTTTTAATGATTCTTATTTCCAACACTGTTCGCCGATATGTTCGACTATTTCTATCGTCTGCTTATATCAAAGACTTCATACACGCTTCGCTAAAAAGACTGGCGTGTTCAATAGCTCAACTTGCGAAGCGTATACATCGTCTTTGGCTTATATATTGATACGCTTCATTTTTTTAGAAAATACCTATTTCCTACTTTGTTCAGACAGTCTAGTTATCGCTTGTCATCCGCTAATAATTTTATTATAAATATTGTTACTACTTTCAATTAATTTTTTTTTACGGTTATCAACTTTACTTTGAATGTTAATATGTTATACCCCCTTTAAATAATTTTGACAAGCATTTTCTCTTAAGTATATTAAATTTTTCTTTTTTTATCCTAAATTTACCCCCCCCCCCCTCTCCAATTTTTTCCTACATTTTCGTATATATTACTCAATAATTTCCTATAATTCCTTTAAATGATTTTAAAAAGTCGTACCATAAGGGGTATTTATGTGGTCGTACTGATAGTAAATAAACTCTTATTTTTTTCATTTTTAGATTCGTCAGATACTGTCGATGATGGTGACAATCCGGATAATTTGGAGCCTCTCGCGATTGAAATTCCTTTTAACGTCGAATTCTCCGCCGCCTGGAATCCCGTCGTCGTTTGCGATAGACTTCCGCGGCAAATCCTCCAAGCCGCAAGTCGTCAAGAGCGGTCCTACCACGTTCCTAAACCGAAAAGCCAAAGAGAGTCACTGGCGGTACTGAACACTTGCCACGACTGCAAGTTGAGATTCAAGCGCAATAAAGCGTTCGTGGGTCACCGATTGATAGTGCACCAGGACCAGAAGCCATACCGCTGCCGAAGATGCCAGTACGCGACGAAATTAAAGTACGCCCTCAAGAAACACAATTTGACGCACATCCGGCCACCAACTGAGTCGGACACCGGCCTTGGCAATTCGCATTGTCAAACAGTCGCGGATGTCCCCGTGGACGGCGACCAGACTTTCGGTAAAATGTCCGCGTTGTTGAATCGCGTCATTCCGGTCGACCACCAACCGCCGTTCGCCTGCTCCGTCTGCCACGCGACCTTCGACGACAAATCGGGCTTAATGTACCACGCGCGCACTCGCAAATGCATAGCCTACGAAGACCCGGTGGCGTTGCAGAAAATACTGAAGATCGACGAACTGCACAGGACCCTCAAGTTTAGCCCGGACAAGGGTGCCGAATTAAAAGAATCCCGGTCCATCCCTAAACGGAAATTGAACGGCCCAGTTCGCCAGACACTAGTTAGTATTAATTGCCAATTGAACGAGGACGGATTCTCAGCTTCGAAGTTGTTCCACGAGAAAAGGAACCTTGATAACGACCATCTCAGCAGTTCCTCATCCGGGATCAGTTCCGACGAAGACGACGTTCATGGTCAGTCACATTTTGGTCATTCTCATAAACCATCTCACTGGTCAGTTTCCATGGGAACATACGTACTTCACCTTTTAATAGGTTTTTCTAGAAAATAACGGGGCCTTCTGGTTCCGACGTCCCTGTCTCTTACTTTTACGAGTCTAAGAGCGCGTGCTAGAGTCCTACGAGGAATCGAAGATTATCTGGCGCGTGCTCGAAGACTGCCCGAATAAAACTTTGTGAGATGTACGAGCAACCATAAACCAGAAGGTCACTTTAGAAAGACCTTTGTAAAAGGTCAAGTTTTTAATTATTTTATGATGTAGAAACGTATATCTTAATTATTTTTACTCAAATGGTCAAGCAATTCTGGCTCGGCGAATCTTATCGAAATTTGATGCACTTGTTTTTATGATTATAAAACTTAGATTGGATGATTTTAGGGTTAAATATTTATAAGTAAAATTTATGGCAAGATTTTGAAGCAAACCTCGCGGATGTTGTCAAAGCTTTGAAATAAAATGCGAGGAATGTGTGAGTAGATTAAATTTAGTTCAGACTTTCGCAATAAAGTATTTAAATATTTGCGGGAAATCCGAGGGGTAAGACAGTCTCAGATAATCTGTACACCGAGTTCGTGCATTTAGCACTGTTAAAGGTACATATTTTCAAGAGTTCGCGAGTTCCATTTAGCACTGTCAAAGGTACGGCAGTGTACACCGAGTTCGCAGAGTGTCTTACCCCTAGGGGAAATCCCACACTATGATGCGTAAGGTTAATTTTGGACTGAAGCCGTGGCTCTACAAAATTGGTGGGGTCTGCAGGGTGGTCTTATTTAAATAAATTTGATTTAAGTCGAAGATATAAATAAGTTTTTTTAAATCATTGATTTAAATCACTTGTTATATTATATTTATTTATGAAGATGCACAAAAGTCTGCTGTCAATAGTTCTTATAAAATAACCTCGGCCATCTTGTTGAAATGTTGCCTTCCCGCTTCAGCTGTGGATCCGTTTTCTCTCTCACTAAAGAGTTTATGAACTCATTTTTAGGCATTGGCTGAACTATTCAAGGGCAACATTTCAACAAGTTAGGCAAGCGTAAAGACATTTTATAAAATAGAGTAAACTAATTTAAATTTAGTAATTTCAATGTAACTGGGATTAATCTAAAATTTTGTTTTCTTTACCGCTGAGGCATAGAACTTAAAAAAAAATCAATAAAACCAAGAAATCCAATTTAAATAAAACAAATTGTAATTAAATAAAGAAATCGACAACCTTCGGGATTTGCTTCAAAATCTTGCCCAAAATTACCTTATCTATATTTCTATCTAAAAATCTGGCAATCTTAGTAGCCAAAGCATTTAAACGAGTAAAATTTTATTATGATTCGTCGACCCATGCTGTCAAGCCAAATTTATTTATTTATCTCACTTAATTCTTATGAAATTCTCCGTTGGCAAGAATGGCAATGAAATATACCGTCCGGTTCCACTTGTCCATTTTCTCGTGCGCGAATTTAGACCTCCGCTAAATTGAGTGACCGCGTCGACAGCTTGACCGACGGCTCTGACTGTTTTTGAATAGAATATATACAATGAGCATCAAAAAAGAGGTAAGCTACAATACATGGAATTGTCCAGGCGGTCACTCATAGGTCAGAGCTGTCACTTAAGTTGTCAGAGATGTCAATCAGTTTTCACTCGTCAAAAAATTAAGTACAGGATAAGAGGGGTGGAAATTCGCTCTGGTCTCGGTCTTTAAAATGTGGTTTTCTCACATTACTAATAGACTTTGTTTACGTTTACGCCTTATCGTGGTAGTTTTGTTAGTAGGATGTACAAGAGCGTATTTAAGGGGAGTTAAAAGGAATCTGCAACGAAATATTTGAAATAAAGAGTGCTAATTCTATACGGGGAGGAAAAGTATTATAGAATAACCCCTCCCTACGTTTGAGATAAAGTTGTGTGGGGCCCATTTCTTGGAACCCGCTCGGTCGGCGATGATAAGAATTGCCTTTGTTGGTCGCCGTCCTAAGCGCCGCCCCCCCCCCCCTTCCCTCACTTAATGGCCGTCAGGGAGTCCCGACCTTTTTAATCCTTTCTTCAAAAAACACCGTGCCGATGGTCAAATCGCCAAACGTCAGAGTTTCTCGGGAAAAATGTTTTAACTTTCGTGCGGGTGACGAATTTATGACTTTGTTTGAAAGTGTATGCTTGGCTTTTGGGGGAATATTTTTACTTCTCAGGGGATTTTACTTTCTGTATAATTTATTAGTGTATTTTGGTGGGTTAGTGATTGTTGTAATTTCCAAGCCATGATGCATAAGCCATAAAGCCATCTTCCGAATAGCTTTTAAAATTTCTTAGTATCAGTTGTAAATCACAAATAATTGTAGAACTGTATCGTAACTACTCGTAATTTTTGGATTGGGTAGTATCGACTCCACCCATGGTCAGCGATTGGGTCACCTCCACGTGACCCAATCGCTGACCATGGGTGGAGTTTATACTACCCAAGATTCCGGATGAACCTTGACATCAGAACCAGGGAACTCTGGGGAATATAGTATCATTATTATTATTTGGACATTTCTATCAATCCTCAAGCTCAACTTACACGTTTAAAAGAGTTCGTAGTTGAATCATAAGTAAAAAATAAGTCGCTGCTATTTTCAATCGTCTAGTCTTCCTCCGTGGCCAACTGTACTCAACTCTTCAAATTACGTTTCCGAAGGTGACGCATCAGCTATTTGTACCGACAATTGTGATAAGTACAATTATAAGTTATACGTGGCTGGCTTGGAAAATATTTTTTATAAAATTTGACTAGTATCGGTTTAATGATTTTGTATAGTAGTAGTGTCGGGGTTTATTTGAATGAGGGTTTGGAATGTTGATACGTGTGGGTGGGGTTGTCGGGGAATTGCAACGTTATTAGTCAATATTGATTGAAATTGTGTAGGTGTTTCATATTGCATTTGTTTAAGCGTTTAATTTTTGTAATAAATGACCATTGGCATGGTAATTTTTCGTAGTCATTTAGCTCTTAACATTCGATAATTCGTGGTCGTCGATTAAATGACCGGTTAGCGGGGCGTACCAATTTTTTCACTCAGATCTATTTGGTCGAGTTTCGCGTCTTTGTTTGCTCGAAGACCTATCGGTACGAGCTATTAGCAAGTTTTTAAATTTATTCAAATTTGCTTAGGCATTTTTATCCCTTTTCTTTATGGACTAATCTACTTATTCGCGTATTTTATAATATTTAAGGGGGTTAATCCCCCACCTCCCAAAATGGATCAGTCAAGTGAGGTTGTCAATATTGTCTTTTGGTCCAAAAAGGGTGTACAATTTAAGCCAAATGAACTCCTAGATACGCAATTGAGGTAGTGTTTTTAATAAGAATCTAATTCTTCCAAATAAAATTTTATATTTTCTACTCATTTATCGAAATGGTTTTTAAATAAAACCGATATAGAACAATTCAATATCGAAATCTGACTCGAAATCAGTCTATTCTCTATAGCATTAAATCTTGCAAAATGTGTTAATAGCAATTTGACCTACTCTCTGGGGACACAGCTGTTGAAGGATTATCACACAAACGAGCTTCTCTGTAACGGCTTTTAGCACCCAAATCCGCCATTGGCTTTGAAATAATCTAGTGTTGTAAGTAAATTTAAGCGGCATTTTCGCCTCATTTTGTCGAATCTAAAAGTAAAACTAAACCTCTACACTAGTTTAAACTGATTAACAATGTAACACTAATGTTTTTCAGTATGTTTACTGTTATTTGACATTTTATATCGATAAAAAGATAAAAACTTTAAAAACCTGTAAAAAGTTTTTTATGTTTCAATCGATTATTTATCCGATTTGCGGAAATTTTTCCGCATTTAATTTTTCCCAATTTCGTTAACTAAAATGTTTTTAGTTACTTTGTATTTTTATAAGTAATTTCATTACTAGTGGAAAATGTACCGTAGAATTGAATTTTTTCGCATAAAGAAGTACCAAAGTTATTTAGCTTAGATGGTAACCGAGTCGGTCAGAAAGATCTCATCTGGGGTCGCGGTAACTCGATCGCGTGGGAAAAGAATTATCTTAAAACTTCCTCTCGCATTGATTATATGACTCTCCCCTGTCAACTGCTTCGTTGGACCGCCCCACCCGAAAAAAGAGGGAGACTGGAGCTATGTTGCAAAGTTTTACTTCTTTATTAGATATTCGGTGTCCTCAGGGTTGGCAAGTTCCCGCCAGACCAAATTTAACCATCTGGCTGTAACCGGATTGTTAAATTGTTAGAAAAATGCATGGTAGAAACGTTTTTTTAATTATTAATTAATTATAACATATTATTATAATTATAATATATTTATTTAAAAAATTAGATTCACAACGAACTTCTCTCGTGCACAGGCGTAAAAAGTTAATTTTAAAACCGCGGTTTCGGTCACCTTCATGGTGCTATTTTCATGGTTTAATCTAATTTTTTAAATATATATAAGAATCATTTAATCACGAAAGTACGAAAACTAAAACTTTCTGATTGGAATCGTCTGATCAAAACATCAACACGGGAAATATATATTATGGCCTGATTTAAGATTTTATTTACTGTTTTATACTTTATGTTGTCTTCTTAATACATCTACTCTGAGGGAAAATCTCAATTTAGGGCCCGATATAAGATTTGGTTTACTGTTGTATACTTTTTGTTGTCTTCTTAATACATCTACACTGAGGGAAAATCTCAATTTAGGGCCCGATATAAGATTTGGTTTACTGTTGTATACTTTGTGTTGTCTTCTTAATACATCTACACTGAGGGAAAATCTCAATTTAGGGCCCGATATAAGATTTGGTTTACTGTTGTATACTTTGTGTTGTCTTCTTAATACATCTACACTGAGGGAAAATCTCAATTTAGGGCCCGATATAAGATTTGGTTTACTGTTGTATACTTTGTGTTGTCTTCTTAATACATCTACACTGAGGGAAAATCTCAATTTAGGGCCCGATATAAGATTTGGTTTACTGTTGTATACTTTGTGTTGTCTTCTTAATACATCTACACTGAGGGAAAATCTCAATTTAGGGCCCGATATAAGATTTGGTTTACTGTTGTATACTTTTTGTTGTCTTCTTAATACATCTACACTGAAACAAAATCTCATATTAGGGCCTGATATAAACTTTTTCATGCTTGTGGTCTCACCCTAGCTTTAACCTGCTAAAACCTCGGATTTATCCGGATAAAACCATACTTGCTTTTTCATTTTTAGAAAAAGCCGATTTTTTTGCCAACTTGGGTGTCGTTATGAACGTTGCATCAATCCTTCGACCCCAATCGAGACCTTTTTAGAAAAGAAGCGGTAAAAACGGCGGGGTCGGGGCTGGGGTCCCAACAATGCACTGAAATGGAACAATAGCCACTGAAGGTCAGGGCTTGGGGTCATAAGCTATAAATTGGAGAACGGTACAATGTCCGAAGCGTCGGAATGTGGACAGCTCCGAATTGTTGTTAACAGAACATAGTGGTCCTTCGACGTAAAATGCTACGGGGATTGAACAAACAACTTGCTTTTCTGTAAAATTCCGAATCTGTTGTCAAAGATCTGGGTAGAAGAAGAGACACCTGTCTAACGTCACTGGGTCTAATTTATTGCGTGAAGTTGGAATGGCATTGTAGAAGGGATCATAAATAGAAATTATCGTGACTTGGCGCTGTCGGCGGTTACGATCCAGGAAAGTAACATAAAAGCATTTCTAAGAAAAAGCTAATGCATAACGGGTATCAGGAATGAAAAATGTTATTCTGTGAATATATTGAACTGCGTCTAGCAGTGTCAAGAACCCCTGGCAGGGTCATTCTAAATGGTCGCGTTAGATGAAGAAAGCAACGTACCGTTTATATCATAAGTAACATAATAAGAATGACACTTCCTATGGTTTCTATGCTATTTTCCTGACCGAACCTTTTTCCGACGAATACATTCTCGACTTGCTCCGACTTGGACTCGCACTCGAACTGAGTAGCGGTGTTATCGCGCTTGGTTGTATTATATTTCGCCTTGGGCATATTAAGACACAGAGGGCTCTGTGCCGAGAACTTAACCTAGATTGCTCAATATCTCTGAAAATCAGTGGTAATTTTTCGTAATAGAAATATTTATTTTTATATGTATCCGCAAAAGACCCTTGATAAAAAAGGTATCGGCAAAATTATCGAGGGCGTCAATTCTGATTTAAATGTTCTGTTGATTATGTGGAATTCTGAAAGGTCTAATAACCGTCGAGCTGACTAGCAAATCTTTTACTTTTGAAAAAAGATTTATTTAATGGAATTTCATTTAGATACTGACAATTTTGTTTTTAAATGTATAAAGTTAGTAAATATAATGGCAGATATAGACCTATAAAGTCCTACAATTTTGAAAAACTAGTCCTATATAGTCCTATACTTTTAGAAATATAATCCTATTTTTCCTAAAATAAATTGAATATTTGAGTGGGGGCCCTGTAATTTTACGATAGTTATTTGTTTTACTTCAACCAATTAAATTCGGTGATTAGCTGAAGGCCTTAGTTATCCTTGACATTCTTCTATTCGTTTACGTTTTATGATTATGAAATTGAGTAGCCCCCATAGAAAAAAAATTTATCGTTTGTTTTTCTAGGAGGTATGTGAATTATTACGACAAAAAAAGTGGTTTCAAATATGCATAATTTTAAGTAATATACTTCTTTTACGGTACACTGCTTAACGTGAAAGTTTTTGTGAATTCATTTTGTAGGCGCTTAAATAGTTCTTTTTATGAAGTAATGTGACCTTGTTTAAATGTTGCTCTTACGTCAGTCTCTTACTTTTACAAGTCTACGAGCGCGCGCTAAAGGCTTTTCTCGAGGGGTCGGACATTTACCAAAATCCCGTACACTTTGTCTAAAATCGCAAAATCTTTTAGCTCCCTCTATGGTAAATTAACATTGAAATCCCAAAAACACCTCAAAAAGTAATGATAAAATCGCCAAAATCTCTACGAAATCCCGAAATCCTGTACAAAATAATGGCAAGTGTCCGACCCCTCGGCTTTTCTATCGCGCGTGCGAAGAATATACTAATAAAGCCGTGTCTTGTCTGCAACATTTTTTTATCGCCATTTAAATCTAGTGATTTTTAATCGCCATTTAAATCTAGTGATTTTTAATCGCCATTTAAATCTAGTGATTTTTAATCGCCATTTAAATCTAGTGATTTTTAATCGCCATTTAAATCTAGTGATTTTTAATCGCCATTTAAATCTAGTGATTTTTATCGCCATTTAAATCTAGTGATTTTTTATCGCCATTTAAATCTAGTGATTTTTTATCGCCATTTAAATCTAGTGATTTTTAATCGCCATTTAAATCTAGTGATTTTTTATCGCCATTTAAATCTAGTGATTTTTTATCGCCATTTAAATCTAGTGATTTTTAATCGCCATTTAAATCTAGTGATTTTTAATCGCCATTTAAATCTAGTGATTTTTAATCGCCATTTAAATCTAGTGATTTTTAATCGCCATTTAAATCTAGTGATTTTTATCGCCATTTAAATCTAGTGATTTTTTATCGCCATTTAAATCTAGTGATTTTTTATCGCCATTTAAATCTAGTGATTTTTAATCGCCATTTAAATCTAGTGATTTTTTATCGCCATTTAAATCTAGTGATTTTTAATCGCCATTTAAATCTAGTGATTTTTAATCGCCATTTAAATCTAGTGATTTTTAATCGCCATTTAAATCTAGTGATTTTTAATCGCCATTTAAATCTAGTGATTTTTAATCGCCATTTAAATCTAGTGATTTTTAATCGCCATTTAAATCTAGTGATTTTTAATCGCCATTTAAATCTAGTGATTTTTAATCGCCATTTAAATCTAGTGATTTTTAATCGCCATTTAAATCTAGTGATTTTTAATCGCCATTTAAATCTAGTGATTTTTATCGCCATTTAAATCTAGTGATTTTTTATCGCCATTTAAATCTAGTGATTTTTTATCGCCATTTAAATCTAGTGATTTTATAATCGCCATTTAAATCTAGTGATTTTTTTAATCGCCATTTAAATTTAGTGATTTTTATAAATAATAGATGAAAGTGCACAAAAATAAGCTATTTAGAAATGTCAACTAAGAACAAAAGTTATTAAATTTAAATTTTAGTTAACAATATTGCTTCACTCAAATTATTAATCAATTTGTCCAGAAATACAGGTATAATGTTAAAATAATTGAAATCGTTAAAAAATCTATAAAACCCAAAACTAATTGGAAATCATTAAAAATCCGATTTAAATCAAATGAATCGTTTTTTTCAACTTTTTTAAACAAATATTTAAGGTTTCGGGGGTAGCCGAAATGTTATTAACTATTTTATCTAAAAGTCTAAAGCATGGGCTATATTCTGCAAAACAAAATATTTGGCAATTTTTCATTTAGGCCCCATAATAAATTTTTATAAAATATTGGGATACACGCTACTCATCTTTATAAATATTTATATTACCGAAAAAGAAACGTTTTTTTTTCATATTCTGAACTGGTTCCAATCATTTTATAGTAATTACCTTTTTTTACTGTGGAAATATGAATAATTTATAAGTTGAGGTTTTAGACTCTGCTGGTCGGCTGTAGGCCCATTCGACCGAAATCCCAAACGACCAACACATTTTAAAATTCAACCGAAACGGATTTTATGAAAACTCTCCATTTAGAATATACTTTTGGCGCCATCTGGTGGGCTATAGTAGCGTGCGCTTCCTATGGTGCGTTCAGGTGCTCTATAAAAAGCCATCGATGCGCATCGGAAAATAAATAATGTTACTGTACGAGTTTTTGTATTTCCGGTTTGGTCGCCACGATGCCCATAGATGATAGATGGCGCATCGGTGTTTTAGTTTTTTTTTCAAGCACGTGGAGAATATGGCTTCCACGATATAAATTAATGTTAATGTTGTTTCGGTGACTTAAACTCGCGAAAATCGAAGGTGCATCTTTGAAGCACCTATAGAAGATAACCATAATTTTATTTTATAAAATAAAAAAAATTTCTTACTGACAGCCGCGTCTAGATGTCACTACTATTCGTAAAGCCCATCGTAGTCTAGATTATCTTTGATGGCATCGATACGGGGAAAAAAGCGTACAGTAATGTTACATTTTTACTACCGTCCGTCGCCTTTAGATGTCGCTACCTTTCATCAAATCCCTCGATGGCATCATTTAAAAATAGCCAGGGTTCATACAACATTTGGAAAATTAATTTCCCTGATATTTCCAGGAGAATGATATTTCCAGGTTTTCTCCTGGAAATTTCCCTGATATATCCAGGTGCTAAAGCACCGTATGGTTTCGTTTAATCGAAAAAAATTATATATAATTATTGAGGCGCTTCCAGACTCAAACGAATTTCCCTGATATATCCAGGTTTTGGTTAAATATTTAAAATTTCCCTGATATCTCCCTGATTTTTTTGGAAAGAATCTGTTTCACTGATATTTCCAGGTTTTCCAAGTTCTCCAAGTTTGTATGAACACTGAATAGCGTACAGTAACTTTTGACGTCACGAGGCTCATCGGTGAAATCACACGAGACAAAAATTCCGTACAACTGGTACTGACGTCACGATGCACATCGGAAAAATCTCAATCGGTTTTTAACATTTTACAGCAACTGAACGTACCCGTAGCAGTGTTGTTTCGAGCGATTTCCGGAAACGTACTTCCTCCAATCACAGAACGTATTTTCGAAGCATTTTTTCGGGAAAAACGTACTTTTAGATTTTCCGCTTAGTACGCCATCTATGAATCAAATTTTCTTCCTTTTTTAAATGTCTAAATTTCGAATCCGACATGGTATCTGCTGTCAACAACTACAATGCCCTTGAAAACAGCGTGGATGTCGCTTTCAATCAGGGCCGGCGTTAGGGGGGGTAAGCGGGGCAAAAGTACCCCGGGCCCGGGCCTCGGAAAGGGGCCGACGGAACGGGAGCCTAACTAAAACTGTCTGAATTAGAACAAAAACAGTTCTTCGAACTGAAAAAACAGTTTAGAGCTCGTTAAATGTGCAGCCTTAAAGGGACATATATTATTTTTATTGTTGATTAATATGTCAAATTCATTTAAAGTATTAAAAAATATTCCTGTGAACAACAGAATGACGTCATTCCGCCTTTCAAATCACAGTCCACTGCTCCTCCAATTTTTAACACAAAATCTTTGATCCAATTTTGCCCACAATGGTATCCATATTTATATTTATTTTCTTCCCTACACATTTAACATAAATTTTTTAAAATTTATTCTTATTATTATTTTATTTTTGTTGCAGCTTATTGCAATAAATAAATAATAAATAATAATAAATTTTAAAATTTTAATGTTAAATGGGAAAAATGAGGAGGAAGGGCCTTACTGGAGGTACCCCAAGAATTATCACATGGGAAAAAGGGGAGGAAGGGCCTTACGGGTTGAGGTCGACTATGGGGTTAACGGTACCATGGAAATTATCGCATGGAAAAAAAGGGAGGGGGCCTTACTGCGGTGGTTCAACTATGGGGAAAAGGGTGCCACTGAAATTCTCGCATGGGTAAAAGGGGGAGGGGGCCTTACTGCGGTGGTTCGATTATGGGGAAAAGGGTGGCCCGGAAATTATCCCATGGGAGAAAGGGGTGGGGGGGGGGCGTACTGGGGTGGAGTGTCTCGAAACACAAAACTAGCAGAGGGCCCGCCTGTAAGGCGGGCTTCTCGGCTAGTACTATTAATAAGACTTTCAACGAACTCCAAAAAGTTAAAACGTACTAAATGTATACCAAAAATATCAAAACTTATTTTCGTATCATAAATTTTCCCAACGTACTAAATACGATTAAAGAAATCCAAAACGTATTTTCGTATCATAAATTTGAAAACGTATTAAAAAAGTACGAAACAACAATGACCCCTGCGCAAAACCAGGCCGACCCTTCGAGCGGTCGGCCACTCTCAAAGGAGTCCCAAGGTCGTTGTATCTCCCTTTTTGAGCAAATGGGCGTTTTCGGGGAAGCTTCTATCAACATAAGTGCTTTACAAGCCATTCATCCAAAATCAAAATGGTCAGTTACTTTGACAAGCAAAGCAATTTGCAGTTAACCCCTCAAGCTACAAACGGAAAAGATATAATGGAGATATCGGTACGGTTATTTTTAGCGGGGCTGAATCGATGGTAATCACGTGACTTGGTGGAGAACTGCAGCGCCATCTATCCTAAGAAATACGAACTATTATTCATTTTCTTTTGCTAATAGCGGTTTAAATTTTGATCGATTCATCTAAATTATCTAATAATTATTATTACTATTATTATTTAAACACCTTGTAATAGAAAGGTGGAAGATAATTATTTGTCTGCAGTATCTGAAAGGAATAATTTATTTATTTACCGTTGCACGACCAACTATGAACACGAGCTACCGAATCGAAGTTGGCTGTGATATGGTAGTCACGTGATTTGTTTTTCCCATTTAAACAAGTTGGTTAAGACCAATTTTACTTTGTAGTTTCACGTATTGTTTTACATTTAAATAGTTGAATGCAGTTACATCAGAGTCATAAGATTTTTATTGATTTTAGTAGATATATTAACTTCTTATGCAATTTGAGTGGAACGGTAATGTAAATAGAAAATAATTTTAATTAAATTTAATTACGATTTAAAAAGTTAATTTAATTGGGTTTGCTTTCAATAGATCTTAAAAGAAATTGATTTGAAAATCTTCATCGGTTCATTGTGTAAATTGGCGCGTGCTTGCTCGGAAGGGATAATCTTATTGGCTAAGACAAATGCAGATAAATATTGCTAAGCCCACGTGATTCTATTTTATTATCAGAATAAATAATTACACGTGCGACGAAAAAATGGGCGATATCATCGAGATTCACGCGTTTTTAATTTAAAAACCCTTCCTTTTGACGGTTTTTATTTTGGAGCGAATAATTTCTTTTAGCGTCTATTAACCTAGTTAGACAACCTAACAAAGACTTAGCAACATTTCTCAGAAAACTTTAATTCAAAAATTACAAAAATGCATTTTATACAGTTTGTTTTTTGGAATATAAAGATTAATTATATGTTCACGATTATAATTTATAGTTATGAAATTAATCGAGGTTAGTTTAGAATTATTGGAAAAGAAAATAAGAACTCAATAGCCGAAAGCAACTGTCGGCTCTATCATTGCCACCTGTATTATATAAGGCCCTTGTTATTAGAAATGGCAATGAATCATCTCAAATACGACTTTACTGGAGAGCGTGGTGCCATCTATTAATGGAAATGGGGGCTAAAATTTGAAATAGCGAAACACTAACGTCGTCAGACAATCATCGTAGAGTTATAATTAGACCACTTATATTTTATTAAGTAGATTCCAACCGTAATTATATATCCCATATAAAATATATTGTTGTCAATTTTACGAACGAGCTAATCAACGCGAGTGGTACTTTTAGGTCCCCCTTTTGGGTCCAAATGTAGCTTAAGCATCTAGTTTTGATTTCAACGCTAGCGACCTCTGTTGAAAAAAGAGCTAGTTGTTTTGAGCCGACCTTTGATTTAAACGTGTGTTTATCCAGTATCCAAAACAATTCACTTATACGTATAAAAAGTTTATCGGCGGCGGTTCGGCGCCAGATTAGAAATCGGCGACGGTTGCGTTAAATCGGCAGCGCTAGGCTCTAAGCGTATATACCCTTGGCTGCGTTCAGTAATGCTCAACGAAGTTATCTTAAAAATTATTTTCGTTGCTAAACGTGACGGAGGGCCCTCAGAGGTCGTATAAAATCCTATATTTTCGAAAATGTCCTATAAAATCCTATATTTTTAGCAAAATCCCCAAAGAGTCCTATAAAATCATATAATTTTGATATTTGGCTCATTTCAAATCCCGCCACCCAGTGCTGCTAGATTTGGCTATTGTATCACTACCGACTAAATTATCAATGCCCGTGCGCGCTCTATCCGAAGGGGGGTACTTTGACTGAAGGATTACGCGTATTTTCCCGGTAGATGGCGATCTTAAGTCTAATTCTTTAGGGGTTATTCGTAAAATCGCAAAGTAAGGGGCAGTTCGCTATGATAATATTCAAATTGCTTTCAAATGGGCTTTCTTTAAATTTTCAAGACGATATTGCTCGAAGAAAGTATATTTCCGTGTAAAGTGACCATAACATTCCATAATAAGGGAAAACAACAAAGAATAAAAACCTTTAGGCCTACAACAATTTACAAAAAATTAATCATCTAAAGTTTAGGATCTTATTTTCATTGCAACTGAACAATCACAGTTCCCATAGTAATACTTTCTTGTCAAAGAAAGCTATATTCTTACAAAATATCACAATTTCTTTTTGGTAAAGAATATTTTTTACACTTTATCACCTAAGCTTTTTTAAAACATCACAGCAATATTACTTAATATGAGTAGAGCTATAAAAAGTGAGGTAGACTTGTATCTCATTAATATTTCTACATATTTAAAACATCACAGCAATATTACTTAATTTAAAAAAATGAGTTGAACTATAAAAAGTGAGGTAGACTAGTATCTCATTATTATTTAGACTTTACAATATACTTTTTTCTGGTGCAAGAAAAAACCTTTTATCACCTTATTAGTTTTAATTAAATTTACCTAGTTACTTTAGTTTTTAGGCCAAAAAAAATTCGATTTAATAAATTTTACTTACAAATAAGAAGTAGTACATCCACATGTACTTTTAAGAGCGGCAGTGCCTGAACGATTTTACGTACTTGTATGGTCGCGAAGCAGACGACGCTTCACAAACACGGCCAATACATTCGTGAAAGCTGGCCGCAGTTTTCGACGAATAAGCGCCTCTTGCGGCTATTGGTAGCGAACTAAAATTGCCAGAAACAAAATTCGGTTTCGATGGGCGCACGGGCCTTTATAATTTAGTCGGTAGTGATTGTATAAATTCCTATACCTATTCATTCTAGTCTATACTTTTCTTATTGGTTAGCTACTATTATATTTTGTGAAGTAGCTATCAAAGATTTATTTCACTCAAAAGTGAGACCTCTGGACGGAACATCCTGTTTGTGACAGGCGGAAGTAAGGAAACGGATGTTCCGTCCAAATGCTGAGTTGCCAGGTAAAAATGTTAATTTTCGGCCCCCCAACTTTCATCCTGGGTCTAATATAGATTTGGTTTTCGAAAAAAAAACACATTTTTAGAATTATTATAATTATTTGAAGATTCGACGTAGGATCTTGTTGAAGGCTTTTTACGCTTGTTGTAAATTTTTGTAAAATATTGTCTGTCGCGGCGTCTGCAGCTATTCTTCCTCCGGGCTGTGACGTCACGTGACCAGGTTTCACGACGCCTTTTCCGTTATTTTCGGCGCGAAAACAGGGACAGTCCTGTTAAAAACGGGACGTATGGTCACGTTATGCATGGTTGACTTTAGTGGTCGGCATTCGATTAATTTTTATCCATGAATAAAATAAGCTCTGCGATATTTAAATACTATTTATTTAAATAACCAATAGTTGAATAAAAATTGTAAAATGTTTAAAGGGAATATAACCTCAGGTATTCGGTGTGGAACACCAACGTTTGCAGCTCGGGCCACCTTTGCCTTTGGCTTTAAAGGGAATATAACCTCTGGTATTTCTGTCACCCTCCGAGGGTTCCAATATTGTCCGCTGCCTCCCATGCCTTTTCACACTAGCGGCGCTGATAATCGCTTATTGTGAAGGGAATAAAGGAAATTGATGGGGTCTTCCATAAAGAACGCGTTGGAGGTTCTATTCCCTTTAAAAATGTTCGGCGCCACTGTACAGGCAAATTTGTAAAATTGAAGGGGTCTTCCATAAAGATTGCTTTGCGGGTTATATTCCCTTTAAATAATCGAAAGTGAATAAGCCTATTATTTAAATAAAACAAACAATTATTTAAATAAATACCACTTTTATTCAAATAAAAGCTTGTTTGCGTAAAAAACATAATGAAATAAGTTAAAATTATATTATTTTTACCGAAGTTTTTTAAATAAATCGGAAAATGTGTGGATAATGAATAAACAATTCCGAGCACTAGTTGACTTAACGTTTTCAACGTGACGTCCAAACCGGATACGCGAAAAATCTTACAGTTTAGATAACGTTATCTTCGTTGAGGATTGTTCAACGCTACCAAGGAAAAAGATTATACCGACTATCGTAACCTTGTAGCGAAAGCGAAGGTAGGAAACGAGTTGTCAGTTGTGACTAGAATCGATGAATCCAGTTATCTTATTCTCGTAAGTTTTATGATAATAAGATAAATGTATCAAATAATTTAACGTTAAAACAACGTTATATAGACCGATTTACAATTTTTAAGGGGCAATGACCGAGGTAACGTGGTGATGGCGTTATTTGTTAGTAGATGGCGCTTTGATAGCAGCATGACGTCATAATTTTTTATTTTCAACGATTGGTTGAAAGTTTTCAGTTTTTAGTGGGGAACGGTTTTGTCGAGATTTAAAATACAAAATTATCTTCCCTGATTGGATAGTCTAAAATCGTATTATAGTGTCATCTATGGCGGAGTGTTAACTTATGTTAAAATTAATTGTTAATTTAAATTTCAAAAACTATATATTTTTAATAAGAATTTAAAGTACTATAATTTAGTAATTAATTAATAACTTTTTAAAAAAGTTTATTTTTCATAAACCTTATAGTGTCACCATCTACTTCAAACATTATTAAATAGGAAGGTACCTCGGGTGGATTTCGCCCCTTTTTGCATATTTTCCTGTAGGCAATATGCGAATGCGTCTATAATAGGCGTGAAACTCCGCCAAAACGCGACAAGAAAAATCCTAGCATCAGCGACGCCCTGCGGCCGGGAGGAAGGCCGCCTTGGGGACCGAGAAAAAAACGGCGTTCGAAGTCGAGGGAAAGTTACAAAAAAAACCGCCAAATAATACAAAGCCTAGCGTTATTTTCGTTTTTTTTTATGAAGCCTGTGTTGGAAAATTACCGACAAGCTGCGCTTGAGACGCAACGCAGGTGGTCGGGCATGAGAGTGGGTGGGGGGACGTACAGTCGTTGGAGGGAAGCTGTGTTGCCAGACGTACAATTATTATCGTACACCTCGATAATTTAAAGCTAAATTGTAGGACGAACGTTATTTTCAAAGACAGAAATTCAGCTTACGCGTACGATAATGTACGATAATTTTTAAAATTCAGCTTACGCGTACGATAATGTACGATAATTTTTTAAATTCAGCTTACGCGTACGATAATGTACGATAATTTTTAAAATTCAGCTTACGCGTACGATAATGTACGATAATTTTTTAAATTCAGCTTACGCGTACGATAATGTACGATAATTTTTTTAATTCGGCTTACGCGTACGATAATGTACGATAATTTTTTAAATTCAGCTTACGCGTACGATAATGTACGATAATTTTTTAAATTCAGCTTACGCGTACGATAATGTACGATAATTTTTTAAATTCAGCTTACGCGTACGATAATGTACGATAATTTTTTAAATTCAGCTTACGTGACGATAATGTACGATAATTTTTTTAATTCAGCTTACGCGTACGATAATTTTTAAAATTTGCTCAAAACCAGTTAAAACCGACCTTTAAACATTAGTTCTCAATCGGTCGAACTTACGTCGTTAGTGTTATTAAAAATTGGTTTCGCGTACGATAATTTTTTTTGAGTTTTAGGAATTGGCAACGCTGGAGGGAAAATGATTTTTTCAGAATTTACCCAACCCCACGCGTGTCACCATCTATCTATCGACGGAGGAAAAACGCGAATAGGGGAAATGCATAAGGTTAAAAAATATTTCATCCCTCGCCAATCCCCTCCCGTCATTTTTCTGTACTGGGGACGAGAGGTTTCGAATGCGGGCCATTGAAGGTCATTTTAGGGGGTCTGAAAAGGGAACGCGTTAGTATGGCGTGAGGAACATCGCAATTCAAAGGACCTTGAAAAAAACAGACTCTTAAAAGTAGAGATAAAACAAGTGGTCCCGGCAGTCCCAAATAATAGTTTCACACGAGACGAGCTTTACGACCACAACGAATAGTAGTATAAACTGATTAAAGTATGAGGGATAATTCCGTTTCCACACCACTTCCGTGAGGTAGGAATCTAGGCCCTTTTTTATTTAGCGAAGGAGGTGTCGAGGGGTAAGACAGTCTCAGATAATCTGTACACCGATTTCGTGCATTTAGCACTGTTAAAGGTACATATTTTCAAGAGTTCGCAAGTTCCATATAGTACTGTCAAAGGTACGGCAGTGTACACAGAGTTCGCAGAGTGTCTTACCCCTCGGGAGGTGTCCCCCGTAGGCATAATCCTCCTCAGCCGGTAACGGAAACATGTTGAACAAATAAAATAAACGGTCGAGAAAAACCGCTCGAAATATTTTTGTGGGAAATATGGGTGTGACAATTTCAAAAATTACACAGTAGAGTGGTTGGACTACAGGGATACAAAACAAACAGAAGCGATTTCACCACGTTTAGAGATGCACTTACGAAAACCCAAGTCACCCCCCCTCTCTTCACACCTGGGGCCTCTAAGGAGGTGATAGTTACCAAATTCCACAGAATGGCTGGGCTCCGAAGAGTCGCCTACAATAGAGAGTAGCGCTCGGTGGGAGAGCCGCCATATCTTACCCTCCTTCACGCGAATGGAAGCGAGAGGCAAGCGCTGTTGCGGAAACCGTGTGCGAACGAAAACGATAAAACGAAGAGACGGAATTTACGCTAGAAGATCGCCGAATCCATTCCCGATAGCCCGGCTTGTCCGGTTGTTGGTTGTCGAACGCGCGTGTATTTTAAGGACGAAAATCTGGTAGTACTATAGCAGAATATGGTTCTGTCTCTACAAACCTTGGGTTTCTACGGCCTTCCCTCTGGTTTAAAACGCGAGCGTAGGAGGATTCTACCGTGGCGTAAGAGAACGACGTTATTGCGGACGGTGAGAATCCTACCGTGGCGTTCGAAAACGGTGTTTTTGCGAACGGCGGCGGCGGGGACTGTAGCGGCTACCGGAGTTTTACTCTAGCCTATACACTTTTTTGGGAATTTTGCTGTGCGCGTTCATGTTGAGTTTACCCCCCTTAACCCCCATTCTCCATATCCTGGGACCAAAGCAGCGTTGCCAGATATAAAAATGAAAATTATTGTATGTGAACTCAAAAATTATTGAATTCTTTGCCAAATTATTTTACTAGCATTATGTAGGCTTGTTTTGAGAATTTGGCGAGTATTTAAAAATTAAAAGTTAATTTTAATGATCAAACCACCAAAAATTGCCTTTGTCAACGTCTAGATTTAATTTAAACAAAGTAGATGAATAATCTTTTTGGTCTGAACATGAGTGCATGGTTTCGAAAATTATTGACAATATGGTATGTCCTATCAGAATTATGGAAAATATGGTACGGTCTGTTAAAATTATTACAAAATGGCGTATCATATGGCGCACTGGTGAAATTATGCTACGTTCCAAATTCATAGCTGGAATTATTGAATTGTACCATAATTATAGTACGTCTGGCAACGCTGGACCAAAGACCCGAGCCTAGACCCCCCACCGGTGGTTCCAGGTAATAGCCGACTAGCGGGCGGCCAAAAAGAGGGGTCGAAAAGACCGCGAAAAAGAGTGTATACTAGGCTCGTGTAAAACTAATGAACAGCCACTGAAGAATACCAAAAGTGTATTTATATGAGCTTAAAGAGGATAGCTGTGGAGACGATTTAAGCATTTCTCCCAATCCCCCTCAGTCCTCACGTAGTCATTTCCAATCCACAAAAAATCGCTCGCATGACGATAATTGTTTTAAATATTTAAATGTATGAATTGTATTCACTTAAATATTTAGTAAAATATAAAGGAGTACCGTTAATGTTTTAATACACCTATCTTCATAAACCATACTGAGTAGTGAACCAAAGGGACACATCCATAATGTATGAAATCGTAATGTTTATATTTGGGTACCGATGGCTTTGAAAGTAAACTCATTACTGATTGGCTAAAAAATATTTTCTGAAGTCTTTATATCCTAACGTAACGGTTTTTTCGTGTTAGTCGTGATAAATCAACTATTTATTGTTAAATTAACGTTTAATTAAATCAGAACTAACGGAAAAATTGATTTGAAAGTACGGACGTTATTTAAATTACAAAAATTAACTTTTAAAATATCGAATCTTGAAACAAATTGGTAATATTTATAAGACTTGGACCATGAGGTATTGTGAGGTGTTTATGTGCAAACAAAAAGTTTCAACTGATAAACATGGGAAAAAAGTAAGAATTGTGGGGCAAACATGGTGATATTATGGAGTATTTCTGTCTATCCAACTACATAGCTCAACTGATATGTCAATGGTGAACCCAAAGCCGCACATCCAAGTTTTGTATATTTCCATGATTTGGTATTTGGTTTAGGTATTAGTTTCTTAAAGTCAAAATTTTGGGATAAGATCCATTTTATCTTGATCTCTAACTTTCCGCCTAGCTTCATAAATCTTGGATGTCATGTCTCGGCAAGAACCATTCTCCTTCGGGGCTTGAAAGTTATATCAAGGAAGCGCAGCGGCAGTGGCGTAGACAAGGGGGGGAGTTTCCGGGTCCAGACCCCTCCCTTGGGTCTACCTTTGACTGTACTAAATTTCAAAAGCGCGCTAACTGCTCCAAATGCGTTAGCGTGTTTAAAGGCCTGGTGTGGCACTATCTTATCGAAGTGGTGTACAGCCAGAAGTAATATTTCACTCAAATTTAAGATTTATTACCAATTCATGATTTTCTGCTACCTGCTTAAATGGAATACGGGCACGAAATAATATGATCGCCTTGTTGGCGAACGATTTTTCTATTGGGTTATTTTCTCATGTGATTCAACTAAAAAGTCATGGTAGTTTGATAATGATCAAATGGATGATGTTCATACTTGATGAGTGAAATGGTTAGGAGTTTAAATTTATCACGTTATAATAATTTTACTATGGCTAATTGGTCTGTAAAACAAACTTGGTGCAATCTTGTAGCTGAAAGAAGTATTATATTGAGTGGGAAGCGTTGGGAAAAATCATACCAAGTCGATTTTCTATTCATCACGAATTCTGAAGACCGGGGCGTGCCAACGTTTTAACGAGAGTGGGGGCAAAAACAACATTATACAGGGTTGCCACGGTACGTGGAAAACCTGGAAAAGTCAGGGAATTTGAATATGGGTATAAAAATCAGGGAATTTTAAAGATTAGTAAAAAAATTAGAGATGTCAGGGAATTTAATTTCAGTTGCCAATAGGAAACGTTTACTAAAATATAGGTAAAAAAAATACAAAGTCTTGGCACAAAATATGACCGGAAAATCTCCGAAGATGATCAAGGAAAACCTGCAAAAGTAAGGGAATTTGATTGTGAAAAAACTGCGGCAATCCTGTTATAAGCACAACCAAGAATGAATTGAAGTTACTTAGAATTTTTCAGCATAGCATTAACCCTTGGTACCATCCTCACAGCTTTTGTGGAGAAAGTTGGTCTGCATTTAAGGGGCATTCAAAGGCATACCATATAGAAAACTTGAATGGGAAAGCAGACGAATTTAAGCTACAAAGGTTGCGAGGATGGGAATCAGAATCCTGAAGTCCAATATTCTTAGTCACTTCAATACATTCTTGGCACAACCTTGTTAAATATGCTGCGTCCGAAAAAATGCCGAGAGATAAAAAAACAACGGTGTCGCGTGTTTAGTCAACTTGTCTTTAGAGTCCGTCAGTGGCAAATAAGTATTTATTTATTTATTTATTCAATGAAATAACAACCGTGAAGGCAAAGGCTGACTTACGTGCAGAAAGACAAATAATCAATATAACAGAATAATATAGATAAAAAAGTATACAATAAAGAACATATTTTAAGAATTGACATTGTAAAAGAGGAATGATTTGGGGAGCGATTTCCAATCATAATAATCAGCTAGGCGAATACCCAAGGCACCACCTTAGGCCCAAGTCATCTAGCGACTTTACAGGCTAATAATTGAGGTGGCGGGGTTACAATGCGTAGGAGGGTGGTGGCAAGCCCCTACACTGACTATTGCCGTTAACCTCAACAAGTTTCATGGAAAGGGGAAACCGAAGAACACGGAGGAAAACCCCTTTAACCAGTGGGGAGATAACTAGTTAACTACGCGGGAGTTCCGAGTCTTCTCCCAGTGCCACAAGCTGGAATCGAACTCAGTTCCTCTTGCTGCGATTCGAAAGTGCTAACCACTCCGCCACCCCACAACTCTGCGCAAAGTATGTCCTGGGAAAAGTAGCAAGGGCAGCGCCCCGTGGTTGGCACGCCCCCCCCCCGTCTTCAGAAACGTATTAAACGAGTTCATTGTTCGACGCAACGTTTCGGGAGAAGCATTTTGAATCGTTGAGGGGAGCTAAAAGTCTAGTAGCAGGGTTATTTTTAGGAAGTTAGGTTACGACCCTATACTCGTAAAAGCAGAGCGTGTCCCACGCAGTCAGAGTTCCCCCCCCCCCCCCCAGCTAGGAGAAGGGGGTGTTGGAATATTTGAGAAACCTTTTGACCCGCAGGTGGGCTGCTTCAATAAGAGTAGGATGGAAATTGATGGCAGGGGAGAAGAATTTTGTCAGGATGGGAGTAGAGTCGATTCTGAGAAGGAATTGTGCAGAGGGGAAATGCATTGTTTCCGCCGCCCTTAGCTATGAATTAACCTGGTGTGGTTTTAAAAGGGGAACTCGTTTGACAAGCGCGATAAAAACAGGGTTACCCGGAAAAGTTAGGGAAATCGAAAATGGTTTAGGAATTTTCAGAAATAGTAAAAACAACGTGGAGGTTTAAGATGTAGGTGTCAGGGAAAAGTTGGGACATTTTATTTCGGATCTAAATATAGGTTAAAAAATGCCAAAATTTTCCTTAAAAGTCAAGGAAAATCTCCATAAATGGTTAGAAAATACCAGGAAATGTCCGGTAATTTGAATTTTAAAAACTGTTTCAACCCCGATAAGTTCAAATGTACAAGTTGCCACATTGAATTGCGTATTGATAAAAGGTTAAGCTATTCAATTTCACATTTAATTGAATTATTAAACGTGTAATTATATTTAAATATATAATTTTCAACTCATCATATTTATTATAAGTGTTTCAAGATGTTAAGTTCAGAATTTTAAATAAAATAAACGATGTTTTAATTTTATGGTAAAGTATAAATAAAATACGAGATAATGAGCGAATTAGTAGATAAGTCCATTAAAAAAGGGATAAAAAAGCTAAGCCCTAAACGAATAAACATAAATAAAATAAGTCTCATTTTACATGGTCATTATTTCAAATTGAAGAAGTATAATAAACCAATAAATAATAATCAACTAGGCTAATACACAAGGCACCACCATAGGCCTAAGTCAACTAGCGACTTGTAAAGCCAATTAATGGTGGCCGGGTTACAATGCGTAGGAGGGTGGTGGCCTAGCTGATTATTATTTTTATTTGAAAAGGAGCCAAATCGGGAGGGGGGGGAAACCGCACATCTGGCCACTATGAAGGGGCTGTGAAAGACTGAAGGGCGTGGCGTTTCTTCTTGATATCATCAGGCGATTCTCGGTTCAGAATATATTGTTTTTTAAAATAACAATAACACAGTGATTTTCAAATGGGACTCCACAAAAACGATGAGAGTAAAAATATTTTCAAAGATAAAGTTGATTTAAACCTGGATAAACTAATTTTTTTTATATTGTTATAAATTTAAATTGTATGGAATGTTAGTTTGCTGCTTATTCACTTCCAGCAATTAATTCAAGTAAAGCCAAGAGTTCAACACTTGCTGATAAGGAACCGAAAGGGCTAAACCGGCTGCTGTTTTATTTACTGGTTAATTATCTTGTCTTTTGGTATATTAGAATAATCGATCAATTTCTTAGTAACAATTATTTATTGTTCTTTTGCTAAATGCAAAACTATTGGGTAATTCCATGCCAAATAACCCGTTTTCGGAAAAATTTTCCCACGGCACCATGCGCGATTTCGACGTTACTTTACACGTTAGTAATATAGATAGTTTTAGTGGGAAATACAAATTTTTAGCCCAAAATTCAACGTAGTTTTTAAAATATGATTTTTTGAAAAAATGATGTCTAGGGTGTACATTTTCGAAATGCCGAAAATCTTGGTATGTGCGTACGAATAACTCAAAACGTATTCAAGATAGACCCACGAAACTTTTTATACTATAAATATAGGTAACAGTGAGTAACTAGGAAGTTTTTTTCCGAAATATATAAATAACGGAAATTTCGTTTTTTGAGGTATACTAAAGATGATGTTGTCGCCAAGATATTAAATCGGAGATAAATATGAGAGTTGATATTATGTTAAATGGAGCCAATGAACACGAAAATAGTGCTGTAAGAAATCTCAGGAATTTAGTTTTTGAGTTATAGCTACGTGAACCGACCTATTTTTTTTTTAAACTACCAAACATGGTAGTGATTGCGGCAAAATTACGGTTTTAAGCTACAAAATACGTAAGTAAAAAAGTTGTTTATGGGAGACCTAAATAACCAAAATCAAGATTCAATTTTAACTTATTTCAACTTGCTACGTAAGTTCCAAAACTTCGCACACGTGGCGCGACAAACTATAACGTTTGTTTCTAGTTTCTACCCTTAGATATTCCTTTTTTACGGATTATGTCGTGGGCTTATCAGATTATAAACAGATAAACTAAAGATTTGGTCTGCTACAAACTTCCAAAATATCGTCTAGTCACAGTATACAGGGTGATAACTAAAAAACGATACAGAGCCAATTACTCAATGTGTTTTATGTAAGAATTTGAAATTTGCAGGTTACATAGAGGGTGCAGGGGGACAAATGACAATGGAAATTTCAATGACCTTGAACCAGGTCTTCAAGGTCATTCAAATTTTATCTCTAGAATCGTTAGGATTAAAAGAATGGTTCCAATTCGAAATGTGTTCTACCATGTTTGGTAGTTTTTCAAAAAAATAGGTCGGTTCACGTAGCTATAACTCAAAAACTAAATTCCTGAGATTACTTTCAGCGCTATTTTCGTGTTCATTGGGTCAATTTTACATAATATCAACTCTCATATTTATCTCCGATTTAATATCTTGGCGACAACATTATCTTTAGTATACCTCAAAAAACGAAATTTCAGTTAAAATCACCATTTTCAAATATTTTTTATTAAAAACCTAATTTACATATTTCGGAAAAAAATTCCTAGTTACTCACTATTACCTATATTTATAGTATAAAAAGTTTCGTGGGTCTATCTTGAATACGTTTTGAGTTATTCGTACGCACATACCAAGATTTTCGGCATTTCGAAAATGTACACCCTAGACATCATTTTTCCAAAAAATCATATTTTAAAAACTACGTTGAATTTTGGGCTAAAAATTTGGATTTCCCACTAAAACTATCTATATTACTAACGTGTAAAGTAACGTCGAAATCGCGCATGGTGCCGTGGGAAATGTTTTCCGAAAACGGGTGATTTGGCATGGAATTACCCAATTTAAAATGTTAACATAAATGTATTGCCAATTTTAGTGGGTTTACCTCATTAAATTATTTGATAAATTTAGTTGAAATTTAAGATTGTGCAAACGAAAATAATTATTTCTTATAACCAATTTGAAAAACAAATTAGTAAGAATTCATAAAGTTATTTGTTTTTATAAGTTCCCCAATAATAATTTTTAATTTGATATATTACCTCAAATATAGCAGTTGGTTTTACCGTTATGTTAAATGTGTAATTTCAAATTGAAAAATTTTGAAAAACTATATATTTTTTTTAAATCCAAAATCGACGTGTCAAAATATGGGATAATGCATCGGTGACGTTGTTGTCACGTGATACTTAAATTGTTGTAAAGGTTACCATTATTTACCGCTACCATAATGAAGAATGTTTACTCTGACTATACTGAACTAATGTTGTTTAATGCTTTCTCACTTCAATTTAATAACGACGCATGACGCTGGGTGGCACGTGCCTATTACCACGTGTCAACGGGCGTGCATCGCGTTTAACAGGAATCCATACATCTACGTGGAATGCTTTTCGCGGCAGATTTTTGTGGCAGACGGTTTTTTGACGTCACCATGTTAACTTAACAAACAACAACGTGAGAGGGGAGCGTACGCTAAAGGGATTTTTTCTCTCGTAGGCGAGGCCAAAGCCGTCAGAGTGATCTTATCATACGCGATACGGCAGGATAAGCATTCCAAGTAGAGGTATGGATTCCTGCATTAAATAGAAATGAGAAATCGCCCTAATGTGTGTAGCGCTATCTTCAGCATTGTCGAAGTAAAAAATTTCATAATTGACGGTAGTTTTCAACCAATATTTAGGTATGAAAATAAGCATATAACAAAATAATGAGAAACTTTAGAGTGTTTTCCAAATGATGAATCTGTTTTACCGAGCACGGATTCCTATGACCGCTCGGTAATTGGCTAATATTAGAAAACGTAGTACTTAATCCACATATTTTACGTATGATTTCACTATTCGTGCTATAACTGTTTTTAAATTCTTTCAGATCCGGATTTTAATATTTTGGAAGAAAGAAAGAAATGGAAAAAGTCGAAGAGTCGACGTGGCAGTTCCGATAAAGCCGCGGACAATTCTGGAGAGACGTCTAACGTGCCATTCCGATGTTCAATTTGTCAATTGTCGTTTCCTTATTTCAAAAAGCTGAAGGAGCACCAGCGCGATCTTCATCGCGTGAGCCTTAAAATTTTCAAGTGCCAAAAGTGCGATTTCATTACGAATCAGCATGTCGAACTCATGCAGCATCACGAAACGCACGTGGTCTCGAAACCTTACCGCTGCAAACAGTGCGATCGAAGCTTCACTCGACAAGGCAAATTGATAAGTCACTATTACGATAACCATCCGGACGAATATCAACAGTTTAAAGATAATTTTTACGCCACTATAACCGGTAGTGTTAATCCACGCGATAGCGACTTAAATCTGAAGGTATATTCCTGTGTTAAAGAAGTTATCGACGATGTAGTTGAAATCTCTTATTTTCAAGCCAAAACTTCGATAACAGACAATGTTGAAAATGTTCCGCTTAATCTACAGTCGCGCGTTGAAGGTAGTCAGAAAATGTCTTTGAAAGATTCTAATGGTAATCAGAATTTGCCCTTAGCTTGTGACGTGCCTTTGACGTATCAAAACGTGTCGTATGGCCAGATACCTCCGTCCATTGACAATCGCGAGATACCTCTTTTCCCTGAAAATATGCCATTATCTACTGAAAATAACGAAGTGCCTTGTTCCCTTGAAAATCACGATATGCCATTATCTACTGAAAATAACGAGGTGCCTTGTTCCATTGAAAATCACGATATGCCATTATCTACTGAAAATAACGAGGTGCCTTGTTCCATTGAAAATCACGATATGCCATTACCTACTGAAAATCACGATATGCCATTATCTACTGAAAATCACGATATGCCATTATCTACTGAAAATCACGATATGCCATTATCTACTGAAAATCACGATATGCCTGGTTCCCTTGGAAATCACGAGGTGCCTGGTTCCCTTGGAAATCACGAGGTGCCTGGTTCCCTTGGAAATCACGAGGTGCCTGGTTCCCTTGGAAATCACGAGGTGCCTGGTTCCCTTGGAAATCCCGAGGTGCCTGGTTCCCTTGGAAATCCGGAGGTGCCGGGTTCCCTTGGAAATCTCGAGGTGCCGGGTTCCCTTGGAAATCCGGAGGTGCCGGGTTCCCTTGGAAATCTCGAGGTGCCGGGTTCCCTTGGAAATCTCGAGGTGCCGGGTTCCCTTGGAAATCTCGAGGTGCCGGGTTCCCTTGGAAATCTCGAGGTGCCGGGTTCCCTTGAAAATCTCGAGGTGCCGGGTTCCCTTGGAAATCTCGAGGTGCCGGGTTCCCTTGGAAATCTCGAGGTGCCGGGTTCCCTTGGAAATCTCGAGGTGCCTGGTACCCTGGAATATCTCGAGGTGCCTAGTTCCCTGGAATATCGCGAGGTGCCTAGTTCCCTGGAATATCGCGAGGTGCCTAGTTCCCTGGAATATCGCGAGGTGCCTAGTTCCCTGGAATATCTCGAGGTGCCTTTCTCCCTTGACAATCATAAATTGACATTGGATCATAAAAATAAGACAATACCTTCGGTAGGTCATAAGGTAAACGTGACAAGTGACCATCAACAGCAAAATAAAGATAAGTCGAACTCTTCATGCTGTAATGACATTCAAAAGGATTACCAAATTGCTAGTAATATAAATGTACCGAACCGCGATGATAATAGGAACATGCCGTCTCTCGATGTAAATCAGAACGCATTGAACGTAGCTACACCTTTTTCCCTGCCAACTATTTCAAATAATTCACCTCCCGTAACAAACGAAAGCCTTATTTCGTCTTGCAGCACCGTATCGAGTGAAGATGAAGAATCGTCTAAACTTATTATAGACGTATCTTGCGATACGGGTAATGAAATTAAACAAAACTCGTTTAATACTGAAGAAGTTCAAAATTTATTGTCATCTAGAGATTGTAATGTTAATTCAGCTTATAGCCTTGAGCCGAATTTTACTACTGACAAATCTTTGAATGTAGACAATGAAAATAGCACCACAACAATCCAATCAATACTTGGTAAGTTAGAATATTAAGCCACGTCAATGATACACCAAACGTCTATTGTTTACAATATGAGATCTAACTCTAAAAATGATTACCCTTCCTCCAAGCCGGTACTGTGCGACCAAAATATTGGATTTATATTTTAAAAATTTTCGATGAATTTATTGTGTATTTGATAGATCAGTTAAAACCAGAGTTTTTAGATAATTCACAGTTAACAACGGTTTCTATTTTGCTATGTATTTATTTATATATTGTGCCATATGCTAAGACCACCGAAAAAGGTGGTTTTGACAAAAAAATTCGTAAGAAAAATTCAAGTTTCGTTTAATAATCATAGCCACTACTTTTTGGTAGTGCTCTTTTTTGCGACCGTTAAATGGTTTTGATGTTTGCAATCTCCCACATCTTTCTTTAATGTTAAGACCTTTAAACATGATGGTGTTTACGATTTTATTCGCATTTCTACTTCGTTGTGTTTTTTTATCCTCCGCGTAATTGTCTTACGATTTTCAATTCGATCGATACCCGGCATATTGTGTAAGTGTTTGCTTCCAGTATTTTGCTTCATGGTCGATGCTTGTTTGTCAACTGTGTTCTTCGATTTTATTGCAATACAAATTTGAATTGCTATATCTTATCTTATTCAGGAACATTTGCATTTTTTTAAATACATTAATTAGTTCCGATTATGATCCTGTTTTCCATCTCCCGAAGAACAGTCTCGTTTACCATCGTCGTGTACAATTCGGATTTTACCCCTTACGATAAACAAAAAATACATTTGACGAACGCTGATGATTTTACTTTTTTGATTTACATTTTTCTTTGCTCTGAGTCTGATGTTCCGTTTGATAGTTCGACGAATCCCATTCATTTTTAATTATCGATATTCCTTTTTATCAGTTATGTTTTCAATTGTTGATATTGTAAATCCTAAGTCCATTTTTAGATCGATTACTTCTACCCTTTTCGTTCTTTGATCTTGATCCATGTTCCGATTATTGGCAACCATTATTACATGAACCTCGGATCCCGAACCATTTTTCGATGGGTAATCCGGGTTCTTTTTTGGGTGAAGGAACTCGACTTATTTCTGACTCTAAGATCCCAATTTATTTTTCGTTCGATGATGCCGATACATTTTTCGATCGAGTATCCCGAACAGTTTTTCGATCGAGTATCCCGAACAGTTTTTCGATCGAGTATCCCGAACAGTTTTTCGATCGAGTATCCCGAATAGTTTTTCGATCGAGTATCCCGAATAGTTTTTCGATCGAGTATCCCGAACAGTTTTGCGATGGAGTATTCCGAATAGTTTTTCGATCGAGTATCCCGAATAGTTTTTCGATCGAGTATCCCGAACAGTTTTTCGATCGAGTATCCCGAACAGTTTTTCGATCGAGTATCCCGAACAGT
Organism: Leiobunum rupestre; assembly: GCF_980474605.1. Lineage (NCBI taxonomy): Eukaryota > Metazoa > Arthropoda > Arachnida > Opiliones > Sclerosomatidae > Leiobunum > Leiobunum rupestre. Next base: position 9,463,983 of record NC_143384.1, on the reverse strand, counting down.
TTTTCGATCGAGTATCCCGAACAGTTTTTCGATCGAGTATCCCGAACAGTTTTTCGATCGAATATCCCGAATAGTTTTTCGATCGAGTATCCCGAATAGTTTTTCGATCGAGTATCCCGAACAGTTTTTCGATCGAGTATCCCGAACAGTTTTTCGATCGAGTATCCCGAACAGTTTTTCGATCGAGTATCCCGAACAGTTTTTCGATCGAGTATCCCGAACAGTTTTTCGATCGAGTATCCCGAACAGTTTTTCGATCGAGTATCCCGAACAGTTTTTCGATCGAGTATCCCGAACAGTTTTTCGATCGAGTATCCCGAACAGTTTTTCGATCGAGTATCCCGAACAGTTTTTCGATCGAGTATCCCGAACAGTTTTTCGATCGAGTATCCCGAACAGTTTTTCGATCGAGTATCCCGAACAGTTTTTCGATCGAGTATCCCGAACAGTTTTTGGATGGAGGTTCCCGAACAGTTTTTGGATGGAGGATCCCGAACAGTTTTTGGATGGAGGATCCCGAACAGGTTTTGGATGGAGGATCCCGAACAGGTTTTGGATGGAGGATCCCGAACAGGTTTTGGATGGAGGATCCCGAACAGGTTTTGGATGGAGGATCCCGAACAGGTTTTGGATGGAGGATCCCGAACAGGTTTTGGATGGAGGATCCCGAACAGGTTTTGGATGGAGGATCCCGAACAGGTTTTGGATGGAGGATCCCGAACAGGTTTTGGATGGAGGATCCCGAACAGGTTTTGGATGGAGGATCCCGAACAGGTTTTCGATGGAGGATCCCGAACAGGTTTTCGATGGAGGATCCCGAACAGGTTTTCGATGGAGGATCCCGAACCGTTTTTCGATAGAGGATCAAGAATCGTTTTACGATGGAGGATCCCGAATCGTTTTACGATGGAGGATCCCGAATCGTTTCACGATGGAGGATCGCGAATCGTTTCACGATGAAGGATCCCGAATCGTTCGATAATCCAGATGTATTTATCGTTCGATAATTCAGATGTATTTATCGTTCGATAATTCAGATGTATTTATCGTTCGATAATTCAGATGTATTTATCGTTCGATAATTCAGATGTATTTATCGTTCGATAATTCAGATGTATTTATCGTTCGATAATTCAGATGTATTTATCGTTCGATAATTCAGATGTATTTATCGTTCGATAATTCAGATGTATTTATCGTTCGATAATTCAGATGTATTTATCGTTCGATAATTCAGATGTATTTATCGTTCGATAATTCAGATGTATTTATCGTTCGATAATTCAGATGTATTTATCGTTCGATAATTCAGATGTATTTATCGTTCGATAATTCAGATGTATTTATCGTTCGATAATTCAGATGTATTTATCGTTCGATAATTCAGATGTATTTATCGTTCGATAATTCAGATGTATTTATCGTTCGATAATTCAGATGTATTTATCGTTCGATAATTCAGATGTATTTATCGTTCGATAATTCAGATGTATTTATCGTTCGATAATTCAGATGTATTTATCGTTCGATAATTCAGATGTATTTATCGTTCGATAATTCAGATGTATTTATCGTTCGATAATTCAGATGTATTTATCGTTCGATAATTCAGATGTATTTATCGTTCGATAATTCAGATGTATTTATCGTTCGATAATTCAGATGTATTTATCGTTCGATAATTCAGATGTATTTATCGTTCGATAATTCAGATGTATTTATCGTTCGATAATTCAGATTTATTTATCGTTCGATAATTCAGATGTATTTATCGTTCGATAATTCAGATGTATTTATCGTTCGATAATTCAGATGTATTTATCGTTCGATAATTCAGATGTATTTATCGTTCGATAATTCTCATGTATTTATCGTTCGATAATTCTCATGTATTTATCGTTCGATAATTCTCATGTATTTATCGTTCGATAATTCTCATGTATTTATCGTTCGATAATTCAGATGTATTTATTGTTCGATAATTCAGATTTATTTATTGTTCGATAATTCAGATTTATTTATTGATCGATAATTCTCATGTATTTATTGTTCGATAATTCTCATGTATTTATCGTTCGATAATTCTCATGTATTTATCGTTCGATAATTATCATGTATTTATCGTTCGATAATTATCATGTATTTATCGATCGATAATCCTCATGTATTCCTCGTTTGATAATTCAGTTCTATAATCGATCGATAATCCAGATCTATAATCGATCGATAATCCAGATCTATAATCGATCGATAATCCAGATCTATAATCGATCGATAATCCAGATCTATAATCGATCGATAATCCAGATCTATAATCGATCGATAATCCAGATCTATAATCGATCGATAATCCAGATCTATAATCGATCGATAATCCAGATCTATAATCGATCGATAATCCAGATCTATAATCGATCGATAATCCAGATCTATAATCGATCGATAATCCAGATCTATAATCGATCGATAATCCAGATCTATAATCGATCGATAATCCAGATCTATAATCGATCGATAATCCAGATCTATAATCGATCGATAATCCAGATCTATAATCGATCGATAATCCAGATCTATAATCGATCGATAATCCAGATCTATAATCGATCGATAATCCAGATCTATAATCGATCGATAATCCAGATCTATAATCGATCGATAATCCAGATCTATAATCGATCGATAATCCAGATCTATAATCGATCGATAATCCAGATCTATAATCGATCGATAATCCAGATCTATAATCGATCGATAATCCAGATCTATAATCGATCGATAATCCAGATCTATAATCGATCGATAATCCAGATCTATAATCGATCGATAATCCAGATCTATAATCGATCGATAATCCAGATCTATAATCGATCGATAATCCAGATCTATAATCGATCGATAATCCAGATCTATAATCGATCGATAATCCAGATCTTAAATCGATCGATAATCCAGATCTTAAATCGATCGATAATCCAGATCTATAATCGATCGATAATCTCGACCCATTTCTACTTCCATAATCCAGACCCATTTCTACTTCGATAATCCAGATCTATTTCTCTGTTCGAGGAACCCAATGTTTTCTTTGTTCAGTGATCACGGTATATTTATCGTTCTAATGATCCAAATCCATTATTCAATCGTTCATATCGATTAATTTTTCGCTCGTTGATCCAAATATATTTTCTATTTGGTTAACCAGATCTATTCATCGTGCGATGACACCTTATACATTTTTATTTTGGTGCGTCTTGTTCCATTTTTCGTTTGGTGATATCGACTGATATTTCTCACGATGTCGATGTTCCTAAACAGCTTTCGTTTGATGATCTTGATCAATGTAGTTTCTGTGATTGCGGTCCTTGTGCATTTTATGCTCTCTTGCCATTACTATTTCGAAGTGCCTATTACAATTTGCGTTCATGAATTGCAATTCAGTTTGGAGTTCAAATTAGTTATTCGTACGACAATCTCGAACGATTTTTTTCATTCGTTATCTTCGATTAGTTTTTATCCCTGGAATTATTTTTCGTACAATATCTCCAGTCGGTTTTCCCTTCGTTCGATTATTAAATACATGTTTCGACGAAGACTTGAAATGATACAAACGTCTAACAACGATGTCGCATAATTATTTGAGTTTCCTCATTTATTGCTCTATTTACATATAGAGTGAGCTAGTTTAATCGAACGAAATATTCTCTTGACGATCCCATTTCACTGGTTGACAGTTGATTATTTTGAGTATTTTTAATAACTGAATCAACACAAATAACTTCAGATTAGTGAAACATTACGCTATAAAATTTCGATGAGACCTTATTTAGATAGATAAAGATTTTTATTGTGCAACACCACTTAAGTGTTCTTCAAATAGAAACGTTCGTGTTTAACGTATATATACTAGAGATTTGCAATTAGATTTCTTAAATCGCCTAAACTAATTTCGTATTTTTCTCTATTTTCGTTTCAGAGATTGAACACGAAGTCGAATTTCCCAGTGCAGGAACATCTTCCACAACCGTTGCTAAGATCTCTGTTGACTCATCGTGGAGCGAGCAGGATGTCCTAATGATCAAGAATAAGGTCATCCCTTTCGCAATCGTACATTCGCATTACGAATGTGAACTCTGCGACATGGTGTTCGAAAAATCTGAAATGTTCATCGCGCACATGCGTGCGGACCACGTTGACTCGGCGAAATATCACTGCGAACTCTGCGATTTCATTTCCGATCGGACATCAGTGATGGCCAACCATCTGTATCTTCACCTGAATGGAGATACGGATCTCTATCTGTGCGATAGATGCCCGGGGAAGTTTAAAGATTCGAAATCGTGGACCGATCACTTTCCGATTCATTATCTCGTGGCCGAAATACAGTGCAAGATATGCAAAAATAGATACTGCAGTGATTCTTCTTTTAGCAAACACGCGATGTCCCACGATATCCCGTGTCATTGTGGAATTTGCTGTCGGAAATTCCAGAACTTGTTTCTTTTGAACGAGCATTACGCCTCTCATTCCTCGGAAGATCGCGCAAAATACGAACATACTTTGCCACTTGACTCTACATTAGGTATTTGGAATACAGCCAAAACTCCAGCTCTAAGTAGTTCGTTTTCTTATTCTTCATCAACGGATCCCGAATGCGTTTCGATGATGAAACCGGGGGTTTCCGGTAAGCGCTCTATTGTACCAAACGAAAACACTGTCGTTGAGATTCCAGGCAAGGACGGCGCCACTAATTTCGCGGAATTAACTGAATCATGGCGCAATTTTGTGAAAGATACTCAGCCAAGTCAAGAGTCGAATTTACAACCTATGAATTTAGCGATAAAAAAAATGAACGATGATCAACTACATAGGACAATTCCTTTACCATCGCTGGATAACCTGACCAACTATACCGCACCTAAAATTCCAACCATGGGAAAATATTTAAACATATCTGCCCAAGGTTCCACACAATGCGTTTCGAGTCTGCCTTCACCCTTCGAAAATACTCAGAACCAAGAAATATATACTGCTCGAAAATACGCATCTTTGGAAAATAGTGTTTGTAGCAACGAAGATGTGATTGGTAATTCCAAAAGTCGTCAGAGGTCTTCTATAAATAACACAATTTCTGTTGGTAAGTCAACTTATTCGTACTTCGTATTACTGGCAATGGTGGGTTATTCAATAGTCGGACTAGCCGCGCGCAATAAATATAAAAAAAAATCCAAAAACCACTTACTTCAAAGCGCCTTATGAGAAAATTACGCCTAAGGAACCAAATCCGACCATAGTAGCTAAACCTCCAATTATAAAGAGTACTACATGGGGTTCCCGGTATTTCCCGGGTAAATATAGCTACTTGTGATATAAGTATTGTTATGTGAAAGTTTTTTTTGTAATTTTTCAACAATAGTATTTTAGTATACTTAATTTAGTTTTTCGATTTCGGTAAACTAAGTTTTTGGTTTTTTCATCTATAGCAAAAATGTAGAGATATTTTGAACTACCAACTCTAGAGCCGGCTACATAGCGTTGGCTATGAGAAAAGCAGGGTTCCGTGTAATCTTTTTTTTTGGAAATTATTTTAAGGGAAATGAAGTTAAAAATAGAATTGAACGTACCTCTTGCGATAGGGCTACAAAACGAAGCGACGAAACCGGTGGGAGAAGGAATCCGCGTGGAGGCCGACAACGGCGAAGAGAACGAACGAGCAGGATAGAGAAGGGGAAGATAATGGGGAAAACGTGAAAGGAATCAGCCCCATGAAGGTGGGAGAGAGAAGGAGAAGAAATCGGCGGAATGCAAGCGAGAGGCCGAGAACGACAATGAGAAGGGGAAGGAAACGGCGTAGTGCATGTGGGAGAGAGAAGGGGAAAAGGCCTACGACACCGAAGAGAACGGGATAGAGAAGACGGGAAACGGCGTAGTGCATGTGGGAGAGAGAAGGGGAAAAGGCCTATGATACCGAAGAGAACGGGTTAGACAAGACGGGAAACGGCGTAGTGCATGTGGGAGAGAGAAGGGGAAAAGGCCTATGACACCGAAGAGAACGGGATAGAGAAGACGGGAATCGGCGTAGTGCATGTGGAAGAGAGAAGGGGAAGAGGCATACGACGTAAAAAGATCGAAATAGGAAATCCACGGCCACATGTTTTAAATGCCATCTCCTGGTTTATTCATACTTAATTCGATCTAATTAAAGTAAAAATTGGTGTTAGTACCCCAAATTTGGGAAGCCTAAAATGTAAATGTACTCATCTTAATATATTAGAGATAAATGCATGTTTGTTCTTAGCAAACTTAGTAGGTCGTGGATATTAGCCTAGTAGGTCGCGGATATTAGCCTAGTGGATCGCGGATATTAGCCTAGTGGATCGCGGACATTAGCCTAGTGGATCGCGGATATTAGCCTAGTGGATCGCGGATATTAGCCTAGTGGATCGCGGATATTAGCCTAGTGGATCGCGGATATTAGCCTAGTGGATCGCGGATATTAGCCTAGTGGATCGCGGATATTAGCCTAGTGGATCGCGGATATTAGCCTAGTGGATCGCGGATATTAGCCTAGTGGATCGCGGATATTAGCCCAGTGGATCGCGGATATTAGCCCAGTGGATCGCGGATATTAGCCCAGTGGATCGCGGATATTAGCCCAGTGGATCGCGGATATTAGCCCAGTGGATCGCGGATATTAGCCTAGTGGATCGCGGATATTAGCCTAGTGGATCGCGGATATTAGCCTAGTGGATCGCGGATATTAGCCTAGTGGATCGCGGATATTAGCCTAGTGGATCGCGGATATTAGCCTAGTGGATCGCGGATATTAGCCTAGTGGATCGCGGATATTAGCCTAGTGGATCGCGGATATTAGCCTAGTGGATCGCGGATATTAGCCTAGTGGATCGCGGATATTAGCCTAGTGGATCGCGGATATTAGCCTAGTGGATCGCGGATATTAGCCTAGTGGATCGCGGATATTAGCCTAGTGGATCGCGGATATTAGCCTAGTGGATCGCGGATATTAGCCTAGTGGATCGCGGATATTAGCCTAGTGGATCGCGGATATTAGCCTAGTGGATCGCGGATATTAGCCCAGTGGATCGCGGATATTAGCCCAGTGGATCGCGGATATTAGCCCAGTGGATCGCGGATATTAGCCCAGTGGATCGCGGATATTAGCCCAGTGGATCGCGGATATTAGCCTAGTGGATCGCGGATATTAGCCTAGTGGATCGCGGATATTAGCCTAGTGGATCGCGGATATTAGCCTAGTGGATCGCGGATATTAGCCTAGTGGATCGCGGATATTAGCCTAGTGGATCGCGGATATTAGCCTAGTGGATCGCGGATATTAGCCTAGTGGATCGCGGATATTAGCCTAGTGGATCGCGGATATTAGCCTAGTGGATCGCGGATATTAGCCTAGTGGATCGCGGATATTAGCCCAGTGGATCGCGGATATTAGCCCAGTGGATCGCGGATATTAGCCCAGTGGATCGCGGATATTAGCCCAGTGGATCGCGGATATTAGCCCAGTGGATCGCGGATATTAGCCTAGTGGATCGCGGATATTAGCCTAGTGGATCGCGGATATTAGCCTAGTGGATCGCGGATATTAGCCTAGTGGATCGCGGATATTAGCCTAGTGGATCGCGGATATTAGCCTAGTGGATCGCGGATATTAGCCTAGTGGATCGCGGATATTAGCCTAGTGGATCGCGGATATTAGCCTAGTGGATCGCGGATATTAGCCTAGTGGATCGCGGATATTAGCCTAGTGGATCGCGGATATTAGCCTAGTGGATCGCGGATATTAGCCTAGTGGATCGCGGATATTAGCCTAGTGGATCGCGGATATTAGCCTAGTGGATCGCGGATATTAGCCTAGTGGATCGCGGATATTAGCCTAGTGGATCGCGGATATTAGCCTAGTGGATCGCGGATATTAGCCTAGTGGATCGCGGATATTAGCCTAGTGGATCGCGGATATTAGCCTAGTGGATCGCGGATATTAGCCTAGTGGATCGCGGATATTAGCCCAGTGGATCGCGGATATTAGCCCAGTGGATCGCGGATATTAGCCCAGTGGATCGCGGATATTAGCCCAGTGGATCGCGGATATTAGCCCAGTGGATCGCGGATATTAGCCTAGTGGATCGCGGATATTAGCCTAGTGGATCGCGGATATTAGCCTAGTGGATCGCGGATATTAGCCTAGTGGATCGCGGATATTAGCCTAGTGGATCGCGGATATTAGCCTAGTGGATCGCGGATATTAGCCTAGTGGATCGCGGATATTAGCCTAGTGGATCGCGGATATTAGCCTAGTGGATCGCGGATATTAGCCTAGTGGATCGCGGATATTAGCCTAGTGGATCGCGGATATTAGCCTAGTGGATCGCGGATATTAGCCTAGTGGATCGCGGATATTAGCCTAGTGGATCGCGGATATTAGCCTAGTGGATCGCGGATATTAGCCTAGTGGATCGCGGATATTAGCCTAGTGGATCGCGGATATTAGCCTAGTGGATCGCGGATATTAGCCTAGTGGATCGCGGATATTAGCCTAGTGGATCGCGGATATTAGCCTAGTGGATCGCGGATATTAGCCTAGTGGATCGCGGATATTAGCCTAGTGGATCGCGGATATTAGCCTAGTGGATCGCGGATATTAGCCTAGTGGATCGCGGATATTAGCCTAGTGGATCGCGGATATTAGCCTAGTGGATCGCGGATATTAGCCTAGTGGATCGCGGATATTAGCCTAGTGGATCGCGGATATTAGCCTAGTGGATCGCGGATATTAGCCTAGTGGATCGCGGATATTAGCCTAGTGGATCGCGGATATTAGCCTAGTGGATCGCGGATATTAGCCTAGTGGATCGCGGATATTAGCCTAGTGGATCGCGGATATTAGCCTAGTGGATCGCGGATATTAGCCTAGTGGATCGCGGATATTAGCCTAGTGGATCGCGGATATTAGCCTAGTGGATCGCGGATATTAGCCTAGTGGATCGCGGATATTAGCCTAGTGGATCGCGGATATTAGCCTAGTGGATCGCGGATATTAGCCTAGTGGATCGCGGATATTAGCCTAGTGGATCGCGGATATTAGCCTAGTGGATCGCGGATATTAGCCTAGTGGATCGCGGATATTAGCCTAGTGGATCGCGGATATTAGCCTAGTGGATCGCGGATATTAGCCTAGTGGATCGCGGATATTAGCCTAGTGGATCGCGGATATTAGCCTAGTGGATCGCGGATATTAGCCTAGTGGATCGCGGATATTAGCCTAGTGGATCGCGGATATTAGCCTAGTGGATCGCGGATATTAGCCTAGTGGATCGCGGATATTAGCCTAGTGGATCGCGGATATTAGCCTAGTGGATCGCGGATATTAGCCTAGTGGATCGCGGATATTAGCCTAGTGGATCGCGGATATTAGCCTAGTGGATCGCGGATATTAGCCTAGTGGATCGCGGATATTAGCCTAGTGGATCGCGGATATTAGCCTAGTGGATCGCGGATATTAGCCTAGTGGATCGCGGATATTAGCCTAGTGGATCGCGGATATTAGCCTAGTGGATCGCGGATATTAGCCTAGTGGATCGCGGATATTAGCCTAGTGGATCGCGGATATTAGCCTAGTGGATCGCGGATATTAGCCTAGTGGATCGCGGATATTAGCCTAGTGGATCGCGGATATTAGCCTAGTGGATCGCGGATATTAGCCTAGTGGATCGCGGATATTAGCCTAGTGGATCGCGGATATTAGCCTAGTGGATCGCGGATATTAGCCTAGTGGATCGCGGATATTAGCCTAGTGGATCGCGGATATTAGCCTAGTGGATCGCGGATATTAGCCTAGTGGATCGCGGATATTAGCCTAGTGGATCGCGGATATTAGCCCAGTGGATCGCGGATATTAGCCCAGTGGATCGCGGATATTAGCCCAGTGGATCGCGGATATTAGCCCAGTGGATCGCGGATATTAGCCCAGTGGATCGCGGATATTAGCCTAGTGGATCGCGGATATTAGCCTAGTGGATCGCGGATATTAGCCTAGTGGATCGCGGATATTAGCCTAGTGGATCGCGGATATTAGCCTAGTGGATCGCGGATATTAGCCTAGTGGATCGCGGATATTAGCCTAGTGGATCGCGGATATTAGCCTAGTGGATCGCGGATATTAGCCTAGTGGATCGCGGATATTAGCCTAGTGGATCGCGGATATTAGCCTAGTGGATCGCGGATATTAGCCTAGTGGATCGCGGATATTAGCCTAGTGGATCGCGGATATTAGCCTAGTGGATCGCGGATATTAGCCTAGTGGATCGCGGATATTAGCCTAGTGGATCGCGGATATTAGCCTAGTGGATCGCGGATATTAGCCTAGTGGATCGCGGATATTAGCCTAGTGGATCGCGGATATTAGCCTAGTGGATCGCGGATATTAGCCTAGTGGATCGCGGATATTAGCCTAGTGGATCGCGGATATTAGCCTAGTGGATCGCGGATATTAGCCTAGTGGATCGCGGATATTAGCCTAGTGGATCGCGGATATTAGCCTAGTGGATCGCGGATATTAGCCTAGTGGATCGCGGATATTAGCCTAGTGGATCGCGGATATTAGCCTAGTGGATCGCGGATATTAGCCTAGTGGATCGCGGATATTAGCCTAGTGGATCGCGGATATTAGCCTAGTGGATCGCGGATATTAGCCTAGTGGATCGCGGATATTAGCCTAGTGGATCGCGGATATTAGCCTAGTGGATCGCGGATATTAGCCTAGTGGATCGCGGATATTAGCCTAGTGGATCGCGGATATTAGCCTAGTGGATCGCGGATATTAGCCTAGTGGATCGCGGATATTAGCCTAGTGGATCGCGGATATTAGCCTAGTGGATCGCGGATATTAGCCTAGTGGATCGCGGATATTAGCCTAGTGGATCGCGGATATTAGCCTAGTGGATCGCGGATATTAGCCTAGTGGATCGCGGATATTAGCCTAGTGGATCGCGGATATTAGCCTAGTGGATCGCGGATATTAGCCTAGTGGATCGCGGATATTAGCCTAGTGGATCGTGGATTGTTATTATTATAAACACCTTGATTTTTTTTATTATTTTAGGTGAAAGCTCTCCTGTTGATCTTGGTATGGTTGGCGTCGAATCAATGGTGACGGGTTCAAAATCGGTTGATTACTTTTGCTGGGACTGCCCTAATAGACGCTTTGGTCATCTTAAGTTTCTGGCGAATCATCGGCTGAAAATTCACGGCAATGTCGTATCTTTTCAATGCCAAGAGTGTCCTTTCCAAGGGAAGAGTTACGGCACATTTCAAAACCACGTAAGACTAATTCACACCAAGGAGAAGCCCTACATTTGCAGCATCTGCTTTGCTCGATTCCCCATCAAGAGTCACATGATCAAGCACACTCGGATGCACGAGAATCCGCTCCTAAATGCAGCTAGCGTTAAACCTCTCAGAAGTAAGTATACACCTGTTTATGCAAATTTTTAATTTTGTAGGGTGGGCTTTACTTGGATAATTCCATCTTCCATATAGAACAATGGCATGTTATTTGCAAGGTTTTAGTGCTTTAAGGTGAGTTAAATATTTTACAGATTCTGATCCAGTTCGAAGTAAAAGGAAAGAGGGTCTAGCGATGAGAAGCAGTAATGACGTACATGCCATTTTAACAACGAGTTCTGAAGAAGGCGCTTTTGGTACAAGTTATTCTGAAGAAAGTGTCTTTGCAACAGATAATAGTAAAGTAGGTGCTGTTGGACCAACGGGTGCCAATGAATATGCCATTGCAACAAAGATTACTCAAGAAGCTGCCTTTGGTACAAACAATACTGAAAAAAGTGTCTTTCAAACTGAGAATAGTGAAGTAGGGACTGTTGGATCAACGGGTGATGAGGAATATGCCTTCGCATCAACGAGTACTGAAGAACGTGCTATTGGAACCACACGCGACTATAAAAGCATGGAAATTGAATATACAGAAAGAGAAGTAACCTTACCTCAAGAAATAAATGTCACCGCGTATAGATCAAGGTTCTTATGTCGAGATTGTAACGAAGAATTTATTTTACCATCGAAATGGTCGGAACATCGACAATTTATACACAAAGAGCCATACCCGTTCAGATGTCTTCAATGTGACTTTGCCACCCAAACCTACCAGAAATTCCGCAAGCACGACACTATTCATTTAAGGCCGTACAAGTGTGATTTTTGTGAAAAATCAAAACGCTTCAAATCCTCGGAAAAATTGCAAGAGCACATTAAGAAAGTCCACGAAAACGCTCAGGTGTGGTTACGTTATTTCCTTCCCCAAATATTCCATGAAAGTAATGATCTCAGAGAAACTGTGACGTTGACAAACGAAGCGGGTGAACGTCATGTATTGCCAAATTCCAACTCCCCATTTGACAGGCAAGAATTGCCGACATCATTCAGAGGAAACATCGATCTTGAAGACCACCTTCCTCCAAGTAACGAAGTAGCGGATGAACGTGTAGTAGCTTGGAGTCAATTGAACGAAAATACGAATTTGTCCTTTAACGGACCGAAATGTCATTTATTGTACAACTCAAGTAGCGATGTTTCAAAAAATTTGTCTCTACGTACTGGAGTTGCTGGTCAAGTAGAAGAGAATTCGCATTTCCCCATCCATGATGAAACCGAAACCTCGCCTCATTCTCCAGTTAGAGCACTTCCCGTTAACGAAGACAGAGCTAGAAAAAACGCTACTACAGAATATGAAAATTCTTTGAACCCAAATGCGGAACACTCTTTGAATGTGGAATTATCGACTTCAAATTCAGATTCGGACGAAAGGTTGCGTTCGTATTCAAGTATTGAATCTCAAAGATTACCGAATGAAGGTGATTCAAATTCAATATCTTTAAGTGAAGAACAGCAAAGGAGTAAAAATATAAATCCGGAATTTCTTGTACCTCTTCCTAAAGAACCCTTCATCGTAAATGTAAATATGGAATCACAGAAATCTGTGAATGAGAATAGCGCACATGTTCCGTTACCTTTTACTAACTTAATCCGTCATGATTCATTGGAAAGAAACAGAGCGTTGACGTCCTGTAATATCCGTCAAGGAAGTACAATGTACCAAGAATTTGAACAAATAAACGAGTTTTTATCAAAAAGAAGCGATTCCGCTATTGATAATCACCACGTTGGTACTGAGATCCCCGATTTGGTACCCATAAATGACATATTGCAGAAATTCTTGATTCAAGATTCGCTTGTTGATGCTATGAAACAGGCGGGCACTGAAAGCACGCTTGACACTCTTTATGCGGAAACTTTGCCTCGTGATTCACCAGAGCCCAGTGATACTGATTTGGTCGATGATATTGAATCCACATTTATTAAGCCGAAACTAGGTTCACCGGAAATTGACGTAGAAACCGGAAATATTAACCTTGATGTGGATATCCCAACAGAGTGCCCTAATATTTTGATGGATAACGCTGAAGGTGAAGCAAAAGCCACAGTTGAAAGATATGATGTGGAAGAATCGACGCTACTACACGGCGATGTACTGCCAAATGATAGTTTTCTTCCAAAGGGCACCACTCCAGAATCTTCCATGATTAAAGAGGCATCTAACAACATTTTATCAAACAGAACCAGTGAAAAACATCACAAAACTAAAAGTGAGAATTTATCTTACGAATATTTATAAAAATGGCTGTTTGACCTCGGTGTAAAAACGTTGAATAGCTCTAGGGTAAATTCGGGTGGGCAATGTGGGAAGCAAAACGTTACCCATAAGCCCTTGCGATTCGCTAAGTATTCTATGAGACCTAAGCTATCCACGGGGAGAAAGAGTGTACGCTAGAAATGTGGTCTTATACGCAAACTAGTTTATTTTTAAAGTGGTTTGGGTCACACTGGCGTTCGAACTACGATATCGTCATTATCCATGTATGTATTCTTCTACACACATGAACACATAGCTATACCTTTCAAGGCACCAGCCAGTGGCAGCACTTAAAGCCCCGCCCCACTAATGAGTACCGGAAATAACCCACGCGCTACGAGAAGAGCGGCTCTCACTCCTATTGGTCGAAAAACAGCCAATGACAACTTAGTGTAATTCAACAGATAACACGGCAGGTATACCGAATCGTCGTTGACTTTTCTGGGCTAATTAGAGCGTTATATAAATCGAAAAATTAGTCCTGCATCTACAACAATATCTTAGTAATACAATCTTTGTACGTTCTACAGTCCTGAGCAGTGGTGGTGCCCGAATGTTTCTTGAGGTAGGCGAACAAGGTCGTAGGCCCCTATTTACGAAATGTTTTAGTTAGAAATCAAAAGAAGCTAACTAAAGCGCTGCAGAGAAAGAAATGTCATTTAATCTATCTATTTGGAAGAACCTTAATTTCTAAAGTTGGCGGCCCTTATGAACTAATTTTGGAGGCCCCTTATTTTTAAATTTGTACGCTCCTACTAATACTCAAGTAGGCAGCAATCTACCTCTGCCTGCTGCTAGCGCCGCTCAAGAGTGATATGGAATAATTTCTGATTATCTTATCTCCTAATGTTACTCAATGGTCCGCACCAATAACATCTAGTTTTCAACCACACCTTCTTTTATAATAACAAATTACCTTGTTTGAAAGGCTAGTGTTTCATAAAATGGACATGACGTCAAATATGACGTACTTTTGATATTCTTAATATTGATGATCGTTTTTTTTTTCAATTTCTTCTAGAAGGCGCTAGAGGCGACAGAAAACGGAGTTTGACTGATAGTCTTGTATCACCACTTTCACCTTCACGAGAAAACCGAAATAAAATTTCAAATAGTTCGTCCGAAACCACTGTAAAATCATTTAAATGTAGAATCTGTCATAAGGTCTACAATAAAATACTTAAGCTGCAGAATCACGTTAAAAAATGCCACAACAGCGAAAAACGAAAAAAATGTACTGTTTGCGGAATCAATTTGAAGAAAAAAAATGGTATGAAATTAAAATGCAGCAAATGCCGGAAAAAAGGCAAAAAGAAATTCCACGCGGAAGATGCCAAGCAAGTCCATAAACCTTTCAATTGTGAAGTTTGCGATAAATCTTTCGACCAAGAGTCGGCATTGAAAAAGCATACGAGTAAGTTTCACAAGAAGTCCCTTGACAAACATTCCTTTTGCACCGTTTGCCGGAAGAAATTCAGCTCGGCGTCCAATCTAAATAGACACACGCGCGTCTACCAACACGAGACAGCTCGGCATTGCCCCATCTGCCCAGGGATCTTCCACACCAAATCGTGTTTGAGCAAACACCTGCAAGTTCGACACAAAAAACCACCTACAATTTTGGAAGACAGTGATGACAGCGAACCTGAAACAATTGAAGGAAAGAAAAGCGCGTCTCTATCAAATTGTGCCACTTTGTCAGATAACAGTGATCGTGCTACTAAAATTGTGAAAGATGAACCACAGGAAACGCTCAAAAGAAAATGGAAAGGTAAATTGTAATTGGGATGCTTAGTATATATAACACTGTTAAAATCATGTAATAAGTGATAAAATACGCGAAAAAGTAGATTAGTCCATAATTAAAAGGGATAATATAGCTAAACCCTAAACAAATTTGAAGAAATTAAAAAACTTACTAACAACTCGTACCAACTTAATCGTATATACTTATCTCCACCACACTCCCCCCTATTCGGCTTTCCGTTGCTTTGCAACGCGTTTTGAAATTTTTAATGTTTAGGCTTAGTTTCTCTTTTCGATATAACAGTCGCCAGCCAGATTTCCCGCACGGTACTGATGAGTTCCAAATAGAACGAAACCGGTCTACCGTTGGAATTTCTGGCTATTTTATTTAGTTTTTATGTAGTTTATTACTCGAAGTTCTATTTGTTCCGAGATTCGTGTTTTTTGTTTGCTCGAAGAATTATTGGTACGAGTTATTAGTAAGTTTTTTAATTTCTTCAAATTTGTTTAGGGTTTAGCTATATTATCCCTTTTAATTATGGACAAATCTTCATTTTCGCGTATTTTATCACATTTAAAATCATATAGCTTGATATTACAGCGGTTATTTTCTTAGTTTTTCCTTTAAAGCATATTTTTAAATATGACCGGTCAGTGAAATATATATCGTTCGTACATTGTTCATTTCAGATGAGGACTCTCCTGATAACCATTTGTCACTAACCACTCCTGTGAAGGTATCGAAATGTAACTCTACGACGGCTCATTGTCAGACCGATGTGGACGGTGGTAAATCTGAAACTAATTTAATTAATCAAGATAATTGGATTTTACCTGAAAACATTAAAATTGAAAAGGACCCTACTTCCCTAGATGTGAGTTTTTTGTTGCTAGTACGTTTGTAAAATCAATTTATTAAAAAAAAACGTTGTTTTTTCTCATTTTCAGGACCATGACGACGAATTACTAGACACACCAGGTCAAAAAGCAACTATTTCGAGTGCCGAAACCCAACTGATGAACAGAGAGCTAAGGTGCCAAGAATGCAATTTGGAATTCGATCGTCCTAAAGATTTCAGAAGCCATCGCTTATTTACGCACCGCGATATGAAGTACTACAACTGTACGCATTGCGAATTTTCGACCACGAAGCACGCCAAACTTAGGGCGCACCTCAACAGTCACACGGCCAAAAACAGGGTTTACAAATGCCAAATATGTCAGAGATGTTTTCGCAGAAGTTCTAATTTGACACTGCACAAGCGCGTCCATAATAACGAGACAACTAAAACTTTTAAGTGCAACAAATGCGATCGAAGTTTCGTACACCCTTCACATCTAGCCAATCATGCCAGAAGACACAAGTCAACCAACGATGGAGAACTTGAGAAACGTTTCACTTTGCGTTCGCTACTTAATGAGCAAACGAAAAGGGTCGATTTAAATAAAAGCCCCATTCGGGTTTGTAAAGATTTCACAATTCGCTTAGAACGCATTGATAATAATTTAAAGAAAACCATCGCTAAATCTCAGTCTTCCTCATCGAACGCAACCGCCTCTTGTTCCTCGTCGAACGCCACCGCCTCTTGTTCATCTTCACCTATTATGCATTCAGTTCCTGTTTTTACGAACTTAAAGGACTTAAGTCTCCATCTATTGTCGGCCAGCGTCAAAAAAGAATAGTTTCAAGAAAATTAAATTAGTTTTAGGGAGTAAGTATTATATTCCTGTTTTTAAAGACTGCAAAACGTTCTACCCATCTGTTTTGTCAAACAAAAATGAAAAAGCTATAGCAAAATCAAAATTTAATGTCTCGGTTTTCTGCCAATTTATTTTTAATATTTCAAGCATGTCAGTTACATAAAGCAGTGTAATCTTAAATTTTCTAAATATTTTTATTAACTTGCATTAAATGGCTTATTGGTCGTTATTTAAATTTTGTAGTGAATATTTGAAACATGTCAGCCACAAAATGTAGTTCAATCTTTACATTTTGCTTAAATTATTTCTCTTTGAGTTGAAAAACTCTCAGCAAACAATAATTCATTGTTCTTGTGATAAGAACTCTATTGACTTTTTGATTTCTATTTCTCCGAGTGGCCAAGTTTGTAATTGGTTCCACGTGACTGTAGCCGTTTAGTCAAGAGCGAAACTCCAAAGATTTTGAGAGTGTAACCTACAGTTTCTAACTATAAAGGTATCACGAAATAAATGTAATTTTAGCTACTATTTCACTTTTTGTTTTTTAATTTTAAAATAGGAAAAAGGTATTGACATTTAATTAAAAAACCAAATATTTAAAAGGAAATATTTTGTAATTTTAACCAACATCTAGACTTAAGGTCGATTTTTTTAATTGATACTTTTTTACGATGACTAATAACAGATATAATAACGTCAATCTTTTTTTTTTCATTCAAATATGAGAAGTTTGAAATAGTCATTTCTAAAGGTTATTTTATCAAGGGAAACATTAAAAAGTGCTGGTTATTAAATGTCCAACTCTGGTTGACAAAGATTTCTTTAGTTCCAAAACCGACTAACTAAATAGTAAATTTAAGAAATATTAAAAAATTACATTACGTAATACCTTTTAAAATTGCATTTTTTTAATTATTTTGGTATAAATCTAGGTTGAAATGATCTTTCGAAAAATACGAGTAAGTGTTTGTACAAAATTTCCGGGGTGAATTTCCTTGACTTTTCTGGGTTTTTCCAGACCATTTTTGTAGAATAAATGAATGATTTGAAGTAAAATCTTTCAAAATATTTAAAATGTATTTTTAATACATCGTTGGCCTGATTTTTGGGTTAATTTTCAAATTCCCTGACTTTTACCTGACTTTTTTTTAAATATTTCCAAATTCCCTGACTTTTTGGAACTATTTTCTAATTAACTGACTTTTCCCTGACACTAAGGAACTATTTTCAAATTCCCTGACTTTCCCTGACTTTTTGGAACTATTTTCAAATTAACTGACTTTCCCTGACATTTAGGAACTATTTTCAAATTCCTGGACTTTTTGGAACTATTTTAAAATTCCCTGACTTTTTGAAACTATTTTCAAATTAACTGACTTTCCCTGACATTTAGGAACTGTTTTCAAATTCCATGATCGATTTCAAACTTTAAGCTGATTGCCAAAAAGCTATCTGCAGAGATCGATGTGTGTGATGTGATGGTTGTAAAATAACTCGGGAACTTTGACTGAGGTTATTTTAACTTAACTCTGGTTTGGAAGTTAAATAAAAAGTCGTTCTTATTTGAAAATATATAAAATAGTTTAATAGGTAATGGTTGATTTTATGGGAGCGCTTATTTTGTCGAACTTGGTTCTCTACGAAGTCTTACTACTAAAGTTTTTCTCCAAAAATCTCCTTCTTCAATTTCGAGCGTCTTCTCAGGCGCACCTGTATTTTTACCCTCCAGGCCTACTTCCCAATTTTTCCACTCTTATTGTTCGGGTCCGGTTAACGGGCTTTTCTGGGAATCGGGGCTCTGCTAGAAAGCTTATGCCTTCCTTCAACTCGTTTTTGGGGTTTTTACACTAACGCTTTGCTTCCGAACCAAATTCGACACGGTTACAACAAACAAAAAAAACACTTGCTACAAAAATATATTTTTCCTTTTTTTGGTTTCGACACATTGTGAAACACCTAAGTTCTAACAAATTCCCCACCATGAACTATCCTTATAGTTAGTTCATGTTAATTCAGTCTAATTAAGTTCAAGAGGATATAGTAGATTTATGGCCCTTCTAATCATAGATGTATTTGGCAACTTAAGTGAACAAGACCGCACTTTCGAATCCCGTCCAGCAAACACTTCTTCTATTTTAGCCATCTTCCATTGTTGACGTGGTTGATTTCTTTCGTTCACTAGAACTATCTCTCCGGTTTTAATCGAACCCTTCTTGTTTAAATCCACTTGATGCGCTGATCCTAACTGTAATAGGTAGTCTTGCTTCCATCTCCTCCAAAACCTATTTAGAAGCGTTTCTTGGTATTTATACCTCTTCACTGCTTCGATTCTTTTGATACTGGTTGATGGGTCTAGTTTTGAGTCTGGCGGCAATGACGTCAGACGGTGTCCGACTAGAAAATGGGCTGGTGTCAACGCGACTGGTTCTCCGGCATCACTGTACTGGTACGTAAGCGGCCGCGAATTTATTACCGCCTCTACTTCCGCGATAACGGTTTGCAACTCGTCGAAGTTTAATAATGCTCTTCCGATATTCTTTTTTAGCGCGATTTTCACGGTTTTTACCTGCCTCTCGTAAAACCCACCCCACCAAGGGGACCGTTCCGCGATAAACTTCCACGTAATTCCGTGTTGACCGAAATATTCGTATACTTCTTTCTTGCAGATGTTCTTCCAAATCGTGATTAATTCTTTATTTGCTTTTTTGAAACTTAGCGCGTTATCCGAATATATCGTTCTTACTAAACCTCTTCTAGATATAAACCTACGTAACGCTAAAATAAATGTGGCAGTTGACATTTCCTTGACTAACTCTAAATGTATGGCACGTGTAACGGCACACGTAAACAAGCAAATATAAACCTTGGGGTTTGTTTCTCCCTTAATGTATAACGGGCCTGCAAAGTCGACCCCTGTTACCTCGAAACTAGCAGATTGCGTAATTCGATCTCTAGGCAGAGGTGCTGTTTCTTCTTGTAGAGCCTTTGCGTTCCAAGCGCGACATTTTAGGCATTGATTTACGCGTTGCTTGACTTGTTGTCTTCCTTTTAAAATCCAGTAATTTTCTCTAACCTGCGCTAATGTGTTTGCTAGTCCCTGGTGGTAAACTCTTAAATGCGCTTCATCAATTATCAATTTTGTTAATTTATGGGTTTTTGGCAAAATAATTGGATGTCTCTCGTTGTAATTTAAATCTGAGGACTTGTGAAGGCGTCCCCCAACTCGTAAAATTCCTTTTTCATCAAGAAACGGATTAAGCTCTATTATCTCAGATGGTTTTTTTAGTTTCCTATTTTTTCTGAGGTCTTCTATTTCCCTTGAAAATGCTTCACCTTGCGTTTTTCTTATGAAATAATCCTTTGATTCTTGAATTTCTTCGGCCGATAGTGGCTTTAAATTTTTTATGGCATTCTCTCTCGCATTTCTTGTAAATCTCCTCATCCAGGCAAATACTCTTACTGGAAATTTTAGCGAACTGTAATTTTCTAATGCAATTCTTTGCTTCTGATCTTGATCTAAAGGTTTGATGTTTACTACGGTTTGGACGCTTTCTATGTAGTTTTTTCTAGTTTCATGGTCTAAGTTCAACTCAATTTTTTCTTCTTGGGTCAATTCCTTCACCCCTTTTAAAGGCCATTTTTCGCGTTCTCTCCTTAGCCATTCTGGTCCCTTCCACCAGGCTTCCTTGTTTACTAAATCCGATAGTTTTTCTCCTCTGGTGAGCAAGTCCGCGGGATTGTCTTTTCCGGGACAGTGATTCCACGCTTGAGGTTCGGATATACTCTGAATTTCCTCGACGCGGTTGGCTACGAACGGTTTCCATTTTCGGGTTAGTCCATGAATCCAGTGTATGACTATGTTTGAATCTGACCAAAGGAACATTTTTTCCTGGGGCGCCTTGAACAGCTCGTTCACTGCCTTGGTCAGCCTCGCTCCAACTAGTGCACCCAATAACTCTAGCCTTGGGAGTGTTATTTTCTTCAACGGAGCGACTCTGGACTTGGATGTGACCAACTGAGTAAAAATGATGCCCTCCAATGTCTTGATTCTGGCGTAAACTACCGCTCCGTACGCTGCTTCACTCGCGTCGCAGAAACAGTGTAGCTCTCTTTCTTGTATATCGCCTTCTCTTTGGTTCGATAGGCAATGTCGTGGAGTGGAAATCAGTCCTAGGTCTGGGAGTTCTGATCGCCAACAATTCCATGCCTTGATTAATTCTTCTGGTAGAGTGTCATCCCAATCTATTCCTGCTACCCAAACCCTCGCTGCTGACTGTAGAACGCATCTCTTCGTGTCGTTGAATCTTGCCAAGTCTTTCATTAGAGAATCAACGTTGAACGTGAATGTATCTTTGATATGGTTCCACATCATGCCTAAAACTTTATCTGACTTGGGATTGACTATTTTTGTGGTACTCTCCGTTGTCGGATTGCCCTCCCAATTTTCTTCCTTGATTCTTCGTTGAAGTGCCTCCGAATTGGTTTTCCACTTCCTTAAATTCATCTTTGCCGCTGATAGGATTTCTTTCGCTTCCTTCGCTCTCTCATACGCCATCGTGTCTTCGTCAGCTCCCGTGATGAAATCGTCAACATATAGGTCTTGATCCAGAAGTTGACATGTTTCTGGATATCTCGGCTCGTAACCCTTTATATGAAATTTGATGGTCGCAGCTAGGTGGAAGGGACTAGAAGTCACTCCAAAGAGAACTCTCGTCATCCTGTAGGTTATGACTTTTCCTGGCGTTTGATTCCATGGGTCTGGATTCCACAGAAACCTTGACGCGTTCCTATCGTCTGGAGCTATAGCTATTTGCAAAAACGCTTTTTCAATGTCGGACGTAATGACTATTCTCTTGATTCGAAACTTTAGCAGGACGTCAAGTAAATCTGGATTGAGGTTTGGACCGGGTAATAAACATTCGTTCAATGATACTTCGTTCTTTTCCCTCGACGAGGCGTCGAAAACGACGCGGACTTTAGTCGTCGCTCTCTCTTGGTTTATTACGGGCTGATGTGGAATGTAATATATTGGTCCTGGTTCGTTTTCACCCTCTGGGATTCTCTCTATTATGTTTTTCTTCTCGTAGTCCTCGATTATTGCCCTGTAATCTTCGAATAAGCGAGGGTTCCTTCGGAATCTTCGGGAGAGGCTTTCTAGTCTCTTTTTAGCCATGTTGAAATTGTTGGCCAAATTCGGGTGATCTTCTGTCCAAGGTAGCCTGACTTGATATCGTCCATCTATTTTTTCGATTGTCTTTTCGAATTTGGTTATCGCTTCTTGGTGGCTCCCATTTACTTCTTTTTCTCCCGACTCTGTAATTCCCAAGGATTCTACTTCCCAAAATGCTTTTAGTCCGTCTCCGATTTTACTTTCTCGATCTGATTCTAAAATTAGATTTATGGAACTCGATTGAATTTCTTCTTCGACTTGTGAATTCAGGTATAGGCAAGTTGTTGAAGTAGGTCCTTGGACCACCCAGCCAAATGTGGTTTCCATAGCAACCAATGATTCGCTTAATCTTTCTGCGGGTACTTGGGTATTGAAAACTTTCCAGTAATTGTCCGATCCTATTAACAATCCTATTTCCCCTTTCGTTGGGTAATTTAGTTTTAAATCATCAGCTAGTTTCAAATTCTTTTCTTCTAAATGTTTCTTAATCTCTTGACTCGGAATCTGGATTTTAGCGGCGCTGATTTCTGGTGTTTCGATCGCTTCTAATAGTAAAGACTGGTTGTCATGTATACTCTTAACTTCTACTTGGACTCTTTTTGTCATGATAGAGGTGGGTTTGGTGGCTCCGAATGGAAAATAGTTTAACTTGATTTCTCCAATAACCGGCAACTTTAAACTTTCGGATAAGTCTCTCCTTATAAAAGTCCTTTGACTGCCACCGTCTATCAAACATCTCGCGACATCTTGTTTACTTTTTCCTTTTAATATGACCATAGCGGTTTGTAATAAAATGCTACCGCTAGAAGGTTCCTTGACTCCTCCCTGAACTAATGAGTGACTTCCCGCTTCTTCAACCTCGACTTTAGTATCTCTTTCCTTACTCTTGTTAACCTCATCCTTTTCTCTACTTTCGCACATTGAAGTGTGATGTCGTCTTTGGCAATATTTACATTGTATCTTCGAATTGCAATACCTAGACATATGATCTCCTCTAAGACATCGAAAACATTTCCGTTTTTTCTTTAAAATCTCTAGTCTCTCTGTTATAGTTTTGGCTTTGCATTCGACGGCGTTGTGCGCGGCTTCGCAAAATGGGCAAATAACTTCTACACCATTTGTTAGGGCTAAAGAGGTTGACTTCTTAGTTTTTTTATATTCCTTAGAATTATCTTTTAGACTATCTTTTACTACGCTTTCCGAGGCTCTTTCGTTCATCCTTGTGAAGGCTTGAGCTCGCTCTCTACTCTCTAATTCTTTTCGAATGAATTCTAATAAGTTTTCTACAACTAACTGGCTATTCTGGTCCAACTTCCTGCTGTACTCAAGCGCTAATTCATACGGAATCATCTTGGTTATAATATGATGGAGGAAACCTCCATCAGTCGCTCTACCCAAGGACTCTAAACTTCTTACTTCTACTACGCAATGGTCATAAAATGCGCGCAAAGCTGATAAATCTGTGGAACGTCTAACTGGCGTCAAATTCGAAATGTTATTCATGTGGGCGTTAATTATTATGTCGTCTCTACCAAATCTATCTATTAATATGCCAACTGCCTTGTCGTAATTTACTTCTGTTAATGCTAATCCGGCTACGGCGTTCGCAGCGGCGCCGCTTAAATACGACTTCAAATAACTGAATTTGTCTACCTTAGTTAGCGATCCGTTGAGATGAATTGTGGTTTCGAATAGATTCCAAAAACACAGCCACTTGCTTGGGTTACCGTGAAACGACTCGAGATTTATTTTGGGAAGTCTTAACCGAGAACCTATCGCGTTATTTCCGACACTCGCACTTTGTTGAATTCCGATGCTCGTACCTTGAATATTACCGACACTTAATTGTTGTCCTCCGACGTTCGTACTTTGTTGATTTCCGAGTCCAGGTGGTCCTTGGGGAGGTAGACTTCCTGGTGTAGGTGGTCCTCCTGGCTGTGCTCTATTCTGGATCGTACCTCCTGTTTGATGAGTGACCCTCGGCGACTGATATCCGATTATCGTACTAGCTGTCGCGGATAGGCTGTTATCAATAGCATTTTCAGCTTCATCTCTAGCGTCATTAATCTCTTCTTCATACTTTAATGTACCGGCTAATTCAGCATCCAAATCTTCGATTTTCGTCTTGGCGCATATCTGCTGGTCCAGTTGTTGTAGTTCTTCCTCAATAGTTTTTAGATGTACCAAACTCTTCTGTAGACTCCTTATATCGAGCGGAGTACTCGTCAGATCGGTCGTGATTTTGTTCACGTATTTGGTGACTAATGTTCTTTTCGTAGCTCTTAACTTTTTAAGTCTCTCTAAATCTTCCATTTTTCTTGACTTACGATGACCGATTAAACTTAATTTTTCTAACTTTACTTTCAACTGTATACTAATTAACTCTATTATCCAACCATCCCGGGTTTCGGCACCATAAAATAACTCGGGAACTTTGACTGAGGTTATTTTAACTTAACTCTGGTTTGGAAGTTAAATAAAAAGTCGTTCTTATTTGAAAATATATAAAATAGTTTAATAGGTAATGGTTGATTTTATGGGAGCGCTTATTTTGTCGAACTTGGTTCTCTACGAAGTCTTACTACTAAAGTTTTTCTCCAAAAATCTCCTTCTTCAATTTCGAGCGTCTTCTCAGGCGCACCTGTATTTTTACCCTCCAGGCCTACTTCCCAATTTTTCCACTCTTATTGTTCGGGTCCGGTTAACGGGCTTTTCTGGGAATCGGGGCTCTGCTAGAAAGCTTATGCCTTCCTTCAACTCGTTTTTGGGGTTTTTACACTAACGCTTTGCTTCCGAACCAAATTCGACACGGTTACAACAAACAAAAAAAACACTTGTTACAAAAATATATTTTTCCTTTTTTGGTTTCGACACATTGTGAAACACCTAAGTTCTAACAGGTTGAGTTACCATCTTTTTCGTAATACCTAGAAAATATTGATTTTATTTATGTGCAAAATTCTTTGCTCTATCGTTCTTGAAATAAATCTGGTTTAAGCTTATGATTTAATACAGGAAATAATAAAAATTGTTTTATTATTATGTCGAAAATGGATGAATTTACCCAGCCAATGAAATACAGCTCGCTTCCATAAGGTCATGGAACGTTTAAAAGTTTTAGTGCGGTAGTGAAAATTTGCTTCTAACCCCCTTAAATCGAACATCCTTATATAAGTGTAACAAATCCAAGTATTGCGCAACCTTAAGGTGGCCATTGAAGCTTAGGTTTTAAGCACAACTCAGATCCCGAGGTAGGCGAGGGGCAGGTCACTTCCATTTTGGGTGCGTCTTAATCATAGTAAAATCATTAAATCACGGTAATCAAGATTAGATTAATCTAATCACGATTTAAACGAGATTTAATTATTCTAATCATTATCTTATCTTTTTAATCAGGATTTAATCATTTTAATCAGATTTAAACATTTTAATTAGATTTAATCATTTTAATCACAATTTAATAATTTTAATCATTTTAATCACAATCATTTTAATATAATCGGTTGAATCGAGATTTTATCGAGCGCGGTAAATACGAAATAATAATTCTAATAACATATTAAATTATTCTAATCAGCTCGTTCTAATCACGCACAATTATAATCATTCCAATCACCAATATAATCATTCTGATTCTCGTTCTAATTTCTTATCGCGATTTATTCATACCAATCACGAATTAATCGTTTCAATCAGAATTTAATCAGTGAAATCAGATTTAATCGTTTCAATCAGAATTTAATCACTGAAATCAGATTTAATCGTTTCAATCAGAATTTAATCCGTGAAATCAGATTTAATCGTTTCAATCAGAATTTAATCACTGGAATCAGATTTAATCACTGAAATCAGATTTAATCATTTAAATCAGATTTAAACATTCTAATAATTGATTAAACATGATTTAATCAAACTAAACGTGATTAAATTGAATTGAATCAAAATAATCACGATTAAATCGGTTTTAATCTTTCGAGGGGTGCGTCGTTAATCATGGGAGTGACCTGCCCCTCGGAGGTAGGGTTAATGACTTTTGCTACGGCCAGTGGCGTAGCTAGCATGGGTGACACCCGGGGCGGATATCATGGTGTGCTACTTACAAGTCTCTAGTTTGTGTAGGTTTTTATTATTTTCACGGTCGGGTGTCACCCCCAAATCACGCCCAAATGGGTGGCACCTGGTTGATCTATACATCTGCCCCAATGTATACCGATAATCAACTGCGAAATGTTTTCATTTTCAGATGTTTTGACAAAACTATATCCGATTCGCAATTATGCCGGAAAACGAGTACTACGGCCGCGTTTCGAGTACAACGTTCAATTTGAGATTGTGGAAAAACGATGGCTCGTACAGTCGTACTGAAATATTCCATTGAAAGCAACGTTTAACACCCTTACCATTTATGATTTATCCATATTTTCTCTCACCACGAGATGGCGATAGCGCATAGAGTAGCAAATACGATATAATTCTTCCCCTTCGTTTTGTCACGGCCAACTTCGATTACGCGCTGTTCGCGCTATAGCAGCCATATCATTCGCGTAAGTTCCAATGTAATCGAGTGAGCAATTTCAACTCGTACACAAATTATATCTTTTTTTATATTAAATAAAGGGGGAAAAAATTTCGAATTAAAACTGTGTTTTCGTTGTTTTTACCCAAATTTCAATCACAAAAATTTAATTGTTATTAAAGTAACATATTGAACATATTCTACCGAAATATTAACGCCAAAATATACCGAATATTTTAAATACCGTGAGAAAAACGCGTTAATAAGCCAAGTGGTAGGTTTTTTGGGCGGTGTACTTGGCGCTATTTTTAAAGCATCTATATGGGAGACGCATTTTTTATTAACCAAACGTTAATTTAAAATTATATAAAATCTTAAAGATTTTTGGTCCACAGTTAGGTAAGATTAATTGCTGAATAATTGAAAAACTTAATAATGTGTTTTAATGGGGTTTTCTTCATAATAATTAGAGAAAATGCCATCTTGTTGTGTGCCAAATTGCACATCCAACACGCGAAACAGCAAACATTTCGCATTTCACTATATTCCCGCAGATGAAAATCTTTGCAAATTTTGGCTTAACAACATTAAAAGAAAAGACTTTCAAGTAAATGCGAGGGGCAGGTCACTTCCTTGATTAACGACGCACCCCTCGAAAGATTACATCCGATTTAATCGTGATTATTTTGATTAAATTCAATTTAATCACGATTATGTTGATTAAATCATGTTTAATCAATAATTAGAATGTTTAAATCTGATTTTAAAGATTAAATCTGATTTCAGTGATTAAATTCTGATTGAAACGATTAAATCGAGATTAGTATGAATAAATCGCGATTAGAAATTAGAACGAGAATCCGAATGATTATAAAGGTGATTGGAATGATTAAAATTGTGCGTGATTAGAACGAGCTGATTAGAATAGTTTAATATGTTATTAGAATTATTATTTCGTATTTACCGCGTTCGATAAAATCTCGATTCGACAGATTAAAATGATTAAATAGTGATAAAAGTGATTAAATCCTGATTAAAAAGATTAGATCATGATTAGAATAATTAAATCTCGTTTAAATCGTGATTAGAGTGATTAAATCGTGATTCGATTTTCTAATCTTGATTAAAAATTTTAATCTTGATTACCCCGATTTAATCACGATTACCCTGATTTAATCATTTTACTATGATTAAGACGCACCCAAAATGGAAGTGACCTGCCCCTCGAGTAAATGATAAAAGTGCATCAGATGTTGTATGCAGCTTGCATTTCTTGCCTTCTGACTACTGTGAAGGTTTGTGAATATTGCTTTATCCAACCTATCTCCGTGAACCTTTATACCTGAACCATTTTATTATACCATTTAGATATTATAATTTCAAAATTTTAATATAAACATTTACATTAGCTAGATAAATATCATATTTATTTTAGTTTTCAAAGTACGGAGACTGAAAAAAGGGAGTATTCCAAGTATTTTCCCGGGATTTCCTTCTTATCTCCAGCCTAAGATTCCCAAAAAGGAAAACTGTTAGATCGCGGTTCAAATCCAATACCAAAGAAACAAGCCTATGTAGTAAAGCCTTCTTTAGCCTCCTCAGAGCCAAGTTCTCCTGACATTCCGCAAAATTTAAAAGGCCCAAATTTAGATGCTGAGGAAGTTTCACAACTATAGAAACTAGCCTATGTAGTAAAACCTTCCTTAGCCTCCTCAGAGCCAAGTTCTTCTGACATTCCACAAAATTTAAAAGGCCCAAATTTAGATGCTGAGGAAGTTTCACAACTATAGAAACAAGCCTATGTAGTAAAACCTTCCTTAGCCTCCTCAGAGCCAAGTTCTTCTGACATTCCACAAAATTTAAAAGACCCAAATTTAGATGCTGAGGAAGAAACTCAAAATTACAATCTGCAAACAAAAATATGGCGTCAAAATAAAAGGTTGCAAGACCAACAAGATCAGATTGACACCTTAAGAGATAAAATTATAATATTTCAAAATAAGCCATACCAGAAACTATCAGACGTAATAGAAGATGCTGAGCAGTCTGGGGAAGACTAAGCGGTAGTTTTATTAGATCTAATTAAAAATTACAAAGCTAAGCGTCCTTCATGGAATACAACTACTGTGAGACTATGTGCTGTCTGGAATATTGGGTCTCCGAAAGTTTATAAAACACCTAGAAAACTGGAATTTATTAAACTACCTTCTAAGTCAACTTTACAAAGATATGTTGGTAAATTTGATGGCCATTGGTCAAACTGGTTTTACTAAAGCAATTAAGTCTCAAATTATCTATGATAAAAAATTGGATCAAATATTCGGATTAAAAGACACTAAAAAACACATAGAAGACAAATTTTCTTTTGAAAACTCTGATGAAGTTAAAACTGAGCAGCAAAAACAACCTGTTGTCGCAAATCAGCTCTTGCTTATTTTAATAAATGGTTTAGCAACATATTTCTCTATTCCAGCAGCATTTTTCTTTTCGAAGCAACTAACCGGGCATGACCTGTATTTGTTAACTCTTTCTGTGATTAAAGAAGTAGAAAATTGTGGTTTTAAAAATTTTTCGAATTGTCACAGACAATCACAACTCAAATGTAGCTATGATGAGGAAGCTCGGAGGATCAAGAGATCTAAAACCAGAAATTCATCACCGATTGGACAATCAACGCACATTATTCCTTAGCTTTGGTCCCAGCCACATTATTAAGAACTGCAGAAACAAATTTATGGACACAAAATCAGAAAAAGGATCAAAAGAAATTTAGGGAAATATGTCAACCAACTTTATGAAATGCAGAACCACGATAACATCAAAGCCGTGAGGAATTTGACCAGGAAATGCGTAGAGCCAACAAATTTCAAGAAAATGAATGTCAAAAGAGCTATCGTCATTTTTTCACTGCAGCTCTGAAATACTTAGAAAAATACAGTTTCCGTCACCCTAAAGCAGCACATTTCCAAACCGCAGAACCTACCACCGAGTACATGGAAATAATTCAAAAATGGTTTGATATCCACAACGTTTGTAATAGGCATCACTGCATTGAATCTAGGAACCCCAACAAAAATAATTTTTTCTCCCTCAATGATGAAAGACTTTCATGGCTTCAGACAGCCTTTTTGGAATATTTAAATCAAGTTATATGTGTTGACCAGCAACAAATATTAACTAATGAAACCAGAAGGAGATAAAGGGGAAGGATGACACAAGGGTTCTCTACTGTAACGGCAGTCCGACCAACCTCAAAAAGGCGCGAAAATATGGCGGGAGTACACACTTTTTCAAACCAATTTACTCCCAAAACAAAACGTAGTCCCGAGAGATCTCCGCGGTACAATTCCGCCTTGTTGTCTGCTTAAGTCGACTCGAGTAACTGGACGATGTAGACTTTGTTTGTTTGGAAACCTGGATGTATGCATTTTATCTCAGATTTTAATTAAAACTATTAATAGTTTTGACTAATACCTTTTAAAGTAGTATTTGTTTATAATTAAATTATTAAAACTGGAAACTAAGGACTAGTTTGGGTCAGCATCAAAGTTAGAAAATTAGTTATTAAACAAGGCTTAGTTTAGTTTCGTATTTTTACTATCGCTTTCCTGAACTTTAAAGCCGTCTGTTTGCACGTATTTACTTAAACATTTAACTTGACTTGGCTTTATATTAACTTGGGTAGATTTAAACCTTTTACCCCGCGAAATTAAATCAACTTGATCAGATTTACTAAGATTCGCCGCCATAGCAATCTATTTTCGCGTCTTTCGCGACGTCAGTGAGTCATGTGAGATGACGATTCTGACGACATCGTATGTCATCATTACGGCATACGCTTGTCAGCCAATTAGAAAAAATCACGAAATTCGAGGTTGGTCGAACTGTTGTTACACTCGTAAAGCATTATAGCATATGGGCAGTGCCATCCTTCCCCTTTATATCCTTCTGATGAAACTTACCGAGCAATTAAATTGACAACCGAGTCTACAGTAGCCGGCACAAAATATTTACTGAATCATTTGAATTTGTGTTGACTCGGAAACTAACAAGTGACCCTGTAGAGATGTTGTTTAGTATTTTGAGACAAATGTCAGGAGCCAACGACATGCTAGATGCTAGGGCAGTCGTTTTCTCCATAGAAAACATTCTTAACAAGTCGGGCCAGGCCGTAATATTAGTTCCACATCAGTGTATTAGAGTGGACAAACATATACACCCAGTAGCGGCGCTAAGGTTTTTTCACAGGTGGGCTAATTATTTGTGGCCCCTAAGAATTTTGTGGCCCTTACAACTTTAGTGACCCCTTATAAATTTTCCCTGAAGCGAGAAAAGCAAGGACGTTTTATTGTTGCGGCTCGCGTCGCGTTAACTGGACCCCCTATGACCTTGTATCCGACCTGGAGGGGACACTTGCATGCCCGGGGTATTTCCCTAAATTCCCTTTCTTTTCTTTCTATTGTCCATTCAACTTTCTCTCAATTTCCACTCCCTTCCTCCCGAATATATCTGTTTATGGTCTACTATCTTATTGAGTAAACAAATTGATTTTGAAAGTTTTTTTTCCAGAAAAACTTTTCGTGGCAATAAAACAAATTTCTAGAGATAAAGAAAGTCATAAATTCAAATATGTGGCCTCTTAATTATAAATATGTGGCACTTTTAATATAAATATGTGGCCCCTCTCAGAAATGCAGGGGGGCTAAAGCCCACTTCAGCCCACCCTTAGCGCCGCTACTGGTAATACACCCTTAGTAGACACAGGTAGGCAAACTAATACAAAAGCTAATGAGGCTACGTGATTTATTATCTTTTTATAAATAAATTTCCACCCTAAGTTAACCCACCATCAGCTGACCCGGGTGGGCAAACTAATAAAAAATCTGTTGGGCCCATGTGATTTCCT
The DNA here is from genome assembly GCF_980474605.1 of Leiobunum rupestre. Taxonomy (NCBI): domain Eukaryota; kingdom Metazoa; phylum Arthropoda; class Arachnida; order Opiliones; family Sclerosomatidae; genus Leiobunum; species Leiobunum rupestre. The sequence continues at coordinate 9,432,206 of NC_143384.1, read as the reverse complement.
ATTGTTTGATATACAATTCACCATCCTATGTTAAAGAGTGGCCACCGCCCACCCTCATGAAATCAACCTTTTTTTCCGGTAACTCTCCGTTTAAGGGGGTTGGTCGGAGGGGGCGGAAATTAACGGCACTGCGTGCGCTTTAAAGAGTTCTATCGAATGAGACCAACTGTTTTTTTTTCGGTCACTCTCCCTTTAATAAGAAAGTGCCACACTTATTTATTACTTCTGACCATACACGGTTTCGATAAGAAAGTGCCACATTGATTACTTCTGACCAAACACGGTTTCGATAAGAAAGTGCCACACTTATTATTATTATATAATATTATATGCTCTCTGCTGCAATGTCTAACGGATCTATCTCTCCTGCCTTTACGGGTACTACTAGTTAACAATCTACTTGTACCGCTATAGAAAGTGCCACACTTATTTATTACTTCTGACCATACACGGTTTCGATAAGAAAGTGCCACACTTATTATCCCCAGTCCGACCCGCAGACCGCACCGTCAGCGGGGCCTCGCGATTCTGGGCGAGGGAGAAAATTGACGGGCGAAAAAGCCTATGTGATACGAAAAGCGAACGGAATATGGTTGTCCGCAAATCCCCAGTCCGACCCGCAGACCGCACCGTCAGCGGGGCCACGCGATTCAGGGGCGAGGGAGAAAATTGACGGGCGAAAAAGCCTATGTGATACGAAAAGAGAACGGAATATGGTTGTCCGCAAATCCCCAGTCCGACCCGCAGACCGCACCGTCAGCGGGGCCACGCGATTCAGGGGCGAGGGAGAAAATTGACGGGCGAAAAAGCCTATGTGATACGAAAAGAGAACGGAATATGGTTTTCCGCAAATCCTCAGTCCGATCCGCAGACTGCACCGTCAGCGCTCTCCTGCCTTTACGGGCACTACTAGTTAACAATCTACTTGTCCCGCTTTTGAGTAAACGCAAAATTTTGTCCCGCCCCCAATGGAAGAAAAAAACTGTTCAACGGTAAAATTTCAAGCAAAAGTTTATTGAAGACGGCGTAGCTAGGTTGGTAGGCCATGGGGTTTTTTAGAGATTACGCGGCGAGCGGCTGTCTGTGTTCGTGCCCCGGCCAAGCCAGCAATATAAATTATATTTATAAATTATTTTTCGCAGCTCCATCTACCGTGTCGTCGCTTTTCCACAACAAACACACAAACAAACAAACAACAACACTTAACGACAATCCGTCCATAGCAATAGTCCCACTTCGATATATATATCTCGATGTGGAACTAAAAAGGGAACCATTATGTCATCAGTGATTTCTTCAAATGTAGTAGCTGATAGTTTTTGTGCAATTGAAGGCTACAGAGATGACTGCGTGGATTCGAGAATTGACCAAAGGCCACTTGAAAATTCTAATAGGCAGATTTCTGAAGATTGCCTACAAATTTTAGACACCCTTTTAGTGTACCCCGAAAACCAACGCTCTACCTCGAAATTAGCTAGTTTAGCTTACAAAGCTGGATACATTTTGAAAGAACTGGGGAAGAAGGATTATGTATCTCTTGCATAGGTAGCATTTCACAACCATGTGGTAGCTCTCCTCTTCTTAACTTAATCAAGGATGTAGACAGAGGAAACCTTCGATATCCCAGTCATCAATTTGTGTGGGTCATATCGACAATTGTTACTTTTGTAGAACATGCATTTCCATTCATAAAACATTCTCAAGGTATGTACTCTGAAATCGAGTCACATGTATTTCCCAAACCAGAGATATGCCCTGTATTAACTTGCCTTCACGAAAACCATACCAAAACCATTGCTAAAATAATCTGTAAAAAATTATTTCCACCCATATTAGATAACATCATACGTAAAGTTTCAGCAAGATTTGAAAAAGGTTAGGAAGTTAAATACAAACCTCTTTCAAGAAAAATTCACAAATTGAATTAATAATTTATTTTATATTTATAGTTCCATGTGTTATTTTCAGTATTATTTATTTCTAAAAACAAGTGGCTTAAGGCTTAAGATGCTTTATGTTACTGTGCAATAAACTTGGAGAGCATCATCTCGTGACTACACATGACTATTTGTTTTACGTTTTAAAATTATAAATATAATAAAAAAATTACAGGAATATAAAAACTATTTCAACGACTTTTCAAAATTAACATTTACTTTGTTTTAATAAAATATAATTAAAAAGGTGTTTTTAAATCTTGTTTTTGTGATTTCGACATCAGTTTTTATATAGACGCCAATATAAAAAATGTGTATGAGTGCATCAAAAAATTTACCTAGCGGGAAAAGCCTTGCTCACTTAAAATACGCGTATGATATGGCCGATATAGCGCGAACAGCGCGTGATCGATCGAAGTTGGCCGTGGTTCTGGTCGTGTTAAGTTTTTGGATCGCGATCCCGTGACCGACATCCGCTAACCTATGAAACAACTTTGTACTATATGCTTTATATATTTTATTCGTAATAAACAGTTTTCCATTTTACGAATAACAATTTACTTAAGGATAATCATACCATGACGCCAATTCATTGACGCTATCGTCATAGAATCGTTTTTGTAGAATATATATATATAACGTATTTGGCTTTATAGAAGTAAATTCAATACAAACGGATATATTAGATAAAAACCCAATTTCTATCTAGTCACTATAAAACACCTTGTTATTGTTCATTTCTACACGTATAATACTTCTTTTAATTAATAACGAACTTTTGATACTATCGTTTTCTTATGTTTTTCGATAATAAACCAAATGCTTAGTGAAAGGAAACAATTGGGTCCAAGGAATAATGTAAAATGCAAAATTTGCGCGTTTTTCGACATTTTGGAGGCGGATTTTTGAAGGCCAATAGGCGATAGCATAAATTGTTTTGGTCGTAGCTAACTTGTTAAACGGCCGTATTCTGCATGAGCCCGCGAGCATGGACTAATTAGTCCATGCCGCGAGTAAGAAGGGAACGCTTATCTTGCTTCGGCCCCACCATTCGACGAGAGCTCACTGATTTCCCTCTTCTTTCCCCTCTTGCTTGGCCAATTGAAGGGCTGCACTAGAGTGACGTATTACTTGTTTCGAATTCCCAATTTCCGGTTAAAATATTCGGACATTTTGTAAAGTGAATTTTGCCGAAACTTCAATGGCGGGAATTGAAGCGATAGGCTTAGCGGAAGAAGTAGAAATTTTTATCGAAGGTAGGATTAGGTAGCATGGAACTGAGGATGTTTAGCTAAGCGCATCTTTGGAGAAGCAGGTACAACTCTCTTTGTAAATTATGATTACACAATTAATTTGGAAATACAAATATTTTTATTTGCTGATGCGTACTACACATTCCCGTGTATATTTGGGTGATATATTTCCACGTTGTCCTAACCCACATAGGCTGGGGCTTAAAAATACATCAACACGAATTATATTTACCGTAATTTTTTTTTATTCACTGGCACTAACAACATTTATATTTGAGGGCCGACGTGTCGATAGAGTATCGGAATATTATTTTATCCTGCTGTCTCTTGCATAATTTTATAATTGGAAAATAATTAAAATAATAATAATTTTAAGAATATTCGTAACGCAAGAGCACTAAACTCACAAGGAGACTACCCGAAGTGTAACACACCGATTTCCTTCAAACTCGGGGGTTAAGTAGGTCCTAATGAATCATGAAAATTCCCAAAAGGAAAAGTTTCAACGGGCATTAGTTTTGCCATGGCAACCGAAAATGTTTTTACAACACGAAATGGAAAATTACTTACTGAAAAAAACATGGGATTTTGAATTTTTCTAAGGAAAATTTTATAAATTTAATTTTTTTTTCGTCAATTTTGAAATTTTTTTTCTAGTTTTGGCATTTTAAATTTTTTTATTTTTTTGAAAAAATTTCCAAGGGGCTCTTAGAGTTTTTCAAAATCCCATGTTTTTTCGGTAAGGAATTTTCCATTTTGTGTTGTCAAAAACATTTTTAGTTGCCATGGCAAAACTAAAGCCCGTTGAAACTTTTCCTTTTGGGAATTTTCATGATTCATTTAGGCCTACTTAACCCCCGAGTTAGTCAGTTATTTCATTACTATTATACTTAAAGGTAATATTTATTTTAAAGAAATTGCTTTTTACTTAAAGGGAATATAACCTCAGGTATTTGGTGTGGAACACCAACGTTTGCAGCTCTGGCCGCTCTTGCCTTTGGCTTTAGAAATGTTTGGCGCCACTGTACGGGAAATTTGAAAAATTGAAGGGGTCTTCCATAAAGATTGCTTTGCTGGTTATATTCCCTTTAACAATTTTTTCCCTACTCCAGAAACTTCATCAATCTTCCGAACGTCTCTGGACACAGTCAGATTGTAAATGGTGAATGTAACAATTAATAATTATTCACTCGCATTATTACAACTATCTATACAGGGTGTTAACTAAAAAACGATACAGAGCTAATTACTCAAAATGTGTTTTATGTAATAATTTGAAATTTGCAGGTTACATAGAGGGTGCAGGGGGACAAATGACAATTGAAATTTCAATGACCTTGAACCAGGTTTTCAAGGTCATTCAAATTTTACCTCGAGAACCATTAGGATTAGGAGAATGGTTCCAATTAGAAAAATGCCCGCCAAGGTTTTTAAGTCAAATTACATTTTACCCGAGGTAAATAAACCAATAAGACTCCAAAATAAACGTTAAATAATTGACTTAAGACGTACCAAGTATTTTTATTAACTTTTTTGAGTTTAAATGTTTTAAACACAAAATAATCTAACTAGTAATTGAAATAAATTGAATGACCTTGAACTAATTAAGGTCATTACGAACTCTCCCCCTCAGTTTAGAGTGTCACGACTATTTTCATCCGTTAAATCTGGTAGTTTTCGATTTATAAGCCCTTAAATGTCGTGTCATGATTAGAATACCACACGACCTTATGGTTTTTGGTCTAACATTGCTCGGCTTCCCATTGGTCAAATTAGATCGGGTCAAAGCTGGTTAGACTTAAAATTAAACGTAGAACACATTTCTAATTGGAACCATTTTTCTAATCCTAACGGTTCTCGAGGTAAAATTTGAATGACCTTGAAGACCTGGTTCAAGGCCATTGAAATTTCCATTTGTCCCCCTGCGCCCTCTATATAACCTGCAAATTTCAAATTCTTACATAAAACACATTTTGAGTAATTAGCTCTGTATCGTTTTTTAGTTAACACCCTGTATAATAAAACTCTAAGCCCCTTTCGTCGCGTTTCTTTCTGACTGTTAATCGCGACTCTAACGTGGCATCGCCGCGGGTACCCGGAGGTACACGCCGAAGGTATCCCTAAAGCTTCGCCTTAATACTAGGTCATTGAGTATATTTCAGAAATCGGGTCTAACGTGACATCGCCGAAGGTAATTTCTCTGTGTATAACCTGTGGTCGTTGCGCTTCGCCTTAATACTAGGTCAAGTATATTCTGGTCATTAAGTTTGTTTTTGAATTTTCGGATCGGATTTCGCACTGGCTCAAATTTCGCACTGTAAATCGGGACTCAAGGACGACCGTATTTTTATTTGTTCGTCATGAGAGTAAATCAGCCATTCGGTACAGGGGGTTTAAAGGAGTCGTTTGGGACGCCTGCGAGTTTTTGAGTTATTTTAGCGGGGAAAACGGTACCACGGAAATTCTCACATGGGAAAAGGGGGGAGGGGGTACCACGGTATTTATAACATGGGGAAAAGGGTGTAGGGGATACCACGGTAGTTATCACATGGGAAAAGGGGAGGGAGTACCAAGGTAATTATCACATGGGACAAGGGGGGAGGGGGTCCCACGGTAGTCATCACATGGTAAACGGGGGAGGGGGTACTACGGTAATTATCACATTTGAACAGGGGGGAGGGGGTACCACGGTAATTATCACATGGGAAAAGGGGGAGCAGGCTTTACTGGGGTGGTTCTACTATGGGGAAAAGAGTACCATGGAAATTATCCCCTGGGAAAAGGGTGAGGAGGCCTTACTGGGGGGGGGGGGGTGGTTCTACTATGGGGAAAAGAGTACCATGGAAATTATTCCCTGGGAAAAAGGGGAGCAGGCTTTACTGGGATGGTTCTATTATGGGAAAAGAGTACCATGGAAATTATCCCCTGGGAAAAGGGGGGAGGAGGCCTTACTGGGTGGTTCGCCTATGGGGTAAAGAGTGCCTCGAAACTCACCACTAGCTGAGGGCCCGCCTGTAAGGCGGGCTTCTCAGCTAGTTTAATAATAATAAAATAACCAGCTAGGCTAATACCCAAAGCACCACATTAGGCCTAAGTCATTAAGTGATTTTTACCGATATATATGAAGATTTTTCCCAAAAAGCCATTATTCAAATGTAAATACTACCAGATACTCCTCGGTACGACACTTATGTAATAATCTGTACAAATGTTTTCTTTAAGCGCTTCATTTTTAACGGGATAATGAAAAGCCTGTAGAAGCTATATTTAATCGATTTCTATACTCACAATTTTTTGTCGATTAAATTTAATTTTCAATTAATTAAAAACTTCCTTGAAAACCGGCCTTGGCCATTTCGGCCTCTTTCAACTGCATCTTCCGCGCTTTCTCCATTTGTTCACTAAACCAATCAGAACAAAATACATCACCTTTGCCGCAGCCAATGAGAAATCGAGTCTATTTCTATTTCCGGGAGAGAGTCAGTCCTCGCCATAGAGATAGAATATAAGTAGAGGCCCAATGAAATTCGAAGGTTTGTTCCGCGATGCTATCCCCCTTCGCGAGCTATGCATTATAGGAAAGAAAAAACGTGGCGCCACAAACTACCATCTAAGAAACTAAACACCGTTTATGGCAACTAGCTGGGATCTACGACGTCATTGAGAGAATGTAAACAACGTCGATATTTCGAGAGAAAAAAGGTAAATTTACCTCCAATTTTCAAGATTAACTACAACTATCAATCGTAATAATATATTTCTGATAGACTGGCATTGCATACAAAATTGTCCTTGGAAAAGGACTCTTGTGGTATGTTTTCTTCGAACTGCTTCTTTCTTTTGACTATCGTTGATGTATCTGCTGATTTTTCTTAATCTTATATTTACAAATATCCTATGGGGACTTTCCAATGGCCGTTGATAGCCGCAGCCATAAATACAATGGCTGATGTTGCAATTTCGTTAGTGGCTTGAGTTTACGAAACCGGAAAATTCATTTCCTGTCCATTCAATATGTTTCTTGATTGATATTTCATATTGAAAGTTGATGATCTGATTTGTCACTGTCATTTTTAATGTAGTTAAAACTTTCAGCTGTGAAGCCAGGTTGGACCGATTTTGTTTATCCATTCTCGTAGAGGGTTGGGATGTGGTAAACAAAGGTGTTTTCTCAAGAAATCGTATGCTTTCGGAGAATAAAAATGAACTGTCATGGCAAAGCTTCGTTGTAACTGAGGGTATTGCGGTTTTTTTGATTCTTCAATCCAGTTTGGTGTACAAATTTAAACAGTTCTACTGAAGTTGGACCAAATATTTTATCTAAATTCAATAAAAGCTTTTCTCATTTCGTGAAGAGAGTTTTTTAGAGATGAATCATCTTCAATCTCGTCCATTTCAGTAGATTCAAAATCCATCCATACTGACTACAAATTGTAAATAACATTAATCACGGAATATTAATTATTAGGGCAACTATTTTCTTCTGTATATTCTTAATCTGAGGATGACGCTTCTAACTCGAAAGTGTCCAGACCATAGAATGTTTCATATTGGACATCCGAAGACGTTTTTGGGAGTTTTAATGTGGAACTGACCAAATCAATTTGAAAGCAGTAAGACCGCTATAAAGCTGTTTTTGTAATACCGATATCACTAATATTATTAAACCCGGTTTTATTGAACCTCTAGCTAAAATTCCCATTTGAAACTTCACAAGCTTCAACCATTTTCAGATTTATTTAAATTTACATAATTACTATAATTAAATTATTATAATTCATTCATAATTCCTATGTAAAAAAAGTAATATTTCAAACTTCAAAAACTATTACTTTATTTATGATAATAAATTAAGGGTTACAGAAACTTCCTTAAAGCTAGGAGCAACAAACGCAAGGAGAACGCAGCTAGCCTTTAAACACGCTAACGAAGGGTTGTGTACGAATTTCATTGGACGAGCGTCACGAGCCTTTACGATGAACGTTTTACGGGCGGGGGGAAGACATTTTACGAATTTTCCCCTTCCGACGGCAGCAGGCGCTAAAGCGTCTAGCCAATGAAAAACGTACACAAGAAAATCCACGACTTTTGACGGGTTGCGTTCTCCTTGTGTGGGATGTTGTGTTTGTTGCTCCTAGATTAAAGCCTAAAAAGTTTTGTTTTCAAAAGCTGTAGTTTTTTTTCTAACGCCTATTTCTAGTTCCTCCAGAACGGTGTGGTGTCGCTACGTACCTCTTCCATAGAGGAACTATCCCCAGGAGAGAGAATGTTATAGAAACGAGTTAACGCTTGAGGCAGGTGTCTTCCAACCCCCTCCCCTTTTTTGACGTCATAGACTGCTCTCGTCGGAGTGAGAGACGGGGCAAAACTTTTACTGCGCAGAAGCAAATTTTGTCTCGTTTTCGAAGAGGAACTATCGTCTGATTGAAAATAATAAGCCTTAAAAACCGAAGTATTTCGTAGCTTATGAAAGTTTATTCGTGTTTTTAACAATAAAATAATGCCGAAAAATAAGAATTGCCGCTTTAAAGACTGCCGAAATGATTCAAGATTAGCGCAACGTGTTTATAGAGCTTTGTCACCAAGTTATTTTTTGAATTTATGTGACGTCACACTTTTTTTTTATAAACGTTGGCACCGTTCACAGCGCCATCTCGCTCTAGCTATTTTTTAAAAAACAAACAAATCTCAGCGCCATCTTAGGTACCAGCTTAACATGGATCCACAAAGCGGTTCCCAAAGGCAAAATATAAAAAACACTAGAAAGGTTTGGTCGGGGGCAGAATATTTCGAAAATTTAAAACCTCAATTTAAAAAACGATATTTAGGCAAGATAATTTTTTTTTGCGACAATCGGGACCCTTACCAAATACCAGAAAAAGAGTATTTAGTAGTGAATAATGATGATAAACAAGACATATTAGAGGCAGCGCCGTAACCAGCCTTAAAATTTGAGTAGGGCACTAGTAGGGCACTGTTTTCAGTGGCGTAGTATGAGCTAGCGAGGCGCTCCGCAATGTATATTTTTAAATAAACCTTTCCTAATGTTCGTTACGGGGAAGGAAAACTGTTTTTTCAAGGATATTTTAGATCAACGTTATATATATTACTCCTTGTTTTTACCCTCGCTCGATTCTTGAGCTCGGTATGTCGTCTGCTGCCGAGTGTAAGTATTTACAAAACAGGGCAGATTAAAATTAATCCCAGTAATTTTAATAAATTTGTTATATCAAATGTTTAAAGTATAAAATATTTCGTTTACTTCACTAGTCATAATAGGAGGGGATTTAAATATTTAAAATAACGAAAAATTTTACATGGTTTCGATGATGTTTAACAATTATGTTTATAGTCTTGTGAACTAAGGCTTAACATTTCATTGACAGCCACAGTAGTGTATCGGGTTAAGATTAATTGTTGTTTATCATAAAATATTAGCTAATAAATATATTAACAATACTTTCACAGAGTTGATATAAGTATTGCAATAATAATTAATTCAATTAGTATCAAAAATAAATTAAAATCAGTTTGAATTCCGAAGTCACTGAGCCTAACCCGAGCTCCGCGTAAAATGTTTGGGGAAATTTTTTCCGGAAAATGCAAAAAGTACAGCCAACTTTTTGTTTAGTTTGAGCGAAATTGGTGGTGGGTGGCGTAGAAAAAACAGTGAAATCACGTAGAAAAAATTGATGGAAAGGCCTATTGATGAAAATTATAATGTTTTAACTGTCATCCAATGTGCGATGGGCAGTCAATCAGAGACTGTAACCAAAGCTGAACGGGCTCGTCTCACACTAAGAGCCCGAGCTCGATTTGAGACTGAGCCCAAGCTTTATTAAGAAAATGATTCGAGCCCGAGAAGAGACCAAAACGTTTTGTTCATTTAATGTGAGACCGAGATGAGACCATTTTAATATAGCGTATTTTTGTGATCTCGAGATGAGACCATTCAAATATAGTAAATTGCTGTGAGCCTGAGCAGAGTAATATTATAAAGTCCAACTGATACCATATTTTTGTAACGAGCCCGATATGAGACCTTCTAATTTTTAAGAGACGCTTATGTGGCCGTTTTTCCACGATTATGTTTCCCTTGGCCACTAGGGAGTGCTGCGGCGCATACCAACACGTGCCGTAACCGTACCACTTTTGTTCTCTCCGATACGACCAACTTTGATTACGTGCTGTTTGCGCTATAGTTTGGCGTGACATTTTATAGCTAAAGCTCGAACAGCGCGTGAGCACAGTTGGCCGTGTGAAGAGAGCTCTGGCCTACAGGGTTAATTCGGAGTTTACGTAAAAGACGCTTCAATAAATCATCCTCCCAGGAAATCACCTAGAAGGAATATTTCGGAATATTTCTGAGAGCCAGGACCTGCAAGTCACTGTTTATATAGTGCTTGTTAAAAAAAATTGACACTTTTTACCTTTACAAGCCACAAGCGTTCCCCATGGCGTTATATTTTAACCCGTTAGCTTTTTCGACTTAATAAGGCTTGGCAAAAACACGACGTTCTGTTTACAGGTGAAAACTTTCCATTATTTCCACAAGCACTTTATAAACAAAAACCTTGCGGGTCCTGGCTCTCGGAAATATATCTTCTTGGCGATTTCCTAGGAGGATGATTTATTTAAGCGCCTATTGGCTATTTCGGATAACGTGACTTAGCCCAGTCGTTTTCTGATTGGTCCAAAGTAGTATACCTTCTGGTATTTTCGAAGATTGTTGTAGTGAAGAGAGTACCAAGCCTGGTCGCCCGGCGGTTTCGTTTGACTTCCTATTTTTCATACTGATAAATAAATCATAAGAATTAAAAGAGATATTAAGAGACTGGAATGAGAACCGCGATTTATGCAAATTCGTATTAACTTGACTGATACGAGCCCTTGTTAGTAACAGAAATAAGTATGAGCCCGATACAAAGCACTAATGTTTATGGAGAGGAATAAGTTCGAGACGAGCTCTTGGGTTTGGGAGAAAATAATATGAAACCGAGACGACCTCTCGTGTTTAAAAAAATTCATGAGTTCGAGACGAGCTCTCGTAGTTAAGAAAAAACTATGATCCCGAGACGAGCTCTCGTAGTTAGGAAAAAAAACTATGAGCCCGAGACGATCTCTCGTGTTTTTGGGGAAATTCTTATGAGACCGAGACGAGACTAAGGCCAAACAAAACGTTTGGTGACACTGAGCGCGAGACCAAGTCTTGGTGTGCAGTTATGCCTGTAACGAGTGACGGGCGCCCCGTTTGTATTAGATTTACTGCAAGTTCATAATCTTAACTTTTCGAGTGGGGTAGGTACACACCGTTTAACTCACACGATAGAAATATCTTTGTATATCAGGTGTAATGACGAAGAGAGATATATAGACTATGGAAAATTTTAGTTTGTATTTTTTTTATAATTTTATTTGTTTATATTAATAATTATAATAATAAATAAAAGAAAAAAAGAAAAAGAAAAATGCGTACAACTGAAAAACTTTAATGATCTCCAAAATATCTGGGTAGGGCACTTTCCTCAGATTTCAATTTCATCTCAAAATTCTAGGTAGGGCACTTCAAATTCCAGGTAGGGCACGGCCCGTGTGGCACCCCCCCTGGTTACGGCCCTGATTAGAGGGTGCGGAAATGTTGCCACCATTATTATTTCCCGACCTTAACATGTACCTAATTTGTAAAAATTCCGATCTAATGGTATTCCATTTTTAAACAGGAATGCACTCGCAAAGTATGAATGAGAAGCCACTCCATACCTGGGTTGTTGTATCGCAGAAGGGCACTGTGCATTCAGGCCATTGCGATTGCATGGCTGGTTTGGACGAATGCTGTACCCATATTGGAGCTTTGCTCTTTTATATTGAATGCGGTGTTCGATATCGTGAAAGTGTGACTGTTACTGGTGTGAAGGCTTATTGGGCGATCCCAGTCACCAAAAAAGTGACCTATGCTCCAGTATACCAACTTAATCTGAAATCGGCTAAACAAAGAAAAGCTGAGTTTGATTATCTTCTCGAGACTGGGGAATCGCAACCTCCACCTCAAACAAATGTAAAGAAACAGAACGAAGTTCCACAGCCAACGGTTGGAGAGTGGTTAAGTTTCGCAAATAAACTCTTTGATTTGAGCCCCAACGCTGGCCTTTTCAAAACCAGTTCAAAACCAAAGAAATTAAATACCCTCCTGTATTGACTTAACTTTATAAAACTCAAAACTTAACATTCAATGAACTTGTAGACTACTGTGACAAAATAAAAGTGTCATTTTCCATTGAAGAAAGTAGAAAATTAGAATTAGACACAAAGACCCAGTCACAAAGTAAATTATGGCAAAAAATATAGCGCTGGTCGAATTACCGCTTCAAATTTGCGCAGAGCTTGTCACTCAAACCCAGTTCAACCGTCTCAGTCTTTAATATCGCAAATTTGTTATCCGGCTAGCCATGTATTTCAGACCCAGGCCACAAAATGGGGAATCCATAATGAAATTACAATGACCAAAATATATTGTAATGACGCTTTAAAAAAAAATCCTTTAGATGGATTACGACTAAAAAGAGACCACCCATTTTTTTATCAAATCCAAGCGCAAATTTTTTTGACAGAGCGGCAGTATCGCGACTTTTGTATTTGGACTCCAGTTGATCATTTCATAGAAAGAATATATCCTGACCCAAGTTTCTGGGGTCACGCATGCGTAAAGGCTGAAAAGTTTTTTAAATTAGCAAGTATTTTACTACTACATCAAGTGAGAGTCCTAACAGTCGATCAACTTCAAAAATATTACCAACATTTCAATTGAAGGATCAGCATTTACCAACGTCACCTTCAAAGGAACCTCTTCCAGCCACAAGTCATACCAAAAACCTCCAGCCAACCACAAGTCCCATAACAAAACCCCTGCGTGCAACTCTATCACCTTCAGGATTACCACCTACAAAGGAACTCCAACCACTATCAACTCTGATAAATATACCCCAGCTAGTGACAAATACCTCTACGAAAATACCCCAGCTAGTCACAAATACTTCAACAAAAATACTCCAGCTAGTCACAAATACTTCTACAAAAATACCCCAGCTAGTCACAAATACTTCTACAAAAATACCCCAGCTAGTCACTACATCTGCGAAGACACCACAACTAGTCACTACTTCTGCGAAGACATCACAACTAGTCACTACTTCTGCGAAGACACCACAACTAGTCACTACTTCTGCGAAGACATCACAACTAGTCACTACTTCTGCGAAGACACCACAACTAGTCACTACTTCTGCAAAGACACCACAACTAGTCACTACTTCTGCGAAGTCACCACAGTTAGTCACAACTACTCCTTTGAAGAGTTCACAGTCATTGAAAACTTCCACAAAAACTACAAAAGTAAAGGAGCCATCGCTTTCAGATAGGGTAACACTATTACCTCCCACTTCAACGGGAATATTACAGATGAAAACCTTGGATAACTCAAATAAAGGCACACCTCTAGCATTCTTGTCACCTAACAAGAAAATTAAAAGTGAACCAAAAGTATGGTGTTTCTGTAAAAAGGAAGAGGGTGATTGCCTTTTGATGGGATGCGACCGGGATGACTGCATAATTCAATGGTTTCATGCAGACTGTTTCAAAATTTATATTTTAAAAAGTGGAAAATGGTTTTGCCCCGACGGTACGAAACAGAACAAAATAGACAGGGCAATGAAACGAGCAAACAGAAAGAAAACTTAATGCTTGCCAATAAATTAAAAAAATATAAAACATGGGCTTTCAATTTACTTAAAAAAAATTGAATTTATTACTGGTCAAAACAATAAAATAAGTTTCCTTTTAACCCTTGTTAAATTTAATCCATTGGAACTACAGATGAACAGAGATTGGTTATTGCACATGCTACTATGGCCATTTTATCTATTGAAACGTCTTCGTCTGGAACACTGTCAAGTAACTCTATTGGTATTTTTGAATGTAAAATAGCATACTTCTGCCTCAAACAACCTATCACTCGTTCAACGTGGATCCGTACATTGGCCAATTTTCTAGTTGCTTCAACATCAAATGGATCTGGCTGAGCTACTTTCTTAGTGAAAGCTGGAATTTGAATTGACGCGCAATAAAATCCAACTTCTTCCGCTATATCAAAGCCTCTATCAGCTAAAATATCATCCCCGGCTACAAGCTTTTTAAGTATCCCTGAATTTATAGTTAACATTTGATAGCTCACACGCCCCCCCCCCATCCTTTTGAGATAAAATTAATAGTCCCTTGTGGTGTTATCCCAATTAGAAATTTCCCTGTATTATTATGCTTGTAATTGGACCAAGTTTCTGCTCGACTTATTACACTTGATGGTTTCTCAGTGAATGGTATAATCCCATTCGATCGAAATCCCATTCGACCGAATTCAATATGTTTCCGAAATATAGCCCAAAAGGCGGATTCGGTTCATTGGGACCTTTTGTTTTGTTGTTTACTTCTGCCCCGGGATATAGCAGGGTACGCAAAAAACGTTATACCTAAACAAAATTGCAACAGGTGTACTAACGGTAAGGTTAGGTTAGGTTAGGTTAGTCTCTCACTTCCTTAGGGTGGCGCGCTTTTATAAATATATTTATGCTTTGAACTTTTTATTTATATCAAGAATACAATAATTCGAACAATTTAATTTTTAATGTGAATGGTTAAGTTTGTAGCAATTGCGTCGAGTAAGGCTAACGCGACTTAAAAAAACAAAACCCTCCTTTGTGAGCTATTTTCTCCATTTTAGCTAACTGGCTCCAATAAGACTATCAACACTTATTTATATAAGAAGTAAACCTATTTAAAAAACGTCTCATAAAAACGAAATTTGATGTACTATAAAAATAATATAAACGTGCAAAATTGGACTGTAAACCGCACAATTGGGGTATTTTCGATCGATTGGGACTCAATGTTAAATCGTTTTCGAACGAATGGGATTTCGGTCGAATGGGACCAAAGCCAGTGAATACTTCAAAGCAATCAATTATTACAGCGACCTTAGTTCCAAAA
This sequence comes from Leiobunum rupestre, assembly GCF_980474605.1. Classification (NCBI taxonomy): domain Eukaryota; kingdom Metazoa; phylum Arthropoda; class Arachnida; order Opiliones; family Sclerosomatidae; genus Leiobunum; species Leiobunum rupestre. The sequence continues at coordinate 9,416,980 of NC_143384.1, read as the reverse complement.
TGTTCCCTAAAACAGCGAGGCATTGTAGCTTGTAAATTTTCCCTTTCTGGCCAATGTATGCATGGTGAAAAACGTTGATACAAGGCATTTAGACAGTTGTAAAATAGTCTACCAACTGTATTGTTGGAAACATCGAAAAGATAGGATAAATGTCTGTTTGTTAGAGCTAGTCTAAGTTTCATTAATGTTAAAATATATTGCTGAAACTCTGTCAATTTCGAACGCTTAACTAAATAAGGCTTAACTTCTTCAAATATTGCCACTACGTAACTGAAACTTTCAATTCCACTGCAAAACTTTACACGATTATCATCGCCTTGAAAGGATTCTTCTAAATATAATTTCTTATTAAGATGTTTCTCTAATTCAACTATCTCATTTTTTTTGGTCTGGAGATCATTATTCAGTGACTCTCCTTCTTTAATTGCTAGTTCAATGTTTAAACTTAATTGGTTCAACTTAGTTTTGAGTTCTTGAGTTTCTAACTCTGCTGCTTCCAGTTCAAACTTAAAAGAGACACGGAACATACTTTGGGTTTCTATACTGCGTGTTTCCATTATGATAGTCTGTGTTTCTTCATTAATTCCAATATTGTTAGTTTGTATTTCTTGATCAATTAACATCTCCTCAGTTTGTATTTCTCGATCAATTCCCATCTTCTCAATTTGTATTTCTCGATCAGTTCCCATTTCTCGTTCAATTCCAAGTCTCTCCGTTTGTATCTCTTGACAGATTCCAAATGTCTCCATTGGTATTTCTTTAATAGAGTCTAGGTTTTCTGTCTGCACTCCTTGATCTGTTCTGAGGTTTATCATTTGCGTTTCTAGAATATTTTCAACTATTTCCACTTGTACTTCTGAATTGCAGGTAAACTTCACAGATTCTATTTCTTTGGTTTTTGGTTTGTCAGAAGAATTGTCATTTGTTACTTTTTCAATGGTTTCCTCAATAGATAGAGTAGAAAAACCATTATCCTCGCTATATATGCCAGTATCGTAAGAAAGGGCTGCCAAATCTTCTTCAATTAAAGAATCATTTGTAACAAAACTTGCATTTTTACTACCAGAATAATTGCTTAATTCCAAGGAAAGATTTTCGGTGGCAGTGTCATTTGAAGAAAATAGTTTCTTCTTTTCATGATATCTTCGAGTACTAGTACTAGTTTCTTCATTACGATGGCAAATTGGAGTTGACGTAGTAACGGTAGCTTCCAGATTAATATTAGGTATCCAGTCTGGGTTCATATTATCCAACAATTTTGATGGACAACCTTTCAAATGACAATCAACTCGTTAATAAGGTAAAACCGAAAAGTGGGCATGAGATTTCTTACCAGAAATGAAATGCCTTTAACAAACTTTTTGGTTTTTAAGCAAATCTGGACTAAGGCTTAATGCATTAAGCCACTGTTTACGCCTTTCGGTCGACAATAATTTAGTTTTGAAACATTGATAGCTAATTACCGTCGGAACACTAAAATGTCTGAGACTAGGATCTCTTTTGCAACTCCTACGACAAGAGTTCACACAACATACTCGTCCCATACTCCAATATTAAAATTTTCACTAGCGTTTAAAGTTTAAAGGTTTAAAGGTTTTTATTCGCTCGTAACGGCCAACTTTGATCACACGCTGTTCGTGTGAGATCAAAGTTGGCCGTTGTAACTGTAATGGCGACCACCACTTATATTTTCTAAGGTTTTTAACGTTATTTTTAATACGAGATGGCGCTGTAATAGGGCCAAAAACAATTTGGTCCAAAACCATTGGAAAATAACGTCAAACGTCGCTAACTGACAAGACTCTATTTGAAAGATATACATCAGGAGACAAATCGCTTCTTGAACAAGCTTCTAGCCATTGTTTGCAACGGTTTAATTGTGTTTTTGACTTTGGAAATGGGTAGAATTTTAAATTGGATCTAACATTAATGTTTAAAGTACTAGTACAAGTACTCTAACATTTTTTTATGAGAACCATTTTTCAAATAAAGCTAGCCAATGAATGAATTATCTACAGCATGAGGAACAGTATATTTAAAGAAGGCGCTGGGAAAATTCCACCGTGGTCAACGAGCATGCGCTGTGCGAGAAGGGAAGACCTTGAAATGCTCTCTCCACTCTTTGAGGGGCTTAAAAAAGGGGAAAGGCACTTCGAAACCCCGGCCGCTGAATTAGTGCACGGCGCGTATCTCGTCAGTCTCTCTTGGGGTTAGTTCCTCTATGCTCTCTCTATGGTCCTCGCACGGCCGTGGTCCTCGAAACCGTTTTTTCTCGCTTAAAGGCCTAGTATTTCTTCTGCCTGTTTTCATTTAAGTTTTCTGCGGTTGGCCTACCACCAGGATATTTGTTTATCTCTGCCAAAAAAAAAAAACTGAATGGGTTGCCATTGGGGGCACAGTAGAGGGATTACAGAGACGATGATTTTTTAGTTTTTCTGACTGATAATATCGAAAACTATTTTCGCCGCAAATTTCGCCGTTTTCAATGGTTTTCGCCACTTTTAAAATTTCTGGTGCTCACCAAGACAGTTTTCGCCGAAAACGCCTTTTTTCGCCGCCAAGTGGAAACTTTGTTCTACCGTCATAACTGTTAATATTTGCGTGCACTATTTAACATAACCATATGATTTGGTGTAACTATTTATGAATGAAATATAGCATTATACTGATAAAGAAATGAGAAAACGTTTATTTCCTGACGTATCAAAATACAACATGTAAACTCTTTTGGCATACAAAAAGCAACTGCCTCAACTTGCAAGCAGACGCCTTTTCGGTGTTGCCAGGGCTAGATATAACTACGGCATGGAGTAATGATTAATAGGAGGAGCTCTACGCATTATGAAAGTCAACAATCTCCCCCGGCTTCTCATATTTTATCATCATTCCATGTCTCAATAACATTTCATGATTACTTTAAATATCGCGACAATAATTGTAATTTCACTTTAGGTAACGTTAATATGTCCGCTAGGTTGTCGTCGGAGGGTATATATGTTACTGTAAAAAGGCCTTCTGATACCACGGATAAATTGTATGCGTAAATCTAAGTTCTTCGTTCTTGAATTTATAACGTGATTTAATAAACATTCGATTGCTGCTTTGTAGGGGATTTCCTACTAAACCCAAGTCGCTATTCCTAGCCTAAAGGAAACCCAGCGACCAAACCTACGTGGTCCTCCCTCTCGCGTAACTTTACTGGTGGGGAGGTTGAATAGGGTGTCTAGGGGTATGCTCTTAATAAAATTGAGGATTGCCATGTGGTGGTTTAACAATTATTAGAAGTTAACGTTTAATTAAGGATAATAAAATAAAACAAGCAATTACAGTCATTAGAATAGGTTAAACAAATAAAAATAAACAGTATAATACTATGACAATAACCAAAGCAAATTGCAACATTATTAAACCAAAATTGTCTTAGCGCCGTAGCCACTCTGAGAAATAATTAAATACTTTTATGATCGGTCCGTGTTGGAGGTCCAAACTCATTGGCGTCCTTATCCGCACCTCTTGGTACCACGGATTTCGCCGTTGATGGGTTAGACTAGCCGAACTACGATCTGGCCTTTCCGACCCTGAACGTATCTAGCCCCGCGAGACCGTTTACTTTTCATCACTCTCTTTTAGTTTCTGAACTTCCGGCCTTGGGGGCTCAGTTATCCTCACCTTTTGAGACAAGGTGAGACCCAGTCGGGAACTCTGTTGAAAATCCAACAACTCCCTGGTTTTTTTTCGAACCAGATCAAGTGGTTCGTGATTTTGGTCACCTTTCACCCAATCGGTGACCTAGTTTCCAAATTCACTGTATGGATTCCTCCAATCACGACCATAGCGTCCTGGCGCTCATGGTGATAACTTTGTTCCCACCGTCGGTGAAACACAAAGTGTTCACCGTTGCATTCCTCATAAATCTTCGGTTAAAATATTGTCAAATCTGGCGCCAACAAGACGCCACCCATACATTACACTATAAATATGACACTTTAAGAAATACTGTACAATAGATAAATTCTCCGAACTTGGTAATTGGCAACCCTCAATTCGGACCGATAATAAAAATAGTGGAGCTGGGGAAAAAGAGAGGCAGGGTTCGCGAATCCCAAAAGCGAGAGAACGGTAAAGAGAGAAAACAACGGAGGGGGAACTAAGGATAACAAGGATTCCCAGGACACCCCCTTCCCGTGACCCTAGCGTCACCTTTGACAGACGAGAGCGGTCCACTTTGAAGAAGGCAGAGAGCTTCTCGCGAACCCCCCCGGCAACGATGACCAGCATCGTGAGCCGGGACGACCCAGAAAAACCCCATCTATCAATAAGAAGAACGCAGGGTTGAATTCGAAATGACGTGGGAAAGTAAATGTTTTGAAAACTTTTAATGATGTGAAAAATATCTGGGGAACTACGAAACAAAATTATATTTAAAGACCTGGCTAAAATTGGTTGCTACAGCTTGATTGTCCATTTGGAGTTGGATACGGTTGTCTGCGGTCATAGGAAAAACAGATTTACATTCTTTTACTATTCGTTGAATAAAAATCACTTCTTTTGTTACTTCCACCGCAGCAATCAGTTCTGCTTCCATAGTTGATAAAGCTGTTATCGACTGTTTTGCCGATCTCCATGCAGGGAACACTTAACAGAGGGAAAGGCAGCACAACGTTAAAAACCCGGCTGAATTTTCCCTCTCCCGCTTCGCCAAATATCAGGCTCTGTATCGTAAAGCGCAGGCGCGAGTGACGTACTGCACCACGTGTTAAGTGTTCCCTGCTCTCCATGTGGAAGGATTAAGTCCGGCATTGTTAGCGCTGTCAAAATTGTCAGCAATCACAATCCCCTTGAGAACCGCGAATGGGGTGACTGTCCCTATCATTATAAGTACGTAACTGGGCGAAAACTCGGAACAACTCCTTCTGCGTTGAGTTTGCAAGTTCTTTCCCTACTGGTTTAAGGGGTTTTCCCCCGAGCTCTTCAGTTTCCCCTTCCATAAAAACTTGTTGAGGTTAACGGTAATAGTTGGTGTAGGGAGCTGTTGGCTCGCGTGGCATGCAGGGCTTGCCACCACCCTCCTACGCATTGTAACCCGACCACCTGAATTAAAGGCTTCAAAAGTCGCTTGATGACTTAGGCCTAAGGTGGTGCCTTGGGTATTAGCCTAGCTGATTGTTAAATATTTTTTATTCTAAAATAAATATTATTAAAGATATTACACTTACGTCGTTAGTACACGAACGACTAGTTTCGCACTCTACTCACAAGGAGACGACCCGAGGTGTAACGCACCGATTTGGTTCAAACTCGGGGGTTTGGTAAACGCTCATGTAACTTGAAACACTCTAAAGGGAAATGTCTCCATAGGCAACCGTTTTGCCATGGCAACCAAAAATGTTTTTGACAATACAAAATGGAAATTTTCCTATTGAATAGAAACGAGCGAGAAGATATTTTCGGACGCTTTCCGCCGGGTCATTGCCTTTTAGTCGGTTAAGTGTTCCCTGCTCCATGCAAGTGGTGTTTCTCCAAACACGATAATATACCCTGATGTCGATTTACGTGTTTCAATATCAGCCGCCCACGATGCGTCGCTATATACTGTGATGTCTTTCGCAACAGTTTTTCTTATCCATAGTGCCTTCATAGAGGAACTATCCCCAGGAGAGACTGACGAGATACGCGCCGTGCACTAATTCAGCGGCCGGGGTTTCGAAGTGCCTTTCCCCTTTTTTAAGCCCCTCTAAGAGTGGAGAGAGCATTTCAAGGTCTTCCCTTCTCGCACTGCGCATGCTCATTGACCACGGTGGAATTTTCCCAGCGCCTTCTTAAAATTTACTGTTCCTCATGCTGTAGATAATTCATTCATTGGCTAGCTTTATTTGAAAAATGGTTCTCATAAAAAAAATTGTTATAGTACTTGTACTAGTACTTTAAAAATTGATGTTAGATCCAATTTAAAATTCTACCCATTTCCAAAGTCAAAAACACAATTAAACCGTTGCAAACAATGGCTAGAAGCTTGTTCAAGAAGCGATTTGTCTCCTGACGTATATCTTTCAAATAAACACGTTGCGCTAATCTTGAATCATTTCGGCAGTCTTTAAAGCAGCAATTCTTATTTTTCGGCATTATTTAGTTGCTAAAAACAAGAATAAACTTTCATAAGCTACGAAATACTTAGTTTTTAAGGCTTATTATTTTGAATAAGATGATAGTTCCTCTACGAAAACGAGACAAAATTTGCTTCTGCGCAGTAAAATTTTTGCCCCGTCTCTCTTTCCGGCGAGAGCAGTCAATGACGTCAAAAAAAGGGGGAGGGGGTTGGAAGACGCCTGCCTCAAGCGTTAACTCGTTTCTATAACATTCTCTCTCCTGGGGATAGTTCCTCTATGGTGCCTTATTTTCTGTGGTTATCACACAATTCAATAAATGTACCAAGTGTTCCCATATTTCAAGGTTATAGTTGTTGCAATATTTGGCAGGTGTATTTACTGCATACAATATGTCGGGACGTGTATGGCGAGCTCTGTACAATAAGCTCCCAATTACATTTCTATATGGTAAGTCCAAATATTTTTCAGTTGTGTCTTGACTCGGTGTTCTAATACTTGTTCTCCACTTCAATGGTTCATAGCTTCGTCGAAAAGGTATAGTTTTAAACTGTTGTTGCATCTTTCGAATATATCTTGTTTGTGACACTAATAAGACATGGTCATTCATCTCAAAATCCACGCCAATAAATGTTTTTATTTCTCCCAAATCTTTAATATCAAAACTAAGGGTTAAACGTTTCATAACCTCTTCCATCACAATATTATTTATGGTTAGAACAAGTAAGTCATCAACGTATACCAAGACAATACAGTCCCAGTTTAGCCAATATACACATTGACATGCCATTATAGTTTGAAAACCTATTTTCTTTATCTCTTGATCCAATTTAAAAACCAACACCGACCCGATTGATGTAAGCCATATAAGCTTTTGTGGAGTAACCAAACTGTATCATTGCTGAAATGATAACCCTTAGGAATTTCCATGTATGTAGTTTTTTTTTTCAATTCGCCATATAGATACGCACATTTTATACCTACATTTTTATTTTTCCATTTCTGTAACACAACCAGCAACAATAAAAATAGACGTGCGACTACAAAATCTATCACGGGAGCATAACTTTCGTAATAATCAATTCCTCTGTGTTGCTTGAAGTCTTGTGCGTGCCCTGTGACACACCACTTCCCTTTTGTCATTGTATAAAAAAATTCAAATGAATCAAATTCCTTAGCAGCATTATTGAAATTAATTGAAGCCCAGGACAATGGAGGTCTACGATATCCCAGCAGACTTTTAATATCTCTTTTAACTATTGTCACCGATTTTGCAGAAAATTCTATTAATATTTTACCGAATAACCTTCTACTTGCTACGTACTGTCACATTATTTTGCCACATTTTATGCAACCTCTTAAATGCGCCTGTCCTAACAATGCTCAATTAGTAAAGTTGTTACTTTCAAAATATTTAAAGCCACTACTGTATAACCATGCTCGCGATGCAACAAATGTCCAAGAAATTTAAAAAACCCTTAATTCTAAGCCATTATCCAGAAAAGTATTAAAAGTGTAAGGCCTAACATTAAAAATAGTTCAAAATAAAGTCTTTAAAACGTTTACCTTTACAGTTTCTTTCTGTGGATGCTGGAATTACTTTTATCTTTACTTACAAATTTTAACTAGTTTTTATTTTAATATATGTATGGATGCCCCCTTGAAATTACCGCCTTATCATTTTCAAATTAATAGATGCTCCCTTATTTAGGGCCAGCTCGGAGTGCCATCTCGCGGTAAATAAAGAGATAAAACAAGAAGTCGCGTTTCTTAAAAGTCTCCCCCCACGAAAACACCGCGCACGGGCCTTGATTAACGTATCACAGAAAAAACAACGTTTAGCTTTTCAACATTTGAATTGCAATTTAACGCGTTATAAATGTAAATGGATACTTTTGCCGTTGATTCACTAAACACCAAAGTGTTTAAATCCAAAATGGCTAAACGACTAAACACGAGGAGCAAGCGAAAATCTATAAAAACGCGTAAAAAACCTAGGCGTTTAACAAAATCAACATAAATCTAAACATCTGTGTTTTAAAGTGTTCAAAACGGATCCACTCAGAAAAAACAACGTTTAGCTTTTAAACACTTGAATTGCAATGTAACGCGTTATAGATGTAAACGGACCAAATGGCTAAACAACTAAACACGAGAAGGAATCGAAGATCTATAGAAACACGTTTGAAACCTAGACGATTAACAAAATTAGCATAAACCTAAACACCTGTGTTTAAAAGTGTTCAAAATGGTTCCTCTGGGATATAGATTTGAAACGGCTTCTGTTATAAAAGCCAAAGTTTCCGCTAATAACGCGTAAGATCCGACTGCGCCGATGTAACCGTTATATTTTGCTTCTTTCAAATTCTAATGTTCCTCACAGATTTAGTTATAATTCGTAAACTAGTTATCCTACGGATTTGCGGTCGGTGAAATTCGGTACTAAACAATACGTAACATCCGAAAGTATGGTTGGTCTTGTCCAATATTTAGTGAAATTTCGAGAAAATCACGTTTTTGAGTGTACTTTTGGTCATAACTCGGAAACTATTAGTACTAGCGAACCGCGTTAACACATACTACAGAACGATACCCAACTCGACCAGAGTTCTAAATTTAAAAGGTTTTTTCATATCAGAGAAAAACGACCACGTAATTCAGTACAAATTACTCGGAAACAGTTCATCGTACAGACCTGTGGTTGGTCTCATTCGACTCGGCGTGAAAATTATCATCGGGCACAACACCAAACGCGGTCCAATTCGTTGAAAGCAAATTTCGGGGCCAACTGCCCCCTATTGCCTACTTTGCCCCACCCCCCAAAAACTATGTTCGCCACCCCGCATCGCTGCGGACTCATCATCCTTAAAGTAGGCCAAATTGCAAGTTGGGGCGAATTTTGCCGTTGAGCTATAGGGACGGTTTGCAGTGTATATTTTATTATACCTCTCGTGAAAAACGTTCGTTTACAAGCCACCCCCGCGTCCCCCGGCTTGAAATTTGGTGATTCAATTCGGAAACTACTTAGTTCTTAACGCCATCTATCGTTCGGTTTTTAAACAAATATACGGAATTTTACCCGCCAAAATAGTCAAGTCGTCTGCTAAGTTTATATATGTTTTATAAATGATTTGTAATTTCTGACAATAGAGTAATGGCCGGCACTCCGTAGTTTTGACCATGGTCGACATTTTGGTCGCGATTTTTTATATATAGGAAAAATCATGGGTGACGTGCCGTGACGTCACACTGCCATTACTCTATACATTACTTTCCTGTATATCATTCCAATGACTTAAATTAGTAAATATCACTAGATTATCATCGCTGTCATGTATTTTAAATAGTTTAATTAACTTCAATATTCCAATGGCCAAGGAATAAAAATCAACCTATCTGAAAAACTAATTCCTTCATCATCACAAGGTGCTCTTTTTTAATATTCCCTACATTTACAAAATAGAATTAATGGGTGCGCCTCTGATGTCTGCATGGCTCCTGATTATTATAGTTGCTAGAAGACTTCGAAACAGCGGTAGTCCTGGGGCCAATGGCCCTTAAAAAAATCAGGGGCCCCTTAAAATAAATCAATTGAACGGGGGTAGCGGGCCACCAGGGCCCTCATATTAAATTAAAAAATATTTTTTAAGCTGTTTCTTAAACGCTGTCTTCCTACCCTAGATGAGAGCGAAATCTAGCGTTACTGATAGTCTGATGTGTTTCAAATTTTACTACTTAAGCCCAGTTCACACTATACAATTAATTGGGACACTTAATTGTATCCAACTAATTGTAAGCAAGAACATTGTACAGTGTGAACAGAAAAAGTGGTGACATATAGTATAAACAGAAAAAGTGGTGACATATAGTATAAACAGAAAAAGTGGGGACAATTCTTACAATTATTCGGCTCACACTATACAATTTTCTTGCTTACAATTAGTTGGATACAATTAAGTGGCCAATTAACTGTATAGTGTGAACTGGGCTTTAGTTACGTTTAATATGTTTTGAACATCTGGCAACGCTGTTCCTTAGAAATATTCGCATAGTCGCGTTATTTATGCTTGACTTCCATTTCAAGACGATTCCGAGCTGATCACGTTTTTCTTTGAAAGTAAGTCTACGTGAGAGATGATTTTATCTCTGATTAACAATTACTTGCAAAATAGAAGAGTTGCTTCTTCTTGTATATTAATGTAATTCCAAATATCTACGTAACGAAAATTTAGGCCTAAGTTAAGCTTGGATGTAGTATTGTACTATTATCAAAGAGTATAAAAACTACGTAACCTAGAGATATAATGACGGTCGAAAGCAGTAAAGGAAGTTGTAGCAACCGGGGGGGAAGGCACTCAGTGAATTTGCACTTCAAATTTCGGTACCGCAGCGCCACTACGGCAGTTTTTAGTACAATAAATAATAATACCGGAGAAAAATGGCAGTTACGGTGTTGCGGAGGTGCTAAATTTGGCATTTTGGATATTTAATTGTCTAATATCTGTCAATTCAAAAAAGTGACAGTAATTGGTTACTGTTTCGTGATTTTTTAGTTAGAATTTGTGGATTCGTTGTTTCGGTGTTTATTTTCAAAAAGTGAAGAATAAGGCGTTTGTTCTCTAACGTTGCCAAGTCCTAAAGGTAGCCAAGTCCTTAAGGAATTTTCAAGAATGTTGAACTAAATCAAAATGATTGCCAGTTAAAACTGCCGTAGTGGCGCTGCGGTACCGAAATTTGAAGTTCAAATTCACTGAGTGCCTTCCCCCCCGGTTGCTACAACTTCCTTTACTGCTTTCGACCGTCATTATATCTCTAGGTTACGTAGTTTTTATACTCTTTGCTATTATCATGAATACCAGTGCTAGTCTGCCTAATGAAATCTATAGCTAAACGATTAGTAAATAAAAACTTAAACATTTTAGTTCTAAGCTAATTATTAATTCGATCAAAAAATTAATATGAAATTCAACAATGTTATTACAATTTAGGGAAGACAATAATTATAAATGATGGAGGTAAAGTTAAACTAGCGAAGAGGTTAAAAGTAGGAAGGGGTTAGTCTAGAAATTAAGCTTAGAATATAATTATTGGCAAATTGATATTATTGAAGTGAAGTAGAACTCATGAGTGCATGCAATGTGGTTTAGACAAAATTCTTACTAACTTGACCACCTGACTCCTATTGTTGAAAAACCGATGGTGGTAATAAATAAAGTCAGTACCATTGCGGAGGGGGCGGTTTGATCTGGGCTGCATTTTTAACGTGAGGCAATGTCATTTTCAACGTATTTTGCGTTGGTACAGGACCGTTCTTAGAGCGCTCGTGGCCCCGGGCGAAATGCATGGGCGAAACTGAGAGTAGAGGCCCTCCGGTATATACATCCCTATGGTAAAATTTTAGAGGCCCTGGGCGACCGTCCTGCTCGTCCCTCCCCCCCTTAAGAACGGCCCTGTATGTTGGTATTATAACTGCCGGCCAAATTAAATGTTAGCCCAGGGCGCCAAAACCTCTATTTACGTCACAGAACGAAATCGTATACTTGGCGCTACGAATCTAAAGTGTTATATGTAAACACGCAAATTTATCGTCTAAATGATTCTTGGGCATCTTTCGTTGTAGACACACAACTTACTAAATATTGTCCACGCAGCTCAAAAGCTTCTTTATGAGCTCTACTTCACTTCACATCAGTTTGGTTGGGTCAAATAATAAAGAAAAACAAAAAATGAAGTTTTAGGAAAGAACATAGCTGAACGGGCTCGTATCACACCAAGTCGAGCCCGAGCTCGATTTGAAGCTAAGCTCAGCCTTTTTATGAAAATGATACGAGCCCGAGAAGAGACCAAAACTTTGTGGTCATTTAATTTGAGCCCGAGATGAGACCTTTAATTTGAGCCCGAGATGAGACCTTTATATTATAGCGTATTTTTGTGTGCTCGAACTGAAACTATTTTAATACAGCGTATATTTGTGAGCTCGAGATGAGACCATTAAAATATAGTAAATTGCAGTGACCCTTAGCGGAGTCCAATATAATGTACTACTACGAGTCCGGGCTGAGACCATATTTTTGTAACGAGGCCGATATGAGACCTTTTTATTTTTAAGAGACGGTTGTGTCCGTTTTTGCACGATTATATTTCCCCTTGGCCGCTGGGGAGCTCTGCGGAGCAGAGCAAGAGTACGTACTTAATAATCGGTCCCCAAAATCGTTATTTGTTAAAACCACCAAATATTTAAAATTTGTGGAAGAACATCATATTGATATAAAATGTTTGATAATCAATAAAATATTTTTTTCAAATAAAAATTTTCTTTAGAATCAATTTTTTCTTTGAATAATCCGAAACGTCTCAAGAACTCGATACGTTTGGAATTCTAATGTTGCGGGAACTTGCCGCGTCTGAATCTTAAACGTTTCAAGAACTCGACGCGTTTGAATCTTAAACGTTTCAAGAACTCGACGCGTTTGAATCTTAAACGTTTCAAGAACTCGACGCGTTTGAATCTTAAACGTTTCAAGAACTCGACGCGTTTGAATCTTAAACGTTTCAAGAACTCGACGCGTTTGAATCTTAAACGTTTCAAGAACTCGACGCGTTTGAAACTTAAACGATTCGACAAATTGACGCGTTTGAATCTTACACGTTTCAAGAACTCAACGCGTTTGAATCTTAAACGATTCGACAACTCGACGCGTTTGAAACTTAAACGTTGCGACAACTCGACGCGTTTGAAACTTAAACGCTTCCAGATTTCGACGCGTTTGAAACTTAAATGATTGGAGAACTCAACGCGTTTGAAACTTAAACGCTTCCAGATTTCGACGCGTTTGAAAATTAAACGTTTCGTCAAATAGACGAGTTTACATTTTAAGCACTACAAGACCTCAACATGCATAAAACAATCATTTCTAGAACTTAACATGCTTTAACCGAAAACGTTTTGTAATTCGACGCGCAAAAAGACTTAACGTTTCTTCTACTCAACGCGTGTTGGTATAGCATATGTCTGTGAGAGCGTTGCATTTTCCCGTTTAGAAAAACGTCTAGAATTTAAACATTGTTTTTTCTGTGTAGGCAGCGATTAAACATATGAAATGCTTTTGGCGCTTACAATGAAAACACGACTAAGATTTTTAAGATTAGTTTCTAAACATGTTCAAAGGTTCGGGTGTTTTGGTTTAAAACATGTGTTAATTTACCGTATACGCCACTCTTTGAGTAGCCGTATATTTGAGTTGTTTAATTACGATCTAAAATAACATTAATATTAATTGGCTACGAATTAATGAAACCTACTGCTTATACTGTCGATTTCATTTCTTTAACTGCCTGATTATATTTTAGCGATTTTTATTTAAATTATATTTGTGTTAATACGGCCTTAAATCACATCAAAAGTAATGTTATTTTATTAATTTTTAGTAGTTCATGTTCAATTATTGATGTATATACATTAGTGTTATTTAATTAGTCTTAATTACCAATAACTTAAAATTATGAGATGATATAAGAACCCGGTCCATATTGTAGTTAACACTTAATATAACGGTGGTTAACGAATATTATTTTTTTTGAAAAATGGAAAACGAATTTAAACGAAATATATAGACAACGCGAAATATACATTATACTTGTAACACAATAAACACTTATTAAACATCACTGTTTAGCATAATATTTAAAAACCACGAAGTTTAATTTCTAAACATGACCTGTTATCAGCGGTTCCGGTTGGGAACACTACCGGAAATATCTTGGTAGATTGTTTGAGAAACTCGTTTTAATTAAACAGATGTGTTTAAGGAAACAACACCAACTCTTACCCATGTTTAGCTTTCAAACATATTTAGATGTTAAAAACTTAAACACCTTTTTGAATGAATTTAAGAAGCTTTTCATTTTGTTACTGCAATATTCCATTCCATTGTTGCTTCTAATCACTCTAATTTTCTCCTCCGTTTGTCTTTCCATCTTCGTGATATATTTTCGGAGTTTATCGAACACTTCCCATTTCTGTTTCATAACCGCTACGTCTGTCCATCTCGAGTAATCATCAGTGAATGAGATATAGTAGATGTTTCCAGATCCCGACTTGTGGGCTGTGGGCCCCCAAACATCAGTATGGACCAGTTCAAGCATTTTGGTTGAAACCTTCTCTGGATACGCTTTTCTTGTTAATTTCGTCATCTTAGTTTCTGTACAGATATCGCAATTCCAATCTTGAATCTGTAATGGTGGTAGATCACGTACGCTTCCACCCTCCGACATTTGAATAATAGTATGAATACTATAGGTGGCCAAGTCTAGAATCCCATAGCGCGAGATCGAATCCAGGATCCTCCATCAAATAGGTTTCTGTCTTTACTGGTGATAAAACTGGAATTATTCCTGAGTATGGCTTTCCAGTCATGTGATATAATCCCCGAACTCCTTAAAAGACATTAATAACTTCTCCTCTATCATTTGTTGCGATAATCTTCATATTACCTCCTGTCCATTTATTTCCTCCTTTGTCGAATTGAAAATCGCTAATTAGGTTTCTCCTACCATTTGGGGCATATCCTACATCTCGTAAAAGAATAACTCTTACTTTATCTCCTATGTTATGTTCAATGGCTGCGTCACCTATCCCTGTGACTGTGAAGGTGTCGGAATAAGACCTCATTTCGAGAGGCGTAATTGACCTGAAATTCCTGAGCCATTTTCGGTTATTACAGAGATGTGCACCTGACCCATTCATTATCTTCATTCATTCCTTCATATGATTCAGATACTGTAGCTACATCAAACACTTAGGTCGTTGTATTTGGCGTATTCCTTCTTTGAACATTTCTTTTCGGCTTCATGCGATAGTACGTTGATATATGCCCTTTGCGTCCGCAGTTGTAGCATTTGCGTGTATCTCTTCTCTTGTGCCCAGGGGCCTTTGCTTCATTTCCCTTTTTCGGTTGAGTATTCATGACCTCCGACGATGGGTCATTTACTATGTTTCGAATTCTCAATCTATCTGCTTCAGTGGTTATAACATTTTTCACTTTATCGGATGTGAAGTCTGCATCAGGCCATTTGTAAATGTTTAATACTACACCATGGCAGGCTTCCTATCATTTGATACGAGATTTCGTTGTCTGGCACTGTTGCTCCTGCTTCTGCTAAAGCTGCGGCTGCTTCTTGTATTCTATTTAGAAAACATTCTATTCTTTCGTCATTAATCGGTTTACATGTAATGAATGTGTTTCGTAACATCGCAATTCAGGCTCTTGATGTAGGTTCATATGTCTTCTTTAGGATATCCCATGTTTTGGCGGGATCAGTTGCTGAACTCAATAATTAATTTCGCGAGATAGTGTGAGATAAAGAAAAGCCAATGTCCTAGACTTTTTGTCATTAAATTCTTCCAAAAAAGTTGGGTCCGTTGGAGGTACTGTAGTGGAATAAATAAACTTATATAGACCTTTTGCAGCCAGGGCCATCTTAATATCCACTTTCCAATCGGCATAATTTGTTCCATCCAACTTGGGAAATGAGAAAATATTATCATCTTTGGAAGCCATTGTACACCTCGGTCGTTAAGCCTTATCACATGTAGAGCAGGAGACTCTTAATCCTTTTTAATATTTACCTGCACTATTTAGCATTACCATATGATTTGGTGTAACAATTTATGAATAAAATATAGCATTATAC
Organism: Leiobunum rupestre; assembly: GCF_980474605.1. Classification (NCBI taxonomy): domain Eukaryota; kingdom Metazoa; phylum Arthropoda; class Arachnida; order Opiliones; family Sclerosomatidae; genus Leiobunum; species Leiobunum rupestre. The sequence continues at coordinate 9,401,183 of NC_143384.1, read as the reverse complement.
TGATAAAGAAAAGAGAAAACGTGTATTTCCTGACGTATCAAAATACAACATGTAAACTCTTTTGGCATACAAAAAGCAACTGCCTCAACTTGCAAGCAGACGCCTTTTCAGTGTTTCCAGGGCTAGATATAACTACGGCATGGAGTAATGATTAATAGGAGGAGCTCTACGCATTATGAAAGTCTACAATAACGGTCTCGGGCTTTTTAAATTTGCAAAAATATGGCCGGCAATTTTGGTGCTCCCTATAAACGTGCAAAAGCCCATTCTGAAGGTCTCGTTTTAGTTCTGTCACCGTACCTTTCACCTATACCTAATTGCAGATCTGGCTGCCAACGTTAGCAGATCTATCCGCGATCGCCGAGCATTCCTGCCTTCTTTTAAAAATTTTGTGTCCCTGTGTAATTTTTTATGCAATGATTGACGCATTCCAATTTAATTACCTGCCATCCGTATGGAACATTCGCGAAAATCTTGGCATGCACACTCGAATCCCCATCAGCTGTAAAACGCGTGTAGCGAATGCCAGCATTTCTTCGCTCTTCTGAAAGCCTTCAACAATAATATCAGCTTCCATCGCGGAAGATGAGCCTGTCCAGTTTTTATAACAATTATGTTCCTTCTTCTCTTTAGCGCCGGAATCTTTGTCGCATTGGTAGCAATATTTGTTCCTTATACCGACCCAAAGCAACATTTTCGTCCGATATTCAATAATTGCAGCCTAAAACACGGGAAAATGTATGATCAGAGAATTGCTTTTGGACAATAAATTATTACGGACTAGAAAAAAAACCCTTTTTGTTATATATAAATTACAAACGGATAAAAAGTAAAGTAATTATATAATATTTAAAATCCGTCCCACGAAATTTGCTTACAGGCTAATATGGGCCCCAAAGGTAGTATGAACGACTAAACAGCCCTAGTAGCACAGGCCTGTCGGCTAAGTGCAGGGAGCGAGCCGCAGAGTTCGCAAACTGCCGTGAGTTGGTAAAGTGCCGCATATTTACTTCTTACCGGCACATGAAAAATATGTTTGCAACAAACCTACAGTTCCCCACCGTTAGCTGGCAAACTGCAGCTTATCTGCTTCTAGCCAGCAGGTAAAACAATTTTCGGCAGTTAACCTACTTTTATCCACCACTAAAGGGCCGCAAATTGACTTTAAATCGTCTTCTTAAATTATTAAATATTTTAAATGAAGCTGTTAAAAAGCTAAGCCCACTTTTTATAAAATTATTGGTAATACAGTAATATTTAGAGCTAATTCAATACAAGTTTATCTTTAATCGCGAAAAAGTCTTTTTTAAGCCACTTGTTTTAATTAAGTCGCAAATTACTTAAAAAATAGAAAATTGCGCATTATTTTTACAGCGAGTTTCATAAAAATATTATTTTTAAAAACTTTTAAAAATTAAAATTATTTGTAAAAATTAATTCTTAAATTAATTATATTTTAGTTAGTAACTATATTGATTGAAAAATAATTTTTAAAAAATATTCAGTCAATTTAGACAATATTTTGGTCACTGCGAACTTAAACTCCAAGTATTCGGACACTCGAAAACGTTGAGTTGGCTGCAGATACGGGTTTACGTCAGCGCTGTCAGACGTACCATCAAGAATCCATTTAGGTACCATAAGAATATGGGAGTATAGCTTTAGCCTCTGGTATCGTCCTCGCAAACTTTGTAACGAAAGTTCGTCTGCAATTTCCACACCACGTACACAGCGCACTCAGGCGTTAGAATCTGGCGTTTTATTTTTTTTTTCATTTCGTTAAAATGGCGGAAAAAGCAAATATCTGCCCAAATAGGTTTAAATCGGATTTATTCTCTTATTCTTGGCGGAAATTAGTGTAAATAATTTTATTAACGACAATGGGTTGAAAGATCTTAATACTAGTTTGTTATTAAATAATAATTCCGAAGGTAGTTTTTCTATAATAAATAGTATTTGCTTCAATAATGGCTTTTCATTTCGTTTTCTTTTTAACATTTCTACGCGTAGTTCTTTTTTTGGTCAGCTCCAATTTCAATTACTCAAAAAATAATATGTCAAGGTCGTTTATCATAGATGGCAGGAGTGAGTTACTCGAAATATCGAAGAAGAAGAACTTTCGCCTCAAAGTTTGCGAGGACGGGTATTGAATCGCGGTCCTCCCATATTCTTATGGTACCTAAATGGATTCTTGGTACCATAATTATGGTACAAATCAATAATTTTAGGTAGAAATTTGGGTTGTACCATAATTTTAGCGATTTACCATATGGTACGCTTATTTACAATAATTTTGATAGGCTGTACTATAATTTCAACATTCTTTTAAATTGTATCATTTTCCCAAAAAATTTCGATTTCAATAACAAAGTCATTGCACGCTTTCACTTTCTGGTGTTCTGAACACCGTGTTCAGCCCCGCTTTCTCGTAACGGCTGCAGTAGCTCTGCCCTACAGATCAGAAACGCATTATGTTCGATAGATTAGTTTCAGTATATCTGATACTAGTAGCGATAGTAAAATCGAAAAAATTACACAAACTTTTCACAAACACGAATATTATACTTCCATGAGAAATAACCATATAAAAAACTCGTATTTATTAATTTTATTGTTTCTAAAGTGATTGTATAAAAATTAAGATAACTATCGCTACTCGTATATACTGAAACTCATCTATGGAACATAATGCGTTTCTGATCTGTAGGGCAGAGCACTGCGGCCTGGCATTTCTATCATTTCTTCAAGTTGAAACTGGCGCCGGATATCAAGTTTTTTTCAAAACTCGTTTTTGTCGTCAGCGCGAAAGAACGCTGGCACTGACGTTAGCTTCATTTTCGGCGAATCGCACATTAGCAGGTCGCTACTATAGAAAACAGGAACCCCATCGGATGCGCGCGCAGTCGTTTGTTTTGATATCCGTCGTGTCTGTCGCACGGGCCACGGCCAACTTAGATCTGTTCTCGCTGTACTCGCACAAGAAGGCCCGCCAGCTTGAAACGACTCAATGTTAACGAGCGTATGAGAAATTCACGTTTTACTCGAAAATATTCCGCTTGGGGCGCCAAAATACGGGAGTACCTTCCTAATGCTTTCCTATGGGAAAATATTTTGTAAAGTGGATTACTTTTCCGCACCTTTTTCGTAACTTTACCGATTTACGTCAGTGCCGAGTTTCTTATATGATTTCAGGTAAGTTTCATTAATAAATTCAAGCCTAATATCGTAATTTTCCATCATTTGGTTCGCTCACAATCTATTTTTGAAATCACCGATATTTTTAAGGCGAGGAAGCGTCTCCGCAATCCGCATCGGATTTTAAGCCTTGGAGTCGTTTCGCGCGTATCGAAGGTCCTCTACGGTGCCGCCCAGCTGGAACTTTGTAATTAATTCAACCAAGTAATTTAAACTTTAAAATAAAATTTCATAACTTTTATATTACATTAAATCTCCTAGTTATGTTGTATATTAAATCTCCTTATTGGGTTAAATATTAAATATACTTGTTGTGTTAAATACTAAATCTCTTCGTTGGGTTAAATACTAAATCTCCTTGTTGTGTTAAATACTAAATCTCCTTATTGGGTTAAAAACCGTTAAATACTAAATATCCTTAATTTCACCTAATATATATTATATTTAAAATTTCAAGACTTTTCAAATTATTTAGAGATGTTGTGCATCAAATTGTCCAAAAGAGGGGGAACTAACTGATTTACAATATTTCTAGCCAATATTTCGGTGTGTTGGTGAATTTTGGAACTCTTCTGCAGTTTCAGGAGTGTGTCTTGCCAATTTTTCATCCAAAAACTGGGTTATCTTTTATATATAGAAGTTGGCTATTCAACGACATCTCATCATTTGCGATTGATACCACTTTCTCGTGATGGTTTAATTTTTCCGCTTCTTCTTGAATTTGTTACTCATTATTATGTTGGTCAATTTTCTTGTTTAGTCTCCAAATTGTAGAATTGAGTTTATTTACAGTTTTCTTTAAAAGCCCATCTGATTCTTATTGAGTAATTATTTTTGTCATAAATAAATAAGTACTCTATGGTTTTATTTAATACTTAGATTGAGTGCGCTTCTGGGTTTTCAATGATAGAAACTTTTGAATTGATCATAGTTTTTTCACTGTTTTCGGATATAAATAGAGATAAATCAGATCTCTCTAAGGTTTTAATTGTGTTCTTGTTATCAGTTATCCAAGTAGATGTGATCTTGAGACTTTTTTCCCCTCACTTTTTCTAGACATACTTTTCGACTCAAATCCAATTTATTTTATTTTTTCTTTGGTAAACTATTTTCCTTGCAATGGCTTTAAGCCATTCATTACATAAGATAGGATCATTAGGAATCTCAAGGAAAGACAACCCAGCGGTTTTATTTTTATCTGTAGATTTACAGAACGGTAAACAACAAACTATTACCATTTTAAATGATGTTTATTACGGGTTTTTTATTGAAACATAATAATTGAAGTTAAAAAAAGAGGCCAAACTGTGTTTTATTTACTATTTTATTTACTGTTCTCAGTTTTACATTTTCAAATCTCACGCGCGCGATACGACTCCAAGGCTTAAAATCCGATGAGGAGACGCTTCCTCGCCTTAAAAATATCGGTGATTTCAAAAATAGATTGTGAGCGAACCAAATGATGGAAAATTACGATATTAGGCTTGAATTTATTAATGAAACTTACCTGAAATCATATAAGAAACTCGGCACTGACGTAAATCGGTAAAGTTACGAAAAAGGTGCGGAAAAGTAATCCACTTTACAAAATATTTTCCCATAGGAAAGCATTAGGAAGGTACTCCCGTATTTTGGCGCCCCAAGCGGAATATTTTCGAGTAAAACGTGAATTTCTCATACGCTCGTTAACATTGAGTCGTTTCAAGCTGGCGGGTCTTCTTGTGCGAGTACAGCGAGAACAGATCTAAGTTGGCCGTGCACGGGCATAAATATCGTTTCGTATAGCTATTTTGATTTCATTTATCATTATTATTTTTAAATATTATAATAATTTTGTGATATTTTAGAATTTTAAAGTAGGTGTGCGTTTATTATATTATAAATATGAAAAAAAAACGGGTTTTTAAAGGGTTAAAAATATTTTACGAAAATGTTTTAGGCCTTTGTAATGGAAATAAATAAATATTTTTTCATCGTTCATTGTGTTTTCACGCCCCTCATTATTTTCAAAAATAATTGACATTATGTCATCTGCCACGATATAAGCCGGCTGATAATAATAAATTCAACAAAAAGAAAACATATCCACGTGTTCCGTGGCGTGGTGCAATCACTCTTTTTCACGGAAAAATCTAGTGTACCCCTTTCCACGTATGCTTAATGGATAATTGAGTAGGAATGTAGTGACGTCTGAGACCGAAGCTGAGAGGAGCGTCAAAATGTTCAGGCAAGTTGAAGTCGGTATGAAACGTATTTTCGTCCGAACAGCAGGTCGCCAGCGTCAGCGCGAGTTTAGTCTATTATAATGTGCGATATATTGTCGCCGATGTGAGAAACGTTGGCGCCGATGTGAGAAACGTTGGCGCCGATGTGAGAAACGTTGGCGCCGATGTGAGAAACGTTGTCGCCGATGTGAGAAACGTTGGCGCCGATGTGAGAAACGTTGGCGCCGATGTGAGAAACGTTGGCGGTGCCAGCAACGTTTGATAGATCGAGCAACCGTCCAGTGTGAGACGGGCTTAAGTCCTCTCTTGAGTCTTCTCTTCAACTTACGGCTGAGTCCGTAGAATAAAACACCGATCTGGCAGCCAGCACAGGGGAGCATTCTAGCGTCCGTCGCGTGACTAGCGCCGCATCATCGGTCACTGTTGGCACGGCCAACTTAGAAACTTGCGCAATAGTGGCCAACCCATTCGCCGAAATTCCACGAACAAGCATTTTCCCGCTATAAACTCTAGGCGTTTTTATATTGGCTTCAATGCAAAAACTAATCTTAAAATAATTTTCCGCTAGGGGCGCTCAGAGCCGAAAGATATTTTTGTTCGTAGGTTAACATAGAAACGTCATCGAGTGGGCTGGCCGCTATTGCGCGAGTGTCAAAGTTGGCCGTGCTGTTGGCGGCTGGGCTGGCGCGCCGCTTTTGTAAAAGGCTCTTTTCGTTTTAGAATGACTTCGTCTAATAAAGGTCAGTTTAAACTCCTCAACTTAATTACAAATTTCCAACTTTATCTTGCATCATATTTTAATTATTATAACATTTAATTGTAGTTATCAACATATCCGAAGAATCTAATGATAGTGATGATGATGGCTACACAACTCCAAACAATAATAGCCGGCCCAAGCAGAAGAAACCTCGAAAAAAACGAATGCAAAAGTACCGAAAATAATGGGAATCGAGAGTTTTCTCCGAGGTTAAAACCTGATACTGACTCTACAAAAGCTAAATGTGTTTTTGTTATGACTTGCATCTGCCATTCGCTTGCTTTATGTGCTAGCGAGGCATGTAAACAATTACCTCGGCGCTGTGACGACTAGGCTCGCAATGTGTACAATTTCTTGAAGAACAGTTCTAAGCGACAAGCTGAGCTAAAGCAGTTCCAAGTATTGCTTTATCTAAAAGTCCACAAAATACTGCATCCTTCGCCGACAAGATGGTTATTAGTATGCGGATATGGCTTTACATATTGCCTGGACTCAACTTCGTTGGGGAATTTGGTGATAAACACTTAGCTCTTAAATCACAATGGAAATTTTTCCCGGATTGAAGTATAATAAAATGGTGTATTTACAAGATCGGTTTATCTACGTCAAGGAAGGGGGGAGTTCAGCTGGTACCGTATATTTGAAATGCTATAACAAGAAAAAGTTGAATTGTTCTTCCTGGGCAATTTTGCGAGAGAAACAAACCAATGGGAAAATGGGACTGAGCCTCATAACTATCAAACGTCCACTGACAACGTAAGAGGCATTCGTTTAAGACAGGAATGTCAAACGAGCCCAACAGCAAATTTTTGACGATGCCCACCGTAGAAACGACGTTAGAGACAGAACGTTCCGCACCGTCAGGGGCTCGATGACTAGTCACTAGAGCCAGGACTTGGAATTTCCCTCCCGTTCCAGACAACGTTGAAGGACTGGCTACCATGCTGAATGACGAGTGAGGTTCACGTTTGGTCGTGAACACGAAAAATAATAAATTTTCGTCGACGGAACGTTTACCAAGCCAACTCTTACAAAGCAACTGATGATGATTCATTTTCAAGCTGGCCAACACGCTTTTGGGTTCGTCTTGGCGCTCTTGACAAGGAAGACCAAGGACTCGTACTTTTAGACTGCGTTTGTCAAGAGTATCCGCAACTGGAGCCCGAAGAAATAATGACGCACTTCGAGATGAGACTTCAGTAAAGCTTGCACAATCACTCTCCGCAAGCACGCCTTCCAGGATCTTGGTTTCACTCTGCGCAGGATTTTCGCATTATTTTTCAGCGTACTTAGCGCTAGACGGCTTATCTTCCCCGCTCAGCTTTCTTGCGGGTCCTCATAGTGCAGCACTATTATACATATAATCAAATTCTCAAACATTAATAAATAAATTTAAGGCTATACACGGCAAAGTTCAGCAGCGACAGCCTCTCCTACAGATGTACTGGAAAGGAGTAGAGGACCAGACTCGTCGGGAACCTCGTGTTATCATGTTGTTACCACTTTGGACGGCTGAAGATTTGCCTAACGGTCTCGCTTATGTTAAAGCCAAAATAGCCAGACTTAGCTTGGTTGAGGTTATAGTACCGACTTAGAACATTTCACATTTTAAAATTTGTTTCAGTCGTAAAAGAGATAATTTCTTGTAGTGTTTTCTGGTCCAAATTGAAACTTTAAATAATTTAGCCGATTACATTTAATCCTACTGGTTGGATGTTATTGGTGCCGAGAGGTTTTCTGTGCATAATCGGAAGAAAAGAACGAATAATGATTCTGAAGCCTTCCACTCGCAGTTAAATAAGAGGTTTTCCACCAGACATCTAAACCCATTTCCAGACATAGTTAAGATTAAATGATGATTACCGCTTTTTTTCGACAAATATAGTCACTTTAGACGAACTGAGTTTCATTTAATATAGTTTGGAAAGATATTTTCTTTTGGAAGTGGTAGAAAACCGGGAAATAAGAAGTGGACGGAATTAACCATAACTCCGTATTGACGCGGAAGTAGCTTTTTACTTCTGTTTTCAATGTGTCTGAAGCATTGACTTTTACTCTTTACAGATATAAGTCGAATGACTGCCAGAAATAACATTGGAACATTAACTCTGGGGCAATTGTCGGAACAAGCAAAATAGAAGATGGAGCCTGGTCCCAATCTGGAATTGCACAACGCTCCATCTCAAGATGCCAACCTAGCTAATGGTTTATTTAACATGTTATTTAACTTAATGGGTCGGAGTGTGCAATAACTGGTGGCTTTACCGGGCAGTCGGGGTCCGGCTCTTGTAACCTATAAGGGCTCCGATCAAATGGTCCTATCTCCACCTCCGACTTCGGTCAGGTTTGGGCCGGATACTGAGCTTCGGCTCAGGCTAACGGAGAGGGTCCGTGCAAACTGGCCGCCTCAGGGGATTGGGTAGCCTGCTGTGGGGCGGTGGGCCTCCGTATGAGGGCATGGCGGTCCTGTTTTCCGGCCTTTTGGGGTCACACCGGGATCTCCGGTGCCAGCTGTTACTTGGGTTGTGTGTGCCCATCGTTCCCCTTTAGGAGCTATCTCCAAAGGGTTTGACTCCTTACCTTCGTAGGTAAGGTGTCGACTGGAGTTGCTACAGCATACACTCTTAATCCCACTGCTGTTTGCGAATTGGAAATTGGTCCACCCATTGCTGCACCTTCTGCTGGGTTGAGTGGCTTGCGTCAAAGGTGCGACCATCAGTAGTAGGGTTCTGCTACCCATGCTGGATTTGTCACCTGTCCAGGCTAGGTGGACGCTGGCGTATGGCACTATGATGATAGACCTACGGTGGTATGGTCTTTGTTACTAGGTACACCGGGCTATAAATTCTGACACACTGTCACGTACTGATCTAAATATTTCCAAATATATTCTTTCGCGTTCCAAATCCTGTGGCCATTGCAACAGACCCTGCTCAGAAAGGTCTCACCGCCGCCGCTGCCGCCCAAGTTCCGGAATCCCGATGACGATTTCGGACACCTGGAAGATCCGTTACTCCTAGAGTGACCAGGGCTCCTGTTATAATTGTGGCACCGATTCCATCTCTAAAAGTACTTTCTCGTTGGTCGAGCGAAGAGCTTATCGAAAACCACGAGCGACTACATGTAGGAGGCGTTGATACTTTCGCTTTATGTACAGAAGACGTAGATGAATTTGAAGTTGTATATATCTATAACGGTAGGATATTTAAGGCAGTTAGCTTTACCAGTTCCAATTATTCAATAAACAAATTATTGAGATTCCTTCCAAGCTGATACAATTGAAGATTGAAACAATCGGGAAACTTGTCACCCACACCAATAAACGAAGATAAAACTAATCGGCGACAATATACACCATTCTTAATATTACATAAAGCTTCTTACATTGTGTCATTTAATAAGCGAATAATTTTAAACACTTGACGACAATATACACCATTCTTAATATTACATAAAGCTTCTTACATTGTGTCATTTAATAAGCGAATAATTTAAATACATATAAAAAATCTTCACTTGATTTTTACTTTTTACTTTTATGATTTATGCTCAATTATTTTAACCCTATTATCCCAGTTCATTTAAATGGTTTATAAAAACGGACGTTCTTAAAAAAAGTTAAAGAAGTTTAGAAGGATGGATTTGACTAGTGATTTGCTGTGTAAAGTAATTCTCAATTAGATGAATTTAGACTTAGTACTTTTAATAATTTTCTTGATTTCAATAAACATGTTTACTTTTATAATAAGAGCTAATTATTTTACGCTATTGATCCTATAACCTAAAGTGGTGGGTTCCCATATTTGAAGCAATATTAATAACTATTATACACGCGAAATGGTTGAGCTTTATCGTAGTGGTATTATTTCTTGTACATGTTTAAATTATATGAAACACAATGTTTTTGCATAAGTTATCAGGTTTCAGTTTTTATGCAGACGTTAAAATGAGGAATTATTTAGTGAATCTATTCCTTAAGAATAATAAGAAAAATGAAAAGTAATTAAGTTTACTTAAAATTGGTACTGAAGAACCATTAAAATTAATCTGTTATTTTAGGACATTAGACGGGTATGGCCCACATAAAATGTCAAGATAATACGCCATCTAGAGTACAGCCAAAATGGGATGTTTAGTTTTTTTTATCAGGTTTACATAAGCTGTTTTGGAACCCTTCCACATTTTCCCCACCTCGCAACTCTCTATTTGCAATACTTATAGAGAACGGTCAAGCGTTAACCAGTTAGATAGCCCTATATTGCCCGTTAAAAACTAAAATTGTATGTCGAAAGCCGCATCAAAATATATTAAGCGGTTAATTTTTAATAAAATAAAGAAATTTCGGGAAATTGAAAAGCACGCGTCCACTGCGACACCTGGTGAGAAATCGGTGAGACACTCCTTGCTTCATAAAAATTGAAAAACAATATAAAAGCGTGCGCAGCTGAGGACACGAAAGATTTGTTTTCTTTTTATTTTGCACGCGCGGCGCGTTCCAGATACACGAGACCTAAGCCTAAATTGCGCGATTTCAAAAGTTAGGCTAGTTCGCAAATCGCTCACTAAGGTCGTGCTGCCGCTGGCGATACACCTTAAGATGGCGGCGAAAATTAAAACCCAAACACTGGGAGTTTTTTGCGTATCAACTTTTTGGGCCAAAAACTATTTTTACAAGAACAAATCTTTTGATATGCAAATGAGGCGACATTTGGAAAAGCTTGGCCATTCCCCTTTTAGTAAGTTTCAGTAGATGTTACGAAATAAACATATTTAAAAAAAACCAATTAATTACTACCGGGGCCAATACATAGATGCAGACGCCATCTAGGATTAAGTCGAAGAAAATCTCGTTTGCGACAGTAGGTTTTCTGTCCCCCTCCCCGAAATCTCTAATGTAGGATGATTCCCCTATTTACGAATCTTTGTCGACCTTCTGGGCTACTCATAAAGGTTTTAATTTCTTATTAAATTCGGTATAATCATAAGTAAAATATCCGTATAAGTATGACACTAAGTAAGAGTAAAATAGCTTGTCGTGGAGTATTTACGTAATCGGAAGTTTTGAAAAAAGAAACACCGTTCTTTCTTGAAAGCAATATAATATTTGATTAAACAAAGTTGGTACGAAGAACATTTTTAGAAAGAAAATTTGTAAAAGAAAATTTGTAAAAGAAAATTTGTAAAAGAAAATTTGTAAAAGAAAATTTGTAAAAGAAAATTTGTAAAAGAAAATTTGTAAAAGAAAATTTGTAAAAGAAAACTTGTAAAAGAAAACTTGTAAAAGAAAATTTTTAAAAGAAAATTTGTAAAAGAAAATTTGTAAAAGAAAATTTGTAAAAGAAAATTTGTAAAAGAAAATTTTTAAAAGAAAATTTGTAAAAGAAAATTTTTAAAAGAAAATTTGTAAGAGAAAATTTGTAAAAGAAAATTTGTAAAAGAAAATTTGTAAAAGAAAATTTGTAAAAGAAAATTTGTAAAAGAAAATTTGTAAAAGAAAATTTGTAAAAGAAAATTTGTAAAAGAAAATTTTTAAAAGAAAATTTGTAAAAGAAAATTTTTAAAAGAAAATTTGTAAAAGAAAATTTGTAAAAGAAAATTTGTAAAAGAAAATTTGTAAAAGAAAATTTGTAAAAGAAAATTTTTAAAAGAAAATTTGTAAAAGAAAATTTTTAAAAGAAAATTTGTAAGAGAAAATTTTTAAAAGAAAATTTGTAAGAGAAAATTTGTAAAAGAAAATTTTTAAAAGAAAATTTGTAAAAGAAAATTTTTAAAAGAAAATTTGTAAAAGAAAATTTGTAAAAGAAAATTTGTAAAAGAAAATTTTTAAAAGAAAATTTGTAAGAGAAAATTTGTAAAAGAAAATTTGTAAAAGAAAATTTGTAAAAGAAAATTTGTAAAAGAAAATTTGTAAAAGAAAATTTGTAAAAGAAAATTTGTAAAAGAAAATTTGTAAAAGTAAATTTGAAAATAAAATATATATATTTTGCAGAAATATACTTTTGCAGAAATATATTTTGCAGAAATAAAATTTGTAGTAAAAATAACGAGTAGCTTTGACTATTATATAATTTTACCATTTATCCCGGCTAATCAACACCCATTTTTTACACACAATCGCGGTACGTTAGTGGTACAAAGGCGATACTGTTCATTTCTGAGCTACGATTTCGGTTGCATTAAGAAATTTTAATTTTAAGTGAGATTCCGGGACAATTCGCGGGACCCCACAACCCGCGTACGCACTATTGTCATGTTTGAATTTCGTGCCAATTGATAAAGGCGTAGAAATTAATTTAAATTAACGTGTTCACGTTTCGCTACCTTATTTCCAGAACCAGGTAACTCGAAAAATTAGTTTTGCCTAAAATTTAGTTCAAATTAAAGTGATCACGTTTCGCTACCTTAATTCCAAAACCAGGTAACTCGAAAAATTAGATTTCGATAAAATTCTTCTGGGGTTTAAAAGTTAAAGTACAAAATAATTGGATATTTGTTCAAATGTAAATTTAATATTGGAAATATAGTTAATACATCGGGGGGATTGGGTATACTTAAATGTCCGGGACAACTTGTTAACTGTAGCTATCATTTTGAGTTCAATGATATTAAAAAATATAAAAATCAATTTTTTTACCCCGACTATTATCTTACTCCAAAAAATTGGTTGCGCATGACCCTGGAGCCAAAATGTATTCAACATTAAATAACATTCTGTGTCGCAATGATTTAGGCTAGTGCTTCTCTGATTTTATTAACACCAAGATTTTCTCCGTTGTATCAAAATCAGCTTTGTTCAGTTTTTAAACCACCCGCAAATTAACTTAATTAAAATTGGTATTTATCCGATATAGCAGAGGATAATATAAACGTTTTAAAAACCTTTACGCGGGGCAATGCTTTTTCGAAAAGTTGCTTTAACCTTATTATCAAATAGCTCACGATTACCTACATGAGTAGAAGGAAAGTAAGGGCGAGGCTCCGATCCTAGGATCGAGGATCGAGGATCCAGGATTTAAGGGGTGAAATGGGGGTAAAATCGTCGAAAAGTCAATGTATTTAGGGTATTTCTCGTGACGATTCGTTTTCTCATATATCAACATATTATGTCCCGGCCAAATTGTTTATTTATCTACGCTTATCTCGAGTGACACTTGAACGTATATCTTATCGCGTTTTATCATACGGAATAAGATGAAATGATGTAAAAAGTGATAACCTGGGAGATAGCGCGCGGATTACCCGGGGGACGCGGTTAATTTGAATTTAAGAGTGTTTTGACGTCATAGAATATTCGTTGTTAAAGTAGAATGAAAATATTTTTAAACTTCATTTTAATATCATTGTAGTACGCTTGGCACTTGAACCTATCTCACGAGTATTTCTTAAAACGAATATCTCGATCGCGTTTTATCGTACGAAATAAGTTGAAATTATGTAAGTTGTATGATACTTGATAACCTAGGCGGGAAGATAGTGTTCGCGCGCGCGTGCGCGGATTACCTGGGAGGAGCGGATTACCTGGGAGGCGCGGATTGCCCGGGGAGCGCGGTTAATTTGAATTTAAAACATGGATTTCGTCTCCGAAATAATTCATGTACCCAAAATTGGACCGTAAGTTTTTTTCTTTTTAGGGGAAGCTCTATGGGAGTTTAATATTACAATAAAGCTAATAAGTCCAGTTTGGGGTACTTTTGGTTCGAAATGGGGTACATAGGGCCGAAAATGGTGACTTTGGTCGTTTTTAGGGTACTTTTGGTCTATTTTGGTCCATTTTTGGGTACATCAGAAAAGCAGTTGGAAAAACGAAGAGCCTTATTTTTTTTTCCACCCATCCCCAAACTCTAAAAATTTATTGCTATAATTTATTTATCGCTTCCGTAGGTATAAAATAAGATAAAAACCACTTACCTATATTTTAATTTCGGTAAATTAAAAATACTTAATTAATGTACTAAGTTACGTTTAAAAGAACCATTTGTAACAATTCCAATATGTAAATATAGGTAAAAGGATTGAAAAAATACTTAAAGTAAGTGGTTTTACTGATAAACTCTAATGGAATTTAACTTTAAAGGGTATCTTAGATTATTGTTTTTAATTTTATTCAAGTTGAAAACGTATTAAGAGTCCTTCAAAGTACTATAAAAGGATTTTATTTACGAACTAAATTCATATTTTCTTCAAACTTTCAATTCGCTTTTATTACTATTTAAATACGGTAAAATAGAATTCTAATACACAAATATAGTCAGAAAGATACTATCAAACACTAAAATTAAAATTAAATGAAATTTGTGTGGATAAGATTTGTAAATATAATTTTGAAAATAATTACTTTCACGCTTTATTTAAGTCAAGCAATTACATTTTTTTAAAATGAATGAAGTTAAACAATATAAAAATTTGTAAATATTGTAAATACTTTTAGACAATAAAGAAATTAAGAAATGTTTTTAATTAAAATATCTTTTATTTTCTACAATAGTTATCTTTTATTACTATAAATATTCCAATATTAAATGGGAACCACGTATGCGTAACAATTTCAATATGTAAATATAGATATAAAAAATACTATAAAAAATACTATAAAAACAATTACCTATATTTTAAATACGGTAAAATATAAATACATTTCCGATATGTAAATAGGTAGAATAACACTATGAAAAATTCCTTTTTCTACTTTTAATACGACAACACACAACTCTGATACGCAAATATATACAGAAAATATTAAAGAAAAAACAATTTTCCGATACACAAATATAGATAAAGAAATACTATAAAATGTAAAAAGGTAGAAAAATACTACACATTAACCATTATAAATTTAAGCTTACAACATCCTTCACGTATAGAGCATAACATATATGTTCAGAGTTAACTTGTTTCCTCGTTATCTTTATCTCATATGTTTTAAATAGCGTATGGAATAAGTTAAGAATGTACTGAAATGGTGTATGTTAAAACCTCGTATAATAAAGAGTAAAACATAAGTTCAGAGTCGGCTTGATTACTAAAGCGAATAACACAGAGACGTTTCCGGTGTAGTCACGTAGGAAGAAAAATACTACAACAATATCTATACTCTACATTCAACATGTTAAAATATATTTCCGAAATGCCAATATAGGTAGTAAAATACTACAAAATCTCTATACTCTACCTTCAATACGTTAAATTACATTACGATATGTAAATATAGGAGGAAAAATACTACAAAAGCCTCTTTTCTTGTCGTTCAATATGTTAAAATAGATTTCTGAAATGCAAATATAGGTAGTAAAAATGATATGCCTCCGATCGAATCGTTCATTTTTTCCCCTATTTATTTAAATATAAGTATTTAAATTAGAATTGCTTTTAGTCTTCGGCAGTCGATTAATTTTTATCCATGAATAAAATAAGCTCGGCTATATTTAAATAATATTTATTTAAATAACCAATAGTTGAATAAAAATTGTTAAATGTTTAAATAATCGAAAGTGAATAAGCCTATTATTTAAATAAAACAAACAATTATTTAAATAAGTACCACTTTTATTCAAATAAATGCTTGGTTACGTAAAAAACATAATTAAATAAGTTAAAATGATATTCTTTTTACCAACGTTTTTTAAATAAATCGGAAAAATTGTGGATAATGAATAAACAATTCCGAACACTAATTGCTTCATTAAATTATGCATTTGTTCTTTAAACAATACCTGAATTTGAAATTATATAACATAAAAAAAAATAGTTTACATTTCAATACATTTGAAGAAGCGAGTGAAATAGTGGAAAAGTACAATGAGACGTGGCTATAACCATACAAAACCTTATTTTTATTTTCTATATACAAATATACCACCATAAAACACAATCATTTATTTATTTATTTATTAATACAAATATCTGAAGTCACTCTTACTGTATGTTTAAAACAATAACAATGGATTTTATAGGTAAAATAAAATTTATTCACATATTTTCAAGCAATTAACAAGATTTTCTAAATTTTCTGAATCTTCGGCGGGAGTTTCCATACCGTTATTTTGAATGATTTGATTATTCTCCCAATATTCTTGATAATATACCAGAGCTTCCAGCTGTTCATCATACGGCATTTTTAAATCGGGTGGAAAAACATCAAGAGTTTTTTGGCCGCTGTTAGCTCGGACGCTGTTTCCATATTTTTAATCTTATCACCTTTGGACGGCTTTTGACATCTGACAATCAGTGGCGGCGCTAGGGGGTAGGCCAGGTAGGCCACTGCCTACCTTAAAATTTTGAGGGGCCCCAAAATCACCCTATAAGGGGCCCCAAATTGATCTAGAAAAGGTCTCAAAATTGTCCCAAGAGAGAAAATTATTTATAAATAACAATGAAACAATTGTCGATAATGTATTTAGAAATTTTTTAGGTATCTCCTAGTAAATAAAACCAGTTCTGTTATATTTGGACTCGTTTTACTGTTGTTAGAACTTTTTTGTTCGTCATGTACATCACTACTTTATTTTATTGAAGCATTTCGTTGAGAAAAGGGGGGTCCCAGGTCGGGGGATCATTTATTTGGTTTGCCTACCCTCGCGAAAATTCCTGGCGCCGCCACTGCTGACAATAAACTCGTTTAGATAATCAATAATTTGATCATCTATAGCTTCATCTTCAGCTATATAAGGCAAATGTTCACTTGCCGAACAATCGCACACTTCATCATCCGATGATTCATTTATTTTATTACAAGATAAATGACTTAGTAAATGAACTTTAAGTCCTCTCGTGGTTAGGTATATTTTCTCACATATCCAGCATTTAACCCTAAACGGGTACCATCCACAGATATCATTAAAATAGTGATTGCGTCACGGTGGATCAAAATAACATGACTTAGTGCTGAGCGAATCACACTTCATCTCCGGTTTTCCCATGAAGAGTTTCACATTTTTGTCTAAATCTTTCACTAAAATTTTATTTTTTAAAGAGCCTGTATGCGGAGACGTCTGGCGTTTACCCATCGCGTTCGGCTTACGGAAATCTGGTTTCCCCTCAACTGTTTCCTTAAGTACCGAAAATCTAAGCACCTGCTTCGTCACGTTCATGTCTACTGGTGTTGCGTCTCCCATTATGCTGCTGCTACTGTTACTTTCACTCGATAGAAGGGAAAGAATGAATAAATTTAATGAGGATTCGCGGCTTTTTATACTAAAAACCTAAATCACTTGAGAGGACAATCGTTCCCTTGAAAACTTTCCAATTAAATTAATTAATTTATCACCAAATGGTGAAATCATGGCTTAAGTGGATTTCTTTTTAAAGAATATTAAGTATTTTAAATAGCTCCAATGTCTTCGTCGAATGGTGGAATCGCGGTTTAAGTGGATTTCTTTTTAAAGAATATTAAGTATTTTAAATAGCTCCAATGTCTTCGTCGAATGGTGGAATCGCGGTTTAAGTGGATTTCTTTTTAAAGAATATTAAGTATTTTAAATAGCTCCAATGTCTTCGTCGAATGGTGGAATCGCGGTTTAAGTGGATTTCTTTTTAAAGAATATTAAGTATTTTAAATAGCCCCAATGTCTTCGTCGAATGGTGGAATCGCGGTTTAAGTGGATTTCTTTTTAAAGAATATTAAGTATATTAAATAGCCCCAATGTCTTCGTCGAATGGTGGAATCGCGGTTTAAGTGGATTTCTTTTTAAAGAATATTAAGTATATTAAATAGCTCCAATGTCTTCGTCGAATGGTGGAATCGCGGTTTAAGTGGATTTCTTTTTAAAGAATATTAAGTATTTTAAATAGCCCCAATGTCTTCGTCGAATGGTGGAATCGCGGTTTAAGTGGATTTCTTTTTAAAGAATATTAAGTATATTAAATAGCCCCAATGTCTTCGTCGAATGGTGGAATCGCGGTTTAAGTGGATTTCTTTTTTAAATATGAAAGTGGATTTCTTTTTAAAGAATATTAAGTATTTTAAATGGTTTCAATGTCTTCGTCAAATGGTGGAATCACGGTAAGTTTGCATATTTGTAAAAAAAAAAACTAAAAAAGTAATTGAAATTACTGTTAATTTTACTTGCAATAGTATAATACTAAACCAAATGTATAATTTATATTTTATTTTATTTAATAAATTTAAACTATAATACTAAACTTTTTCAAAAAAAACTTTTACAAACAAAATTTAAAATACACATTTTTAAAATTTAACTACACCAGCTCAAGTCAGCTAGCGACTTTTTTTTTAAGTAACTACTAACTAAAATTAAAATCAAAGGATCTGCTATATTTTTCATGCTTTGAAAACATTTCATTCAAATCTCGAGTTTTTAAATATATGTAAAACACGAAGGAGCAGATCTTTTATCACAAATTTTCAAAAATTATATTTAATTTAGTTTATAATAATATAGGGAACTCAAAAATTAAAAAAAACGAAAAATCAAAAAAATTACTTACTTCAACCTTTCTCCCAGTTATTAGTTTCGTTTTAAACTTGGTTTACGTTTTAGTTTTACTTTGCTATTCTAGAAAATTCCTAAATTCCATTAGATTTTATCAGTAAAACCACTTACTTTAAGTATTTTTAATCCGTTCGGTCTAATAGTAGATTACGCACCTATAATCCATGATGTTTTCATTTAAATTCAAATTATAACGAATTGAAAGTTTGATGAAAATATTAATTTAGTTTGTAAATGAAATCCTTTTATAGTACTCTGAAGGGCTCTTAATACGTTTTGAACTTCCAAAACAAATTAATGTACTAAGTTACGTTTAAAAGAACCTTTTGTAACAATTCCAATATATATATATATATATATATAAAAAACCGTGATAAATAGTAAAACCCACTTATTTTTCAATAAATACATTTCAGATACAAAAATTAATTAAATAAAAGTATTTAAATAAGAATTGCTTCACTAAATTATGCATTTGTACTTTAAATAATACCTGATTTTGAAATTATATTAGAATAATTATATTGTTAAACTTCTTTCATTTTTAAAAATGTAGTAGAAAATGAAAGATATTTTAATTAAAACATTTCTTAATTTCTGTATTACCTAAAAATATTTACAATATTTACAAATTTTTATATTGTTTAACTTCTTTCATTTTTAAAAATGTAATTGCTTGACTTAAATAAAGCGTGAAAATTATTAGTTTCAAATGATATTTACAAATCTTATCAACTCTAAAGTCCATTTTTCAGGTATTAGTAAGTATTTCATACAAACTAACTTCTAAAATATGGATTTAGTTCGTAAATAAAATTCTTTTAAATTAATTTGAAGGACTCTTTATACGTTTTGAACGTTTTGAACTTCTAAAATAAATTAATGTACTAAGTTACGTTTAAAAGAACCTTTTATAACAATTCCAATATATATATATATATATATATATATATATATATATATATATATATATATATATATATATATATATATATAAAAATAACCGTGATAAATAGTAAAACCCACTTATTTTCCAATAAATAGATTTCAGATACACAAATTAAATAAATAAAAGTATTTAAATAAGAATTGCTTCACTAAATTATGCATTTGTACTTTAAATAATACCTGAATTTGAAATTATATTAGAATAATTATATTGTTTAACGTCTTTCATTTTTAAAAATGTAGTAGAAAATGAAAGATATTTTAATTAAAACATTTCTTAATTTCTTTATTACCAAAAAATGGTTTACGTTTTAGTTTTACTTTGCTATTCTAGAAAATTCCAAAATTACTTTAGAGTTTATCAGTAAAACCACTTACTTTAAGTATTTTTAATCCGTTCGGTCTAATAGTAGATTACGCACCCATAATCCATGATGTTTTCATTTAAATTCAAATTATAACGAATTGAAAGTTTGAAGAAAATATTAATTTAGTTTGTAAATGAAATCCTTTTATAATACTCTGAAGGGCTCTTAATACGTTTTGAACTTCCAAAATAAATTAATGTACTAAGTTACGTTTAAAAGAACCTTTTGTAACAATTCCAATATATATATATAAATAGTAAAACCCACTTATTTTTCAATAAATACATTTCAGATACACAAATTAATTAAATAAAAGTAAAACTTATTCCACACGCTATTTAAAACATATGAGATAAAGATAACGAGGAAACAAGTTAACTCTGAACATATATGTTATGCTCTATACGTGAAGGATGTTGTAAGCTTAAATTTATAATGGTTAATGTGTAGTATTTTTCTACCTTTTTACATTTTATAGTATTTCTTTATCTATATTTGTGTATCGGAAAATTGTTTTTTTTTTAAATATTTTCTGTATATATTTGCGTATCAGAGTTGTGTGTTGTCGTATTAAAAATAGTATCTTTCTGACTATATTTGTGTATTATAATTCTATTTTACCGTATTTAAATAGTAATAAAAGCGAATTGAAAGTTTGAAGAAAATATGAATTTAGTTCGTAAATAAAATCCTTTTATAGTACTTTGAAGGACTCTTAATACGTTTTCAACTTGAATAAAATTAAAAACAATAATCTAAGATACCCTTTAAAAATAAATTCCATTAGAGTTTATCAGTAAAACCACTTACTTTAAGTATTTTTTCAATCCTTTTACCTATATTTACATATTGGAATTGTTACAAATGGTTCTTTTAAACGTAACTTAGTACATTAATTAAGTATTTTTAATTTACCGAAATTAAAATATAGGTAAGTGGTTTTTATCTTATTTTATACCTACGGAAGCGATAAATAAATTATAGCAATAAATTTTTAGAGTTTGGGGATGGGTGGAAAAAAAAATAAGGCTCTTCGTTTTTCCAACTGCTTTTCTGATGTACCCAAAAATGGACCAAAATAGACCAAAAGTACCCTAAAAACGACCAAAGTCACCATTTTCGGCCCTATGTACCCCATTTCGAACCAAAAGTACCCCAAACTGGACTTATTAGCTTTATTGTAATATTAAACTCCCATAGAGCTTCCCCTAAAAAGAAAAAAAACTTACGGTCCAATTTTGGGTACATGAATTATTTCGGAGACGAAATCCATGTTTTAAATTCAAATTAACCGCGCTCCCCGGGCAATCCGCGCCTCCCAGGTAATCCGCGCCTCCCAGGTAATCCACACACGCGCGCGCGAACACTATCTTCCCGCCTAGGTTATCAAGTATCACACAACTTACATAATTTCAACTTATTTCGTACGATAAAACGCGATCGAGATATTCGTTTTAAGAAATACTCGTGAGATAGGTTCAAGTGCCAAGCGTACTACAATGATATTAAAATGAAGTTTAAAAATATTTTCATTCTACTTTAACAACGAATATTCCATGACGTCAAAACACTCTTAAATTCAAATTAACCGCGTCCCCCGGGTAATCCGCGCGCTATCTCCCAGGTTATCACTTTTTACATCATTTCATCTTATTCCGTATGATAAAACGCGATAAGATATACGTTCAAGTGTCACTCGAGATAAGCGTAGATAAATGAACAAGTTGGCCGGGACATAATATGTTGATATATGAGAAAACGAATCGTCGCGAGAAATACCCTAAATACATTGACTTTTCGATGATTTTACCCCCATTTCACCCCTTAAATCCTGGATCCTGGATCCTCGATCCTCGATCCTAGGATCGGAGCCTCGCCCTTACTTTCCTTCTTCTTACATGAATATAATTTTTCACATTTTAAACTATAAAGGTTCTAAGTCATGACGAAGTTCGAATTGGAAAACTTAACTCTATGATCCGAGATTTTTAAGTCTTGATTTGAGCCTACGACCACCTGAAAAATAAATACACGTACCATATTTCTTTTATGTTTAACGTCAAATGAAATCTAGTGGCATTGAAAATTTCGAAGCTTTGGGTTGAGCGTCGCGCCTTTAAGCTTGCGAGTTTAAATTAAGTATAACGCAAGTTTTTCCCGTCGACACTCTCACCAGCCGTTACAAGGACAATGTAAACAGTGTGTTGCACGTCCTAGCTCTTTGTATTAATAACGAATCGCTGCATTGGTTGGATTTCTTAACCGAAATGTAAACAATACACATTTAAATGGGAAAATTTGGATTGAAATTGAAGTTCTGTGTTCATAATAAATAGTTTAATAATGCCACCTTCCATATTTTCGATATTTCAGCATTTAGCAATGGGAATCTTTGAGAATAGTTTCGCCACTAGTGGCATGACCGAACAAGAGGTTCTTTAAGCAGACAACGAAAGATTTTATTTTCTAAGACCACCTCGGCCACGTTACAAAATTTTGAGACTATTGCTTAACATATATCAAAAATAATTTGAATCGGTAAATTCTAAAGTAAAAACGTTTTTAAAGAAATAAATTTTATAATAAAAATTTCAGTATAAATTTAGATAACAACGATATAAAGTACTAGCCACTTTTCACGCAAGGCCTGCATGAATGACCACATCCATTAGAACAGCAATTCTGATTGGTAGGACAAGAATCTGTATTTCCCCCGCATTCTTCGACGCACAATCCAAAAGTTCCTTCCTGAACCGCTGGACAAACGCAAGTACTACCTTCGTTTACTATCAAAATGGACAAGCAAATAAAACAAAACAAGTTTTAAAATTTCTGTAAAAATAAGGCGTAAATTATATTTGCGCTCTCTGTATTCTTATTAAACGAATTTTGGAGCCCCACAAAGAAAATTAAAGTGCCGTTATTTGTGCCAGGTTTTTGTGTAGCACTGTCGGCAAACAGAAACTAATCTCAGTTTATGTAAGATGGAATCTATAGACGAAGTACTTAGTCTTTTGCATTATATTTTTGAGCTGCTATAAAAACCGATACGTTTGTTAAATAAAATATTTTTTTTGTTCTTAGCTATTGAGATTATATTTTTCCTTGAATTATCAGAAACACAGAAAGACCAACTGTTTGAATACTTAAAATTGAAGGATAACTATAAAACTTAAAGATAATTCTTGAAAAAACCCAATTTGTTCATTGCATATTATCTTTCGCGTCACTTTTTGTAGCATAAGAGGTCATTCTTACTGAAACATTGAGGTAGTAGAATTAAAAATTATACTAACTTCAAATAATAAGTTTTGAGAAAATCTTAATAAATTGGAAAAAAAAATGTTAGAACATTTTCTTTGTAAATGTAACTTTTTTCCGTATAATAAGAAATATATATAACGGAAAGGATGAAATGAAAACACAAGACCAATTTCAAAACGATTTACGAAATAATAAGATTTAAATTTATGTTAAACACAGGCAGTTTAGGTCTGGTTTTTCCTAAAGCCAAAATGACACGGCAGTGAGCATAAACAAAGCGTTTACGATATTAAAATCTATGCTTTATCGTTTTTTCATAATATAATGTTTATTAAAACAGAAGAGTCCAATAAAAGGAAGTTTAAGGTTTAAATATATTTACCATGGACCAGTATCAACAACATCGAAAGAAAAATTATTTTAGAGTTCATTTTCTTCTTATGTCTTCAAACGATTAAAGCTAGCAGGCAAACGTTAACGTTAACGCTCTCGAGTGAAACACTTTCGAAACAGAAGCGACCTCCTTTTGAAGCTTTACTTTTTATTGTGATTGCAAAACATTCCCGTGAAATACTTTACAAAAAAACCCGACGTGCTTTACAAGTTTTCCTTTAACCGCGATTTCATTCCGAGTGAAATCATTCGAGGGAAATTCATCAGTAAACGTAGTACGATACTCTTCACAAGTTTTCCTTCTATAGCGGTATTACCCCGAATGAAATCGCGAGATGAGGTAGAATAGATTGGTTTTTCAAATCTGTTAGAACTGCAGTGGCTACATGCAGTTACTATTTTGTTTAACTTATCCTCAATAATTTTGTGTCAAACGGAATGTCGTGACTAGCTATAGCCCCATTGCTATACTAGACAAGTTGTCACTGACTTTTTAATACACACAATCCCCCGATGTGTTAAATATATTTTCAATCTTTAATATAAATTTGAATAAGTTTTCAATCACCATTAACTTAATAAGCGTACTATCACTCAAAAGGAATTTTGCCGAAAATTATCGTTTTTCTTAACCACCCTGTACATTATAAATGGCATAACACACGAATCATTAACAATGAAAGAATAGTTTGATTTAAACGAATAATACATGATAACGCTTTATTTATCACCCTGTCCATTACTAATGAACCATATTTCACTCACCCTCTTCAACATAATAAGCGTACTAAAACAACCTATGTGTTAATTTCACCAAAATTAGTGCTTTATAACCATCTTGTAGAATATAACACAATAGCCCTGTCCTTCGACATAATCAGGGCACTATAATCCTTTACACCGAAGAAATTCTTACCATTTAAAAACCAATTACAACGCATTATCAATTACTTTGTCCATAAGGAATAATATTTTAATCAGCCTGTACAATAACAATCAGCGAGGCTAATACCCAAGGCACCACCTTAGGCACAAGTCATCTAACAACCTTTAATGCCTTAAACAGGTGGCTGGGTGACAATGCGTTGGAGGGTGGCGGCAAGCCCTTCATGCCACGTGAGCCAACAGATCCCTACACTAGCTACAAGTTTTTATGGAAAGGGAAAAGCGAAGAACTCGGGGAAAAACCCCTTAAACCAGCGAGGAAAGAGTTTTCACCCATGAATGTTATATTTTTGAATAGCTGTGGTTTACATATAACCTAGAGTTGCAAATACGTTGCTTAATTTTAATTCTAAGTGAGGTTTTTTGAGCAGCGTATACACTCTTTTTTTGGGAATTTTGCTGGGAACGTTCATGTTGAGTTTACCCCCTTAACCCCTATTTTCCATATTCTGGGACCAAAGACCCGAGCCTAGACCCCACCGGTGGTTCCAGGTAATGGCCGACTAGCGGGCGGCCAAAAAGAGGGGTCGAAAAGACCGCCAAAAAAAGTGTAAACGGACCCCCGCAATTTCCAACATTGTAAATCCACGTGTTTAGAGTGGTCTACGCACCGGTTTCCCTCTAGCGTTTTTCAAGGCCGTTCAGAGTGCGCCGCGTTTTCAACGAATGACCAGAAGTAACAATTAAGTATGACACTGATCGACCTAGTCTTCGGCGTATGACCAGAAGCAATAAGTGTGACACTCAACGTAACAAATAAGTGTGATCAGAAGTAACAAATAATTTAGAAACTGATCGAACTAGTCTTTGTCGTATAACCAGAAGAAATAAGTGTGACACTCAACGGCTGACTAGTAGTAACAAAAGTAAATAGACATAAACAGAAAGTCTTGCACATACGCCTTTCTCCAGCTTCGCCAATGGTTTTCATGAAATCTGAGATGCAAACCCCTAATTCTACCCACCCTGAAAAATGCAACCAATCACAATGCTTCTGCATGTTTGATATTTAACGCGGGAATTTGTGAAAGTAGTGACTCGCGATACTAACGACCCTGGCGGGAATTGTTATAAGCTTTGGTTTGTTCAGTCTGCTAATAAATTCTTCCTGGTCTGCTCTTCTACAAATCTGTCTTTTATAGTTTGATTCGCAATGCCGCGGAAAAAATCTCCAGAACAATTGGCGCTAATGCCAAAGCACCAAACTAGTCAGTGTAATTTCTATATTAAGGAATCGTTTACGGTTGGAGTACAAACTGAGCTATTTAGTATAGATATTTCTTTACAAAATAAACAGTTAGACCAAGGCTTAGGAACAGTAGTAGCTGAGCTTGAACCTAAATCTCCCATTGCCAATGCCGTAGATAACGTTAGTTGTAATAGTACTGGAACAAATACAGAAATAAGTAGAAGGAAAGTAAGGGTGTGGCATCGATCCCGGGGTCGGGGTCAGGTTCGGGATCGGGGTCCGGGATTTAAGGGGTGAAATGAGGGTAAAATCGTCGAAAAGTCAATGTATTTAAGGTATTTCTCGCGACGATTTGTTTTTTCGTATATCGACATATTGTGTCAGGCCAACTTGTTCATTTTTCTACGCTTATCTCGAAAGATACTTGAACGTATATCTTATCAAGTTTTATCGTACGGAATAAGTTGAAATGATGTAAAAGTTGATAACCTAGGCGGCGCGTGCGCAGATTACCCCGGGGGACGCGGTTAATTTGAATTTAAGAGTGTTTTGACGTCATTGAATATTCGTTGTTAAAGTAGAATGGAAATATTTTTAAACTTCATTTTAATATCATTGTAGTACGCTTGGCACTTGAACCAATCTCACGAGTATTTCTTAAAATGAATATCTCGATCGCGTTTTATCGTACGAAATAAGTGGAAATTATGTAAGTTGTATGATTAATAACCTAGGCAGGAAGATAGCGCGCGCGTGCGCGGATTACCTGGGAGGCGCGGATTGCCCGGGCGCGCGGTTAATTTGAATTTAAAACATGGATTCCCTCTCCGAAATAATTCATGTACCCAAACTTGGACCGCAAGTTTTTTTTTCTTTTTAGGGGAATCTCTATGGGAGTTTAACATTACAATAAAGCTAATAGGTCCAGTTTGGGGTACTTTTGGTCCGAAATGGGGTACATAGGGCCGAAAATGGTGACTTTGGTCGTTTTAAGGGTACTTTTGGTAATTTGGTCCATTTTTGGGTACATCAGAAAAGCAGTTGGAAAAACGAAGAGCCTTTTTTTTCCACCCATCTCCAAACTCCAAAAATGTATTGCTTTAATTTATTTATCCCTTCCGTAGGTATAAAATAAGATAAAAACCACTTACCTATATTTTAATTACGGTAAATTAAAAATACTTAATTAGTGTACTAAGTTACGTTTAAAAGAACCTTTTGTAACAATTCCAATATGTAAATATAGGTAAGAGACAAGGCTACCATCTATAGAAGCGTTTTACAGTTCATTTAAAAATCTATTTTTTTTTAAATCATCATCTCGTTCGTAATTGCCTTTCTATCTCTTCAATTTTAAAAGTATCCTAATTAATTCTATATTTTTAACATTAACAAGTCTCCAAATTATACCAACTTTTAACCAATTTTCCCCAATTGTACTAATTTTTAACAGAATTTCCTAAATTATTCTAATTTTACCATAAGCCAACTTAATTTCAAAACTATGGTCTATTTATGAAAATTGAGTTTTGTACGTATTTTGAATCGTTTCATTTTTATCCCTAAAATTGGTGATTTGTAGGAAATTTATATTATTTTTATTGGCTTTACGATATTTCAAGTTAATTTATAAAATTTATAAATGAGTTTAATTAAATTAATAATTAAGTTTCGTTCGTATATTGAATCGGTATTTATTTATAATAATTTTTTTCACCTAGATTAATTTTTTATCTCCCACACTCTCGATCTAGCTCCCTACTATACGTGTCCATTTATAATATCAAAATTGAACCGTCATGAATAATCCATATAAACGTAAAAGACGCGGGCGTCTTGAAGTCCAAGTTTCGTTTCCACTGAAATAGAAACAACAAGAGGAAAGGGTCTTTCTAGTGACCTAACATTTAACATTGCTGGACGTTTTATATTTATTGTGTTCTGTTACTTATAGTCATATGGATTTCCATTCATTCGAGGAAGTTAGTGAAATAGTGGAAGAGTATAATAGGACGTGGTTAGATATGCAAGAAATAAAAGAACATTTGGACGAAATAAAAAAGCATTTAAAAAAGTGGAAATTGAAGTTAGAAGAAGCTTGTCAAAGGGAAATTGTACTGAGAAATAAAGTTAAAGATATAAAAACAAATACAATTGGATTGAAAATATTGCAAGATAGTTGGAAGGGAGCAGAGAAGTAAAGGGATAATATTGTATGTCATTTATTGGCTTAAGACCTGTTAAATAAAATATGAAATAAAATAAAATATAAAATAAAATATGAAATAAAATAATATATTTCCCGGGGGACGCGGTTAATTTAAATTTAAGAGTGTTTTGACGTCATGGAATATTCATTGTTAAAGTGGAATGGAAATATTTTTAAACTTCATTTTATTATGTCGAGTGATTCAATACTTTAAAGAGATAAACTGTTATATAAGACGCGTGTGGCATTGGGTAGTGGGGGTTTTTCCGGGAACTTTCCCGCATACGAGCGCGTTTACCGCGTATATTTCCGTATAAGGGCGTTTTCCGCGTAGTTTTTCCGCGAATGAGCACGTTTTTCGACACCGGCGCGTTTTCACGTAGTTTTCTGCATTGGGGATCTTGTTTCTTGGTATGTTGATGAAAACTCAGAAAAATTTGAGATATACTAATAAAATATTACTCTGATTGACGGGAATTCTCGTCACTGCTTATCGAATGTATAACACCTTTTAAGGAAAATAAATTTTTAAGCCAAGGCTGCCATCTATAGAAGCGTTTTACAGTTCATTGAAAAATCTATTTTTTTTTAAATCATCATCTCGTTCGTAATTGCCTTTCTATCTCTTCAATTTTAAAAGTATCCTAATTAATTCTATATTTTTAACATTAACAAGTCTCCAAATTATACCAACTTTTAACCAATTTTCCCCAATTGTACTAATTTTTAACAGAATTTCCTAAATTATTCTAATTTTTACCATAAGCCAACTTAATTTCAAAACTATTGTCTATTTATGAAAATTGAGTTTTGTACGTATTTGGAATCGTTTCATTTTTTTATCCCTAAAATGGGTGATTTGTAGGAAATTTATATTATTTTTATTGGCTTTACGATATTTCAAGTTAATTATTTATAAAAATTTATAAATGAGTTTAATTAAATTAATAATTAAGTTAAGCTGAACGTTTTATATTTATTGTGTTCTGTTACTTATAGTCATATGGATTTCCATTCATTCGAGGAAGTTAGTGAAATAGTGGAAGAGTATAATAGGACGTGGTTAGATATACAAGAAATAAAAGAGCATTTGGACGAAATGGAGAAGCATTTAAAAAAGTGGGAATTGAAGTTAGAAGAAGCTTGTCAAAAGGAAATTGTACTGAGAAATAAAGTTAAAGATATAAAACCAAATACAATTAGTTTGAAAATATTGCAAGATAGTTGGAAGGGAGCAGAGAAGTAAAGGTAATAATATTGTATATCATTGATTGGCTTAAGACCTGTTATATAAAATATAAAATAAAATATGAAATAAAATAAAATATAAAATAAAATATGAAATATGAAATAAAATAAAATATAAAATAAAATATGAAATAAAATAAAATATAAGATAAAATGAAATAAAATAAAAAAAAATATAAAAATATAAAAATATTAAAATTACTAATTTTTAACAGAATTTCCTAAATTATTCTAATTTTTGCCATAAGCCAACTTAATTTTAAAACTATTGTCTATTTACGAAAATTGAGTTTTGTAGATATTTTGAATAGTTTCATTTTTATCCTTGGTTAAAAGTTATTATAATTGGGGATATTTTGTTAAAAGTTAGTATAATTTGCGATATTATTTTTAAAAAAACTGCATAGTTTTGGTTATTTTCAAACAAAAATAGAAAATTAAAGCCTGGTTTTTGATTTTGGATACCTCGGAGCTTAATAACAACGCTAATCACTTGCATATTGTAAAAAACAGTAACCTGAGATTAGAATTAAAATTTGCCAAACCGTTACCGGAGCCGATTTCCATTCTAATTTACGCTGAGTTTCTTTAAGTATTTTTTCAATCCTTATACCTATATTTACATATTGGAATTGTTACAAAATGTTCTTTTAAACGTAACTTAGTACATTAATTTATTTTGGAAGTTCAAAACGTATTAAGAGCCCTTCAAAGTACTATAAAAGGATTTAATTTACAAACTAAATTAATATTTTCTTCAAACTTTCAATTCGTTATAATTTGAATTTAAATGAAAACATCATGGATTATAGATGCGTAATCTACTATTAGACCGAACGGATTAAAAAATACTTAAAGTAAGTGGTTTTACTGATAAACTCTAAAGGAATTTAACTTTAAAGGGTATCTTAGATTATTGTTTTTAATTTTATTCAAGTTCAAAACGTATAAAGAGTCCTTCAAAGTACTATAAAAGGATTTAATTTACAAACTAAATTAATATTTTCTTCAAACTTTCAATTCGTTATAATTTGAATTTAAATGTAAACATCATGGATTGTAGGTGCGTAATCTACTATTAGACCGAACGGATTTATCCATTTGAAAGAGTCCCTCTTTTGATACCTGCAAAGTATTGAACGATTCTATCTTATTGATTAAAATAGGTCTTAAAATCATATCTATTAGTACAATTACAACATTTGAGAAAGACGCTTTTCCCATTGTGAAAGTGGAATCCAAAATAAGAATCACTTCAATTTAAACGCACTTTAAATTTCAATATAGACTATTTTACCATTCTCGAGTATTTCTTTTTTTCTTTAAAAGCTGAAGAAATATTAGAAACGACATCAGTGATCAAATAATTGTTTCCGAGTATGACAGACGATTTATGATATTAAAGAGTCATTTTTCAAAAGTAAGATTGTTTTCGGGTATTTTTAAAGCTAGCTTAGAAATTACATTATTTTTTATATTTAATTATTTAGTTGTAATGTTAAAGTTTGGTGATGTTGTTAATTCTTAATTAATGGTAGCCTTCACTAGAAACTATTATAAGAATTATATATGAATTTATAACCACGCGTGAGAGATAAGTGAGGCGTTCTACCGATAAGGGGGCACCTGCGGGCGGGGGAAACGGGGGTGAAACGGGCCCCTGTAGGGGCCCCCATTTTGCGGCAATATTCGGCGGGGTCAAAAGGTTAGCTGATTTACGATGTTACCCTTATAAAACCTAACCCTGGGTGAATAGGTTATCTGCCCCTATGGCGGTGTGGACAATAAATAGGGTGAAACAGGCCCCTGTAGGGCCCCCATTTTGCGTACATTTTCGGCGGGGTCAAAAGGTTAGCTGTTTTACGAGGTTGATTTACGATGTTAGGTCAATAGGTTATCTGCCCCTATGGACACGATGCAAACAGCCGTTAAATAAGGGTGAAACAGGCCCCTGTAGGGTCCCCCATTTTGCGTACATTTTCGGCAGGTCAATAGGTTAGCTGATTTACGATGTTAGGTCAATAGGTTATCTGCCCCTATGGTGGTGACACGATGTTATGCAAACAGCCGGCCCGTCATAGTTAATAGCTGGAGGCACCCCATTTTAGGTCAAAAGGTTAGCTGATTTACGATGTTATAACCCATAAAACCCAGGTGCTAACCCATTTTAGGTCAATAGGTTATCTGCCCCTATGGCGGTGACACGATGTTATGCAAACAGCCTAGGTGGTAACCCAATTTAGGTCAAAAGGTTAGATGATTTACGATGTTATAACCCATAAAACCCGGGTTATAACCCATAAAACCCAGGTGCTAACCCATTATAGGTCAATAGGTTATCTGCCCCACCCTATGGCGGTGACACGATGTTATGCAAACAGCCTACCCGTCATAGTGAATGTCACCCCCCTGTCTTTCGAGTTGGTTGGTTTTCGCCGACAAACACTTTCGGGCCCCTAAGGGTAGCGTAAAATAGCGGGCGTTCATCGGTAAAAGTGTTTTGGAAAAAAAGAGCAGAGTGTATACAAATTATAAGGTTTTATTTAGATATTCAAAGTTACAGTACATTAAGCGGATGAAAACGTTTAAAGATAAAACAATTTAGTTTTAATATATTTATGGTGTGTAGATACCATATTAAACAAATTGTAAAAGTTAAATACACAAAACATATTTTGGTTGGCCACTGTTTCTTTAAAATCGTCAATAATTTTAAATGCTGTTACGTAATTGGACGCATAGCGGACAACGGTATCATACCTTTCATGTTCATCCGATAGAAATAAATTGTTGGGTGCACATGGTTCTTTATACAATATTTCGTAAATTTTACGATAATTATCGGTTATAACGTAACCCATTAATTCAAAGAGTTTTTGGTTCACTTTAAGGAGTTGAATGTGCGAATTAATGAAATATTTGAGTCTGTCCAATTCTCGAGTTTCCGGCGCTTTGATTACGACCGACGCTTCGGATATCGTACTTTGCAAGGTTAATTCTTTTTGGTCAGACATGGCGGCGGTCACTAGCGCATCAGATAGCGGGAACGGTGATCGAAAGGGCAACCGTTGGGGATCATTTATTTGTTCCCAGTGGCCGTATAAATCATCCCAGGCGCGCGAAGACATTTCAAAGACCTGGTGTGTGATTTTATTGCATAGAGCTACAGATATATCGAGCTCAGACGTAAAACCCGTAGTAACGAAAAGCTCGGATGAAAGTGAATACCGAGGGTTAACTTTCCGCTGAGTCGGATCAAATTTAGACATTTTAGTAGGCGCTGGAACGTTATCTACACAGCTTCGTTTAGACATGATGCTCGAGAAACGGTTTGTAGTGTACTGCCGATGGATGACGGGGATGAATCCCTTATATAGCGATAATAATTTGATGACGTAATCAGGATGACGTAATGGGTTGACTCAATGACTCACGCGATTAGTCAAATTTTGCGGTGTTATGTGTATAGCGACGGCCATATTGGTAAACCAAAGAGATAGAAATTCTACAAGTCCCATTAAAAGTAAAATCAACGCGATTAGTAATGCGTTTTTAGGATTGTTCGCGATAAGGCGAGTAACGGGAAAGGCGGGATCGTCCCTATTCGGTAGGGCTGGTGGAATCATCTGACATGATGTTATGCAAACAGCCAGTAGCTATAAACCCGAGTAATGGGCCCCCTACGGCATCTGTCAAACACTTTTTTCCACGTGCGAGTGGTGTTATGAAATAAATCCAAATAGTTCAATGGGTCGAGCCCTTTGTGTATCTATTCATAACTATTTTCACCGACAAACACTTTCCCCGTGTAACATTATTTTCAAACACTTTTACGATGCGCAAAGCTATCCGTCTTACGGAATATCGGCCCTAAGGGGTAAAGGGTAGATAGAGGATGGCCCTTGCCCCCCGCGCGCAAAATAGACACAGCGGGTGTCCCCTCTCGCTAGCTAAAAGTGTCGTTTTTACATCAGGTGTGGATTCTTCGCGCTAAAATGGTTATAACAAACGATTGTTCCCACCAAAAATGTAAAATCCATCTCCGCTGTTCTCGGATGAGGACGTAGCCATTTAAGTTTTTATCAATTTTTATATTTTTAGCTTGGCGATGTATTCCAAAATTAAATGGTAACCAGTATGCGTTACAATTTCAAGATGCAAGATACTCGAGAATGGTAAAATAGTCTATATTTAAAGTTAAAATGCGAAAACTATATTTGTATAGTCGAAATTTATTTTAACGTATTAAAATAAAAATTCATCTTTCTGACAAGAGTCTTACCCATCATACATACACCATCTAATCTGGAATCTATGTTTAACAATTGGAGGAATTCGTGTTTACGATAGGCTCTTTTTTAACGTAACTTAGTACATTAATTGAGTATTTTGAAATATTTTAATATCGGAATTTTTTTTGATGTATTAAAAGTAGAGTTAAGATGCTTTTATAGTATTTTCTATGTATTAGCATATCTGAACTTGCGGTTCAATTTTGGGTACATGGACCACTTACACGCTAATGATATTCAAATGAAGTTTAAAAATATTTCCATTTGAACGAGTCCCTCTTTTTATATCAGCAAAGTACTGAACGATTCTATCTTATGGATTTAAATAGTTCTAACAATAGTACAACTACAACATTTGAGAAAGACACTTTTCCCATTGTGAAAGTGGAATACAAAATAAGAATCACTTCAATTTAAAACGCACTTTAAATTTAAGTATAGACTATTTTACCATTCTCGAGTAACTCTTTTTTCTTTAAAAGCTGAAGAAATATTAGAAACGACATCAGTGATCAATTAATTGTTTCCGAGTATGACAGACGATTTTTGTTATTAAATAGTCATTTTTCAAAAGTAAGATTGTTTTCGGTTATTTTTTTTAAAGCTAGCTTAGAAATCACATTATTTTTATATATAATTATTTAGTTGTAATGTTAATTCTTAATTACTGGTAGCCTTCACTAGAAACTATTATAAGAATTATATATGAATTTATAACCAAGCGTGTATTTACCACTAGTGAATGCAATATCAGTCGAAGAATTGAAGAAAGACGGAATCACGTCATTATTAAGAACTGGTGACTACTTCTGTATATATTGTGACGGTTCAGTTTTTCATGTTCCAACTGTCGGACGGCTAGCATGGTACTGTGACGGATACTCAATCTGTTTGAAGTACCGTAAAGCTGTTTATTTCCAATCAAAAAGAATTCTAAGTATAAGAATTCCTCCAGGTGTATTAAAAGCGTTACCACGCATATATTTGTGTTTAAATTGTGATATGTTGGGCACTAAGAGAGCAGCCAATTTGTCATATTGCGAAGTAACTGGTGGATGTTGTGTATTTCCAAAAATTAAAAAATAATAATAGTATGTGTGTGTTTTTCTATTATTTTTCCACCTATATTTGGCGTATTGAAAGCTATTTTAACGTATTGAACGTAGAGTCAGGGGTTTTTATAGTATTTTACTACCTATATTTACATTTTGGAAAGCTATTTAAACGTATTGAGCGTACAGAGTATTTTGCATTATTTATGTTAATAAAAGGTAATTATTGTAGAAAATAAAAGATATTTTAATTAAAACATTTCGGTGATCTATTCCAAAATTAAATGGTAACCCCGTATGCGTAACAATTTCAATATGCAAGATACTCGAGAATGGTAAAATAGTCTATATTTAAAGTTAAAATGCGAAAACTATATTTGTAGTGTTCAATTTAAAAGAAAATTACTTCAGCTTTTAAATAAGATTTTTTTTCTGTATCTACCCTATATCATTTACATATTATTTTTTTATTCTAATTTAACCATAACTTTAAAAACGTTGCACGTCTGAATAGCTGTGTAGAGTACGATTAACAGAGATAAATATTTCTGGGTTCAGTTAATGTGATGATTCGAGTGAAAAATTTGAATAT
This sequence comes from Leiobunum rupestre, assembly GCF_980474605.1. NCBI lineage: Eukaryota > Metazoa > Arthropoda > Arachnida > Opiliones > Sclerosomatidae > Leiobunum > Leiobunum rupestre. The sequence goes on along the minus strand of NC_143384.1, from coordinate 9,366,054 downwards.
GTTAAAGTTATTGGATTGAAGGAAACTTCAGTGTTTTCAGAGTGATAATTAAGGGAAGTTGCCGTACAATATAGTTGAAAATTATCTTTTTAAGTCTGTGTCCACCCATTGATTATGTTAAGAAGTGAAAAAATTTCATTTAGCAAGCTTTTCTTCAATTTCGGTATCCACCCTGTATCATTTAAAAGCTCAAGCATTGTTTTTATCAAGTTAATTTCAAAAATATCTTAAAACAAGCTTCCCTAAGTCTGACTAGCTCTGTAGGGTAATAATAAAATAGCTAAATATTTTTTGGGTTTAATACTTGTGATGCTTAGTGAAAATTTTCCATGTATTACAGTATTAGGTGGGCTAATTATTTTTTTCACCTGCTACCATTCTCAACGGGTGAACATAGAATAACAAAGATAATTGTCCAATATATTTAAAGCCAACTTTCCTTACATTTCTCTATGAAAACACTGAAGCTTCTTTCAATGCGATAACTTTATTACATTCATTTTTTTTCCAGAATTACAATTATTGAATCGAAAAAAATATGGAACCACCCTAGAATTAACCAACACAGGTATTCAGAAGAGATGGTGTTCAATTTAAAAAAATTACTTTTTTTGGATCCACCCTATATCAGTTATATAAAACCTGAAATTATTTATTTTTTTGAATTCTAATTTAACCATCACTTTAAAAACGGTAACTCCCCTTAAATTTCAAACTGAAAACACTAAAGTTTCATGCAATCCAATAACTTTGACTTTTGAAATTTTTTCACTCAGAATCATCACATTAAATGGGAGCCACTCTGTATCGTAAAATTAAAAGCTCAAGCAATTTTTTTTCCAAATTCATTTTTAACTTATCTTAAAACACGCTTCACTAAGTCTGACTAGCTCTGTAGGTTAATAATAAAATAGCTAAATATTTTTTGGATTCAATAATTTTGATTCTGAGTGAAATATTTGCATATATTACAGTATTAGTTTGACTAATTAATTTTTTTTCATCTGCTACCATACTCAATGGTTGAACATAGAATAATAAAGGTAATTTTCCACTATATTTAAAGCCAACTTCCCTTACATTTCACTATGAAAACACTGAAGCTTCTTTCAATGCGATAACTTTATTACATGCATTTTTTTCCCAGAATTACGATTATGGAATCGAAAAAAAATATGTGACCACCTTAGAATTACCCAACACAGGTATTCAGAAGAGATGGTGTTCAATTTAAAAAAATTACTTTTTTTGGATCCACCCTATATCAGTTATAAAAAACCTGAAATTATTTATTTTTTTCAATTCTAATTTAACCATCACTTTAATAACGGTAACTTCCCTTAAATTTCAAACTGAAAACACTAAAGTTTCATGCAATCCAATAACTTTGACTTTTGAAAATTTTTCATTCAGAATCATCACATTAAATGGGAGCCACTCTGTATCGTAAAATTAAAAACTCAAGCATTGTTTTTATCAAGTTAATTTTAAACATATCTTAAAACACGCTTCCCTAAGTCTGACTAGCTCTGTAGGTTAATAATAAAATAGCTAAATATTTTTTGGGAGTCAATAATTTTGATTCTGAGTGAAATATTTGCATATATTACAGTATTAGTTTGGCTAATTAATTTTTTTTCATCTGCTACCATACTCAATGGGTGAACATAGAATAACAAGGGTAATTTTCCATTATATTTAAAACCAACTTCCCTTACAGTTCACTATGGAAACACTGAAGCTTCTTTCAATGCGATAACTTAATGACATGCAATTTTTTTGCCCAGAATTACAATAATTGAATCGAAAAATTATCCAACTCGGCTTATTACGCGGATAATACAGAAATATAAATTACTTGATCAAAACGTTTTACGATTAATTTTGAGAGCTTTATCTATTGAATAAAAGTTAACCATCCCCAACCTCAAGGGTGGTATCGCGCTTAGATAGAAGACCCGATATGTTCGCGAATTCCGACAACGACCATAATTTCAAACTATGTTTTTTATATTTTTTATTTATTTCTTTCTTTTATTTTGTTTAATTATATATATTTAAAATTGAAGCTGAAACAAATTTTAAAATGACTTTGGTTTCCCCATAAGACATGCTACCCTCCCCACCTCGCCGTCTTGCACGCGTGCGCTGATTTCCCCTGGGGGGCGCGGTCTGGGGCGCGGATTTCTCGGGGGGACGCGGTCTGGGGGCGCGTCGCGGTTAATTTAAAAATCAAATGAAAACATAGATTTAAGTGTTTTGCGCGGTTAATTTGAATTTGAAACATGGATTTGAGTGTTTTGACGTCATAGAATATTCGTTGTTAAAGTAACGTAGAATGGAAATATTTTTAAACTTTATTTTAATATCATTGTAGTACTTAAATATGCTGGGCACTTGAACCTATATCACGAGTATTTCTTAAAACGACTATACATCTAAACTCTACTTTTAACGCGGGCAAAATACAATTCCGATATTCAAATATTTAAAAATACTTAATGAAAAGAGACTTTAACCGTTTTTAAAATTCACAATATATTTATGCCATCCCGATTCTCTTTGAGCTACGGAATAATATTTCTGGGTTTAAACCCCCCAAAATGACGTAATCTATAAAAATGACGTAATCTATAAAAATGACGTAATTTAAAAATGACTCACTAAAGATGACGTAATCTACACCATGAAACGTAAAGATTACGTAGATGCGTTGTGGTTTTCATAAGCCAGCCGCTATGGGAAAGAGGAAGATGTCTCAGCTTAGGGTACCCAAGAAATGCGGGATATGCTCGGAAATATACCGGTCCGTGAGAGGTTTCAAACAACATTTAATGACACATTTATCTTGTAATACAATGAAAGAAGATTCGGATCTGGCGTGTGATTGTGATACGAGTGAATCGCTCCATTACACGGAGGCCGAGGAAATGTCAGATGATAAAATTATCGATTATCTTAACGAACTTATTGTGGCATGTAAAAAGCGCGGTGCCACAATGGAATCAACCGAACCAACTACATCTAACCTGCCAGCCGAATTAAAAATGCCGACTGAAAAGGAAATGGCTGCTCTGATTTATTTTCAATAATATTGTAAAACTAATCAAATTCATAATATTAAAACCGCTGTAAAGAAAATGTGAATAAACGTTTTTATATTGAATACATTGTTATTTTTAAAGGTGACCGTATAAAGTAAATTTTACATTGATAAATTGACACTTAATATTTTTAAAATACGTTTATAATATTTTTCCAACGTGGGCGAATGAATGGACGCAATGAACTATTAATTACATAATCTAAAAAATGACGCGAGCAATGAGAAATAACGAGTCGGATTTATAAGATAATAAAAAATATTTATTTTTACAAAAATTATTTTTCTTTTACGAGTCAAATAAAAATATTATAGTGCGATACAAAAAAAAATTAAAATGGACATCGTATTTGGTTGTCTATTTCAGCGCGGTTCTGGGTAATCCAGTCGGCAAAAAGTAGACTTCGTTCCAAAGAACACGGTTGTCGGGTGTTTAGAGTTTGATGTCTGAATAGACATTTCACTGGCGGGGGCGTATCAAAAGTCACAGCTCGGGGACAGTCAAAAGTTTCCAAATCGTATATGGCGGTCTCAATATAATCGGCTAAAAATTTACACTTTACGTCTCCTTTTGTAAAAATCATATCAGCACTCGAAACAGCTGATATAAGGCAGGCGGGTAGTTTATAATAGGGGAGATACCCCGCGGTCCAGCAAATACCGTGAAGGTTCCTAGACACCCAGCCGTTTTGTCTTTTAATGGCGTTCGGAAGTTGTTGTACTGGATAGGGTTGTTCGAAAGTCCAAGCTTGAACGGCGGGGGGGGTCGATACTGTTGATATAGCTAGTTCCTTCACGACAATGTCGGGGGGCTCTCCGCCGGAGCGCGAGGCGGATTTTCCTAGTAGAAAGTCAAATTCGACAACGGCCATTCTCGCCATGCCACCGACACGATACTGAGGGTTTAGTTATGAATAAAACGGGGTGTAGTCGCGCGACGGGAATTTATACTCCGTTTATGACGACGTAACACTAGCCTTTGAGAAAAAACGCGCGCGGCTAAAGAACAGTAGCCTCCACTATATGTATGCATAAATATTTTTTCGTCCCAAAGTTCCCCCCGACCGCGCCCCCCCCCGAGAAATCCGCGCCCCAGACCGCGCCCCCCCCAGGGGAAATCAGCGCACGCGTGCAAGACGGCGAGGTGGGGAGGGTAGCATGTCTTATGGGGAAACCAAAGTCATTTTAAAATTTGTTTCAGCTTCAATTTTAAATATATATAATTAAACAAAATAAAAGAAAGAAATAAATAAAAAATATAAAAAACATAGTTTGAAATTATGGTCGTTGTCGGAATTCGCGAACATATCGGGTCTTCTATCTAAGCGCGATACCTCCCTTGAGGTTGGGGATGGTTAACTTTTATTCAATAGATAAAGCTCTCAAAATTATTCGTAAAACGTTTTGATCAAGTAATTTATATTTCTGTATTATCCGCGTAATAAGCCGAGTTGGATAATTTTTCGATTCAATTATTGTAATTCTGGGCAAAAAAATTGCATGTCATTAAGTTATCGCATTGAAAGAAGCTTCAGTGTTTCCATAGTGAACTGTAAGGGAAGTTGGTTTTAAATATAATGGAAAATTACCCTTGTTATTCTATGTTCACCCATTGAGTATGGTAGCAGATGAAAAAAAATTAATTAGCCAAACTAATACTGTAATATATGCAAATATTTCACTCAGAATCAAAATTATTGACTCCCAAAAAATATTTAGCTATTTTATTATTAACCTACAGAGCTAGTCAGACTTAGGGAAGCGTGTTTTAAGATATGTTTAAAATTAACTTGATAAAAACAATGCTTGAGTTTTTAATTTTACGATACAGAGTGGCTCCCATTTAATGTGATGATTCTGAATGAAAAATTTTCAAAAGTCAAAGTTATTGGATTGCATGAAACTTTAGTGTTTTCAGTTTGAAATTTAAGGGAAGTTACCGTTATTAAAGTGATGGTTAAATTAGAATTGAAAAAAATAAATAATTTCAGGTTTTTTATAACTGATATAGGGTGGATCCAAAAAAAGTAATTTTTTTAAATTGAACACCATCTCTTCTGAATACCTGTGTTGGGTAATTCTAAGGTGGTCACATATTTTTTTTCGATTCCATAATCGTAATTCTGGGAAAAAAATGCATGTAATAAAGTTATCGCATTGAAAGAAGCTTCAGTGTTTTCATAGTGAAATGTAAGGGAAGTTGGCTTTAAATATAGTGGAAAATTACCTTTATTATTCTATGTTCAACCATTGAGTATGGTAGCAGATGAAAAAAAATTAATTAGTCAAACTAATACTGTAATATATGCAAATATTTCACTCAGAATCAAAATTATTGAATCCAAAAAATATTTAGCTATTTTATTATTAACCTACAGAGCTAGTCAGACTTAGTGAAGCGTGTTTTAAGATAAGTTAAAAATGAATTTGGAAAAAAAATTGCTTGAGCTTTTAATTTTACGATACAGAGTGGCTCCCATTTAATGTGATGATTCTGAGTGAAAAAATTTCAAAAGTCAAAGTTATTGGATTGCATGAAACTTTAGTGTTTTCAGTTTGAAATTTAAGGGGAGTTACCGTTTTTAAAGTGATGGTTAAATTAGAATTCAAAAAAATAAATAATTTCAGGTTTTATATAACTGATATAGGGTGGATCCAAAAAAAGTAATTTTTTTAAATTGAACACCATCTCTTCTGAATACCTGTGTTGGTTAATTCTAGGGTGGTTCCATATTTTTTTCGATTCAATAATTGTAATTCTGGAAAAAAAATGAATGTAATAAAGTTATCGCATTGAAAGAAGCTTCAGTGTTTTCATAGAGAAATGTAAGGAAAGTTGGCTTTAAATATATTGGACAATTATCTTTGTTATTCTATGTTCACCCGTTGAGAATGGTAGCAGGTGAAAAAAATAATTAGCCCACCTAATACTGTAATACATGGAAAATTTTCACTAAGCATCACAAGTATTAAACCCAAAAAATATTTAGCTATTTTATTATTACCCTACAGAGCTAGTCAGACTTAGGGAAGCTTGTTTTAAGATATTTTTGAAATTAACTTGATAAAAACAATGCTTGAGCTTTTAAATGATACAGGGTGGATACCGAAATTGAAGAAAAGCTTGCTAAATGAAATTTTTTCACTTCTTAACATAATCAATGGGTGGACACAGACTTAAAAAGATAATTTTCAACTATATTGTACGGCAACTTCCCTTAATTATCACTCTGAAAACACTGAAGTTTCCTTCAATCCAATAACTTTAACATATTCAAATTTTTCACTCGAATCATCACATTAACTGAACCCAGAAATATTTATCTCTGTTAATCGTACTCTACACAGCTATTCAGACGTGCAACGTTTTTAAAGTTATGGTTAAATTAGAATAAAAAAATAATATGTAAATGATATAGGGTAGATACAGAAAAAAAATCTTATTTAAAAGCTGAAGTAATTTTCTTTTAAATTGAACACTACAAATATAGTTTTCGCATTTTAACTTTAAATATAGACTATTTTACCATTCTCGAGTATCTTGCATATTGAAATTGTTACGCATACGGGGTTACCATTTAATTTTGGAATAGATCACCGAAATGTTTTAATTAAAATATCTTTTATTTTCTACAATAATTACCTTTTATTAACATAAATAATGCAAAATACTCTGTACGCTCAATACGTTTAAATAGCTTTCCAAAATGTAAATATAGGTAGTAAAATACTATAAAAACCCCTGACTCTACGTTCAATACGTTAAAATAGCTTTCAATACGCCAAATATAGGTGGAAAAATAATAGAAAAACACACACATACTATTATTATTTTTTAATTTTTGGAAATACACAACATCCACCAGTTACTTCGCAATATGACAAATTGGCTGCTCTCTTAGTGCCCAACATATCACAATTTAAACACAAATATATGCGTGGTAACGCTTTTAATACACCTGGAGGAATTCTTATACTTAGAATTCTTTTTGATTGGAAATAAACAGCTTTACGGTACTTCAAACAGATTGAGTATCCGTCACAGTACCATGCTAGCCGTCCGACAGTTGGAACATGAAAAACTGAACCGTCACAATATATACAGAAGTAGTCACCAGTTCTTAATAATGACGTGATTCCGTCTTTCTTCAATTCTTCGACTGATATTGCATTCACTAGTGGTAAATACACGCTTGGTTATAAATTCATATATAATTCTTATAATAGTTTCTAGTGAAGGCTACCAGTAATTAAGAATTAACATTACAACTAAATAATTATATATAAAAATAATGTGATTTCTAAGCTAGCTTTAAAAAAAATAACCGAAAACAATCTTACTTTTGAAAAATGACTATTTAATAACAAAAATCGTCTGTCATACTCGGAAACAATTAATTGATCACTGATGTCGTTTCTAATATTTCTTCAGCTTTTAAAGAAAAAAGAGTTACTCGAGAATGGTAAAATAGTCTATACTTAAATTTAAAGTGCGTTTTAAATTGAAGTGATTCTTATTTTGTATTCCACTTTCACAATGGGAAAAGTGTCTTTCTCAAATGTTGTAGTTGTACTATTGTTAGAACTATTTAAATCCATAAGATAGAATCGTTCAGTACTTTGCTGATATAAAAAGAGGGACTCGTTCAAATGGAAATATTTTTAAACTTCATTTGAATATCATTAGCGTGTAAGTGGTCCATGTACCCAAAATTGAACCGCAAGTTCAGATATGCTAATACATAGAAAATACTATAAAAGCATCTTAACTCTACTTTTAATACATCAAAAAAAATTCCGATATTAAAATATTTCAAAATACTCAATTAATGTACTAAGTTACGTTAAAAAAGAGCCTATCGTAAACACGAATTCCTCCAATTGTTAAACATAGATTCCAGATTAGATGGTGTATGTATGATGGGTAAGACTCTTGTCAGAAAGATGAATTTTTATTTTAATACGTTAAAATAAATTTCGACTATACAAATATAGTTTTCGCATTTTAACTTTAAATATAGACTATTTTACCATTCTCGAGTATCTTGCATCTTGAAATTGTAACGCATACTGGTTACCATTTAATTTTGGAATACATCGCCAAGCTAAAAATATAAAAATTGATAAAAACTTAAATGGCTACGTCCTCATCCGAGAACAGCGGAGATGGATTTTACATTTTTGGTGGGAACAATCGTTTGTTATAACCATTTTAGCGCGAAGAATCCACACCTGATGTAAAAACGACACTTTTAGCTAGCGAGAGGGGACACCCGCTGTGTCTATTTTGCGCGCGGGGGGCAAGGGCCATCCTCTATCTACCCTTTACCCCTTAGGGCCGATATTCCGTAAGACGGATAGCTTTGCGCATCGTAAAAGTGTTTGAAAATAATGTTACACGGGGAAAGTGTTTGTCGGTGAAAATAGTTATGAATAGATACACAAAGGGCTCGACCCATTGAACTATTTGGATTTATTTCATAACACCACTCGCACGTGGAAAAAAGTGTTTGACAGATGCCGTAGGGGGCCCATTACTCGGGTTTATAGCTACTGGCTGTTTGCATAACATCATGTCAGATGATTCCACCAGCCCTACCGAATAGGGACGATCCCGCCTTTCCCGTTACTCGCCTTATCGCGAACAATCCTAAAAACGCATTACTAATCGCGTTGATTTTACTTTTAATGGGACTTGTAGAATTTCTATCTCTTTGGTTTACCAATATGGCCGTCGCTATACACATAACACCGCAAAATTTGACTAATCGCGTGAGTCATTGAGTCAACCCATTACGTCATCCTGATTACGTCATCAAATTATTATCGCTATATAAGGGATTCATCCCCGTCATCCATCGGCAGTACACTACAAACCGTTTCTCGAGCATCATGTCTAAACGAAGCTGTGTAGATAACGTTCCAGCGCCTACTAAAATGTCTAAATTTGATCCGACTCAGCGGAAAGTTAACCCTCGGTATTCACTTTCATCCGAGCTTTTCGTTACTACGGGTTTTACGTCTGAGCTCGATATATCTGTAGCTCTATGCAATAAAATCACACACCAGGTCTTTGAAATGTCTTCGCGCGCCTGGGATGATTTATACGGCCACTGGGAACAAATAAATGATCCCCAACGGTTGCCCTTTCGATCACCGTTCCCGCTATCTGATGCGCTAGTGACCGCCGCCATGTCTGACCAAAAAGAATTAACCTTGCAAAGTACGATATCCGAAGCGTCGGTCGTAATCAAAGCGCCGGAAACTCGAGAATTGGACAGACTCAAATATTTCATTAATTCGCACATTCAACTCCTTAAAGTGAACCAAAAACTCTTTGAATTAATGGGTTACGTTATAACCGATAATTATCGTAAAATTTACGAAATATTGTATAAAGAACCATGTGCACCCAACAATTTATTTCTATCGGATGAACATGAAAGGTATGATACCGTTGTCCGCTATGCGTCCAATTACGTAACAGCATTTAAAATTATTGACGATTTTAAAGAAACAGTGGCCAACCAAAATATGTTTTGTGTATTTAACTTTTACAATTTGTTTAATATGGTATCTACACACCATAAATATATTAAAACTAAATTGTTTTATCTTTAAACGTTTTCATCCGCTTAATGTACTGTAACTTTGAATATCTAAATAAAACCTTATAATTTGTATACACTCTGCTCTTTTTTTCCAAAACACTTTTACCGATGAACGCCCGCTATTTTACGCTACCCTTAGGGGCCCGAAAGTGTTTGTCGGCGAAAACCAACCAACTCGAAAGACAGGGGGGTGACATTCACTATGACGGGTAGGCTGTTTGCATAACATCGTGTCACCGCCATAGGGTGGGGCAGATAACCTATTGACCTATAATGGGTTAGCACCTGGGTTTTATGGGTTATAACCCGGGTTTTATGGGTTATAACATCGTAAATCATCTAACCTTTTGACCTAAATTGGGTTACCACCTAGGCTGTTTGCATAACATCGTGTCACCGCCATAGGGGCAGATAACCTATTGACCTAAAATGGGTTAGCACCTGGGTTTTATGGGTTATAACATCGTAAATCAGCTAACCTTTTGACCTAAAATGGGGTGCCTCCAGCTATTAACTATGACGGGCCGGCTGTTTGCATAACATCGTGTCACCACCATAGGGGCAGATAACCTATTGACCTAACATCGTAAATCAGCTAACCTATTGACCTGCCGAAAATGTACGCAAAATGGGGGACCCTACAGGGGCCTGTTTCACCCTTATTTAACGGCTGTTTGCATCGTGTCCATAGGGGCAGATAACCTATTGACCTAACATCGTAAATCAACCTCGTAAAACAGCTAACCTTTTGACCCCGCCGAAAATGTACGCAAAATGGGGGCCCTACAGGGGCCTGTTTCACCCTATTTATTGTCCACACCGCCATAGGGGCAGATAACCTATTCACCCAGGGTTAGGTTTTATAAGGGTAACATCGTAAATCAGCTAACCTTTTGACCCCGCCGAATATTGCCGCAAAATGGGGGCCCCTACAGGGGCCCGTTTCACCCCCGTTTCCCCCGCCCGCAGGTGCCCCCTTATCGGTAGAACGCCTCACTTATCTCTCACGCGTGGTTATAAATTCATATATAATTCTTATAATAGTTTCTAGTGAAGGCTACCATTAATTAAGAATTAACAACATCACCAAACTTTAACATTACAACTAAATAATTAAATATAAAAAATAATGTAATTTCTAAGCTAGCTTTAAAAATACCCGAAAACAATCTTACTTTTGAAAAATGACTCTTTAATATCATAAATCGTCTGTCATACTCGGAAACAATTATTTGATCACTGATGTCGTTTCTAATATTTCTTCAGCTTTTAAAGAAAAAAAGAAATACTCGAGAATGGTAAAATAGTCTATATTGAAATTTAAAGTGCGTTTAAATTGAAGTGATTCTTATTTTGGATTCCACTTTCACAATGGGAAAAGCGTCTTTCTCAAATGTTGTAATTGTACTAATAGATATGATTTTAAGACCTATTTTAATCAATAAGATAGAATCGTTCAATACTTTGCAGGTATCAAAAGAGGGACTCTTTCAAATGGATAAATCCGTTCGGTCTAATAGTAGATTACGCACCTACAATCCATGATGTTTACATTTAAATTCAAATTATAACGAATTGAAAGTTTGAAGAAAATATTAATTTAGTTTGTAAATTAAATCCTTTTATAGTACTTTGAAGGACTCTTTATACGTTTTGAACTTGAATAAAATTAAAAACAATAATCTAAGATACCCTTTAAAGTTAAATTCCTTTAGAGTTTATCAGTAAAACCACTTACTTTAAGTATTTTTTAATCCGTTCGGTCTAATAGTAGATTACGCATCTATAATCCATGATGTTTTCATTTAAATTCAAATTATAACGAATTGAAAGTTTGAAGAAAATATTAATTTAGTTTGTAAATTAAATCCTTTTATAGTACTTTGAAGGGCTCTTAATACGTTTTGAACTTCCAAAATAAATTAATGTACTAAGTTACGTTTAAAAGAACATTTTGTAACAATTCCAATATGTAAATATAGGTATAAGGATTGAAAAAATACTTAAAGAAACTCAGCGTAAATTAGAATGGAAATCGGCTCCGGTAACGGTTTGGCAAATTTTAATTCTAATCTCAGGTTACTGTTTTTTACAATATGCAAGTGATTAGCGTTGTTATTAAGCTCCGAGGTATCCAAAATCAAAAACCAGGCTTTAATTTTCTATTTTTGTTTGAAAATAACCAAAACTATGCAGTTTTTTTAAAAATAATATCGCAAATTATACTAACTTTTAACAAAATATCCCCAATTATAATAACTTTTAACCAAGGATAAAAATGAAACTATTCAAAATATCTACAAAACTCAATTTTCGTAAATAGACAATAGTTTTAAAATTAAGTTGGCTTATGGCAAAAATTAGAATAATTTAGGAAATTCTGTTAAAAATTAGTAATTTTAATATTTTTATATTTTTATATTTTTTTTTATTTTATTTCATTTTATCTTATATTTTATTTTATTTCATATTTTATTTTATATTTTATTTTATTTCATATTTCATATTTTATTTTATATTTTATTTTATTTCATATTTTATTTTATATTTTATATAACAGGTCTTAAGCCAATCAATGATATACAATATTATTACCTTTACTTCTCTGCTCCCTTCCAACTATCTTGCAATATTTTCAAACTAATTGTATTTGGTTTTATATCTTTAACTTTATTTCTCAGTACAATTTCCTTTTGACAAGCTTCTTCTAACTTCAATTCCCACTTTTTTAAATGCTTCTCCATTTCGTCCAAATGCTCTTTTATTTCTTGTATATCTAACCACGTCCTATTATACTCTTCCACTATTTCACTAACTTCCTCGAATGAATGGAAATCCATATGACTATAAGTAACAGAACACAATAAATATAAAACGTTCAGCTTAACTTAATTATTAATTTAATTAAACTCATTTATAAATTTTTATAAATAATTAACTTGAAATATCGTAAAGCCAATAAAAATAATATAAATTTCCTACAAATCACCCATTTTAGGGATAAAAAAATGAAACGATTCCAAATACGTACAAAACTCAATTTTCATAAATAGACAATAGTTTTGAAATTAAGTTGGCTTATGGTAAAAATTAGAATAATTTAGGAAATTCTGTTAAAAATTAGTACAATTGGGGAAAATTGGTTAAAAGTTGGTATAATTTGGAGACTTGTTAATGTTAAAAATATAGAATTAATTAGGATACTTTTAAAATTGAAGAGATAGAAAGGCAATTACGAACGAGATGATGATTTAAAAAAAAATAGATTTTTCAATGAACTGTAAAACGCTTCTATAGATGGCAGCCTTGGCTTAAAAATTTATTTTCCTTAAAAGGTGTTATACATTCGATAAGCAGTGACGAGAATTCCCGTCAATCAGAGTAATATTTTATTAGTATATCTCAAATTTTTCTGAGTTTTCATCAACATACCAAGAAACAAGATCCCCAATGCAGAAAACTACGTGAAAACGCGCCGGTGTCGAAAAACGTGCTCATTCGCGGAAAAACTACGCGGAAAACGCCCTTATACGGAAATATACGCGGTAAACGCGCTCGTATGCGGGAAAGTTCCCGGAAAAACCCCCACTACCCAATGCCACACGCGTCTTATATAACAGTTTATCTCTTTAAAGTATTGAATCACTCGACATAATAAAATGAAGTTTAAAAATATTTCCATTCCACTTTAACAATGAATATTCCATGACGTCAAAACACTCTTAAATTTAAATTAACCGCGTCCCCCGGGAAATATATTATTTTATTTCATATTTTATTTTATATTTTATTTTATTTCATATTTTATTTAACAGGTCTTAAGCCAATAAATGACATACAATATTATCCCTTTACTTCTCTGCTCCCTTCCAACTATCTTGCAATATTTTCAATCCAATTGTATTTGTTTTTATATCTTTAACTTTATTTCTCAGTACAATTTCCCTTTGACAAGCTTCTTCTAACTTCAATTTCCACTTTTTTAAATGCTTTTTTATTTCGTCCAAATGTTCTTTTATTTCTTGCATATCTAACCACGTCCTATTATACTCTTCCACTATTTCACTAACTTCCTCGAATGAATGGAAATCCATATGACTATAAGTAACAGAACACAATAAATATAAAACGTCCAGCAATGTTAAATGTTAGGTCACTAGAAAGACCCTTTCCTCTTGTTGTTTCTATTTCAGTGGAAACGAAACTTGGACTTCAAGACGCCCGCGTCTTTTACGTTTATATGGATTATTCATGACGGTTCAATTTTGATATTATAAATGGACACGTATAGTAGGGAGCTAGATCGAGAGTGTGGGAGATAAAAAATTAATCTAGGTGAAAAAAATTATTATAAATAAATACCGATTCAATATACGAACGAAACTTAATTATTAATTTAATTAAACTCATTTATAAATTTTATAAATTAACTTGAAATATCGTAAAGCCAATAAAAATAATATAAATTTCCTACAAATCACCCATTTTAGGGATAAAAATGAAACGATTCAAAATACGTACAAAACTCAATTTTCATAAATAGACCATAGTTTTGAAATTAAGTTGGCTTATGGTAAAATTAGAATAATTTAGGAAATTCTGTTAAAAATTAGTACAATTGGGGAAAATTGGTTAAAAGTTGGTATAATTTGGAGACTTGTTAATGTTAAAAATATAGAATTAATTAGGATACTTTTAAAATTGAAGAGATAGAAAGGCAATTACGAACGAGATGATGATTTAAAAAAAAATAGATTTTTAAATGAACTGTAAAACGCTTCTATAGATGGTAGCCTTGTCTCTTACCTATATTTACATATTGGAATTGTTACAAAAGGTTCTTTTAAACGTAACTTAGTACACTAATTAAGTATTTTTAATTTACCGTAATTAAAATATAGGTAAGTGGTTTTTATCTTATTTTATACCTACGGAAGGGATAAATAAATTAAAGCAATACATTTTTGGAGTTTGGAGATGGGTGGAAAAAAAAGGCTCTTCGTTTTTCCAACTGCTTTTCTGATGTACCCAAAAATGGACCAAATTACCAAAAGTACCCTTAAAACGACCAAAGTCACCATTTTAGGCCCTATGTACCCCATTTCGGACCAAAAGTACCCCAAACTGGACCTATTAGCTTTATTGTAATGTTAAACTCCCATAGAGATTCCCCTAAAAATAAAAAAACTTGCGGTCCAAGTTTGGGTACATGAATTATTTCGGAGAGGGAATCCATGTTTTAAATTCAAATTAACCGCGCGCCCGGGCAATCCGCGCCTCCCAGGTAATCCGCGCACGCGCGCGCTATCTTCCTGCCTAGGTTATTAATCATACAACTTACATAATTTCCACTTATTTCGTACGATAAAACGCGATCGAGATATTCATTTTAAGAAATACTCGTGAGATTGGTTCAAGTGCCAAGCGTACTACAATGATATTAAAATGAAGTTTAAAAATATTTCCATTCTACTTTAACAACGAATATTCAATGACGTCAAAACACTCTTAAATTCAAATTAACCGCGTCCCCCGGGGTAATCTGCGCACGCGCCGCCTAGGTTATCAACTTTTACATCATTTCAACTTATTCCGTACGATAAAACTTGATAAGATATACGTTCAAGTATCTTTCGAGATAAGCGTAGAAAAATGAACAAGTTGGCCTGACACAATATGTCGATATACGAAAAAACAAATCGTCGCGAGAAATACCTTAAATACATTGACTTTTCGACGATTTTACCCTCATTTCACCCCTTAAATCCCGGACCCCGATCCCGAACCTGACCCCGACCCCGGGATCGATGCCACACCCTTACTTTCCTTCTACTGAAATATTTGGCTCAATAGTCCCTTCATATAAATGGGATGAAATAAATAGGTTTTCGGGCAATAATACGCTTAAACGTAAACTACTCGTTGATAAAGAAACTATCACGGTTAATGAAGAATTTGAGCCACAACTAAAGAAGTCGATGTTAAATGAATCAAATAGTTCACATAATTTGAATAATCCAACTCCGGCATTGTCTGCTGTTAAAGATTACATCACGAGTTTAAAATTAGGTAAATATCAAAATGTACAAAAATTTCTCTGTCATTAGATATCTGATAATTTTTCATTATAGAAGGAATTTCCATTAAACACATGAAACGGTTTGACGGTTATCTTGAGCATATTGAAGTTTCGATGGAAAATGGATTAGTAGCTCTATCTTCATATTATGATACGCCAGTCAAGTTTCTTTTTTCTTCCAATGGAAACTTAACTACACTTAAGCTCTTCACAATTTCTACTACAGTGGAGTACTATGACTTTGAAAATCATAGATTATTTGAAGATATAATATCAAAATCCTTGTCAATATTAACCGAGAAGCACGTATTCTGCACTGGTTTGGATAAGGTAAACTTTGAAGTGCATTAAACTTGAGAATTTAAAATAAACACAATATTAATTTTGTTTTTTTCTAAATTTGAAATGCAGGATATCTGTAGTGGCATGGAAAACCCAAAAAATTTAGTTAAATTTATTCATCCATTCGAGCGCTACCAATCATCTGAGTGTTTTACTTGGTTTATTATTCCACGTAATGCGAATAAACTTTTAATTAAAAACAAGGCTTACCAATGTTCCAAATGCAGAGCTCTAAACTGGTATGATATAAAACTATTGCATAAGTTTAGGGTGTGTGACTCCTGTTTCTGGGTTTTTAGTCGAATCCCTAGTTTTATAAAATTGGGCTCTTGAGTACAAAGTTTCTAGTCTATTTTTAAAATTTAATAATTCTTAATTCCGATTAATTTTAAATTAAATAATAAGCAGTGACGTAGACCATGGGAGGGTTTCTGTGTCAACCCACCTCCCTCTTGGGCCTACCTTTGACTGTACAAAATTTCCACCCCTTTCTTGGCCCCCTTCTTAATATTCACAAACTTGCTCCCCCTTTTGACGAATTTTCTTTCTATGCCACTGATAATAAGTAATTTAGTTTTTTTTTATTAAATAGCAAATTAATTTTACAAGCCTCAGCCTTGAATAAAAATGGACTCACTTATCATCGGATTTATTATGTTGAGGCCTCTTTGAGTATAATCAGCTAGGCTTAATACCCAAGTGTACCACTAAGTCATCTTGCGACTTAAAAGGATATACAGTTATTGAGTCTTAGTAAAGTTGTTTATTTCCCTTTGTTTTGTATTAAGTCTATTTACTTTTTCTACAGGTATATAACAGATTGCAAAAAGAAGCAAGAACAGTTAACACCACGCAGGAAATTCAAAAGACAATCCGTTCACTCTCGATGCAGGATCAGCGTACTAACACCACGGTCTAAGAAGAAACGAATGACTAATAACAAAAAAAAATAGATTTGTCCTTAACAAAAAAATTAAACAACTAGAGAAAAAGCTTATGGAAACAAGTTTCCAACTAAATGAAAATCAAAATAGAAAGATGCGTGAGGTTGTTTCAGAAATCAACTTAAAGGGACGGAATGAATTGGATGATATTTTTCAAATTGCAATGAAGAAAAATAAACTTATGGTATTGGCACTGAAAAAAGCTTGGGAAATGAACTCTAAAGCATCACAAGAAAATGATTTTCTAATTGATCAAGAACGCTGTGTTAACGGTTCAAATGGCAATAGATGGAGCCCTCTTACGTATAGAATTGCACTAAGTGTATATTCTCGCTCGCCAGCTGCGTATGAAGCGCTTGCTTCTTTTGATGTTTTAAGACTTCCGAGCGTTCATACCTTACAAGCTAAAATCCGACAAATTCCAAGCAAACAAGGGATAGATTTTGTTTATCTACAAAATGAATCGAAAAGGTTTGACCAGTTTGTAGATGATCATCCGGAATACCACAAACCAATCAAAGAAGGTGTATTAATTTTTGATGAAGTCAAAATTATTGGAAAGTTGATGTGGAATTCCAAAAACGGGGAGTTTGTGGGATGCGCTATGGATCCAAGTGAGTTTGCGTCCTTAGAAGATCTTTATAAATGTAAAAAAGCTTCGGAATTGCTTGAAGCCGAATATGTGCTACAATATTTATGGCGATGTGCTACTACTAAATTCGACATTATAGGGCCATATTTTATGTTTTCAAAGCCAGTGACTCACGCAGCTATAACAAGCTCCATGTTTAGGTGTGTTTTTGCTTTTCATACTGTTGGACTTGAAATTGGAGCTTTTTTTTGTGATGGAGGCAGTTGCAATGCAACATCAATTCGACAAAGTTTGGGTCTCCAAAGAGCGTATACTCATTCCGTTAAAGAAGATGGTACTTTGAATTTTCGGTTCCCAACCAAATTCAACAAACGAGAAAATGATAGAAGAGATGCCGGTGAATTAGTTCAAGTCAAAGGCCTTTTGCAATCTCACATAGACCGGGACCCTTGGTCGAAGTTAAATGTAACACCGGCCAGAATCATGCAGCAACTCCCTCTGTTAGGAGAGTTGTACAATTATGGAAATCCGATGTTTGAAGAGCAGCCAGCTGATAGGCCTAATGTAATGGCTTGTTATTATTATCTAAAAGCATGACACGATATTTTTGAATGTGGTTTACTCTCAAAAGAACGAGTAAATGGCTTAGAGTCTCCTCCTATTCAGTCCATGCTCAAAGGTATGAAGTTTTTTGAAAATTGGGCAACTGCAAGAATTAGAGAAAATGAAAGCATGACCAACAATCCAAGGTTTTTGGCATGGCAAACGTGGGAACTTCTGCGAATTTCTGTTTATGGCTTCATTGATTTTGTGGAAGACTTTACAAGAAGGCACCCTTCAAAGTACATTTACCCTGTTCGAATCAATGGCTCAGCTGTGGAAACTTTATTTAGTCAAATGAAGTACAACGCTGCTGGGAAACTTACTAGCTTAAATTATGAAAGTTCTAGAAGGGCTTTATTAATTAGCGGTGTGACCAAAACATCTCAAAATGCAGAAGCGTCTTACCGTAAAGTAGGACTAGATGTAATAGAAAAATCAAGAGACAGAGAGATAAAAAAATAATTTTTTTTGTAAACCAGTTATTCTATTTTGAAACTTTTTTTCCTGGAAAATTTGTATTTTATAGTAATGTAACATAAAAAACTAGCAAGTTTAATATACAAAGTTTATTTAAAATCTCACTGTTACACTGTTAAAAAGGAATAGTTTGACACGAAGCCTAAATCCGAAAAATATCAACCTGTACTACTTATTCATAAACAAAGTCTTTAGAAAAGTTTTTTCTAATTTTCCTTCCTCGTCTTGATACTTGACATGTAGATGGTCCTGAATGACTAACTGCGATATTTTTTGGACTCTCCACTAAGAAACATTGTTTTTCTTTCTGAATTACAACCTTCTTTTTGTAATTACAGATTTGGCTATTTTTTTGACTAGTGGGGCCTTCAAATATTTCACAGCTTGCAACTGCTTCTTTGCTTTAACTTTGGTGGCAGAGTAGAGAAAGCATCGTAGTGTTTGTCCTCCAATCCCTCTCTTACCCCTTCTCTCATTACGTCTTCTAACATCACCTAGTAGTAACAACATTTTTATGTGTTTACAATGCTAACATTATTAGTTTAGATTATTTTCATCTTACCTCTTACTAAATCAGCAATTTTGGCATGGACCAGTTTTCTTTCAAATATAACTCTAAAATCGTCCAACTGTGAGTAACTAAATTTCTTTTCTGCAAGCGTAGGAATCATTTGTAGAGCATTATGGAATTCTGTTTTAAAATCACATGATTTTACTTTTTCCACCGTTTTCTCTGTTATTGAAAATACCATACTTGTTAACACTCGGGAAAAAGGGTGAAAATCTTTAACCAAAAAAAAACTTACTTATAGAATCTCGTACATTAGTTCCAGTTGACCATATTCGGTATTCATCAACAACAATTTTGCACAATTTATTGGCATATGGAAGTATTAAGGGGTCTGCGACAAACAAGCCACCTTTGTTGATTTCATCCAACGCTGGTGGAATGTCTTTTTCCAATAATTTTGTATTTCTTATTGAAAGTGATATTTTGTACAAAATGTAAGCTTGGTCACGTTGCTTTTGCGTCAGTGGTTTTTTGCCTTTTTTGATCTTTGCCAAAACTTTCAAACCGTTTTTATTTACCGACCAGATTTCTTCCATAACGCCTCCAACAATTCTATTCAGTGTGTACAGTCTATCTGTTTTAAGGTGCCTTAGTTTAAACCTTTTGGCCTTGTTTAATGGAATATCTAATTCATATTCCCTATGAAACTTTCTTAATTCCCTAATTGAATTATTTTCTGTAATTTCTTCAACCCAAAGTTCTCTAGCTTTTAAATCAAGCACCTGCCACCCGATCCAGTGAACAAGATTGAAAATTTCGTCACCATATAGAGTATGGTCGCACAAAATCACAGGATCAATTTCATCTTCTCCATGAACTAGGCTATACAACCAATTGTTCCAACGGTATAAAAAAGGCGAATACCCATTTGTATCATCTGCGTATTTTTCCTTCAACAAATCAAATTGCGAAAGCATGTCCTCAACTAATTCGCACACATCTCCATTGTCTACCATGAATTTAAACGCGTCTTGACGTTTTCCTAGGAGATCCGTTGTAAAAAAATCGTCTTTATCATATTTACTAATTAATAAATCTAATATTCCGTTAGAACTTTCCATAATTTATTTAAAGTTTCGATTACTTAAGCCTTGTGCACATTAGCTCCCTTGAATCGCGACTCCCGCGGAATGCGCGGATAGATACGTTAAAGACCTGTTTTCGCATGTACCTTGTGCAATGCCCCAATTTGTATCGTGCCGCGAAGGGGGCAGGCACGTTCGAAAAGGGGTAAAGTAGTTTCTCAGATTTGATGGCGCGCGCTTTAAGGAAAGTTCAAGACTTTCTGTTTATGTCTATTTACTTTTGGTAGTAACAAATAAGCGTGATCAGAAGTAAAAAATAAGAGTGCCACTGATCGAAGGAATCTCCGATGCTTTCAAAGTATGACTAGAAGTAACAAATAAGTGTAAATATGTATATATGTGTAACCGTAGATATATTTTGGATGTGATACCGGCGTTGCAGGTTGCTGTGAATAGCTCAAACAAACTTAACACATTAGAAGGATTGTGTGTATTCTGACCGTCGTACGTCTTGTTGAATTTTCAATTGGTACTAAATTCAAATATCACAATATTGTGTACGTGGTTTGTTGGATTCCGCGAATTGGGGGAATAACATCATTTAAAATTAAAATTTATTGATGCAACTATAAACGTAATAAGAAATTTACGAGAGCTAGCTAAAAACTAATTTACAAGCAAAACAAACTTAACTTAATAAATATAAATTTAAAGTTGAAAATCCACCAAAAACTAAAATGGACCAATGGCCAACTAGTAGGCCCCCACTCACCGAAATAAATACAATCGAGGGTCGGCCACGTATTATCGATAGACTGTCATTTAACATATTAAGTGCTACACACAGCACGAGAGTAGTTGCATGAACATTGGCGGCGTCTGTGTTTGTGATGGTGTAAAAACGAATGCGACCATTGAAAAAGGTACAATATGTAGGTTGTATGGTTTAGTTTCGGTTTAAAACGGTATTATAATTACTTAACTATTAAAAGTTCTTTGAAAGGTTTTCTTTAGTTTTTTATGTAACTGAATTTTTTGTAAAATTCTAATACACAAATAATTAATATTTTATATATGACCTTCTTTTTATATATATGAAATTATACTCCGCGGCAGTATTTAATTTCAGTAGTATTTCCAAAAATATTGTTAAAAATATTAAATTACACTCTTTAAACTAAAATAACTACTTGTAACGGGGAGCTGTGTCGGGAAGCCTCGGCGGGTTTATTTATGATTATAGTTGGAGCACATGTGGAGAGATGACGCCACCAGTCCTGCGGCTGATACCTTATCTAGAGTCCGAGGGTCGGTGACGGCGGATTTGGGAGACGATAAAAGGGACGTTCTCTGGAGGCCGATGGTCATTACGAATCTGGGGACCGATCAACGATCGATCTACCTCCTGTATTAGTTTAATTTGTAATCGGTTGGCTTAATGAAGAGTTTTTAAGAATGAATCCTGTGGTTTTAATTCGGTTGGACAACAAGTAACTCAGTGACCAAACCTTGGTCCCCCGTACCCCTACATACTAACAATAAACAATCTGAGCAAACCAGCACCTACACACGGGTACACGATTCATATTAAAAAATTTATTTTCATTCCTTGTTTTTGGAAAAACTAGCTAAATTGTCGACAAACTTTTATATAAAAAATTAAAAGAGTGACTCAACCCAATTTTAGAAAGCACCACTTCTCACAAATGGGCATATATTATAACAAAAACAGTTCTTTGAACTGAAAAAACAGTTTAGAGCTCGTTATAGTAAATATTATATGCGCGGCCAAAAATTTAATAGAATTAGCTAAAAATATTAACTATCTCTTGTCAAATGTTAGTAAGTGGTTGAAAACAAATGAACTGACCCTGAATGTAAACAAATCACAATATATAATATTCTCTAACACTAATGCGAAGAAAATTAAAGTAGAAGTGGATGGGTTTGAACTTAAAGAAGTTTCCTCTTATAAATATTTGGGATTATGGCTAGACTCCCACTTAACTTGGAATACGCATATAACAAATTTATGTAAATCGCTCTCAAGAGTGTGTGGCATAATTTATCATTGCAAAAACGCTATTCCTAGAAATATTCTTCTTGAAATCTACAACTCTCTCTTTAACTCCGTGATATCGTATGGAATTGAGATATGGGGTAACACTTCTCATCAAAACCTGAATAAGCTATTGGTATTACAAAAGAGGGCGTTACGAACCATTTTTAACAAACCATTTCGAAGCAATACCGCGGAGTTATTTGAGAGATGTAATGTTCTAAGGGTTGAAGAGTTATATAAATTTAAATCGTTGCAATATATATATAAAGACTTAAAAGCCCATAATCCAATGTTTAAACTAAAAAATATCTTATCCAAAAGGCTGCGAACTACAAGCACCTTAGACTTACCTAGATGCAAAACAACTAAAAAACTTAAATCAATTTTTTACTACGGTGCTAAGATATATAATTTGCTAGATACAACTAAAATAAAATTTGAAAGTTTTCAGCAGTTTAAAAAATTTATAAGAAAAGAAATTATGCTGGGAAAAATATGATTTTATCCAATGTGATTTTTTATTTATTTCTGTATTAACCTCTTTTTAACTACTGAAGTAATATGTACAAACTAAAGCGATATGATATATATAGATTAAGCTCTTAAGATATGGTTAAAAAACTTATGTATAGTTGTAGATATAAATTATACGGTATTTGATATGTTAAATTGCTAATTCTTTAGATCTGTAGTAACTGATAGTACCTTTCGATATGTTTCAATTATTTTTTTTGTTTTAATGTTTTATCTCAAACACATTTGATTGAAAGTTTTAAATATGTGTTAATAATATAAGTTGCGAGGCTTACAAGTCGCAAGCTGACTTAGCCTCGGCTTACTACAATAAATGTATTTGAAAAATTTTTTATATCTGAAATAAAAAAAAGTTGAAAAGTTGAAGTTATATATCAAACGATGGGAAATCACATAGCCTCAACAGCTTTCGTATTGGTTTGCGTACCCGCGTATCCTGAGGGTGGGTGGCGCCCAAGTTTCAATCCTTCAACTTAGGATGATATTTTATGTATCGTACGATAGGAAATCACATGGCCTCAACAGCTTTTGTATTTGTTTGCCCACCCGCGTATCCTGTTGGTGGGTGGCACCCAAGTTTTAATCCTTCAACTTAGGATGGTAAATTATATATCAAACAATAAGAAATCACATGGGCTCAACAACTTTTATATCAGTTTTCCCACCCGGGTCTCCTGATGGTGGGCGGCATCCACTCTTTAACTTAAGATGGAAATTTATATATCAAACGATAATAAATCATGTGGCCTCAACAGTTTTTGTATTAGTTTGCCTACCTATGTCTACTAACGTGGGTGTATGGGTTTGCACACTCGAATACACTGATGTGGAACTAATATTATGGCCTGGGACGACTTGTTAGTTCCACATCGGTATATATATATATATATATATCGATGGGGGATGTCGTTAAGTGTTTGTTTGTAGTTTCTTTGGCGTCGAAAAGCGACGACACGGTAGATGGAGCTGCGAAAAAATAATAGACCCATGTTGAAAGTTGGGGGGCCGAAAATTAACATTTTTACCTGGCAATTCAGCATTTGGACGGAACATCCGTTTCCTTACTTCCGCCTGTATATTTCAATGGTGGTCACGTGGTTCAAAACGTCACAAAGATGATGTTCCGTCCAGAGGTCTCACTTAAGCCTCGTCTGCGGTCCCTCTTTTGTTATGGGTCTATTTATATAATTATAATTTATATTATCGGCGACACCGGGATTCGAACCCAGATTTCTGGCCGCGCAATATTCAACACCGATGCCTTTACCAAGCGAGCCACACCATCGTTTCGAATTTCATGCTTGAGCTTTTAGCCTTGAACACTTTTATAGTTTGTATAGTTGGTCCAGAGATTTTCCGCCCCCTCACGCGTGATGTTATTTTCCGCCCCCTCCGACCAACCCCCTTAAAGGGAGAGTGACCGAAATAACCAAATTGGTCTCATTTGATATAACTCTTTGACGCGCACGCAGTGCCGTTAATTTCCGCCTCCTCCGACCAACCCTCTTAAAGGGAGAGTTACCGAAAAAACAAGTTGGTCTCATTCGATAGAACAATAAAAGTAAAAGATAGGAATCGTCTACGCTCGCGTCTACGTGAAAGAGTGAGACCAAAAAATCCAAAGCAGTCGAACTTAGGACCTGTTACAAAAGTCTGCTTTGCTAGAATCACACATGTTAAATTCAATGGGCTAGCACTTTAGCTAGGGCTTTTGCAACAGGCCCTTAAGCTGCAAAGTATGCGACCATGGGAATAGCCATATTCTTAGTACATAAATACATTCTTGAATAATATGATTCATGCATTTGTTGATAAATCCATGTTAAATATCTGCTCTAAGAAAATACCAATTTAATCACCGATATAATATAAAATCACATGGCCTCCACAGCTTTTGTATTGGTTTGCCCACCGGGTCTCCGGAGGGTGGGCGGTGGCCACTCTTTAACCTAAGATGGTAAATTTTATATCAAACGATAGGAAATTACATGGCCTGAGCAGCTTTTGTAATGGTTTGTCCACCCGGGTATCCAGGGGCGTATTAACCATTAGGCAAAGTAGGAAGGTGCCTAGGGCGCCATTTTTCTAGGGGCGCCAAAACTCTGATAAAGCCCCACGGTCCATGTACTTGGCTTGCCCCTTCTCAAAATAACGCTGAAAAAGTTTGAGGAAACTAAAATATATTTATTTATTTATTTATTAAAAACCGATACGACCCTCCTTAGCTGACCAATGCCAAGGGGCGCCAAATTTTTCTGTGCCTAAAGGCGCCGAAAGGGTTAATCCGCCCCTGCGGGTATCCTGAGGGTGGGCGGTGGCCACTCTTTAACATAGGATGGTAAATTATATATCTAACGATAGGAAATTACATGGCCTCAACAGCTTTTGTATTAGTTGCCTACCTGTGTCTACTAAGGGTGTATGGGTTTGCCCACCCGAATACACCGATGTGGAACTAATATTACGGCCTGGGCCAACTTGTTCTACATACATAACTTGTACACGACGCAGCGCATTCTGAGCTAATTTTTAAATCCTGTATTAGTCGCGATTTGCGCAAGATCGAGGGACGCGTAATCGTCCATCACATGAACCGTGGAAATAACAACAAAATACAGAGCTAAACAGCTAAATATCGTTGAAACCACATGTTGAAATATTTCTGGGAATTTCCTTTTTATTTCATTGCCTCACATATATGGCAATGAAATATTAGAGAGGGTAATGCCGCCGCCGCTCCCAGTTTTAGGACCGATTTTGGGACAGGAAGGGAAAAGGGGGACCACCAGGGCGGATCCCCTACCGGATTTTACCAGAAGAGCAATTTTTTAAAAAAACCGTTGTGACCGAGATTCGAACGACCCTCCGCTTCCAAAACTGACGCCCAAACGATATACGCCATCCTCTAGCTTTAAAACTTCTAGTCTTAAATTGTTATAGATTGGAAGACATAATTGATAGGTGGCGAAATATAATCTTGACCGCGCGAAAATTTAAATACCATGTTATATTTTAAGTCTACGCGATGCTTACAACGTATGAACTGAAGAAACAAGTAAGTGTGACACTTATCGGAGTAATACGCGATGCTTACAACGTATGCCCTAAAGTAACAAATAAGTGTGACACTTATCCGAGTAATACGCGATGCTTACAATGTATGACCTGAAGTAACAAATAAGTGTGACACTTATCGGAGTAATAAGCGATGCTTACAACATATGACCTGAAGTAACACAGAAGTGTGACACTTTTCGGAGTAATAGGCGATGCTTACAACGTATGACCTGAAGTAACAAATAAGTGTGTCACTTATCGGAGTAATAGGCCATGCTTACCACGTATGACCTGAAGTAACAAATAAGTGTGACAGTAGGATAGGTTAGGATTAAGTGGAACTATCCCTTCGGTGCGATGCTTACAACGTATGACCTGAAGTAACAAATAAGTGTGACATTTATCGGAGGCCGTGAATTTATCTCTGGCATTTTCCAAGGCCGTTCTAATATGACCTGAAGTTACAAATAAGTGTGCCACGTATAGGAGTAATACGCGGTGCTTACAACGTTTGACCTGAAGTAACAAATAACTGTGACACTTATCGGAGTAAAAGGCGATGCTTACAACGTTTGACCTGAAGTAACAAATAAGTGTGACACTTATCGGAGTAATAGGCGATGCTCACAACGTATGATCTGAAGTAACAAATAAGTAAATAAGTGTGACACTTATCGGAGGCTGTGTAAACAAATAGTCATCCTCTTCTCTTTAAGTTTGTCTTAGATTTTTATAACGCACATCATCCTTTTGCCGATTGGAAATTCTTTAGTTTCAATGCGATCTAGGAGGATTTATTTTCAAAACAAGAGCAGGCCGTAGACTTCGCCATACCTCTCACCCCTTCTCTCCTTTAATGACATAATCAAATGGTTAAATAACCTACTCGCTATCGAAATTTACATGAAAATTAAGTACAAAAATTATATTTACATTATTTTATTGATTAAAACCAACTTTTAATTTCATAATATCCTCACGTTGAACTTGCCAAAAGCATACGAATTTTTTCCTCGCGGCTCGGGCGTGGGGATTACGCAGCGTGGGCTTCTGGCGTTCAGAAGGTCGCGGGCTTTAATTTAAAAACACTTTATAGTAAAAACTTTTGTACAATAGTGTTGGTAAATTAAATTTAAAAGAAACCAATTTAACAATGTTAAACTTGATATCATAGGTCGGGGGCTCTGGGCTTCAAAGATCGCCAACGCCCTAGGTTAGGCCGGGGCTCTCTTTTGTATATTAGAATGCCGATCTTTGTTTGATATTTAACGGTTCGATTGAGAGCCGGCAATGAAATAATATCATCGCCTTCTTGGCGAACTTGTTTCGTTGTGAAAACCCTCCTTATAGTGTAAAATGTATTTTCCTCTCCTCCCGTCCCGGGAAAAGAGACCCCACGGAGATAATGCGTAGCACACAATGGCGCGGCTATCAGTCAATCAAGAGGAGTAAGACTACCATACCCCTTCACTCTTCTACCTTTGCCAAGGCATTTTAGTTCGAGAAACGTCCGCAATTTTACGCGTCTCCACTTTCTAATGGTATAAAATGAAACAAAATAAGTAGTTCCGATTCTAAAGCTAAATCAATTTTGAGCTTGCGAGAGTGCGTTTAAGCTAAGATCCTTTCCCCATTCATTATGGTTTTAACTCGTCTCATCTTGTTGATTGAGAAGATAAAACCAGGAAACTGTATATGCGTACACACTTGGAATGTCTAAGGAAGACTATAGTGGCCCTGATAATTATCATAGAATAAAGCGTGATTTACAGCCAAAATTTTCGGCGACCAGCCAATGTATTTGAAACCATGCGTTACATTAAACCTAGTTTAAGCCACGCCCGTTTCTCCGTTATGTTTTGTTCTTAACTTAGTCTTTTATAAAGATTTGTTAATAACATTTAATTAGCTGGATAAATAGAGTAAAATAGTAATATATAAAATACACCTGTTCACTCATACCGACTTCGGCTCTACAGAGAACACGGACTGACCAAATTAGTAATTCTATAGTCTTTGTTCTAGGTTGCCAGATTATGGTGGCTATGAGTAATATGGATAACATAACACATTAGACATTCCAAGTGTTTATAAATAGTTTCATGATACAACGTGTTAAAACAATCGCAAAAATATAATTCGACGTAAAAATTCAATCACTTGAAATGGAACCAAAAAACCGATATTGTCTCGTTAATTACATATGCCTCATTCAAACCAAATGTGTTTAAAAGAAATCAAGCGTTAACAAACATCTGCCGATCATAACCATCCCCCTACATTCGCTAGAGCTAGCAAGCACGATACATCACCGAGACTCCCACACGCTTATCCACTCCGTCACGAGTGAATTCACGCGAGTCCTCGCGGCCCTCTGGCGGTGGTGACACGAATATAAAACTAGAACATTTATGTGTTAAAACAGTTGTTTTACTACTTGTCAAAAACTAAATTTACGTCGGAAAGAATCTGGGACTGCTGTATTGTTTTATACGAACGCAACGCTCCTATTCCTGCTTTATCTTGATTTAAGGTCTATAGCTCCATCTTTTGAAAGGAATAAGAAACTTATTCTTGATAATTAAAATATGATTTAGTTATAAAGAATGGTTTTTTATAAACGTTTTATTTTCTAATATTACTATAAACAAGACTGTATTTATCTATACTCAGGGAGAATGAATATGTCGAGACTATCGACGGACACGTTGAGGCCCTAACCCCGTCACGCAAAGGGGGGTGGGGGGAAAGGAGGCGGTCTTATTTTCTGCGTCCACGTAATTTTTAAGAACCAATGATATTGCAGTATTATTTGATTTTATTAAGGCGGAGGAGCATACCGGGGGCCCCAACGGCCGGAATTGAAGAAACGCAAAAAATAATCTCGACATATTAATTCTCCCTGAGCACAAATAAATACATTCTTGCTATAAATTACATTTAATTTATATTATTTTTTAGTTTTTAATTTATTATATGTAATTTTAATCATGAAAATATAATACTATAAGAAGGTACTCATTTTCGAATTAACAGTATTTACTAAAACTATATTTAGAATTAGAAGTAGTTAGACATTAAATATCTGTAGAAAATTTCCTATTTGTGAAAAGTTCGATTTTAATACTTTCGATTTCCCCAATAGATGGCGGCATCGGAGTCTTACAAAATTTAACATACTGGTTACAGAATTTTCCATAGGGGTATTTAGAAGTAATTGGAAATTGGGAAAATTTTTAATTTTTTGACAGTTTTCATTATTAATATTTTCGATTTCGCTCAATAGATTGTAAAATTCTAATGTTTCGATGAACAATTTTGGAAGCAGTAAAGAAATTGACAAAGTTTGCGTGCTTATTGCTATTATTTATCATACGCTTTAAAGACGTAGCAGGGCAGTTACTTGTAGGGTAAAATAAACTATTCTGTCTTAGACTTTTATTAGGGCAATTTAAAGATATGGAAGATAAAATTTCAGGGCAGTTGATTGTAAGCTGAGAGCTCTTTGTACATATTTTATATCGGTTTTGATAAAAAAATACTCTTTATACTATCTAGATTAAAAGAACTAAGAGCTTGCTGATAAATTATAGGGTAAATTCGGTTTGAAGTAGTTTCTCAACATATACATGAATATTTTTTGAATTGATTCTAGTTTTGATAGGTTTATGGACATGTATTATTTAAGAACTAAACTTCGAAATAATAGATAGATTGTATTTAGCACCAAGTAGCTTATTACCTCAATTTATTGCTTGAGTATTATGTTTTGTAAATAACAATTTACTATCAAAAGTTAAACCTAAGTCTTTAATAAACGATTCTCTTTTTAATATAGTAGAATTTAAACTAATCAAAAGATAGTTTTTGTCTAAAACCGTTTTACTATTGTTTACTGGGATGTTATTAACAGTACAC
Organism: Leiobunum rupestre; assembly: GCF_980474605.1. Lineage (NCBI taxonomy): Eukaryota > Metazoa > Arthropoda > Arachnida > Opiliones > Sclerosomatidae > Leiobunum > Leiobunum rupestre. The sequence goes on along the minus strand of NC_143384.1, from coordinate 9,336,136 downwards.
CAGTCGTTGAGACGTTCGAGATCGCATTGCAGTACACGGCAGTCAGATATAGTGTTGATTGATTTGGTTAACTTGTGGTCATCGGCAAGTTGAAATAAACGCGAATGTCTAATTAGTCGGAATGTCAAAAATGTAATTATTAAAAAACAGAGGTCCCAGTGACGAGCCCTGAGTTATCCCACAGATGACGTTGTACGAGACATTGGTAATTTTCCCTATACATTTTAAGTATTTCACCCTACCTATTAAATAACTGTTACACCACTTTAAGAGATTTCCAGAGAGTCCATGTATTTCTAATTTATTGAGAAAGCGAGGGTGAGAAACCCGATCAAAGGCCTTAGAGAGGTCACCGTAGATAGTGTCCACTTGTCCACGGTTGGCGATTACAGCGTCTACATAATCAGTAAAAGTTAAGAGATTGGAGTCTACAGCCGAAGGGCTAACCACTTCTATTATGTACACCGATTACGTAATCAGTGATTACACAAAGTGTTCGGTTGTACACATCGTAATTTTGTATAGTACATGTACCTATATTCGTTTTCAAATGTTTATATAGCGCACGCGCGCGTGAAAGTGAGTTTTTGGTTGCTGTTAAAAAAGGTGTTATTTTGCGCGTGTAAAAATAAATTAACGGCCAGTTCTGTTTTGAAATAAGAGGAAAAAGGTTTATCGGTTTTTATGTCGGAAAAGTTCGCGTCTTTTATTTCGCTGTTCACGACATTTTTTGGTCCGTCGAGCCGGATACATTCGTCAACTTGATTATGTTCCTCAACTAATCATCGAATCGGCTATCTTTCCGTGAGAGACAGTGAAAATTAGCGTGGATTCTCCGTTGGAAACCGTTTAAACCATCGATCATATCCCGATCGTAAACGAATCAACATAAGTCATCATGGATGTTCTGGTGAGAAGAAGAGCAGCTATCAAGGGACAGATCACCAGGATTGAAAATGCGGTGGTCAAACAGCAACGAATCTATCTGACGTCGCCTTGAAGCTGTATGTAGACAAGGTGGAAAAACTATCGAAAGACTTGGATGAGGTTCACGATGCCGTAGTTGCAAATATCGATCCCGACGACGACGATTTCGCGGATCACGAAGATGAATACAACCCCCTAATCGCTCGACTCGAAGATCTGACAATCCTACTCGTCACTGAATCGAATGAAAGAGCAGCAAACATTCCAGTGAGACAAGTCAGACCAGCTAGTGATGTACGTTTACCGAAGCTGGAACTTCCATCATTCAGCGGTGGTTACGTCGATTGGCTTCCATTTCACGATCTCTTCACGGGCACCGTACACAACAACGAATCGCTCACCGGAGCTCAGAAGTTTCAGTATTTGAAGTCATCATTACGAAACGAAGCAGCGCTCCTCGTTCAATCTATTCCGGTAACTGACGCTAACTATCTGGAGGCTTGGGATATCTTAAACAATCGGTTCAACAATACCCGGGAAATCATCGATGCACACGTAAAACGTCTCTTCAGTCAAACTAACGTCATCCAAGAATCTTCATCCGCTTTACGAACGCTCATCGATACCACCGCCGAATGCATAAGGGCGCTCAAGGTTCTCAAAGAACCAGTACAACATTGGGACTCCATACTACTTCATCTTGTAAAGGAAAAACTGGATTCAGAATCTCGCCGACAATGGGAACTTTCCCTGAGGGGGACCGAAAGACCAACTTTCGAGGATCTCGTTACATTTCTTGAACAACGGGCCAGAGCCTTAGCAGCAGCTCCGCCTACAACTACTGCAATCAAGTCGAAGCCTCCATTACATCAGAGACCGAGTACAAAGGCTCATCATGGTGTTCTGAGCGAGACGTGTCACTTTTGCAACGAAACACACTCTGTATACAAATGTACCAATTTTCTGAATGCATCTTCGGACGAGCGTTGGAACATGGTCAAGAGGAGTGCCATGTGTTTCAATTGCTTACGAACCGGTCATCAAAGCAATGACTGCAAATCTGGTCATTGTAGGAAATGCAACGCACGACATAACACACTTCTACATCAACAGAAGGAATTAACGAAGACGAAGGCAACCTCCGGTGTAGTTTCATGCCCATCTCGTGAAATAATTGGATCAACCCAAGTTATCTTGGCAACCGCAATGGTCCAAGTCAAGGGACTTGACGAGCAACTTTATCCAGCCCGAGCGCTTCTGGACTCGGGTTCTCAAGCCAGTTTCATCACGGAACAATTCACGAGGAAACTAAGATTGAAGCGAACACGTTTCAACGTCTCAGTTGACGGAATTGGAGCAACCGGAATGAACACCTCTCAAGGCAGTGTCATGGTGAATATTCAGTCAAATATCATTAACACGTCGGAGGTCATCGTCGAGGCAATCGTCCTGAAAAAGGTCACGGATTATTTACCTAACAGTCCGTTCGATCCTGGAAATTGTCTACACTTGAAAGGCTTAACACTTGCTGATCCAACTTTTCATAGCCCTGGACAAGTGGATATTTTACTAGGTGCTGACGTGTATCTAGAGCTCTTACAAGATGGCATTTGCAAGGGGAAAGAAGGTCTTCCAGGTGCCTTTAATACTCTTTTCGGATGGGCAGTTTCCGGTCCATTGCTGATGGCCGGAAGAAGTTCGAAAATAAAGGTCCACCATTGTACATTGGAAGCAGATTTGAAACATCTTTGGGAGCTAGAAGACATCCAGCCTCGAAGAATACTATCTCCAACAGAAATTCAATGTGAAAAGAACTTTGAAGAATCACATACACGTGACTCTACAGGAAGATTCACTGTACGATTACCAAAGATAAACGATGCACCAAAACTTGGAGATTCTAAACAAATGGCAATCCGTCGATTCTCTCACTTAGAACGACGTCTACGTGTTAACCCGAATCTCTATGAGGAGTACCGCAAGTTCATGGGGGAATACATTGCCCTTGGACATATGGAACTCATTCCCTCGAATGAAATGAAAATCGAAACCAATCCATCTTACTACGTGCCTCATCATGCAGTATTCAAAGAAGACAGTACCACCACGAGAGTTCGTGTGGTGTTCGACGCCTCTGCCAAATCTACAACTGGAGTTTCCCTAAACGATCATCTGCTAGTGGGGCCAAAACTTCAAGATGATTTGGTCAACCTCCTTATTCGCTTTCGTCAACATCGCATTGTAATGAAAGCAGACCTTGCCAAAATGTTTCGTCAAATTAGAGTACATCCAGACGACTCCGATCTTCAAAGAATTGTTTGGCGAAACAACTCACACGAACCCTTGTTCGAATACCGTTTGCTAACGGTTACATATGGAACCGCATCAGCGCCATACCTAGCATTTAAAGTCTTGAAGCAACTCGGCCATGACGTGAAAGAGACACTTCCGTTGGCATCTTCGGCTTTACAAAATGACTTCTACATGGACGATCTAATGACAGGCGACGAAACGATTGAGAACGTTTTAAGACTTCAGTCAGAAATCATTCAAGCTACATCTCAAGCAGGATTTGAAATAAGGAAATGGGCGTCGAATGAAGCTGCATTATTGGATACACTACCAGCCAACATGAAGGATTTACAAAAGCAACTATGCATCGAGAACGACGAATCAGTCAAGACTCTCAGCCTATATTGGACTCCTTCGGCTGATAATTTCTCGTTTATGGTTACTTCTCCAGCGTCAAGAAGTTCAATCACTAAACGTACGATTCTTTCGGATACAGCAAGGATATTCGATCCTCTGGGACTGTTGGCACCAGTAACCGTTCGAGCGAAACTGATGTTACAGGAAATGTGGCAGCTAAAATTGAATTGGGATGAGCAACTTCCCCAACCACTTGAAGCTAAATGGAGGTCGTTTCGAACCGATTTACCAGAAATTGAAAACATTACGGTTCAACGGCACATTTCGCAAGCTAATGCTACAGACATTAGCCTGCATGGATTTTGTGACGCATCGGAGAAAGCGTACGCAGCTGCCGTATACCTGAAGACGGTGAATAACATTGGACAAATCAAAATACAACTGATCGCTGCGAAAACAAGAGTCGCTCCGCTCAAACAAATCACACTTCCGAGACTGGAATTATCTGGTGCATTACTTTTGTCTTCTCTGATTCAACTGATCAGGGAGTCATTGAGATTGGATATAGCTGATGTTCATTGCTGGTCGGACTCAACAATCGTCCTAGCTTGGTTGAAAGCTCCACCGCAACGTTGGAAAACGTTCGTAGCCAATCGAGTGTCAGAAATCCACGAGAAACTATCGAGAGCGCAATGGCATCACATTTCAGGAGACAGCAACCCTGCAGATTGCGCTTCTCGAGGAATATCCGCTAGCGAACTGGGAAATCATGGTCTCTGGTGGCATGGACCGCAGTGCCTTATTTTCGTCGCAACAACGCAAGAACTACATGAACTCTCAGAGCCAAATGAATGTTTATCCGAGGAAAGACGAATTATTTCGTTAGTAACACATCATCAAATGGATTTCACGCTCCTTTCCAAATTTTCAGCGCTTAAAAAACTCATTCATATCACCGCCTACATTCTACGTTTTGTCTTCAATTCGCGAAATGCGACAGAATTGAGGATTACTGGACCTTTATCGAAGGAAGAGAACGAAAAGGCGCTATCCCATTGGATTCGGGTCGTCCAAAGCAACAGTTTTAACGAAGATATAGCTTGCCTTAAACAAAACAAGGAATTACCACGGAAAAGTAAAATCCTTTCGATGCGTTCGTACATCGATCAAGATGGGATTCTTAGAGTTGGTGGCAGACTTTGCCACTCCAACTTACCATACGAACAAAGGCATCCGGCACTGTTACCGAGACAGAGCAAATTAACAGAACTTCTAATACAACACGAGCACGAAAAACATTTTCACGGAGGTGCTCAACTACTAACTTCTGTCTTACAGAAACGTTATTGGATCGTCGGTCTTCGTGATGCCATACGTTTCCATATCAGAAGATGTGTTTCATGTGTACGACAGCAGGCAGTCACTGTAAAGCAACTTATGGGCGATTTACCACCAGCGAGAGTAAATCCTGCTCGGCCATTTTTGAAGTGTGGAGTCGACTACGCAGGACCATTTACCCTTAAACTAATGAAGGGACGAAGTCACCTCAGGTTTAAGGGATACATTGCCGTCTTCGCTTGCTTTACCACAAGATCAATTCATCTTGAACTTGTCAGTGACATGACCACCGAAGCATTTCTGGCAGCATTGAAACGCTTTGTTGCTCGACGAGGAAAATGCGCCGACATTTACAGCGACTGTGGAACCAACTTTACAGGAGCCGATCGAGAGATGAAAACATTCATCAAATTCATAGTCTCTACAAACAACAACGATCAAGTATCACGATGGCTCGCAGACGAAGGAATTAATTGGCACTTCAACCCGCCTGCAGCGCCACATTTTGGAGGCCTCTGGGAAGCCGGGGTGAAGTCCGTCAAGTATCATCTGAAACGAGTTCTTGGCACCATGGTTCTAAACTTTGAAGAAATGCAAACGCTTCTTTGCCAAATCGAAGCTTGCTTAAATTCACGTCCTTTAACGGCGTTAAGCTCGGATCCAAACGACTTCAATGCGTTGACACCTGGACATTTCCTAATCGGAGATGCACTCACCGCAATACCCGAACCCGATCTCACTTCTGAAAACGTCAACCGCCTGTCACGTTGGCAATTGGGCCAACAAGTACTGCAGCACTTTTGGAACCGTTGGCGAAATGAATTCCTCTCTCGCCTTCTACAACGTCCAAAGTGGACTACACCAAAACCGAATCTACGAGTCGGCGACTTGGTCTTGCTCAAAGATGAAGATTTACCTCCAACCAAGTGGAGAATGGCAAGAATCACTGAACTTCATCCAGGACAAGACAATCAAGTTCGCGTCGTAACTGTCAGAACCTCTGACAAATCACTGAAAAGACCCGTAGTTAAATTATGCCAGTTACCACTAGACTGATTTTAATTATATTCAAACTGTTTACTAAGGGTTATTTATGTATGCAAATGTAACTTTTCGGACTTTTACTATCTCATTTGAAATTCGTTATTTCAAGGCGGGCGGAATGTTCGGTTGTACACATCGTAATTTTGTATAGTACATGTACCTATATTCGTTTTCAAATGTTTATATAGCGCACGCGCGCGTGAAAGTGAGTTTTTGGTTGCTGTTAAAAAAGGTGTTATTTTGCGCGTGTAAAAATAAATTAACGGCCAGTTCTGTTTTGAAATAAGAGGAAAAAGGTTTATCGGTTTTTATGTCGGAAAAGTTCGCGTCTTTTATTTCGCTGTTCACGACACAAAGCATTACAGTGATTACGATAATTACGAGGGTGATTACGGCAATTGGGTCGATTTCGGTGATTAAAGCGAGTACAGAGCTATGACAGTGTTAATAAAGTGCAATTACAGCGAGTACAGCGAATACAGAGCGAGTACAGAAGTTTTATATAGATAACAGTGAGTACAATGATTACAACGTTTAGTTTACGTTCAAAGCGATTGCGAATTGATTACAGCGATTACGGAACGGATAAAACGATTACAGTCATAACAGAAAGATTTCGTGGATTTCGCTATGATTGCTAAGTTACGGCTTGTGTTTTGTTTTTCTGAACAAACTTGAATATAAAATAAATTAGATATATAATGATTAAAGGGGCTGGTAACCTAAGGCTACGATGCATATTTGAATTTATCGGTGCGATAATTATGCTAATCATTCCCTCGTCGTAGCTTCGGCGTCTATTTCGTAATCCTCCTATACCTCGGACAAACGACTATATGTGGATAATTATACGACGTGTCTCGCTGCGAGTTTACCTCGAATTTTAATGTATGTAAGCGCGCTTAGGAGTAAATAAGCACGACGCGACGGACGGAAATTCGCATAATTAGCCATACAGCTTTCATCTCCGTCAAATTCATAGAAATCGGATAACAAACTAGAACGATTTTTGAAATTTTGTCGTGGGTTCCGATTAGAACTTTTAAAAAACCCTGCCTTTGGTCCATGCTTTTCGTTTGGCTGGCAACGAAAGTTACGCCATCGGTGCCAAACAGGTGAACTAACACTCCATTTCGCCTAAGATTAAATGGCCGACTTTAGCTCGACGCTAACGCGGTTTTTTTAAATCTTTAAAGTAACTAATGTTGAATTAAAGTTGAAGAATGGCTCAAAAGAAAACATATCTTTTCACAGGTTAGTGTTAGAAATAGTTTTCTTTTTACCATAATTTCCAATCGCTAAGAACGCACTAGAAAACGCGTTTCTTTCAAATCATAGAAAGCAATTTTTTTAAAAAAATGAAGAATGGTTCAAAATTCCGTTATTAAATATTTTAGGAGTAATTACTTAAACAAAAACATATCTTTTCACAGGTTACTGTTAGAAATAGTTGTTTTACGAGCAATGGTTATGGGGGAAACCGGTGCACAGTAATGGTTTATCGCGAATATCTACGTTAGTATTGTATGTACGGCTATAAACCCAAATATGAACATTAGGGCCTGGCTATTTCCCACAAAAATTGTTCTATGAACATTTTACATACGAGCAATCGTTGTGTCGTATTCGCGGATTTAACGTTGTACCCGAAACGCGTCTTACAATTTTGCGCCTTCGTTGACTTAAAACGCATCCGCCGCTCTTCATGTTACCGCGTTTAAAATTTACCACCCAGCTAACTCTTGTTATTTTTGCAATATATCGCTTGAAAATGAAGCTATTGTGAAGGTTGTGTGAGACAAAATGATAGGAAAGTCGGAATAATGGGTCACTTTAATTTAAGTTCATATTGATTGCCGTAAAGAATAAATCCAAAAGACCAGTATCAATGCTTTGAAAAGAAAACACGACACCGATGAGACTGTTCGACATGTAGAACGCTAGCGAATCAACCTACCAAATGATATCAGAAATATTCAAGATACAAATTTTCCCGTTTATATGAACTTGAATGTAATATAAAATCGTCTTGAAAAATCGGTTATTGCTTTATAACATTCAAAAATAATATTTTTAATGCGCCATGTAGATAATCGAACATCCGCTCGTCTAGGTAAAGTTTGCGTTGTCAACGCGCGTATTAGAAAGCAAAATGAGATTTTAGAAAGTAGGTTGTAATTCGGAACGATATTAATACTTTTCGCGAATTTGGTCATCAGTGAATTATAAATATAACTTTAAATAAGTTTCAAGGTTGATTTAAAAGCTAGTTTCATAACTTTTCATCCATTGGTTCGTTCAGAATTATTCTTTAAAGTAGACGAAAATTTGAAGGCGGTGAATCTTTCCCAGTCTTAAGCCTCGGTTTAATCTACTGCGTATTTTGAAACAGAAAAACCCGATTACTATTGTTAAATCTTGGATTAATAATATGATATTTTTAATACGAAACAAATAACGAAATACGTGGAATTTTTGGCGTTAAATAAGCTTAGAACGTATTTCGTTATTTGTTTCTTAATACAAGGAGCGTTCGCCAGCATTTAACCAAGATTTAACGATATTAGTAATCGGGTTTTTCCGTTTCAAAATACGCAGTAGATTAAACCGAGGCTTAAGACTGGGCAAGATTCAGCACCTTAAAATGTTCGTCTACTTTAAAGATACATTCTGAACGAACCAATGGATGAAAAGTTATGAAACAAAATTTGCGAAAAGTATTAATATCGTTCCGAATTACAACCTACTTTCTAAAATCTCATTTTGCTTTCTAATACGCGTGTTGACAACACAAACTTTACCTAGACGAGCAGATGTTCGGTTATCTATATGGTGCGGTAAAAATATTATTTTTGAATGTTGTAAAGCGATAAACGATTTTTCAAGACGATTTTATATTACATTTAAGTTCATATAAACGGGAAAAATTGTCAGTGGAATATTTCTTATATCATTTGGTAGGTTAATTAGCATTTAATTATCGCCATCTTTACATTAATTTCAATGGGGTGGGGGGAAAACGTTTAACCAAGTTACGCGCGAGCGCGCCTCTAGATTCAGCGCAGATGGCGTTACTGTCGTTTTAGCCAAGAATCTAATCGGTACCTTGTCAGCCATTCGATTAAGCGTTCTAGTTTGTTATCTGATTTCTATGGTCAAATTCGGCCGGCCGAAGTTTAAAATCTCCACCCGAAAACCGAATCTCTTTCGTGGGGAAGAGTTGAGTTATTCACGTCGAAAATATTCTGATAATCTGATAACGGCTAATACGAAAGTATTCCAACGACTACTATGTGATTACAGGGAGTACAATGTGATTTCAATGGCTAAAGCGATTACATAGCGACTACAGAACTATCAGCTAGTACAAAGGTTTCAATTGCAATTGAAACCGTTATCAAGAAACCAGTTTCGAAAAGTTTTAATAAATATGAGTTCTTGTGGGTGGATTGGATTTGGAAAAGTCGTTTGGTTGATTGAAATTCTAAGTTCTTTCCCCAGCCCTTAGTTTCAGGCATCCATGTCATTAACGCAAGCTCTCACGGTGAAGCCAGGTTCATGCCACATATAAAATGGATGCTGTCATTTTGTCGTCGAGAGCAAGATAAATAGGCTGCTTCCAACTTGAAAAAAGTCATCGCACCATTATCACCTGAAGTTGACTGTGTTCTCCCATTATTTGGTCGTTTTTAACAACGTACTCCAAAATTGTTCTCACTTTTACCTCGTCGAATGTTAGAACAACTAATTTGTCAATAATTGGCAGATGCGGTCCATTGCATTTCATTAAGTTCAAGACCTCGTGAAGGATCCCAGGACTAAAGTCTAACTGGAACGCATACTTTTTAAGCGTGGAAATATGTGGTAAACAGATATTCCTCAGTTGACGGAGATGCTCTTTTTTGCTTAGATATCGCAACTAAAAAAATTAGTATTAGGCCTACTTCTTTTAAATCAAATATGTAGTCTTCTGTTTTAAAATGACTAGAACAATTTCTCGAGTATTTTGAAAAGACTTTAGTTGAATTTCACTTTTAACCGGAAACCTATGATAAGATACGTCTTTGTGTTTGGTCTTTTGGAAATTATTCTTACATCCAAATACTGCGCAGTTGTAGCCCGAAATTTTGGAGAGCTTTCAAATTAGAAAATTTATTTATTCATAACCCGGCCACCTGTTTAAAGGCATAATAAGTCGCTAGATGACTTGGGCCTAAGGTGGTGCCTTGGTTAGCCTAGCTGTAATATTTTAAACGCAAGGCTTTAGGACGCAAACTGGCAGCGGGCTAACCTCTTATCTCTTGTTTCTCACAGAACACGTTTCTTCTAACAATCTGACGTCACTTAGGAGGGGAGCCCACTCTTTACCCTGACAACTATCACCTGCAAAGTTTCCCTACGAAAACCTGGTTTATCAGCCAACCTAGTAGTGCATACACGATTTTTAAAAACCTTGGTACTAAGCGATTACAGCGAGTACTTGGTGTTTACTGAGCGAGTAACAAGCGATTACAGCGACTACGTAATTATTACTCTTACCAAAAAATGTGATAACGTAATGATTTTAGAAATTTTGTACACCAATTACAGGAAGTGGTTAGTCTCTCGTCTACAGCACGACCCTTCACAAATCCGTGTTGCGTTTCTGAAGATATTGCTTAAGCCAATTATTAATTATTTTGCATGACATAGTCGAAGACCATTACCAAGGAGTTTTGAACCGATATTGGCCAAACATTTTAGGGATCGCCCTGAAAACCTTTCTTGTATATTGTCTTAGTCGATATGTACGCCTCACAAGTCTCGCAAATTTACGGCGTTTTTCGCAAGAGATCTCGGATCACGTGATCGTCGGTCATATTTTCAGAGTGGAACGTCCCATACATACATCAACGTGGAAAAAGATTTTCGAAAATAGCGTCTGGCAGCACTTCTCTCTGAGAATATGCCAGTCAGATAACGCCGCCGAAAATCCGTTTCGGCGTTCTGGTCATATCAACTAAGACTATTGGAGAAACTACTGCTGTCTTCCAGGTCAGTGAAAAAACCCCAGTATTCAGAGAGAGATTAAATAAATTGTTCAAAGGGCATAATAGAATCAAAACCACTTGTGGTGGTAGGTTTAAGTTTCTAAATGGCAATCTTAACATCATCTTCAGTTACGGTAAGACGAAAAAATTGTTTGGTAATATCTTAAGTTTTAAAGAGTCGACGATGGGCAAAGACTAATCCGTGGCTACATTTGAGAACGAATTGACAAAAATTCCAGCGATGTCGGAAGATTCAGTAACTAAATTACCATCTATCAGTAGATTGGTAGAGATCTGGGTCGTAGTCCTTTTAGTGTTTATATATGACCAAAGGGTTTTGGATTCTTTCTTGACTGAGTCTGTGATTTGTGATAGGCGAGGTAATTTATCTCTTTTTATTAAATGTGTAATAAAGGAACGTTCAACGTTAATCCTATCCCTGTTTATCTGTGTTGGTATCCGCTTAAATTTTTTATGTAGGTAACGTTTCTTTTTTAGTGCCTTGTTAGCTCAGGAAAATACCAATCGGGAAAGTAGGTTCGCTCGCTAAAATCAACTTTAAGGGTCGCAGGTTTTCTCGGAACAAAATATTTCCCCATAGGCCATAGTAAGACAATTTGGCGAGTAGTCTAGGATGATAAACTCAATCGAAAGCCAAGAAGAGGTCGATGTATACGGTGTCGACCGTGGCGTAGCTGATGGGGGGGGGGGGGGGCACTAATCATAAAAAAGGGGGGCCTCATAGAGATTTTTGCGAGGGGGCTCTGATTTCTCAGCTACGCCACTGGGTGTCGACAAAGTTAGTATAACTGGCGAGATTTGTTTCCACAGATCTTCCCGTGAGAAACTCGTGTTGCGTTTCGGGTATGAATGCTTTAAAGCACTCATACAAGTGTTTATTCATGACATAATCTAATCGGCCGGTATTTAGACGGGTCGCCAACAAAACCCTTTTTGAAAATAGGAGATATGACTCTTACTTTCCATTGGTTCGGAAAAAATTCCTTTTTGTAGAGACAAATTAAATATATAGCGCAATGGTTTAATTAATAATTTAGCGCATCCTTTAATTATAAAATTAGGAATGCGGTCGTTTCCAGAGACAATCGTGGGCTTAAGCTTCCTAATTGCGTCTTCATGTCCTTGTCCGTAATGTGGAAGTCGTGAAAATTATTTGGTTGGACTACTTTGAATTTACCGGTATAGACAAAGGGTAAGGACGTATCAGTAACTATTTTGGAAAAACCATTCCGTGAACGCCTTTAAAATTTCTTCGTTATCATTATTTTATTGTATTTCGAAAGGTTGAGGAATCTAGGTTGAAATGATACGTTCGTACTATATCTTATCCCTAGACAGAAGATTCTTTGTTAATATTCTTTGAAGAGAGTAATTAGTTTTGTTTTCGATAGAGGGGGTTCGTTTGAGCTTGCGATGAAAGTTTTTTTTCATTTTAATGCTTTTTTAAGGTCATGTGAGAACCATTCCGGAAACGTTAATTTAATTATTTTGACGTTTGCTTGCCGATATTTTGTCTATTTTACTGGAATTAATATCAGAATCGCGTTCTCTGTTTGTGAAAAGAAATTCCACTGCAATGTCGACATCGTTTAATTTGTATAACGGTGCATAATCGATTTCCCTCAAATGTTGGTAGAGAACAAGGTTCGTAAATCGTGCAGGCACTAAGAGGTTGGCGTTTAGAGCCGGTTTTTTGAACGGAAAATAGCAGGGACAGCTTGGGAGGGTAGAGAGTGCGCGCCCCTCTAAATTGACGTCATATGGTTCCAACAAAGATGTTACACACAGAGACGAACGAAGCCCCTCTCACGTTGCTAGTGCAGCTGCGGCGACGCTCGGGCTCGGCACTCGCTGCTTAATTGATGAACGTGGCAAGGCTTAGATTTCGTAAGTAACTTATTTTATTAAATAGTGGCTGTTGAAATTAAAATATAAAATTAAAAATTATAGGCGTTCAAAATGCCTGGCTACAGCTGTGTAGTAATTGGATGTGTAAACAATGTCCGTAAAACACAAAACACGGACATATCTTATCACAAGTTTCCTGTTGAATATGGCATTCGAAATATTTGGATTGAGAAGATTAAATCGGACACGATTAATATCAAATATGCGAGAATTTGTTCGATTCATTTTGTAACTGAAGACTTTGAATCTGATCTAAAAGCTAAACTTCTCAATATAAAGCCTAGAAGGTACCTAAAGAAGAATGCAATTCCTTCCTTGCTGCTCGAAAACAAATTTAGTTCCTACTCAAAAGAGAACTGTGATAACAATTTAATAGTGTCAACACCTCCCAAATTGGACTCCCCAAAGAATAATTCAGCTCTTTCCATACAGGATAATAGTTGTCACCCAAAAGAAAACTGTGTTTCCAAATTGATTTTAATGACTCCTACCGAATCACCGTACCTGAAAGAAAACTCAGTTTCTTCTTTAACATTCAATGATAATTATAGTTCCTATCCAAAAGAAATTGAATTAAACCTGTTAACACCTACTAAATCCACGTCTTCCCAAATCAAAGAAAGCCTAGTTGAGAAGACAGTAAATTCTTTAATGACCCCTCAAAGTTCATTTATGTCTAATTTGTATAACTGTAATTACCAAAGCACGCCAAAAATTTCAAAAGAAAGTGAATCATTGGCAATCTCTAAAGAAAGCGTTTTCCGTATCAAACCAAATGCAATTACCTCTCCTATAACTAAAAAGGTAAAATCAAGATTTATGATCAATGAAAATCATAAATGTTCGCCTTTACGGAAGCTTTCAAAGCAAAATAGCTTTAGCAATAAAGAAGAAAGTTATGTGCATTTAACCAAAGATTCGCCGGCAATTGAAGATTTCGGTATCAACTCCAATAATGATTGCGGAAACCTAAATTCTTCAAATCGACCTTCTCGAAGTACCTCATCTAGTAATACCACAAGAAGTCCATGTCATTGCAATTTTAAAGACGTTTTAGCCAAAAATAAAAAACTCATCTCAGCCAGAAAAGCAAATGCCACAAAAACTAAGAATTTAATGAACAGATTAATGAAGAAGAACAAAAAACTTCGTATATTAACCTGCAATAACTCAAACCAAGGTATTGAATTACGACTGTTGAGGAAAGAGGTAAAAAAGCTGAAAAAAGATAACAAGGTGCTCTTGGAAAAAAACCTAAAATATGAACAAATTTTACAAAAAGTTTTTACTAGAAGTCAAATTAAAATGTTGAAAGGCTCTAAAAAAGTTAAATGGGAAGATGACGATATTGCAAGAGCATTTGCTTTACGTTACCTAAGCAAGAGAGCCTACATATACCTTCGAGAGCAGCGCAACATCCCTTTGCCTCATATAGCAACGCTTAAACACTACGCTTCCAAATTAGATTTCAAACCGGGGTTCCTAACTGACGTGTTGAAAATAATGAAAGCAAATGGGACGCACATGCCAGTTATTGAGAAACTAGTTGTATTGACATTTGATGAGGTTAAGGTCAAGTCAATATTGGAGTATGATGTAAAAAATGACCAGATCATGGGGGAACATAACCAACTGCAAGTGATAATGGCTCGAGGGCTATTCTCAAGTTGGAAGCAACCAATATATCTAGGGTTAGATGAAAAAATGACTGCGTTAATTTTATACGAGGCTATAACAGAGTTAAATACAGCTGGCTTCACTGTGGTAGCATGCGTAAGTGATATGGGTGCAGGAAATCAAGGCTTATGGAAAGAGCTTGGTATTTCTGTTAACCAAACCTCGTTTCCAAATCCAGTAAACCCTCGAGAGCGTATTTATTGTTTAGCTGATGCGCCACATTTATTAAAGTTAATCCGAAACTGGTTTCTCGACAACGGGTTTAACTACAATGGAAAGCTGATTACCAAAGAACCTGTGCTGTCATTATTTAAGCAAGATCAAAGTGAATTACGAAGTTGTCACAAAATAACCAAACTCCACTTAGAATGTGAGGGAACTCAACGGCAAAATGTACGAATGGCCGCAGAACTGATGTCACATACAGTGGCTACAGCAATTAAAAGAATGAAATCAGGCGAGTTGGTAGAAAATACAGCGGACTTTTTAGAAGCTGTTAATCAGTGGTTCGACGTCATGAACAGCTACGTTAAAGATGATAAAATAATTACAAAAAGTGGATTTGGAACATGCTTAAATGAACAAACTGAAGTTTTAACCAAGATGTCTGATCTTATGAAGCACACATTACCTTTAAAAAAAACAACGAAGCAAGTTTTTCAGAAAGCCATCATAATTAGTATTGACTCTCTCTTAAATCTATACCACGAACTAAACCAAAAATACGGGATTAAATATATATTGACGCATCGCCAAAATCAGGACTGCTTAGAGAATTTCTTTTCTCAGCTACGCACACGAGGTGGTCTGGATGATCATCCGACTCCTCTTAATGCTCTCTATCGAATTCGGATGATCATTTTAGGAAAAAACCCAGGCATTGTGCAGACGAATACCAATACAGTAGCCAATTTACAAGACGAATATTTTGTAACAAACATTCTTAGAACTTCAGAAATTACTCCCGATGATATTGAAATTAGTGAATTCATAGACAATGTATTTGAAATAAATAATGAAAGTGCTATTGACGTTGGAAATGTATCAAACTCACCAATGATACGGAAAACTACCTATAGTTCGTCAAACAAAGATTACAACAAGAGGGTGGTAAAAACACAGGCAACTTTAAGCTTTGAAACTAGCAAAACGGTTACGGAGTATGAAGAAAATGGACTCGAGTATTTGGCAGGTTGGGTGGCCAAGAAATTTCATAAGACTTTCCCAAACTTAGATCTGAAATGCCCAAATGATTCACAACTAGATCACTGCTATTCCACACCAACGTGGGTGTCGCAGTTAGGCTATGGTGGAATTACCAAACCATCGTACAGTTTCTTAAATGATGTTCGTTCTTTCGAGGGCGAATTTCTAAAATACCACGAAACTAATGAAACGGGTACAATTAGGCTTCGTAAAGATAAGGGCATTGTAAATGCTGTGAGCGATTTAATTTTAACAAAGCAGTTCAAATATCCAAAGGAACTGATTTTTGCTTATATTAAAATGAGGACCATTATAAGAATGAATTTCATAAATGAAATAAAAAAAGTTCAATCTCAGGATAGAAAAAAACAGAAAAAGATGAAGAAAATCACAACTTGATTTCTTGAAATTAGTTACGATTTAAGTCCAAACTTTCCTAATTTTTAGCGACATCCTTTTTAAAATAAATTGTTTGTAGCTGAAGTCTAACCAGAGCTTCTTGGATGGAAAATAAGCTATTGTAATATTAATGATAACTATTACTTTTTAAAATAGCGTAAAGATGAGTTTTAAAGAAATTTTATGTTAATGATCTCAAAGGCTTGTTAGTGAAAATCAGAAATGTATCATCGAGTATAATATTGAATAATATTGTGATATTAGATCTCAAAAGGTTCGTAATATTATTCAGGAATAAGTAGTTTTGTTACGAGTTTTTCTTGTGTGTTCAATAAGCTAGTGATATTAATGATCTGAATAATAGTATTAAATTTAATTTTGTTCCTTTAGTTAAGTCATTGTTTTGAAACTTCATGGGTATAAAATTGTCCTTTCATTATGTCATTGTTTTGTAACTTCATAGATACAGAAGTCTCAAAATATTGTGATATGTTAATTAAGAGTGATATCTCAAAGGCTCAATAGGAATATGTAGTTTTGTTAAAGAGTTTCTTGGATGTTCAATAAGCTAGTGATATTAATGATCTAGAGAGTATACTATAAATTTTATTTTGTTTCTGTTTTTCAAAAGTGTCAAAATATTGTGATATTAACAGATATATATTAATTTCTGATATCAATGATCTCAAATACTCGACAATTCCCTATAAACGTTTGTAATCAAAATATAGTTTTATGAATAAAATTTGCAACTAAAAATTATTTGTATTATTAGAAATAATTATTTTCTATTTTAAAAAAATTAAATATGCAACATTATAGTATATTACAAAATATAATGCAATATATCGTACCTAACCAAAAAAACTAAAGTAAAATATATATTTAAATGTATAAAATTATAGTAAAATATATACATTAATATATATTATTAAAGACAGACCAGTTTAAGAAATAGTGGAACCATATGACGTCACTACTGCGAGAGAAAAGCTTTACGCGAATTTTCCCCAGCGAAAGTTCTGTATGCGCCCCCGTTGGGTAGAGAAAAAATATTCACCGTCCGCGTAAGAGTATATCGTTCGATATCGGGTATCAAGACAATCGTGATAGTTTACACAAAAGGCAGGATGTAGCTTCTCTTCTTTAACAACGAGTAGGTGTGATTCTAAAACTGAATTCGGACTTTGTATAAAGACGGCAGTTTGTTTTCTACGCGCGGCAAATTAAAGTCCCTCAAAAGGACAATTTGCGCAGTATAGGGAAGAAGGTTTTGTTTTAAAAGAGTTCCCAAAAATTTATAATTAATTGTGTCGACACCTGGTACTAAATATACATTACCGAAGAGCAATGTAAGAGCATCATTTAGTTTTATTTCTTACCAGATTGACTCAAAAGCAGACTCAAGTTCACGTCTTCTTACACAGTAGATGTCGTTGCGCAAGGCTATTAGTGCTCCAGCCCAGAATGTACCGTATAAGTTTTAGGAAAATAATCCATGTCAAATTGATTTCCAGAAAGAAATGTTTCCGTTAAACAATAGATTGGGAAATCAAAGGATGAAATGTTGTCGTAAAATTCGTCCGCTTTCGTGTATAGTCCGCAAACGTTCTGATAAAACCTTTTGAAGTTTTAAGCTGGTTTCACACTCGACGGAAAATATGCCGGAAAGACGATAATAAACGCCGAGCTGTAAATTGATTATCATTCGATATACCGCTAACGTTCAACTTTACGCTGCTAATTTTCCGTCGAGTGTGAAACCAGCTTTATTCATAGGGCTTGATATTATTTGCACGTTCGCATTGTCGCCAGTAATAGAAGGGTAATTTGGATTGACTGTGTTATTTTTTAAATATAGTCTCTGATTATCTCTAACTTCCCTTCCGTTAACTGCAACCTTGAACCTGTTCGTGGTGGTAGGGAGTAACAGGTGGGGAGGTAACTACCCACGCTGGCCAATCAAGGCTCTGCTTCTTCCTTAAGCTAAGGTGTGAGGTATCGTGATGAGGGCTGAGTGGTACCGGGGAAGCGAAAATACGGTATCGTTAACGATCCCCTCGGGGTACCAGGCGACACCCCGTGGTATTCTTGCCTTCCACCTGGACCGAGGATTAAGGTACGGTGATTTCTTGCAGTCCTCTTTACTCGTGGGATCTTCATGAATAACAACAAGATCAACAACAACAATCAAAAACCATCGGGCAAGGGTCTGTCTCTGACAGTACCTGGCTCTAACCTGGGGAAGGGTGCATCTTCGCATGCTACCCTCCCTTCAACAAGTTCAGGTCACGGGTCAATCTCGGAAGATACCGATCCCAATTTGCTGGGGTCTGCCTCCGGGGACAGTTCAAATATTCAAAAGGCTCAAATTCTAATTTTAAAAGCGTATCAAGCATTAGATCCTCAACTGTGTTTAAATTTCAGTCATTTATTGCCAATTTACATAGTAGTATAAGGTACACATGCATTCGCAGAAGCAACAATCCATTACAAATTCAAAACCAATTATCCAGAGACCTTTTCGTTTCTCTTTGCCCCTTCCAACTTCTAGAACGTTCCTACGCCCCTGCTTTGAGGAAGTTGGAAGAATACTCTGCAAAGGGTAACTACTCTTCCAATAAAAGATCATTAGAGACAGACCACGACTCTCCAAGCTCTCAGCAACAGGCTGCCAAGTGAGGATGGCCATCAATAAAAGATGGATATCCCTCGAATTTCATAACTGAGGAGAAGATGGGCACCATTCAGCGTGTAATTCTGGAGAGGATAGACGGGACACCCTCGGGTAAGCCTCTTCCTCGATTCTGGAATTTTCAGCTGAGTGGTGGTGCCTTAATTTACCTTTGTAAGGACGACTTAACAGGTAAATGGCTACGCCCGGAATTCGACCTCAACGAACAGGTTCTTCATGGAACGAGGCATTTTGTAAAAAACAGCCAGTGACCTGCTGAAACCTTATAAGGTCGCTCTCCGCACAAGCGACGTCTGGACGAACGACCCTAGAGCAGTGGCGTAACGACAAAATTTGGGCTCCTCCACAGGATATCAGAAAGGCCCTTTATATAAAAAAAAACAATTTTATTATTTTCCCATTCCATTTTTACAAGTTTTCTGAAAATTTTGCCAGATTTCTACATTTTTACCAATAGTTAAATCATAATTTTTTAATTATTTAAAAATTTAAACGTGTTAAAAAATCAATACTTAAAACGAAAGGGCCCCCTATTTGGTGAAAATGTCATGGGCCCCCCGCAGTCGCGGGGTCTGTGGGTCCTTAGTTACGCCACTGCCCTAAAGTTCTTCTAAGGCATCTACAAGCTTTCAACGGGGCGTGGAACACAAGCTGTTGGAAGGTTCTTGAAAAGGCAGAGGAACCGACTGCCATCCGATGGATTTACCAAATGGATGGTGAGTCGGTCAACGCCATCCAAGAGGCAGGATTTGTCGCCGAAACAGGTTTGGACAGGGGTATTTTTAAAATAGTCAACAACCCAAACCAACCCAAAGCTGTAAGTAGTGCAGAGGGTGTGGTAAATCCCACACCAGAAATTGTACCCCAGTCTAACGACTCGGTAGTTTCAAGACTAGACGACTTAGAGCCTCGGAAGACTTCAGCTTATCGGACATTCATGCCCTTCCGCTTTCAATCTATCACTCTAGGGATACCGCCGTGGTTAAAATCATTTCCTCTACTACTGACGGGAATGAGGAACTCACGTTGGCATCCGTCTACTTCCCTTACGATGATGCTCTGCCCCCACCATCACTGGAGGTGACCAAATTGGTTAACCACTGTGAACGGTCGGGAAAGAAACTCATGGATGTGATGCGAACGCTCATCATGTTGTCTAGGGCAGCAGTGACTGCAACGATCGTGGTGATAAACTAATGGAATACGTGGTTAGTACCAAACTTCATATTCTCAATAAGAACAATGAACCGACTTTTGTTACTCGTAACAGAACTGAGGTCATTGATGTCACGTTGTGCACAGAAAATGTCGCAGCTCTAATTTCTGACTGGCATGTGTCTAGTGAACCGTCATTGTCGGATCATAGACACATCTGCTACACAGTTGTGATGAAACTGGTTCAGGTTAATACCGAATTTCGCAATACCAGGCGAACTAATTGGCCTGGTTATAGAGATGATTTAAATTTTCATCTGAAGGATGATAAGTCTAGGCTGTCATCAGTGAGCACTGGATTTCGATTTGACTGTTGATCGAATGCAACGTGCCATTATCGACTCCTACCATCGCAACTGTCCTTGGTGGAATCATGAGATTGGCAGACTTCGCAAAGAAACTAGGAGGCTTTTTAACAAAGCTTAAAGGTCGGGTGACTATGATGTTTATAAGCATGCCCTCACTGGCTACCATAAGGCCATCCACGAGGCAAAGAGGGACTCGTGGAGGAATTTCTGTGAGAATATTTCTGATATTCCTAGAACGGCCAAGTTAATGAAAATTATAGCCAACGTCGATGAGACTAAACATCTTGACACTATTAAGTTGAAAGATGGCAGTCATTATTCATCGTTTAAGGAGACTCCTACTCATATGTTAGATGTTCACTTTCGTGACTCCAGAATTACTATCAGCACTGATTCTGATTCCCATTAGGATTGCACGTACCAAAAGGGAAGATTGGGCGGTGGCGAATAAAATTGTCCAGACTTATTTGGGCTTTAAAATCTTTTAAACCCTATAAGTCTCCAGGGCCGGATGGGATTATTCCTATTCTTCTGCAGGAGGGCATTAATATTATCTGCCCCATGCTGAGTTGAATCTATAGGGCTTGTATTGCCCTTGGATATATGCCAAGCATCTGGAAACTTTCTAGGGTGATCTTTATTCCGAAGCCAGGGAAATCAAACTATCTCGAGGCTAAGGCCTTTAGGCCAATCAGTTTGACTTCCTTTTTTCTAAAGGTTTTGGAAAAATTGGTAGACAATTATACTAGGGGGGAGGTTATTTCTAAAATGCCTCTCTCGACAGCTCAGTATGCCTACCAAAAAGGCAAATCTAGCAAGACTGCCCTTCATGGCATAACTAATTGCATTGAAAGGGCTATTAACTTTAAGGAAATAGCTTTAGCGGTCTTCCTTGATATTCAGGGCACTTTTGATAAAGTGTCTAGCGCAGTCATCATGAAGGCTGCAAAACGCTTTGGCATTAATGACACTCTGTGTTTTTGGATGAAAGCTATGCTGACGAATCGTGGGGTATTATCCTCCCTGCTTGGAGATTTCCTTATGGTCACCACCAGCCGTGGCTGCCCGCAAGGTGGTGTACTTTCACCTTTGCTGTGGTGCCTGGTTGTGGATGAACTATTGGTGAGTCTAAACAGGGATGGGTGCTTCGGCTATGCTGACGATATCGCCAGCCTCTTCACGGGAAAGACCCCCAACACTATTAGCGATTTAGTGAGAAGGGGCCGGGCTCTTGCATCAGTGGAAAGCTGGTGCAGGGAAGTTGATCTTACGGTTAATCCTAATAAAACGGTTCTTGTTCCTTTTACTCGTAAAAGGCTGCAAAACTCTTTTAATTTATATCTCCTTATTTGGGACTATCTTGAGGGAAAGCACCGAGGTGAAGTGCCTTGGTGTTATTCTTGACAGCAAACTAACGTGGAAGCCTCACCTTGACTCTATAATTCCGAAGTCTAAGATGTTACTTTGGAGAACCAGAAGTGCAGTTAGCAGGTCATGGGGGCTTAGCCCTAAAGTGGCTTACTGGCTGTACGCCATGATCATCAGACCATTGCTCTATTATGCTGCTGTGGTCTGGTGGCCTAGAGTCCGTATTAAGACTGTGCAGAGTGATCTGCGCACCTTTCAAAGGCTGGCTTGTGTCAGCATCACAGGGGCTATGAGAACAGCCCTAAGTGCTTCTCTAGAAATTCTCCAGAACTTTCTTCTTCATCTTTTCAAAGAGGAAGCTGCTGCTATGGGAGCCTATATGCTCAACCAAAGTGGTTGATGGAGGGCAAATATTTGCGATAATAGCCACAACAAGTTTTACCGTGTAATTCTAGTCAGCTATCTGTCTTCTTAATGAGTTCTGATATTATGGCTACTAAATTACATTTTAGTAAGCCTTTCATTACTTATTTTCTAATCATAAAATGGGTTCGAGAATTTATTGTCTTACTAGCAATCTGGGGTTCTTTGAAAGCCTTGGTGTTTATGCTAGCGTTTTTCAGGCAGAAATTGCCGCTATCTGCTTCTGTATCGACTTTTGTCTTAAAAAGAAGCTTAATGGCAAGGTTATCCAAATTTATTCGGATAGTTTGTCTTTGGTCCAGAACCTGCCGTTCCAATTCCGTCTAGCATAGTACGCGGCCTTATCTCTGATTCTATGACTGACCGTCAACTCAAGCTTTGGCTTGAGATGGACGGCCAAATGCAGGCTAAAGAGTTTATCTCGGGCCCCTCTAGGCAGAGAGCTAAGGATTTGCTCTCTCGCTCTCCAAATCTAATATTAGGTCGGTCGTTGGCCTACTAACAGGTCACTGCCTTCTTAACAGACATTTTGACTTGATTGGAATCGATGATGATCCAATCTGTAGGGCATATCAGGTTGAGGAGGAAACCGCCTCTCATGTGCTTTGTAGGTGCGATTATTACGCTGCCAAAATATTCGAGCATCTTGGTATGCATCAGTTGGAAACCTCTAATTTCCATAACATGCCGGCCGAGAGGATTCTCCGTTTTGGGTCGGATATCGGTCTATTTAAGTCAAAAGGTTTGGGGTTGCACAATGGACCACTGGTCGAAGTGCGCGAATGGGCTTATCTTTAGCCCTTCTCCCCTTACTTTAATATAATAATAATAATAATAATAATAATAATATTCTCTAACTTCCTCGAAAAATGTATTTTTGAAAGTCTTTAGGAAAAGTCGCGCGAATTGATGAGTTTTCGACTTCTACGTTATCCGATGTGACATAAAACGAAGCGTAACCAGTATATTTGGTTTTAATTGTATACATTAATTTTTTTTAGCTCGGTACCATCCTCAATAAAGGACTTTCAGTCCTCTTTTGTAACGGTATTAGAGAGACGAGAAATAAAAAGTGCTTTTTTCGGTGGCGCTTTAGACACTTTCGCGATTACTTTAGTACCGGTGGATACGTTTTCCTTATTATTATTGTTTAGCCTATTCGATATGACTTTCGATGCGGTATTCCCCTTTCCATCTTGGGAGTCTCTCCTAATTGAGGATTTAATATTTTGATTAGATTGTTGTAATATTTTTGAGTACGTAGGCTTAAAATGTAAATATCATCTTTGTCGTTCGCAGTATTCTTGGCCAAGGATGAGTTCAAGAATTGGGTAACGGACAATTTTCGCGAACCAAACAAGCAACTAAAATGGGTTATTGATCCATCGTAGATAGCGGGAAAGTCTTATTCGCGGAGATGGCAGCATTGACTGCTAATTCTTAATCCAGATCTTGCATGGTATGTACAATTGTCGGCCATGGACGCCGTAATTACAAATTCCACATAGACCAAGGACGCCGGGTTTTCCTTTTTCGGGTAGTTTTTATATATATCAAAGAGCAGCACGGATTTAGTTTCTCAGTTAATTTGGCGAAAAGAGGAGCGCTGAATTAGCTTCTCAGGTTATCTAGAAAAGAGAGGAGCGACGATTTAGCCTCTCAGATGATCTGTTAAAGAGAAAAGCGCTGATTTGGTCTCTTATATGACCTGAAAAAAGAAGAGCGTCAATTTAGTATCTCAGATGATCTCGAAAAAAGAGGAGCGCTGATTTAGCCTCTCATATGATCTGGAAATGGGAGAAGTGCCGATTTAGCCTCTCAGATGACAGGAAAAAAAGAGGAGCGCTGATTTAACCTCTCATATGATCTGGAAATGGGAGAAGTGCCGATTTAGCCTCTCAGATGACAGGGAAAAAAAAGGAGCGCTGATTTAACCTCTCATATGATCTGGAAATGGGAGAAGTGCCGATTTAGCCTCTCAGATGAGAGGAAAAAAAGAGGAGCGCTGATTTAACCTCTCATATGATCTGGAAATGGGAGAAGTGCCGATTTAGCCTCTCAGATGACAGGAAAAAAAGAGGAGCGCTGATTTAACCTCTCATATGATCTGGAAATGGGAGAAGTGCCGATTTAGCCTCTCAGATGACAGGAAAAAAAGAGGAGCGCTGATTTAACCTCTCATATGATCTGGAAATGGGAGAAGTGCCGATTTAGCCTCTCAGATGACAGGAAAAAAATAGGAGCGCTGATTTAACCTCTCATATGATCTGGAAATGG
This sequence comes from Leiobunum rupestre, assembly GCF_980474605.1. NCBI lineage: Eukaryota > Metazoa > Arthropoda > Arachnida > Opiliones > Sclerosomatidae > Leiobunum > Leiobunum rupestre. The sequence continues at coordinate 9,311,651 of NC_143384.1, read as the reverse complement.
GAGAAGTGCCGATTTAGCCTCTCAGATGACAGGAAAAAAAGAGGAGCGCTGATTTAACCTCTCATATGATCTGGAAATGGGAGAAGTGCCGATTTAGCCTCTCAGATGACAGGGAAAAAAAAGGAGCGCTGATTTAACCTCTCATATGATCTGGAAATGGGAGAAGTGCCGATTTAGCCTCTCAGATGAGAGGAAAAAAAGAGGAGCGCTGATTTAACCTCTCATATGATCTGGAAATGGGAGAAGTGCCGATTTAGCCTCTCAGATGACAGGAAAAAAAGAGGAGCGCTGATTTAACCTCTCATATGATCTGGAAATGGGAGAAGTGCCGATTTAGCCTCTCAGATGACAGGAAAAAAAGAGGAGCGCTGATTTAACCTCTCATATGATCTGGAAATGGGAGAAGTGCCGATTTAGCCTCTCAGATGACAGGAAAAAAATAGGAGCGCTGATTTAACCTCTCATATGATCTGGAAATGGGAGAAGTGCCGATTTAGCCTCTCAGATGACAGGAAAAAAAGAGGAGCGCTGATTTAACCTCTCATATGATCTGGAAATGGGAGAAGTGCCGATTTAGCATCTCAGATGACAGGGGAAAAAAAGGAGCGCTGATTTAACCTCTCATATGATCTGGAAATGGGAGAAGTGCCGATTTAGCCTCTCAGATGACAGGAAAAAAAGAGGAGCGCTGATTTAACCTCTCATATGATCTGGAAATGGGAGAAGTGCCGATTTAGCCTCTCAGATGACAGGAAAAAAAGAGGAGCGCTGATTTAACCTCTCATATGATCTGGAAATGGGAGAAGTGCCGATTTAGCCTCTCAGATGACAGGAAAAAAAGAGGAGCGCTGATTTAACCTCTCATATGATCTGGAAATGGGAGAAGTGCCGATTTAGCCTCTCAGATGACAGGAAAAAAAGAGGAGCGCTGATTTAACCTCTCATATGATCCGGAAATGGGAGAAGTGCCGATTTAGCCTCTCAGATGACAGGAAAAAAAGAGGAGCGCTGATTTAACCTCTCATATGATCTGGAAATGGGAGAAGTGCCGATTTAGCCTCTCAGATGACAGGAAAAAAAAGGAGCGCTGATTTAACCTCTCATATGATCTGGAAATGGGAGAAGTGCCGATTTAGCCTCTCAGATGACAGGAAAAAAAGAGGAGCGCTGATTTAACCTCTCATATGATCTGGAAATGGGAGAAGTGCCGATTTAGCCTCTCAGATGACAGGAAAAAAAGAGGAGCGCTGATTTAACCTCTCATATGATCTGGAAATGGGAGAAGTGCCGATTTAGCCTCTCAGATGACAGGGAAAAAAAAGGAGCGCTGATTTAACCTCTCATATGATCTGGAAATGGGAGAAGTGCCGATTTAGCCTCTCAGATGAGAGGAAAAAAAGAGGAGCGCTGATTTAACCTCTCATATGATCTGGAAATGGGAGAAGTGCCGATTTAGCCTCTCAGATGACAGGAAAAAAAGAGGAGCGCTGATTTAACCTCTCATATGATCTGGAAATGGGAGAAGTGCCGATTTAGCCTCTCAGATGACAGGAAAAAAAGAGGAGCGCTGATTTAACCTCTCATATGATCTGGAAATGGGAGAAGTGCCGATTTAGCCTCTCAGATGACAGGGAAAAAAAGGAGCGCTGATTTAACCTCTCATATGATCTGGAAATGGGAGAAGTGCCGATTTAGCCTCTCAGATGACAGGAAAAAAAGAGGAGCGCTGATTTAACCTCTCATATGATCTGGAAATGGGAGAAGTGCCGATTTAGCCTCTCAGATGACAGGAAAAAAAGAGGAGCGCTGATTTAACCTCTCATATGATCTGGAAATGGGAGAAGTGCCGATTTAGCCTCTCAGATGACAGGGAAAAAAAAGGAGCGCTGATTTAACCTCTCATATGATCTGGAAATGGGAGAAGTGCCGATTTAGCCTCTCAGATGAGAGGAAAAAAAGAGGAGCGCTGATTTAACCTCTCATATGATCTGGAAATGGGAGAAGTGCCGATTTAGCCTCTCAGATGAGAGGAAAAAAAGAGGAGCGCTGATTTAACCTCTCATATGATCTGGAAATGGGAGAAGTGCCGATTTAGCCTCTCAGATGACAGGAAAAAAAGAGGAGCGCTGATTTAACCTCTCATATGATCTGGAAATGGGAGAAGTGCCGATTTAGCCTCTCAGATGACAGGAAAAAAAGAGGAGCGCTGATTTAACCTCTCATATGATCTGGAAATGGGAGAAGTGCCGATTTAGCCTCTCAGATGACAGGAAAAAAAGAGGAACGCTGATTTAACCTCTCATATGATCTGGAAATGGGAGAAGTGCCGATTTAGCCTCTCAGATGACAGGAAAAAAAGAGGTACGCTGATTTAACCTCTCATATGATCTGGAAATGGGAGAAGTGCCGATTTAGCCTCTCAGATGACAGGAAAAAGAGAGGAGCGCTGATTTAGTCTCCCAGATTGACCTGGAAATTGAAATTAGCCTAGTAAATTTTCCAAAGCAAACCTTAAAAAGAGATCGTAGCCCCTCTAATATGTACACTGTAGCCAATGGCCATTTATTTAGTTCAAAGAATAAGAATTCAAACGGTGTTGTGATATATTACAATATAATTCCCGTACAAAAGGTTTTTAGCATAAGTTAACGTAGACTTCCAAATTTGAGGAAATACTTTCCCACAAAACCTTCGCCAACCAGTGGTAGACAAAGTGCCACTTATATCAAACACTTCAAACATTGGTCGACAAGAATTTTGGCCTCCGCTCACTAAAAATTTTCCAAAAGTTCCGTACCAACTTGGCAATATTAACACATAAGACGTCTGCTACTCTAGATATTCTTGAAATTTTGGAAACAGCACCGGAAACGACTATTGAACAGGATTAAAATCCACCTTTTGACCAGGAGGAGTGATAGACCCTAATTAAAAAACAGTTTTTCGAAGTGAATGTGAAATTTTATTTCCTTATAATAAATCGTTACATTGCGTCAATACATTTTATTGCTTCGGAAGTAGGAGAAAATATTGGCTCGAGATGATATGGATAGTAATGAAACACATTTTGAAAATAAGATAAGGTTTTCAAGCGTTAAATGAAGCCTCAAGAAGAAAGCTACGCAATATAGTTTAATAGAGCAAAAAATAAAGGAATCTAAATATTACGACAGAAATTGTACATGCCTTCATGTACTCATTGAATTTTCCCCAAAATATATTTCAGATACGAATGAGATTTTCTGTAACTCGGGTCTTCATTATTGCGCTAAATAATATAGTGGGCGTGACTAATTCTTTGGCACCAGTGATTTCGTGTAACGTAAATAGTTAATCTATTAGAAATATCTTTATACTTAAATAGACAATTATAAATATCTATATAATTATAGTAATTTAACTTAAATGAATATAATATAAGGAAATTTTATTATTTAGTGTTACTGGCACTTTAGGTGTTTTGGACTATTCTAAGTGAGTAACTCAGTACGAACAAGAAACGTTTAACAAGTGACATTTTTAGCTCGTTCACACCAGTACTAAGGCCACAATAGTGTCGATTCATTGCATAATATTTACTATAACTAATTAAAAATTTCGCGCATTAATTTCCGAACAACAGAACACTTAAATTTGTTTCCCGAGAACGTAAACGGGGAAACTTATAGGTTTGTAGAAGTAGCTTTATCCGGTACAATCTACATTCCTACAAGTTCTTCGTACAACGTTTTCGCGGAGTGGCCCAACCCCCGTTTATTCAGTTTCTTTTAGGGGAGTAAAAATACTTCCCAAATCAGCAGATTCTTGATGAGATTGCGCGTGCTTCGTGTAAAGTACTTTATTGGGGAATCTTTGGTCGCATTTTTGGCAACGGCACGGATGATCTCCGCTGTGAGACCTCACGTGCGCCGCTAAATGGTACTTAGTACGAAAAGCACGACCACAGATGGTGCACACGAGGCCTCGATACTGTCCGGCTTCCTTTTTGAATCGCGTCTTCTGCAGGCCTAAGCTCGCCATACATTCAATCTGGGCTTGTTCCTCTGACTGACTAGATTCGAGTAACGGCGCTCGACCATCCACTTCCGAGCTGCCATTAATTGAGATCCTTTGGTGGCCTATTTGGACTAGAGTAGTAGTCGAGACCTTTTCCCTGCCAATTTTGGATAAAGAGTTACACGAGATAATACGCGTCGCTATTTCGCTTTTAGAATTACACGATATATTTTTATTGACTTCTTCAAGTTGAAAGTTATCAGAGTTAATTTTCTCGTCTACTTCGGGTGGAGAGATACCAGCGATAACGTTCTTAGTTACTTTATGTTGAGAGTTATCAGATATAATTTTCTTGACTGCTACGGATTGGGAGTTACCCAAGTCAATTTTAGTGGCTCCTTCGGGTTGAGATTCATTTGGAACAACTATTCTGGTTATTTTGATTTCGGCTTCAGAATTATGTTCTCTGGGTATTTCTGATTGTGATATATCTAATTCACTTCCCGCGGCTATTTTGATCTGAGAGTTGTCAATGACACTTGCCATAACTTCTTCGGCTTGAGAGTTATCCCAGGTACGTTCTAAGGTGACTTCAGATTCGGGGTTAGCAGAGTTAGCTTTCCTGGCTTCTTCGTTTCGAGAACTTCGACGAATATGCGCTCTGGTGTGCAACGTTAAACTTAATTTACGAGGAAACGATCTATCGCAGTAGACGCAATAGAATCGCGTACTTCGAGAGTTTTTCTTGGGGATGGACGGTGTTGCGTCGAAAGTTTTATTCGCTTCGACACCTTGATGTACTGTAAGCGGTATATCGTACCGCGAGCTGGACTCGGATGCGAGACGAGAAGAAGTAGATGACGCGTTCGCGATTCTTCGTAATGGTACTGTTTCGGTACTTGGCGATTCCCCGTTTTGTAAATCTCTAGATGAACTTGACTGCAGACTGTTAGATGAATAGTTTTGAACACTAGTAGATGATTCGGTTAGACTGCTGGGTATTGGTTTAATAATAATTCTAAGAGACGATTCGTTTTGAATACTCGAAGTTGAAATATTCTGGATACCGGTTGGGTGACCTGGATGTTTCTTTCTGAGATGTTTGGAAAGCGATCCCTTAATAACGAATCTTTTCGGGCAAAAAGAACAATGAAATGGCTTATCGAGCAATGGACGACACGTTTTTAAGTGACTGGCGAATATTGAATGAAATTTAAAATTTTGTAAGCACATGGTGCATTGAAAGCCACCGTGGTTCTTTTCTAGTACGTGACTGTCCAAGGCGTCATCACTGGGAAACATCAATTTGCAATAGTCGCATTCGTAAATGTCCACTCGCGATTCGTTTTGAAGATTGTCGTCCACTCCAGATTCTTTTTGAAGGTCGTCGTCCACTCGAGATTCTTTTTGAAGGTAGTCGTCCACTCGAGATTCTTTTTGAAGGTCGTCGTCCACTCGAGATTCTTTTTGAAGGTCGTCGTCCACTCGAGATCCTTTTGGAAGGTCGTCGTCCACTAGCGATTCTTTTTGAAGGTCGTCGTCCACTAGCGATTCTTTTTGAAGGTCGTCGTCCACTAGCGATTCTTTTTGAAGGTCGTCGTCCACTAGCGATTCTTTTTGAAGGTCGTCGTCCACTAGCGATTCTTTTTGAAGGTCGTCGTCCACTAGCGATTCTTTTTGAAGGTCGTCGTCCACTAGCGATTCTTTTTGAAGGTCGTCGTCTTTCTCGGAGGTCCGTGTCGGGCTGACGTAGTGCAAAACGCGAATGTGGCGACGCATGGTGCTTTTACTGGCGAAATGTTTCTCGCAGATCTGGCATTTGAAAATTTGAGGGGAGGTGACCTTGGTCACGGCGCGTTCGGGCGTCGAACCAGCCTTGTGCGATCTTAAGTGCATGGCCAGCAGGAGAGAATTGGACGTGCAGTGTTCGCAAAACTCGCATTGATAGGGTTTCGAGTCACCGTGAATTTCAAAACAGTGTTTTTCGTAGGAGTAATTATCCTGGAAATCTCTGGAGCATTCTCTGCATCGTAAAGGTTCGTCGCTTCGTTTTTGACGCGTACGTTTCGATTTTGGGCCTGAATCGCGGTCGCTACTTACAGTATCACGAGCCACTGAAAAGAAACAGAATCAACCTTAAATTCGTGAACTAAAGAAAGCGTCGGTCATTGAAACCCAAACTCCCACCTGTACCAATAATTAAAACTGTCTATACAGATTTTTGGCGGTCAAGGACAGTGCCACCAATTTACACTTCGTTTCGGTGTCTAGCTAGCTCTTTTGCCAGAACCTTTGGTTTTCTTTTCACGTTGAAAATAAGTAATCTAAGAGGGTTTTCTTTTTTTTTCAACTTTGCACCGAAACGACCGCACAAAATTTGGTTTTCATAGCAAAATGGAAGCAGGTAAAATAATCAAATAAATCGTAAACCTTGTAAAAAGTATAAGATGGTACTCTCTAACGACCGCACCAAATTGAGTGACACCGAAACGTTGGTACATAACGTTTTCGGTGTGATTAGAAAATGTTCTAGTTTTCGACAACATTGAAGTTCTTTTTCAATATCTTAGACAGAGAATAAAATGTTACTGGTTTATTCCGAAATCAAAGTTTTGGATCATAATATTTTTTAGATTGAAGCTTTGATAATGTACATTGACACGAATATTTTATTTTGGTGGTTTATAAAAATGACAATTTAACACGCGTAAACTAAGTCAAATGAATCGGTTAACTAAAGGAAATGTACCACGCGATGGTTAACGCGATTACCGAGATGGTTCGAGAATTTACGACGTCAAGGTCTCGGTGTCTTTGGTTTCGAAGAGATTTTCAGTTTGTTCGAGAACAACCTTAGTGTCGCTAAGTCCATTTAGCGAAGAGCTAGGATCACTGTCCATAGGTGGTTCGTTCGACGCGTCTTTCAAGTCGCTTTCTTCATCGTCGACGGCCGACGAGAAGGATGTGGTCATCGAAGAAAGTCGCCGGGACTTGCGACTGGCGACAGCTTGTTGATGAGCCCGTTGATGGCTAACTAACTGAGCCCTAAAGTGGAATCGGCGCTCGCAAAACGAACACTCGTGAAGGTCGTTGTTTTGGGCTCGATTGTGGAATTTCAAGTGCGTCGTGAGGCGAAACTGGTGGCGAAAGGCCTTGGGACAGAGGTGGCACTTGAAGGAGCGGCTGCTGTCGTGAGTGTCGAGGTGCGCTTTGAGGACGCGCGGTTTGACGGCCGCGAATTCGCAATAAGGGCATTTGTAAGTCTTTCGGTCCCGGTGAACCTGACGCCGATGCTGGCGATAGTTCAACGGCGACTCAAAGTGCACGTTGCAATCGATACACTGCGACAGCGACGTTATATCGGGATGGCCGACTTTATTACCTCCAGATATGTTGTCGCGCTGATCAGTCAACTCGCCGAGGACGTTAGCCGCGGATGTTTGTTCGTTCGGGGAGCCACCGTTGTCGACGTCCGTCTCCTTCCGTAATGGCGTTCGAATTAATTCAGGTTCGACATAAGTAGAAACTAATAAAAAAAGAAATACTAGTCAAACAACAATGTTGTCACTTTCCATAAAGATTTGTTGAGGTTAATGGTAATAGTTAGTATCAGGAATCCATACCTCTAGGCTCTACTTGGAATGCTTATCAGGCCGTATCGCTTATGTTACTCTGACGGCTTTGGCCCCGCCTACCAGTGAAAAATCCCCTCTGCGCGCGTTCCCCTCTCACGTTGTTGTTTGTTAAACTAACATAGTGACGTCAAAAAACCGTCAGCCACATCGAGACGAAAATCTGCCGCGATAACCATTCCAAGTAGAGGTATGGATTCCTGTTAGTATATAGGAAGCTTTTGGCTCGCGTGGAATTAATATCTTGCCCCCACCATCCTACGCATTGAAACCAGACCACCTGAATTAATGGCATTAAAATTTGCTACAGTGGTTTTAGCTTGGGTTTTAGCCAAGCTGATTATAATAATAATAATACTCAGCTAGGCTAATATCGAAGGCACCATTTTAGGCCCGAGTCAGCCAGCGACTTTTAATGCCGCGAATCGTACATATCGCGTGACTCTTGAGCTGGTGTATTTCGAGTTACAAGTTCATGATCGTAATTCTGGACTTTTCCCCGTTTACTAACTCGCATTCGAATCAATTGAGATCTCAGTTTTAATATTTTGCCTTGTAAACTGACTAAACTCAAATGTCTCAGAAGGGCTTCTAAGGAACCTCTTTAATACCTGGGATGATCTCACTATATACAGAAGTATATAATATATATCTATGTCATAAAAGTGAGACACTATCCTGGGTTTAGTTTAAAAGCGTGTAATCAATGGATTCAGATGTCAATGTTTCCAGCGTTTACTACTAACAAGGAATGTACCCGAGGTGTTGTTATCCACCGTTTTGGTTCAAACTCGGGTATCATGCACCCCTCAATGCAACTTGAAAAACCTGCAAGGGAAAAGTTACGCTGGGCTTTCGATTTGCCATGGCAACCGAAAACGTTTTTGACAACACGAAATGAAAATTTTCCGATTGAAAATAACATGGAAATCTGACCGATTACTAAAATGGAAAAATGTTATCAAAATTTAATAAAAAAATATAATTGTTAAAATTTTGATCAAATTTGACCAATAATTGATAACAAAAATCGATATTTCTGAGGAAAAACGAGAAATAGGGCTATAGTTGGTAAAATATATCATATGTTTTAAAATTTAAAGAAAAACCACTAATTTGATAAATTTTTATAAAATTTAGCTTTTTTGAACCAAATTGACAAAATTTAATAAACAATTTTGAAACTTGATTTATTAGAGTAAAATAAGGTAAACATTGGTGAAATAGACATATTTTATCAACTTATGGTTAGTTTTGATCAAAGTAAGATAAAAATAAAAAAGTAAACGGAAAAGGTTAAAAAATATTGTAATTGGAAAAGAACACAAATTTTAAGAAGACAAATTATTGAACGCTTAAAATTATAAAGATGATCAAAATATATACACTCATTGTAACGAAAGTAACTGTACAACCGTTCGCGGCACCCATTGAAAATGTGTAGGGACAACTTCTAGTAAATGTAGACTGTATAGAAAAACCTCTACGTCATCTACAGGTTAACTCTACAAGTTTTCAAGAGGTGGCTTAGCATGTCTATTCTCGTCTAAAATAGTTTTTGCATTTAATTGGGGATCAAATCATTATAAAAGACGATTCAGTGCACTGTCATATAATTTTATTCTAATTTTTTTATTAAAAAATGTTTTCAAGAGCCTATCTGAATATTTTTCTTTTCATTTTAAGTGATACATATTTTTTAATTACAAATCGAATAGTTAATCGAAAATTTTCTTATTTTATAGTTTTTCCTAGATATATATTTCATATACCGCTATCGGCCAATATCGGCTTCATTTAAGCCGATATTGGCCGATATATCGGTGTATCCCTAATTTCAATAGTGATGTAAGTCGGGTAAATACCCAGTGGGTAGGGTATTTTTAAATAGGTATTTACCCCATACCCGGGTTAATACCCAAAACTAGGGTTTTTATGATTGGGGCGTCAGTTAGTATCGGGTCGTGTGGTACTATCTGTTATCCTCCTTGTCTACATCTTTGTTTGGGCTTATTAGGTAGGGCAATTTGGGCAAACTACATTTTTTAAATGCAGTTTTATTTTAGTCTATTTTATTTCTAGCCTGGGAGTTATTCAAAGATAAAATATAGGGGTTGTATTCAAATATTGCCGTAACGAGTACAAACATTCTAATGTCAACAAAATGACAAAGCATATCAGGAAATGTTTTAATGGCCCAAATGAAATGAATAAAATCCTTAATTGCTCACGTTACTGTTAGTGTTAAGTCTGCTAATAAAATAGTCATGATGAGGAGTCTGAGGAGAGCCAGGGGCAGCAGAAACTGAACTTTCAAGTGATCGTCCAGAAAATGAATAAATGATATTTAATAGTTATCTCATATGTTATTGTTACTATGTAAAACTTGCAAAAAAGTAAGTAACAATAATTAAAATTTAATATGAGCATAAGTTGATGTGTTTGTGGGTTTTTCAATTACCGTACTCTTAATTGAGGAAATTAAAAAAATTAACAAAGAAATTAATGGTGTTGATAAACACCTGGATATTTATGTATTTTGGGTATTTACCTGGGTAAGTACCTAAGGTATTTACCCCGCGTTATAAACACCCGGGTCAAGAGAGAAACAATACTTACATTGTTCCATCGGCAATGTGGGTGAAAGGTTCATTTCAGCAAAGACAGAATCGGAGATAACATGAATTTTCCTTTTCCGTCCCGGAGAAGGGTCGTGGGCCTCCAAAGCAGTCGGCAGCGATCGAGTCATGTCTGCCGATCCAGGCGCGCCTTGAGAATGCTCGTTTTTCTGATGGGAGATCAGAGACGCTCTGAACTTGAACCGCACCATGCAAACGTTGCATTTGAAAGGCCTGTATGTGGTCTCCCGAGGGAGATCGAAGTCGAACACTCGGTGCAGATTACGCACGTGCGACTTCAAACTGGCTTTTTTGGCGAATTCTTTGGAGCACATCGGACATGGAAATGGCCTCTCTGACGCGTGGTTGTTGTCGTTCTTCGGGCTGGATTCGGTCTCTAAATGTTTCTCGATGGATTCGGTCGCTGAAGGCTTCTCGATTTTCGTCCTTTTGAAGCGTTTGCCGCGGTCCCGTTTGCGCGCTTTCGAGACCATCTCTGGCACGACCGCGCTGGCGAGTTCCGAGGACTCCGTCTTGCGCTTGTGCGACGTCAGATGCTTCTTCAGGGCGAGGCGGACCCTGAAGCGGTCTCCGCATATGACGCAGCGATATGGCTTCTCTCCGGTGTGCAGACGGACGTGCGTCATCAAGGAGCTCTTGAAACTGGTGGTGAACTCGCAATGTCGGCACTTGAAGGGTTTCATGTCTCGGTGCACTTCGAGCCGATGTTTGACTAGTTGCGTGTCGAATTGGAAATCGGTGCCGCAATCTTCGCAGCGTCTGACTGCTTTGAACGACGACGGTGCGGACTCCGCGTCGTCGGATAAGTTCTGGATTTGGTCGGTCGGGAGGGAATTCGCTGGCGTTTCATTCGGAGCCTCCATCGGACTTGGCTTCGGATTGCGAGTCAACATATCCAACTGATCAGGTACCATTATTTCAACTACGTCGTCGAGCTGATCATCTAAATTAAAGTTAAATAGTTTTAATTAAATAAATAAATTTATGTAGAATTGGGTTGTGTTATTTTAGACAACACGAGATGCCAAAGAGAAAGTTAACGACCCAGAATAAAACGAATCTGTTCCATTGCGCCGAATCCCATTCGACCGAACCCAATCCCATTCGACCGAACCCCATCCCATTCGACCGAACCCCATCCCATTCGACCGAACCCCATCCCATTCGACCGAACCCCATCCCATTCGACCGAACCCCATCCGGGTTTAGGATTCGGTCTAATGGGATTGTCCCATTCGACCGAAAAAGCCGCACTTCTCCGGGTTTAGGATTCGGTTTTATCCGGTTCAGCATCTGTCAGAACAGCATGCAGCGTTACCTAACCTAAACTAACCTAACCAGGCAATTTTTAAAGTGGTCAACTCATTTGCCCACTACCACCACAATTTCCTTTCCTTTCCTAAGCCTAACTATTTCCACTAAATTTTTTAAGGCAGACGAAAACTAAAAATTGTTATTATTTAGACACCCAGTTTTTATACTATGCTATTTTATTAAATTTTATTAGATACAAATACAAATTTTAAGCAATTTATTTTTGACATAAAAATTTACCGTAAAAATTGAATATTGCGTCGGTCGATTAGAAAAATACAAAACCCGCCTTTGGGCTAATTTCACCAAAAACATTGGCGGAATTCGGTCGAATGGGATTTGGCCCAATGGGAAGATACCAATAAAACGCGTTCCTACGATATTCATAAAAAGCTCTACATCAGTGAGGTCCAAAATATGTATCTCTAAAATATGCTAAAATCTTATAATAAAAAAATTTATTGACCGTCAAAATGGCGGTCTTGTAAATCAAGACATTACCGGATTGTTGTAAATATGTGATACAATGGAAGATATAATTATCCAATCTATAATTTAACTGATTTAAATAACTTCAGGTGAAAGTATATAGTATATTCAGGGTGGCCAGTTTTATCAGATTCAAATTCCCCGACTTTTCCAACTTTTCCCTGACTTATTTTATGTCAAACTTTGCCAAATTGTTTACCAATACTTAAGTAAATGTTTGTTACTTGCAACCAACATTAATTTCCCTACCATTTATACCAATTTTTGAAATTCCCTGACCTTTCCCTGACTATGAGAGCCATATTCGAATTCCCTGACTTTTTCAGGAATTCCAAGTTTTCTAGGTACTGTGGCAACCCGGCTAATGCAAAATGCTTTAATCTAAGTACAATGAGAGAAAATGAGTGTAATTTTCAGAAAACCAAAATATTGAAAATTATACTTCCCGTTCTATATTTAGAAAGATTATTGAGATTATTTAGTAATTATTATTGAATTAACTGCTAAATAACAAGTAAAATTATCCAGAATTCTAATACTAAACTTAAATAATCAAATAATACCACCGGGTTTATTATATGTAATAGATTTGAAACACAATAGAGAGTTCAAGCAACCCATTTCCGGGCCGTAAACGCGAACGTCTACGTCTCTTCCCGACGTGTGGGTCAAAATTTCGTTCAGCAAATTGTTTTTATGTCTAGTGAAGTGAAACACGGCGCCATCTATGTTTCAAATAGGATACTGATAAGGCCACGTTGCCACATGCACCACCAACATCTTTCCAACTTTGAAAAAATTGGTGTGAAAACCACGATGCCATATACACCCAATACAATTTCACTTAAAAAGAAAAGTGGCACACAATATTTCGTTTGCTGTGCGACCTTATTAATTCAAATAAATGGCCTGTGGCCTGTGTTGTTAGTTTCACTCGTCGTCTGCTTGTTCCAGACGTTCCCAACCCGGCTGAGAAATAAGGATTTTTTTTTAACTGGACCTGCGGCCAGTACGGCCTAGGTAGTTTAATTAAAAAACTTACCATTTTTAACCTTCAAAATCAGACTTTCATAATTTATTTTCAAATTATCTATTCTTGCCAATATCAAGAATGTATTGAAGTTACTAAGAATATTTGAGCATAGCATTAACCCCTGGTACCATCCTCGCAGCTTTTGTGGAGAAAGTTCGTCTGCATTTAAGGCGCATTCAAGGTCATATCATATAGCAAACATGAATGGGAAAGCAGACGAATTTAAGCTACAAAGGCTGCGAGGATGGGAATCAGAATCCTGTAGTCCAATATTCTTAGTCACTTCAATACATTCTTGCCAATATGTGCTAGCTAGGGCATAGGCTTAGAAGTTAGTAGGTTAGTTAATATGGGTATTTCAAAATTTTGGAGTGTTAAATAAACAATTTTAGGGATTAATATAGTATTTTTTTAATGAACTAAAATCTTGAAGGGAAAAAACTTTGAATTAATTAAGTGGTCACCAGGGCCACTAACACCCCAAGCATTTAATTTATAAACTGGCCCAGCTAATTTTTAAACTGGAGATTGGCCTGTGAGAGTGCCTTATTTTTCACACTGTTACCAACGTCAGATAAATTTCTCAGATCTGGCGTAGACGTTCGCGTTTACGGCTAGAAATGGGTTGCTGAAACTCTCTAATAAAACAAACTTACAGTTTGTCTTTTTTGAATTGTAGTTGTACATTCTTTCCGAATAATAATTCCAAGGCGCTGAATCTGAATCTGCAAAAAACAAGTGGGCCCAACCGAAATATTAGTTCAACATCTGCCAAATTTAAGGGCCCCCGAGGGCCCCAATGCTTATCGCGATCGAGAGAAAATTTCATGCCTCTTGAATAGAGTTCTTAAATTACGGTAATTTAGGAAATCAGTAAATTACGCGGTAATTTACCGTGTTGCGGTAAAAAGGTTTTTTTTTACAATTAAAACAAGGAATAAAAAGAAGAAACCGTTTGTTGCTCAAAATATTTCTGAATAACTAGGTCTACTTTCTTTTTTTACCCATTTTTACCAAATAAACATTATTTACTTATTTAAATGATATGAAATTATAGAAAGAATACTATATTCTTTCGCTAGACTACTTCGAAGTAACGCTAAACCAACGCAGATGCTCGGAATAACCAAGTGAAAATACGATTAACATTTTAGCAGACGACAGATGAATCATGAATGTGATTTTTATTCATTTCATTTGAATTGGATTATTATTAATTTTTATTCATTTTTGATTTCCTTGATTATTTTAAGATTTTAAAATTTATGCCTATTTTTTTTCACATATTCATTAATAATTTAAATGAAATTAAACTTAATTTTATCTTTATTAAATTTAATTATTAGTTAAACAAATAAATTGATTTTACTTTGAATTTACATTGCTTGAGAACTTGTGTTCGTACATTTTCATGAATACATTGAACTATAATAGGTGATATAAATAAATATTTTTAAAAATAACTTGATTGAAATCAAACAATCCTGTTAGAAAATTACTTAATATGGAATATTTGCCTTGTATTTGATATATTTTAATTTGTTATGCTTATAATTTCTCTCCTATTTTCATTGGTTTTGCTTCGTGTTTATCTTTTTTCTTTTTTCGAACAGTATCGTACACTCTTAGCAATACTTGTTTTTTTTTTTCAAATAACCTTGGCAGACTCTCTTAGTGTAATTGGTTTACGGGGGCTAAAAACCAGCCTTTTTACCGATCCTCTAAAATCTACTATCCATGATTGAATACTATTTATTTCAAATAACAAATGCAGAATATTATATTCTGCATTTTTTATTGCAAAATGAAACTAAAACTTAACCTTCACTTTTTGCCTCACGAAGTAATGAGGACTAGATATGAGCAAATGGGGGATCTTAAAATTCATTTTGCGCGTGAAAATACACCGCCATGTTAGGGTATAAAAGCAGTTAAATAAGCCTGCTATATCTCACAATGTAAAGGTACTGTCACCCGCAAAAACGTTATTCTGAAATCGGGCAATTTGAGCATTTTCTAAGTAATGAGGGCTAGATATAATTACCAATTCGAGAATTTTTTTACTAGTGGTTTTAACCAGTTAATTTTTGAAGAAGCCGATTTTATTCCAACCCATGTTAGAGTTCATAAATGGCGAAGTCGTATTACGCAGATGCAGACTGTCAGTAAAAGTACTTAAGCGTGCTTATATGTCGTGACACGCGTTTCACCAGTCAAAAAGAAGTAACGCTATACGAGACAGAGAGAAAGTACCAGTACATTTGATACATAAAATATCAGAGGCAAGTCTTCGCACTGAACTCAAGCCACGCCAAGCGCTCAAACGCAGAGTTACGCGCTACTATCAGATACTCGCTTGCAATGTTAGCTGTTGATTGTGACACCTACAGTAGTCAAAAATATGTTTTCCAAGACTTTTTTTGGGCAATGATATTTGTCCGCGCTTCTACACAAACTGGGGAAACTGATATAACCTCGAAGATAACGCTGTCTTTAAAGAAAAGAAGAAGAAAAATCAGCTAGGCTGTATTTGCTAGTTTGCCAACACGTTTTTTACACACAATCCTAAAGGATTTTCATAATAATAATAACATAATAATAATCAGCTAGGATAATACCTTAGGCCTAAGTCATCAAGCGACTTTTGAAGCCATTAATTCAGGTGGCCGGGTTAATATGCGTAGGAGCAAGCCCTTCATGCCAACCGCTCCCTACACGAACTATTACCGTTAACCTCAACAAGTTTTTATGGAAGGGGAAACCGAAGAACTTGAGGGAAAACCTCTTCAACCAGTGGGGGGAGAACTTGCAAACTCTACGCGGAAGAAGTAGTTCCCAGTTTTCACCCAGTGCCACAAGCTCCTCTCGCTGCGAGGCGAAAGTGCTAACCACTCCGCCACCTCACATTATATTGCGTGTAATAGTTCCACGTTAGAGGTACAAAGACACATGATAGGCCTAAGTAAATCAATTGAAAATATCAGGTCCTCACCTACATTGCTAACATTTGTGAGATCGGGGCCCCGGAAGTGGGGCATCTGCTCATTTCGGTAATAGTGGGGGATTTAATTTCTAGCGATTTTCGACTTCAAATGCACATAAAATTTTAAAATTACGACAGACTTTATTGTAAATTACACTTTTAGTTAGTACTGATTATTTGTGAACTACGTTTTCGGTTGCGTTAACCATTTTTTAATTTCAAGTGAGATTTCTGGCCAATTCGCGGGACCCAATCGACCCGCTATTGTGATATTTCAATTTCGTACCAGTTGATACAGGCGCCATCTAACTCCAAAAAATTCGTTCATTTCCAAAACCATGTAACTCGAATTTTTTTTAATAATTAATTTAAAATAATGTGTTTGCGTTTCGCTACTTTATTTCCAAAACCAGGTAACTCAAAGAATTATTTTTCGATACAATTCCTTTTGGGTTTGATAAGTTCATGTACAAGATGTTGTGAAATTTGTTCAAACTTAAATTTAATAAATTTAAAATATTGTTATTACATCGGAGGGATTGTTTGTACTTAAATGTCCGTGACATCTTGTTGAATTATATTTTCCTTTCTACACTAATAAGGTTCGATGAAGCGAAGATCGGAGGGTAGGCACGAAAGTACACATTGCAAGAAATCGACATTTTTTCCTAAAAATCCTTCAGATATAAAGAAAATATTGGATATCCAGTAGAAATGTTGGAAGTCCAGTGGAAATATTGGAAATCCAGTGGAAATATTGGAAATCCAGTAGAAATGTTGGAAATCCAGTGGAAATTTTGGATATCCAGTGGAAATATTGGATATCCAGTAGAAATGTTGGAAATCCAGTAGAAATGTTGGAAATCCAGTAGAAATGTTGGAAATCCAGTAGAAATGTTGGAAATCCAGTAGAAATGTTGGAAATCCAGTAGAAATGTTGGAAATCTAGTATAAATGTTGAAAATCCAGTAGAAATGTTGAAAATCCAGTAGAAATGTTGGATATCCAGTGGAAATATTGGATATCCAGTAGAAATGTTGGAAATCCAGTAGAAATATTGGAAATCCAGTAGAAATGTTGGAAATCCAGTAGAAATGTTGGAAATCCAGTAGAAATGTTGGAAATCCAGTAGAAATGTTGGAAATCTAGTATAAATGTTGAAAATCCAGTAGAAATGTTGAAAATCCAGTAGAAATGTTGGATATCCAGTAGAAATGTTGGATATCCAGTAGAAATGTTGGATATCCAGTAGAAATGTTGGATATCCAGTAGAAATGTTGGAAGTAGAGTGGAAATATTGGAAATCCAATAAAAATTTTGGAAATCCAATAAAAATATTGGAAATCCAGTAGAAATGTTGGAAGTAGAGTGGAAATATTGGGAATATTGTAAATCCAGTGAAAATATGGGAAACCGAAAAGCTGGTGTACAATTTGTTTCGCAGTGGTTACCCCTGAACTGAAATAAAGGTCGCCGTCTTTCCCGACTAAGGGCTCGTTAAATAACGAGGAGTCAGTACGAGAGCTCAAGCGAAAATAATCATGGCGGCGAAATTTCTTCGAGCTAACTTTTATAAACCAAGGTGTAAACAATATCGAGACATGTCCCGGTGAAAAGAATGTATATCGTGAGTGACCCAATACTATGAATTGATTTATAAAAATAATTTTTGGCACTAACAGTTTACCATTTACCTGAAACGGTGTTTATTGAGCTACAAATCGGAATGGCCAAGACCCGAATAGGTCAAAATGCCTTTACCCTTATTAGTATCTAATAATAAACGACAAGAAGAAAGAACCATCTTTTCGTTTTGATATATTTAAAATGTCACTATTGGAGCCATTGTTTCATAAAATTATCTTATTATAGATTTTCATAATCATATGCTGTATTTGTTTTCGAAAGACGGCGCGTTATTATAGACACATTTGTCAAATTGAGTGTTTGTCGAATCATTACATTTGCTTCCTTGTAATAAAATAATTGACAATTTCTAACCAACACGTATTTACAGAAATACATGAACCGAAATTATCAGCGAGCTATCCCGCTAACGCGCTTTTCCCAGTCCTCCCACCTCCTACCCGTGGTATCAGCCTCCTCCCTACTCGGAATGCGGCGCAGTTTCGAGTACGTTATACCTGGTGATTTCAGTGAGAAGCGTTGAAAAACCAAGGATCCTATGTGTTAGAAGGATATGAGGCGAGGTGGGTCATGCGCGATAGAGAATCGGTCTTTAGATTCCGTCAAGGACAAAACATGGAGGAAGCACCGCCAAAATTTGTCCTCGAGGGGGGTAGAAACAAGACGTCCCACGTTTAGAGGCTCTCTTAATATCGACGGCGCTGCCGGCGTTTTGAAAACACGGGCCGGCCGGAGGGTTACCTATCCTTCTAACATATAGGATCCTTGGAAAAACCACGGACTAAATAAATACTCTAGGAAAGTATATTTCTATGGTCGTTGTAACAAGTTCCAAACACAGTTAGCTCGGTTATCAATTTCGTTCGAATTAAATATCAAAATGTCGATTCAAGATGCTTTTACCCAGTGCAATATGTTCCCAATGAATAGGCCTAAGCGGAAGGATAAATCTGTGTGGTAATTTAATTTAAAGTGATAGAAATTCCAAATGTTCAAATGTGGCAACTCAGTGCTATCTTTTGCCTCTAAATTTGAATAAAAAAACAATTGATAAATTTACAAATAC
Source organism: Leiobunum rupestre (assembly GCF_980474605.1). Lineage (NCBI taxonomy): Eukaryota > Metazoa > Arthropoda > Arachnida > Opiliones > Sclerosomatidae > Leiobunum > Leiobunum rupestre. The sequence goes on along the minus strand of NC_143384.1, from coordinate 9,292,852 downwards.
TGTGGACCCACCCAAGCTTGAAATAAAAGTCGCACGCGCACAAACTAATTTACAGCTGAAGAATTAGAACTTCACTTTTCTTCTGAATTGTCTTATCAGGTAGTTTTATATTACTTAAATATCCAACTAGTTCATCGCGTAAGCTTTCGTTTCCTTCCATTATTTAAATAATTAATTTAGTTTACAACCGCTGGTCTCTTCTCTTCACAATCTCGCATACCGTAAGCCTAGGTTTGCAGACTATAAGTAGACGACGTTCGATAGGTTGACCTTTGGCTCGACAGAAAACACTTTTTAATTATTTCCCTCACTAGATGGCAGACTACTCTACCCGTCATACACTCGGATTTATTCCTCGGCTGCAAATTTCGGAACCCTTTCCCTTCACCCCTCTGCAGTGCCGTATTTCCGCCTAGGCCAACCTAGGCCGTGGCCTAGGGGCCCATCCTTGGAAGGGGCCCTCCAGTGACCGTTATTACTGTATTCAAAGGCATAAATCTATAATATCAATCGTAATTTATATTGGAGAAATTCCTACGTAGAAGATTTTGTTTTAAAATTACCAAACTTTCTGCCTGGCAGTTTACGGACGCAGCCTTAAATCGCAATGTTGCATAATTATCGCGTATTTAGTCGACGATTGTTAAGAGCTTTTATTTAGTAATACAACCTTAGAGCTCAGACTTCTACGCTGAATCAGGGGAACTCCGGCACAGCCTAGTTCCAGGGATAAGAGTAAATGTAGCGTGTGGAAAAGGGGCCCAGACTCCTTATATGCCTATGGGCCCAGGATCTCTAAGTCCTGCCCTGCCCCTCTGTTGAGCTAAGGGAAAGTCTCTTAAAAAAAAGGCGGTCGCTGATAATTTCGGTTCATGTATTTCTGGCATTTATTAATTGAAGTAGATTTGGTATTTTTAAATGTAACTGTCATTAAAAGGCAAATTAATCTCTTTCCCTGTCACCGAATGATAAATAATCCTCTAAACAATACTTCAGAACATTGAAAGGTTTGTGAAAAAGTCTAATCTACCGCCAAACCGAGTATGCAGTGCCGTGGGTGCAGAGAAATAAAACAGCTGCTTGCACATTCGGTGGGAAGTCGAAGGCGGGAAATACTCCTGCTAATCCAATATGGCAGAGTGCGTAGCTCTTTCGGCTCTTCATGGAGCAAATGAGATAAATCAAGGTGTAAATAATGTTCAGTCTGTCGTACCGCGAGAGAATTACCAAACCTTTGGATTTGAGTAATGAACAATTTTGGCCACATTACGGTTTACCTAAAATAATATCCGCTATTTGCAAGTTTGCTAATATTTTCCCTTCTACACAAATAGGATTAAAGTTTAAATAATACCCAGTCATTTTCTTGTTTAGTCTTAAAGGGGAATGGCCAAGCTTTTCCAAATATCGCCTTATTTGCATATCAAAAGATCAACAAGACGTTCAATATACCTACCTTATTTTTTCTTAAAAAAATAGTTTTTGTCCTAAAAAGTTGATATGCAAAATAACGTAAAAGTATTTGGTTTGAATTTTCGCCACCATCTTAAGGTGTATCGCCAGCGCCAGCAGCACTTTAGTGAGCGATTTGCGAACTATCCTAAATTTTAAAATCGTGCAATTTAGGCTTAGGTCTCGTATAACTGGAACGCGCCGAGCGTCCAAAACAATTTTTTTGCGTCTTCAGCAGCGCGCTTTTATGTTGTTATTCTGTCTCACCGATTTCTCACCAGTTGTCGCAGCGGACGCGCGTTTTAGAATTTCCCGAAATTTCATAATGTTTGTTAATGCTGTTTTCGACATAAATTTTAGTTTTTAACGGGCTATAGGGCTATAGGGCTATCTAACTGGTTAAAGCTTGACCGTTCCCCTTTAATACACATAATTTAATAATAATAAAATAAAATAATAATAAGTTATATAATAGCTCTTGATAATGGTACCATGAAATAGTACCGAAACCTGTGTCGAGTTTCATTATTAAACTTTTAAACACTTGTGCACAAGACCAGTTCGATGTTTTTATTTTTAAATTGGCGCGAGAAAACTTGCGCTAATCTTAAACCATCAAGCTATTAACTACGTTTCTAACATGATCGAGGTCCTTTGAGCAGTCATTTTTAATATATATATTTTTATTAAAATATGATACTGCGGTATATTTTGAAAAAATAGTTCCTCTATGGTAAGATCACCCTGACAACTTTGTCCCCGCCTACGAGAGAACAAAATCCCCTTTGCACGCGCTCTCCTCTCACGTTGTTGTTTGTAAAGTTAACATAGCGACGTCAAAAAAAACTGTCAGCCACATCGAGACGAAAATCGGCCGCGATAAGCATTCCAAGTAGAGGTATGGATTCCTGCCGCATGTCGAAGCATTAATTTCAATCACTTACGTCGGCATTACTAACCGCCACGATTTTCAATTTGAGCAATGCTATCGATACGGAAATTGTCATTTTTGTCGCATCATGATTTTTTCGTCATTATTTTTGATTTTTACAAAATAGCCTCCCAGGTGTAATATTATGAAATTAATTGTAGCTTCTGCAAATGCCGTTTAACCAGGGTGGGCAAAAACCGGTTTTGGCCGGGACACGTGGGAAAAACTGGTAAAAACCGGAAAAAAACTCTTTCATGCTAAATTAATCATTGATATATCTAGTAAGTGATTAATTTGGTCATTTCAAATAGGAGATAAAAAAGGCCAGAAGAAGAGTGAATAGAATAGAAGAATATACTGCTTTTATTTTTTATTTTTTATTGAATTTTGCCACTAGAGGTGGAAAAACCATGGAAGTACGATTTTCCACACGGTTTTTAACAGGAAAACAATAGGTGGAAAAAACTAGTTTTTTCCCTATAAAAAATCGCGGTTTTTTCCACCCTTGTCAAAATTGTCCCAACCTGGCGTTTAACGGTATCTACCCAATCGATATTTACCAAACTTTTTATTTATGTGCGAAGAATGGAATTAACACAATTTTTTACATTGAAAATATTCTATCTTTTGTTAAAGGTAGAATCAAGAATGTATTTATTACTACTCAGGGAGAATATGTCGAGACTATCGACGGACATGTTGAGGCCCTAACCCCGTCACGCTAGGGGGGGGGGGGAGGAAAAAGGAGGCGGTCCTCGCAGCAGCGTTAATCTCGTCGAAAAACGTAATTTTTAAGAGCCAATGAGATTGCAATATTATTCGATTTTATTAAAGCGGAGGAGCATACCGGGGGCTCAACGGGTGGAATTGGAGAAACGCTAAAAATAATCTCGACATATTCATTCTCCCTGGTAGAATATGTTAAAAAAAAGTGTTTAAAAAATAGTTTAAACTAGCTAAACCTATTTCAAATCCCTTTAACAAACGAAATAAAATCGAGAAAACTCACAAGCTGACAAACTCCTGACGTCTTCAATCTTCAAGCAGCTCTCGTAGAGGGACTCTTTGCTGGAAGGCGAAGCGCGCGGCATGGTCACTCCGCCGTCGCTAGAGGGCGTCGGGCAGGACGAGCGATAGACGTGGGCGGGGAGGCTCTGCCGCTCCCTCTCGCCGATCCTCTGGACGGCCTTGCTGATCCTGGACTTATACGAGATGCACTTCTCCCGCCAGATCTCGCTCTCCTCCACTTCCGCCTCGAAGGCTTTTTCCTCGTAGATCTGCCCTTCGATCTTGGCGTCCAGTTCCGAGAAGGTCTTCTCTTTGGCGTCCAACTGGGCGCCGTATTCGTCCAGCAAGTCCGCCGAGTAGGCGTCCCGCAGCTGCCCGTCGATCCTGGTCAGCAGCGCCGTGGTCAGACATCGGATGCGCTCCCGCTTCGTCCGCAGTTTGGTCAGTTCGTTCATGTTCTAACTTCGATTTCTGGAATCATTCAATAAGGACCATTAAGACTAGGCGAATGTCGATGCTCAACCCACTATCATATTATTATCAAGAAACCAAACACCACGCGATCCTGTTCAGAAAATTTAGTTCCAATACATCGAAAAATAATTTAGCATAATTTAGAGAACGAGCTTAAAAATTTTCTATATTTTCATAAAAACCCAAAAAAAAACGGTTTATTTGGTTTAAACCAGGTCTTTTGCGTTTAAATCAGGTTTTTATTAAAAACTGCTTTATTTTACTCTTAATCTATTTTTTGCTTTTGTTTCACCGTGCAATCATATTACAAATCCATTACAAATTAATAAGAGTATTATTACATGTCTCACGTGACCGGAACAAAGTTTTAGTTATAATTTCATTTTTGATTTTGTGTAAATGCAGGGTGACCAGGAAAATGCCTCAAAAATGTCATTGACAAAATAGCTAATTTTCAAGTGAAAATATAGGAAAAACCATAAGCAAAAATAAGGATTCTTATCGAGAAACAGTAGATAAAATTAAGTAAAATATAGGATGAAGAAGGGTACTTGACTATATTATATACTACATGAGAAAACCTAAGGGGTGAATAGGAAGGTATTGAAAATACGGGAAATGTGGTCACCTTGTACATTTTTTAGAAATGTAATCAATCATTTTGGTAAGAAAATGTACAAACATTTTGAAATAAATTTTAGTTAATTAAAAAAAAACAATTTATTATAAAAACCATTGGTTTTTTTTAATCACTTGGTTTAAACCGGCCAACCCTGATTTTTCCTTAAAGGCCTAGGTTTTCTTCGGCCTGTTACCCTTTAAATTTATTTTCCTTCCAACAAATACCCTGGTGGTGGGCAAGCAGCAGAACACGTTGGCCTACCACCAGGGTATTTATTTGGAAGGGAAATAAATTTAAAGGGTGACAGGCCGAAGAAAACCTGCACCTTTCATTATTTTGGGGAAATAAATTATTTTAATACGTCGCTAACTGGACAGTTTTTAATGGATTTATTTACTATTACTATAAAGCCAGAAAATAAATACTTATTTGCCCATGATAATCATTCTAGATGTAAACAATAAAAATTAGGGATGCACCGATATTAACAAAGTGATATTTCATAACAGTAGTGTTGATAACATCATTAAAAAAAGGTTTAGTACACTGTCATACCATTTGAATCTGATTTTTTATGAAAATAAGTTTGCAAGCGCATATCCGAATATGTTTCTTTTCATTTTACGTGATACATATTTTCTATCACAAATCGAATATCTTTGTTTTTTATTTGTTTACACTCGTAACCCCCTGTCTAAAAAAGGTATGATCTAGCTTCTGAAGCTAATCAAATAAAATATTATCATTGGTTAGTTAATCAACAATTTTCTTATTTTTAAATGTTTTCGGCCAATATCGGCTTCGTTTAAGATATATCGGTGCATGCCTAATAAAAATAGACTTGATTTGGAATGTAATTTAATAATATTTTGATTTATGACTTAATGGTCCTAGTTTAACTGAAGGGGTGGTGGGCTTTCCAATTTTTACTAAGACGCTGAACAGGTATTTCAATGTTTAACACGGTCATAAACCTTCGCTAGGCTCAAACTATATTCCCCATAGCTTCTCAGTTAATATTTAAATTCAATAAAATGTTATGTTTATTTATTTAATTAATTAAAAAATTTAAATTTGAATTTGAATCAAAACTGTATTTAAATAATTTAAGTTACACCGCACCTTATTCTAAATCATAATAACTACATTTTCTAGTCCTTTTGTAATAGAAGTTAAAAAAAATGATTTTTGCTTTAAGAAATTAGTAAACGGCCCCTTACCAAAAAAACACCTGCGATTTTTTCCTCTGACACTTTTCAAAAGTAGTCATTATTTAACGTACAAGAGAATGGAACTAAAATATGCAATAGAGATGTTAAAGCATCCATGTTACCAGATTGGTCTGATATATATCATATTATTTAAAAAATCAATAAATTAAATCACCTACTCAATTTATTTATCTAGAAATGACAATTTAGACGAACCTGAATTAAATTGTAAATTAAATCGTATTTTCAATTATAATTAAATTTAACGAACTTTATTTTAGATTTTAGTTAACGTAACCGCTGCCCACAAATTAGTAATGAATTAAATTAGTACATAATTATTGGACTTAAAGTAAAAAAACCTATTAAAATCAGTAAAAATTCGATTTTAATTAAATAAATCGATTTTTTAGATATTTAAAAAACCCAAAAAAAACCAACAACCTTGAACGTTACAGTGCATTAAACTACAGAGTTATAGTGTTGTTAATTTTCCTGAAAAATAAAATTTAATTTTCTGCAAATCGGAAAAATAAAAAATTTAAACAAATTACTTTTTAAGAGTTTTTTTTAATTTTTATCAATATAAAATGTCTAATAACAGTAAAGATATTACAAAACATTAATAGTGTTATATTGTTAATCAGTTTAAACTAGTCTAGAGGTTTAGTTTTACTTTTAGATTCGAAAAAATGAGGCGAAAATGCCGCTTTATTTAAATTTGCAAACAATATTAGACTAATCATGGAATTAAAACTGTTTATTTATTTTATTTTAAATTTTCCGGAAAAAAGGCCTCGGTCATTTTCCCACTTACAACACTACTACAGACCCAATGTATGGGCATAATGTTCATAATAACAATAAAAACCCGCGAAGTTAAAAAGCACAAGAGTTGGCGGTAAACAAAACTTCAACAGGAAAAACACGGGAAAATTCAAGGTCAAATGAAGCGATTTTCTTCATATTCAATTGGTTCCAAATCCAAATATCATACGCACGCGGAATGGCTAAATACCTTTCCTCGTTGCAGGTTTGATGCTGATTTTTATTCCAAAAATCAAAATTAATATTTTTATTTAAATAAAAAGACAATAAAAGATTTTGTTTTAAAAACCACCTTGTTGCATCAAAAATTAGGTTTAAATAAATTTAAATTTAGTGAAATAAGGCCTTGAAGATTTACGCCAACGTGGCGGTAGAATATAAATCATTTACTATTCGTTGATTTTCACTAAACACTCAAAAACATTTAGATTTAATTTAGGATTTATTGATTTTTCGTGATCAATTGATTAATAATTTACAAGCAGCAATTTCAAGGTTGCCAGAAAAATTTCAGTTATAAAATTCCCTGAATTTTCCCTGAGTTATGGAAACGCCAAATTAAAATTAATCATAATTAAATTTAACTACTAGAAATAATTAAGTTGGCTTTGAATCGATATTGTTAGAGAACTTACTTTTGTACTAATCATTAATTCATTGAAATATAATAGATGATTGAAATCAATGATTTTATATAAATTTCTAAATTGTGTATTTTTGCTGAGGGCCGTTGAAGTAGCCCAAGACGTTTTATCTTTCGAATGCTTTAAAGTTTACTGTTCGTCATCATTTTATCGCTAATTCTGGAATTGGGGTAAAATTAAATTTGTTTGCGCGCCGATACTACGATAACTTAAGATTTACAAAACTACATGTTTTGGTGTGTTTATCTCTCGTTTGGGAGTTGGGTTCCAATTAAGATTTATTAAACAGGCGACTTTAAAAAACCCTTAATACTGGTACAATTTAAATACTCTGATATTGATTAAATGTTCTAAATATAATATTAAATTTAGTACTGAGAATGTTGCCTTGCGTTTTAGAACTGTTTTTTTTTAAAGTTATTAAACTATTTTTGTGTTCGCGGCTTTAGATAAATAGATAATAAATAATTATTTCGACTTTCTTTGCTGTAATTAGCATATATCAATCCAATTAAATCTAGATTGAAAAAAGTATCTATTCAAATGAATTATATGAATAATATCTTTTTAATTATTTATGAAAATGTCAGACTAATTTCTGTAACGACTTCAGTTCACTGGATGTATTTTAAATATCAAGTAACTCAATTCAGATTAACTCAAATGTAAGCTTACTTCACCCGTAATTACTACAAATGTAAGTTAACTTAACCCGTAATTACTTCAAATGTAAGCTTACTTCGCCCGTAATTACTTCAAATGTAAGTTTCCTTCGCCCGTAATTACTTCAAATGTAAGTTAACTTCAACCGTAATTACTACAAATGTAAGTTAACTTCAACCGTAATTACTACAAATGTAAGTTAACTTCAACCGTAATTACTACAAATGTAAGTTTACTTCGCCCGTAATTAATTCAAATGTAAGTTTACTTCAAATGTAAGCTAACTTCACCCGTAATTACTTCAAATGTAAGTTTAATTCGCCCGTAATTACTTCAAATGTAAGTTTAATTCGCCCGTAATTACTTCAAATGAAAGTTCAATTCACTCGTAATTACTACAAGTTCTGCAATAAAAAAGTAAAATATGATTACACTATAGTTAATGTGTAAAATGAATATTAAAACTGAAATAAAAAAATTGAATTCCGTTTAAAATCGCGGGCAGCCGTTCATAACTCATTTAAAATATGTGTGTGCACAACCTCCCTTTTCCACTCGCACCTTTACAACCTCGCCCTATTTTGTAATAGACCTAAAGTGGAGATTAATAGGCGAGTTTTATCGTTTCATTATTATGCCCGGAAGTTTGGATTTCCTACACGATTTCCTCGTCGAAAATACTCGATAGATTTTTGTCTCGTAGAAGACACGTCATCAAAACTCTTGAATCTTTAATTGCTTTTCAATATTACATTTTTGTTAAATATTAATTTAATATTATAAAGATTAATTAAAATATTATAAATATTAATTAAAATATTATTACAAATATCAAAATACTAAATTAATATTACGAATATTAAAATAATATTACGCATATCAAATTATTAATTAAATTAATATTACAAATATGACAATACTAAATGGATATAACAAATATAAAAATATTTAATTAATATTACAAATATGAAATAACTAAATTAATATTACGGATATCAACAATACTAATTAATTTAATACGACGAATATCAAAATATAAGCAATACTTATTAATTTAATATGACGAATATCAAAATATAAGCAATACTAATTAATTTAATATGACGAATATCAAAATATAAGCAATACTTATTAATTTAATATGACGAATATCAAAATATTAACAGTAAATTAATATTACAAATATGACAATACTAAATGGATATAACAAATATAAAAATATTTAATTAATATTACAAATATGAAATAACTAAATTAATATTACGGATATCAACAATACTAATTAATTTAATACGACGAATATCAAAATATAAGCAATACTTATTAATTTAATATGACGAATATCAAAATATAAGCAATACTTATTAATTTAATATGACGAATATCAAAATATAAGCAATACTAATTAATTTAATATGACGAATATCAAAATATAAGCAATACTTATTAATTTAATATGACGAATATCAAAATATTAACAGTACTTATTAATTTAATATAAATATTCAGGGAAAAAATGGTTTCCGCTGTTTAAAATGAATAAAGCCGAAAACGTATCCAATATTTGAAAATAAAACGACAAAATTTGGGGTCGAATCGAGTTGACACAAAACCTCAATTACGCCATTACAGACCAAGTTGTTTAGACTATAGTCGTCTTAAAAGGTAACTTAGCTGACCGGAAACCAGTCTGTATAATTTAAAAACTATTTTCATAACAAAGCGACTACCTTTTATAAAAACCAGGCTAAATCCCAATTTTGATAAATAGCAATTTTAATTAAGAATAACTTACCCAATCCGTTATTCGTTTAGAGCGTCTTGATAATCACATATTGTCGATAAATTTACACTTAATTTCGTAGAGCACACATCTGCGAAGTAAATAAATAAAAGATAAGTTGTAATCCAGAATCCAAACGACGGGAAATTGACGCCAAAATCAATCGTAGCTACGGCAAAAACGAAAAAGCCAATTCCGAATAGAAGGAAATTTGGCCAAAGCTACTTTCCAAATAATAAAATGAACCTTGAGCGTTTCTCCGTCGTTTCAACGTCAGACCGTGAACCAAAAAAATTCAAATTAAAACCTTCGACGTCAATTTTTTAGTATAAAATTTCTGTCGTTAATGACGAAATAGACGCGATAGTTTCCGGCTGCTGCAGATCGAATATTTAGCGTACTACGGGAGAAATGCAAATGTTCAGTCGCGTATTTTCGCCGGCGCGGCACGTACATTGTCGCGCACGCTAGCATCGCGGTTAATCACACCGTAGCGCCAACAGATACGACTCATATTTTTCCTGACGAAAACTAACGCTACATTTCTCATAACGTTGAATTACCCTTACAACGCAGTAGACTTCCCCAGTGCCGAAAATATGCCCCAAACGTACATAATAGCCATCTTAAGAGTGAAGTATTGCATTTTCGGTACCGATTATGTAGAAACACGTACCTTCGAAGGCTGCAGCTGCATTTGGTAAAATGAGATTGGCAAGAAAATTTCTAATACTGATTTCCTAAAAAGGTTTTCTCCAAAAGTGAAATTAATTTCAAAAGGAAAAAAACATATGACGGGGAAATCGGTTTTAATATCGATTTTCTTAAAAGGTTTTCATCATAAGCAGGGCTGTTGAGAGCGGGCCCGGGGCCCATTAAAATATAAGTTCCGGGCCCCAAGAGAGCCGTTTCTACTGGAAATATCTATACCTATTCGTATAGACAACCGGGATAAGTATACCTCGTTTGTTCGAACACTGGTCCCAAGAATGCACGGGTCTCAAGGATGCACCGACCCCAAGGATGCACCGACCCCAAGGATGCACCGACCCCAAGGATGCACCGACCCCAAGGATGCACCGACCCCAAGGATGCACCGACCCCAAGGATGCACCGACCCCAAGGATGCACCGACCCCAAGGATGCACCGACCCCAAGGATGCACCGACCCCAAGGATGCACCGACCCCAAGGATGCACCGACCCCAAGGATGCACCGACCCCAAGGATGCACCGACCCCAAGGATGCACCGACCCCAAGGATGCACCGACCCCAAGGATGCACCGACCCCAAGGATGCACCGACCCCAAGGATGCACCGACCCCAAGGATGCACCGACCCCAAGGATGCACCGACCCCAAGGATGCACCGACCCCAAGGATGCACCGACCCCAAGGATGCACCGACCCCAAGGATGCACCGACCCCAAGGATGCACCGACCCCAAGGATGCACGGACCCCAAGGATGCACGGACCCCAAGGATGCACCGACCCCAAGGATGCACCGACCCCAAGGATGCACCGACCCCAAGGATGCACCGACCCCAAGGATGCACCGACCCCAAGGATGCACCGACCCCAAGGATGCACCGACCCCAAGGATGCACCGACCCCAAGGATGCACCGACCCCAAGGATGCACCGACCCCAAGGATGCACCGACCCCAAGGATGCACCGACCCCAAGGATGCACCGACCCCAAGGATGCACCGACCCCAAGGATGCACCGACCCCAAGGATGCACCGACCCCAAGGATGCACCGACCCCAAGGATGCACCGACCCCAAGGATGCACCGACCCCAAGGATGCACCGACCCCAAGGATGCACGGACCCCAAGGATGCACCGACCCCAAGGATGCACCGACCCCAAGGATGCACCGACCCCAAGGATGCACCGACCCCAAGGATGCACCGACCCCAAGGATGCACGGACCCCAAGGATGCACCGACCCCAAGGATGCACCGACCCCAAGGATGCACGGACCCCAAGGATGCACCGACCCCAAGGATGCACCGACCCCAAGGATGCACCGACCCCAAGGATGCACCGACCCCAAGGATGCACGGACCCCAAGGATGCACGGACCCCAAGGATGCACGGGTCCAGGAAATTTGTACCAGTTTCCCACCCTATCTATAACCAGAATTTATAATATATATTTTACGATAAAAGTTTTCACCTATTCTATTAAAACTAAACATGTATCGTTAGAGGCTAGAAGCGAATTCCATTGGGCGCTAATTTGCCGTCAAACCGCCTAACTAATAATAACGTATTGATAAACTTTTTTTCACTCTGTAATAGTTTTAGAAACTCGCTATAATAACGAATTTGTAGCGCGCAATTCATTTCTTTCTAAACGTATTTCGAAAAATCAGTTAGAGTACACGAAATGAATTATATATTTATGGTTTAAAATAGGCAGGTTGTAAATTTTGTACCAAGTAATTTCAAAATTTTACATCGTCAGGTGTATTATTAAATTGTGGGGGGTTTCACTTTCTTTAAAAAAACGTGTTTACGGCTGCCACAATTATTTCGGATTTAAATTCCCTGAATTTTGCAGGCTTTCACTGATCATCTCTACTGATTTTCCCTGATTTATTGTAAGGCAATTTTGGTCATTTTTAACCTTTTTTTTAATCTAAGATTTAATAATAATAATAATAATAATCAGCTAGGCTAATACCCAAGGCACCACCTTAGGCCTAAGTCATCACGCGACTTTTGAAGCCTTTAATTCAGGTGGCCGGGTTACAATGCGTAGGAGGGTGGTGGCAAGCCCTGCATGCCACGCGAGCCAACAGCTCCCTACACTCACTATTACCGTTAACCTCAACAAGTTTTTATGGAAGGGGAAACCGAAGAGCTCCAGAGTTTTCTTTAACTAATTCCTACTTTTTAAAAAAATCCTCAAGTTTTAGGAACGATTATCAACGTTTCCAGGAATTCCAAGTTTTCCGGGTACTCTGGCAATCCTGCGTGTTTTATCTTTACGTCCTAGAGGGAATACTTATCTTAAGACATATCTTATTTATTTCTGCTTTCAATAAACAAAGTCTACACACGACAACAGAGGAAAAAATACACTCATCGAGAAAAATTGGCAGCAGTCAAAACCAACCTTCATCGTTAAATAAACATTTCTTTGTGCCAAAAATCGATATGTTGGTCGGGGTATACAAGGTCTATTCTTGAATCGTTAGAATTTATAGCATATTTATTTTAACGAATATTCGTCACAAATAACCCTTTAAATAACAAAACATTTAGACCTACTGAAGATATTTAGTTTGATCAGAGCTTGGGAAGTATACCTAAGATATCGCTAACATCTTACTAAATCCGACTGATATACGCGCATTAGTAGGGTGATATTGCGTTTTAGGACAAAAATATTGATTTTCTTAAATTATTCCACCTTGAAAATATGCATTATAAATAATTAAATATTGTAATATTTACATTTTTACATAGTTAGGCGAAGTAAGTATTGGTGTTTCTATAAAATACGGGAGGTCATGTGACAATGTTTTTTCTACGTCACTTAACTGTAGCTCTTGAAGGTAGAGAGCATGCACTGCAGTCGCCAGACCCTTCGGAAACTGAAACCCGCGTGCAAAACTCGCGTGCAAGTACAGCACTTAAATAACTTGCGCCCGTGACGCCGATAAAAACATTTTATACTTCTATTTTTTATTGTTTTATTTTATAGGAACACCTATTGGTACGCTTCTGTCTCGTAAACCTTTATGAAATTCCTTATAAAGTGTTTCTGTGAAATTTAAAGGAAATATCGCCTGAGATTGTAGGCTCTAGAAAATTACTATTTCTTCTGAAGTTCTGACTATTCGTAGCGTCAAGATTCAAAAATGTGGCGCAATTCGTCGACTTCGTTACATTTCAGATATTTGAAATATTTCACAAATAAATCCATCAATTCTATATACAGTATTTCAGATATTTCCAATATTTAGCAAATATTCTTTATCTTTAAATTTATCTTAAATATTCGCGAAATATTCTTTATCTTCAATGTTTATCAAATAATTCCATCAATTCTTTATATTTCAGATATTTTCAATATTCCTCAAATATAAATATCTCCAATGTCTCAACATTTTTTATACCTCCAATATTTCTAAGATAATTCTGTTATTTCCAATATTTCTAAGATAATTCTGTTATTTCCAATATTTCTCAGATAATTCTGTTATTTCCAATATTTATCAGATAATTCTGTTATTTCCAATATTTCTCAGATAATTCTGTTATTTCCAATATTTCTCAGATAATTCTGTTATTTCCAATATTTCTTAGATAATTGTGTTATTTCCAATATTTCTCAGATAATTCTGTTATTTCCAATATTTCTCAGATAATTCTGTTATTTCCAATATTTCTCAGATAATTCTGTTATTTCCAATATTTCTCAGATAATTCTGTTATTTCCAATATTTCTCAGATAATTCTGTTATTTCCAATATTTCTCAGATAATTCTAATATTTCTCAAATCATTCCGATACTTCTCTAGTACTTCCGGCATTTTAAAATTTTTTGAGATATTTCTCAAATAATATCTAAAAAAAATTGATATTTCTCTAGATTTTTTACATTCCTTGATATTTTCGAAATCTTAAATATTTCTTCGGATTTTCCGAAATTTCTAAAATACCTACGGATTTCTAAAACTTGAAAACTATATTAGCCTCGATTTTGAAAATAAGTATAAGGCTCAAACGCTCAATATGAAGTAATTTTAAAATATATCTAGGGTTAATTTTTATACCAAAAATGTAATCGCACTTCTGTAAGTCTATAAAGGTCAGACACATATTTAATTTGAAATTTCTTAAAACAAATTACTTTATTTTTAAATATTTCAAAAATATTTGAGACCGACTGGTATCAAAGTAATCTTTTGAAAAAATTAAGAAATCGAATTCTAAAACGTGAAAATATGTCCACCTAGTACCCAGATTCTACAATAAAACGCAATCCACAATGTTTTAAAGTCAGGCGTTTTGCGCTGTGAGCTTCAAAAATAATTTTGTAGGGGGCATCACATCGAGCTTTCAGAAGTTTCAGAAGTGCTATTTTCTGGTAGGGTAGTAAAATTTGATGTACAAAATAACCACAGAATATATTGAAAAATCATTTTCCAATAAATGCTCCTTTGTAAGAATTCTACATTGGTGGAAATCTGCACGCAGAATTGTTAAATTGAATTCAATTAGATTCAAACCACTTGATTTCTTAAAATAATCACTGATTTAAATCGCCTATTAAACTTCATTGTATTTAAGAAAATATACACAGAAAGGTTCTCTAGCAATATGAATTCAGAGAAAACTTAATTAAATTAAGTTTTTATTTAGTAATTAAATTTAATTAAGATTAATATAAATTTTAGTTTAAATGACCGCAGCCATGAGATTATTTACCAAGTGGCCAAGAAAGAGATGCATGAAACGTTAAAAACTCAATAAAATCAAAAATCAATTAAAAGAATGCGATTGAAATAAAATAAAATAAATTGAAATTCATTCGAATCAGTTTAAAAGAAGGGCCGTTGAGTACCCACAAAAGCTTGTCGATGGCCCAACGTATAAAACGGTCTAAGCTATCGTCTGCCGCTCTAAACCGCGACGAGGCAGTACTAATTAAATCTCCATTAATCAAATGAAAATATGACGCTCAACACATCTACTATTCACGCCTTGGTCGTTTAATTTACCACGTCACACTGTAAAGTTACCGCTTTCACATTTCTAAAGCTAAAACAAACGTACAACACAACTTAAAAAGTACGGAATCCACTAAGCCTACTTCAGTCCTTTGCGGAAATCTTGCTTTGCAGATCCAATTCAAAATTTCAAATCGTTAAAACCGGCGTCGAAACGTCAGCTGATAAGTGTTGTTCCGCTATCTGCCCTCACGAGTCTGCCCCCACCCCCATCCCCATATCTTAGTCCATATAGATACCGCTTGGTGGCGCGATTCAATCTTTGGCTTGCAAATACAATCACCGAAAAGCGAAATTTTGTGATAATGCGGGATACCTGACGAAACCAAAAGGGTTTTAGACATGACTAACGTTTCATATATATATATTTTTTTAAATCACCAAAACATTTTTGCAAACTTCAGATCTAAACGCTTAATTTGATTAAAAATAAATTCACAGATTTTTTAAAAAATTAACTATATTTTTACAAAAAGGTGGATATCTTTTAAAAAAATACAATGGTATTTTTAAAAAAAAACAAGCGGATTTGTGAGTTTTTATCTAGGATTTTGTGAATTTTCAAATCCGTTGAAAAAATCAACCAAAATTTAGAAATCGGTGGATTTATGTTTTTTTCTCGAATTTGTGGATTTTGTAAATATACAACGGTATTTTCACGGGTTTGTATTTTTAGTGTTTTTGGATAAAATCTTAAATTATTATTTAACACTATTTAATCTTACTTGTTAGTACATTCAAAGTTACAAATTTAAATTTAATCATGATTAAATCATCAGAGTGTCCTAATAATCAAGGAAGTGATCTGCCTTTCGTTAACAAAACGTTCCCCAAACAAAATTACAGGTTATAAAATTGAAATATTGTTGTCAGAAAGATATAACATTTTCCTACGAAATATAAATATTATATTGCTCTAGTTATATCAGACTTTTTAAAGGTGTTCACGCGATACAATTTTGTCGCGTGCGACTCATAACCTGGTCGCGTCATATAATGCGTTTGCTAAAGTCGATAACAAAGAGATGCCAACATTATTTTCAAGAAACAAGAAATAGCCTTAAAGCAAGTGTCGGTTCGACGTCAAGTAGCTCTTTTTGCAACAGATGCCGCTATCGTCGTAATCAAAACAAGTTCAGCTACATATTTCACAAAAGGCGGGTACTTATAAGTACCCCTCGCTTTGATTGGATCGTTTGTAAATTGGTCAATGACAATTTTTTTTACATGGGATGTATAATTTAGGTTAAAGCCCACTAAAAAAAGTATAAGTTGTCTAAATATAATACTCTACAAAGGCTGTCTGAAGACTTTATCATTTCAATGCCTACGTTATTTATAGAGGCCGATGCGCGCTATCTCGCGAGTAGGCGAAACATCCCTCCCTTACCCGTCATTATATAATGGTAGATGGCGCTTTTCGCCAAGCTAAAATTTCAATTTAAAAATAAATTCGCGCCAAAGTTTTTAGAGATATACAATATACGAATATATAAGACCTTATCGGATATTATGAAGAGCTTATTTGTTCTAAAGTTAGTGTGGTAAACAATATTACCTTTAATTTAAACAAACCTTAAAACGAATATTAACTTCAGGTAGGATTAATATTTTAATATTGCTCAATTCTTGCTAATATGAAAATTTTGACAAATTATATCACAAAATAGCTTAATTAGCTAATATTAAAATGTTGAAAGTTTATATCACAAAATAGCTTAATTAGCTAATATTAAAATGTTGAAAGTTTATATCACAAAATATCTCAATTAGCTAATATTAAAATGTTGACCATTTATATCACAAAATAGCTCAATTAGCTAATTTTAAACTTTTCATAAAATCTCACTTATAATTCAACCTATGAAGGTGATTTAAATCAAAATAGGAACTTTCTGTTATGACTAATAACTTCAGGTACAAGCGATATTTCATCACTAAATACTTTCAATATGATTTAACCTTTGAAAGGTTCTTTAACTTATTTATCTCTAACGTTGACTTCGTTAACTGAATTAAACTTTTAAAACTTTTTTAGACAATGGTTTCTGGTTTAATTGTTTGCGTTTTTCATTATAATCTGTTGTATCAACAGCGTAGTTAGTTAAAAGAGGTCTAATAAATTTTTCTAGCAAAATTTTAGGTAATGAAGAGTTGCATGCACAAGTTAATGGCTTACTAAAATGAGGCTTCCGTTGCATGATGGTACAACACACTTTACCATGTTTTCCTAAAAATGTATACAAATTACAAAATGTTTTCAATACAAAGGCTCAATAGAAAATCTATCAACAAGAAATTGTTAAAGCATATTGGTTACATGCATTCGATTTAATTACAATCAAAGACTTAATAGTTTAATTTTAAACATGAAATCATGGTAATTATTTAGAATTACGAACCTTTTAATGTTGCAGCATCTAGGTTCAACCAACTGAACAAAGTTCAACAAACAACTACCACTCCAGCTGTTACAGCGCCTCCAAAAAAAAGGCGCGTAAAATTTTCAAATCGAACTCAGTAACATAAATCGCAATTGCGAAGAGCGCCCCTACTGACAGATTTTTGCGAACACAAAATACCCGAAAAATATATAACAAAATTAGCGCGCATCGGCCTCTATAAATAACGTAGGCATTGATCATTTGGCTATTTTGAATATAACTTCCTTTCCCATTAATAGATGGCACCACGCTCTCCAGAAAAGTTCCTTTTTTTTCGAGGAATCGGATAGATTCATGGCCATCTCTAATAACAGGGGCCTTTTCATAATACAAGTGGCAATGATAGAGCCCACAGCATCACAGTAGCTTCAAATTCCTTATCGAAAGATACAATATTATTTAGTGTTTATGCGGATTCTAGCCTGCTTTGAGGACTGCGGGATAAGCCCACCGAAGAAATGAAACATTGCGATTACCAGGTGGACCACCGAAATCTCAAAAGAAAATTTATAGGAAAAATAGGATATATGTAGTCGATTTATAAATTATATAGGATATATTATTGGCAAAATATAGATTTTAAGTACTTATGTATAGAGGAAATCCATGGTTTTATGGTGCAATTTGATTTAATTAGTGTGTGCTAGCGAAAATTTTTAATATTTCTAAAAATATTTCTAACTTTGTTGATTTTGATATCAAAAGATATAATTGGAACAGTATAAAGTACGAAAATTTCCATAAATTTAGGATAAATTGGAAAATTACAGGAAATTTTTTTAAATGTAGGAGTGGTGGTCACCCTGGGTTACTGATTAATTAATTGGCAGGAGATACAGATCCCTTGGACGAGAGGTTAATTTTCCGGAAAAATTAAAAGCGAAAAAGTTCCACAAAATTTTCCGAATTGTGGAACATTTTCAGCAAATCGAAAAAATAAAAAGATAAACATATTACTTTTTATTCTAGACTAGTCTAGAAGTTTAATTTTACTTTCAAATTCGAAAAAATGAGGCGAAATTTAAATTTGTGAACAATATTCGGCGAATTATGGAATTAAACCTTTTTCTTCTCTTTTTCGGAAAATACGGAAAAATTTATGGGTGGGAATTTCAGACTTACAACTCTAGAAACTAGAACTAGCTTTCAAAACGGACACAGCCGCTTGGGATATATGCGTAAATGTATCTTAAACGTACGCGTATAAACACCTACCATACAACTAGGATGTAGTTGAACCTGCGATGCAATTATAGATAGTATTTAGCATTTACGTAAAAACTACGACAGTTCAGGCCACCAGGAAAGAATGTATTTTTACTTAGGTTGAATAACTATGTTGAGGCGTTTTTATTATCATGCTTTAACGACAGTGGCGGTCTGGGTCTAATATTTTGGGCTGCCAGAAGATAAAGGGCCCCAGCTTTAACAACTATAACGCTATCATGTTTGAGGGGCCCACTTCATAAACGATCCGTGGGGCCCACTTGCCATCGGGCAGGTTCCCTCTATGGCCAGTCCGCCACTGTCTAAAAAAATCAAATCAGCTCTAAAACTGGAATTTTTCGACACAATTTACACCCCCCCCTAAGACATTTTTACCTATTTTTAATTTGAAAAAGACGACATCATAAACTACCATATTATATCTTTTATTCTAATTATTGCCTATTTCATAATTTATATTCAATTTATAATATGAAATGGGAAGAATTGTTGTTCGGAATAGTATGTACGCCGCACAATTCTCGCAAATTTGCGGCGTTTTTGCGGGAAATCTCGGATCACGTGATCGCCGGCCATATTTTCAGAGTGGAACGTCCCATACATACATCAACGTGGATTAAGATTTTCGAAAAAAGTGTCTGGCAGCACTTCTCTCTGAGAATATGCCAGTCAGATAACGCCGCCGAAAATCCGTTTAGGCGTTCTGGCCATATCGACATGCGGCAGGAATCCATACCTCTACTTGGAATGCTTAACGCGGTAGATTTTCGTCTCGATGTGGCTGACGGTTTTTTTGACGTCACTATGTTAACTGAACAAACAACAACGTGAGAGTGGAGCGCGCGCAGAGGGGATTGCTTCTCTCGTAGGCGGGGCCAAAGCCGTCATAGTGATATTACTATAAGCGATACGGCAGGAGAAGCATTCCAAGTACAGATATGGATTCCCGACTATAACTATTCGAACTTTCGAAATTCGTAACGAAACACGTGCCGTAAGCCGCGAGGGTTTGTTTGTATCATCATTTCCGATTGCCGCAACTTGCCGCTAGGTGGCGAAGAGAACAGGTTATTTTTCTTTTCAGAAGAAGATAATCGTCTCTAAGCAAAGCTACTAATTGGTCCATGCCGTGTGCCAAGTCGAATTTGGGGCCCTAAAACAAATTAAAACCTCACTTTTTGACTTAATTAACGCCAATGTAGTTATAATAATAAATTTCCAATAGAATGAAAAAAAAATAACATTTAGTTCGAAAACGGGGTCACTCTAACCACGAGGGGCCCCTATGCTATGGCACACTTGGCACATGCCTTAATACGGCCCTGAACGTAGCAGTGATGGGCACCGCTCCTCTCATTGTGAACGCTTTTGCTATTATGAGCGAAATTGACCGGAAAAATGTTATCTTAAAGAGAGGAAAATGAGAGGAGCGCCAATTTCAGCGTTCTATAAAGGGCGAAGAGAGAGGAGTGCCAATTTCAGCGCTCTAAAAAGGGCGAAAAGAGAGGAGCGCTTACTCAACAAAGAGCGGAAAGATAAAAGCGCTTATTTTAAAAGCTCAAAAAAAGAGCGGAAAGAGAGAAGCGCTTTTTTAAAGCTCAAAAAAGGGCGGAATGAGAGAAGCACTTATTTTAAAGCTAAAAAAGAGCGGAAAGAGAGGAGCGCTTATTTGAAAGCTAAAAAAAGAGCGGGAAGAGAGGAGCGCTTATTTAAGAGCTCAAAAAAAAGAGCGGAAAGAGAGGAGCGCTTATTTAAGAGCTCAAAAAAAAGAGCGGAAAGAGAGAAGCGCTTATTTTAAAGCTAAAAAAAGAGCGGAAAGAGAGAAGCGCTTATTTAAGAGCTCAAAAAAAGAGCGGAAAGAGAGAAGCGCTTATTTTAAAGCTAAAAAAGAGCGGAAAGAGAGGAGCGCTTATTTGAAAGCTAAAAAAAGAGCGGGAAGAGAGGAGCGCTTATTTAAGAGCTCAAAAAAAGAGCGGAAAGAGAGGAGCGCTTATTTAAGAGCTCAAAAAAAAGAGCGGAAAGAGAGAAGCGCTTATTTTAAAGCTAAAAAAAAGAGCGGAAAGAGAGAAGCGCTTATTTAAGAGCTCAAAAAAAGAGCGGAAAGAGAGAAGCGCTTATTTTAAAGCTAAAAAAGAGCGGAAAGAGAGGAGCGCTTATTTTAAAGCTAAAAAAGAGCGGAAAGAGAGGAGCGCTTATTTTAAAGCTCAAAAAAGAGCGGAAAGAGAGAAGCGCTTATTTAAGAGCTCAAAAAAAGAGCGGAAAGAGAGAAGCGCTTATTTGAAAGCTCAAAAAAGAGCGGAAAGAGAGAAGCGCTTATTTTAAAGCTAAAAAAGAGCGGAAAGAGAGGAGCGCTTATTTT
This sequence comes from Leiobunum rupestre, assembly GCF_980474605.1. Taxonomy (NCBI): domain Eukaryota; kingdom Metazoa; phylum Arthropoda; class Arachnida; order Opiliones; family Sclerosomatidae; genus Leiobunum; species Leiobunum rupestre. Next base: position 9,271,457 of record NC_143384.1, on the reverse strand, counting down.
AAAGCTCAAAAAAGAGCGGAAAGAGAGAAGCGCTTATTTAAGAGCTCAAAAAAAGAGCGGAATGAGAGAAGCGCTTATTTTAAAGCTCAAAAAAGAGCGGAATGAGAGAAGCGCTTATTTTAAAGTTAAAAAAGAGCGGAAAGAGAGGAGCGCTTATTTTAAAGCTAAAAAAAGAGCGGAAAGAGAGAAGCGCTTATTTTAAAGCTCAAAAAAAGAGCGGAAAGAGAGAAGCGCTTATTTTAAAGCTCAAAAAAGAGCGGAATGAGAGAAGCGTTTATTTTAAAGTTAAAAAAAGAGCGGAAAGAGAGGAGCGCTTATTTTAAAGCTAAAAAAAGAGCGGAAAGAGAGGCGCTTATTTTAAAGCTCGAAAAAGAGCGGAATGAGAGAAGCACTTATTTTAAAGCTAAAAAAGAGCGGAAAGAGAGGAGCACTTATTTTAAAGCTCAAAAAAAAGCGGAATGAGAGAAGCGCTTATTTTAAAGTTAAAAAAGAGCGGAATGAGAGAAGCACTTATTTAAAAGCTAAAAAAGAGCGGAAAGAGAGGAGCACTTATTTTAAAGCTCAAAAAAAAGCGGAATGAGAGAAGCGCTTATTTTAAAGTTAAAAAAGAGCGGAAAGAGAGGAGCGCTTATTTAAGAGCTCAAAAAAGAGCGGAAAGAGAGAAGCGCTTATTTTAAAGCTCAAAAAAGAGCGGAAAGCGAGAAGCGCTTATTTTAAAGCTCAAAAAAGAGTGGAAAGAGAGGAGCGCTTATTTTAAAGCTCAAAAATGCGTGAGCGTGAGCGAATATAAGGCTAGCACTAGTGCTAGCCCAAAGTACTCATTCCCTTTAAGTATAAACAAATATATACTTGTGATAACTATCAACATAAATTAGCGGAAATGCCCCGATTGATGCCAGATTTCAAGCGACTAAAGTTGCTAAAATTAGTCGCTTTAAACTAGTTTCGAGGATCCGAATGAATTTTCGTCAGGGAAGAAAACCTTTCTTCATATTGATTACCTAATACTATTTCACTTGCAAAATATGGTTTATCAATTTCCCTACGCAGTGTGATTGTTAAATTTTACATCTTTAAACGAAGTAAGAGACTCGGTATATTTTAAGCGATTTGGTGGGAAACTAGCGCTCAAAGAAATTCCCGTCGAACCTGCGAAGCTACATTTAAGTGGCCTAGATGGATACTTCTCTAGTAAGATATCTTATTAACTTATGCTACACGTATTCTATACTATATGTAATCCCATTCGACCGAACAATCTCTTTCAACGGAAACCCATTCGACCGAACAAACTCTTTCAACGGAATCCCATTCGACCGAACAATCTGTTTCAACGGAATCCCATTCGACCGAACTATCTCTTTCAACGGAACCCCCTTTGACCGAAAAGTCCTTTCAACGGAAACCCATTCGACCAAACAATCTCTTTCAACGGAACCTCATTCGACCGAACAGTCCCTTTCAACAGAAACCCATTCGACCGAACAGTCCCTTTCAACGGAAACCCATTCGACCGAACAGTCCCTTTCAACGGAAACCCATTCGACCGAACTATCTCTTTCAACGGAACCTCATTCGACCGAACAGTCCCTTTCAACGGAAACCTATTCGACCGAACAGTCCCTTTCAACGGAAACCCATTCGACCGAACAGTCCCTTTCAACGGAAACCCATTCGACCGAACAGTTCCTTTCAACGGACACCCATTCGACCGAACAACCTCTTTCAACGGAATCCCATTCGACCGAACTCTCTTTCAACGGAACCCCCTTTGACCGAACAGTCCCTTTCAACGGAAACCCATTCGACCGAACAATCTCTTTCAACGTAATCGCATTCGACCGAACAATCTCTTTCAACGGAATCCCATTCGACCGAACTCCCTTTCAACGGAACCCCCTTTGACCGATTAGTCCCTTTCAACGGAAACCCATTCGACCAAACAATCTCTTTCAACGGAAACCCATTCGACCGAACAATCTCTTTCAACGGAAACCCATTCGACCGAACAGTCCCTTTCAACGGAAACCCATTCGACCGAACAGTCCCTTTCAACGGAAACCCATTCGACCGAACAATCTCTTTCAACGGAATCCCATTCGACCGAACTCTCTTTCAGCGGAACCCTTTTTGACCGAACAGTCCCTTTCAACGGAAACCCATTCGACCAAACAATCTCTTTCAACGGAAACCCATTCGTCCGAACAGTCCCTTTCAACGGAAACCCATTCGACCGAACAGTCCCTTTCAACGGAAACCCATTCGACCGAACAATCTCTTTCAACGGAATCCCATTCGAACGAACAATCTCTTTCAACGGAATCCCATTCGACCGAACTCTCTTTCAACGGAACCCCCTTTGACCGAACTCTCTTTCAACGGAACCCCCTTTGACCGAACAGTCCCTTTCAACGGAAACCCATTCGACCGAACAATCTCTTTCAACGGAATCCCATTCGACCGAACAAGCTCATTCAACGGAAACCCATTCGACCGAAAAATTTCTTTCAACGGAACCCCATTCGACCGAACAATCTCTTTCAACGGAATCCTATTCGACCGAACAATCTCTTTCAACGGAATCCCATTCCACCTAACAAGCTCATTCAACGGAATCCCATTCGACCGAAAAATCTCTTTCAACGGAATCCCATTCGACCGAACAATCCCTTTCAACGGAAACCCATTCGACCGAACAGTCCCTTTCAACGGAAACCCATTCGACCGAACAATCTCTTTCAACGGAATCCCATTCGACCGAACAAGCTCATTCAACGGAACTCCATTCGACCGAAAAATTTCTTTCAACGGAACCCCATTCGACCGAACAATCTATTTCAACGGAATCCCATTCAACCGAACAATCTCTTTCAACGGAATCCTATTCGACCGAACAATCTCTTTCAACGGAATCCCATTCGACCTAACAAGCTCATTCAACGGAATCTCATTCGACCGAAAAATATCTTTCAACGGAATCCCATTCGACCGAACAATCCCTTTCAACGGAATCCCATTCGACCGAGCTCTCTCTTTCAACGGAATCCCATTCGACCGAACTATCTCTTTCAACGGAACCCCCTTTGACCGAACAGTCCCTTTCAACGGAAACCCATTCGACCAAACAATCTCTTTCAACGGAACCTCATTCGACCGAACAGTCCCTTTCAACGGAAACCCATTCAACCGAACAGTCCCTTTCAACGGAAACCCATTCAACCGAACAATCTCTTACAACGGAACCCCATTCGACCGAACAGTCCCTTTCAACGGAAACCCATTCGACCGAACAATCTCTTTCAACGGAATCCCATTCGACCGAACAAGCTCATTCAACGGAACCCCATTCGACCGAAAAATCTCTTTCAACGGAACCCCATTCGACCGAAAAATTTCTTTCAACGGAACCCCATTCGACCGAACAATCTATTTCAACGGAATCCCATTCGACCGAAAAATCTCTTTCAACGGAACCCCATTCGACCGAAAAATATCTTTCAACGGAACCCCATTCGACCGAACAATATCTTTCAACGGAATCACATTCGAACGAACAATCTCTTTCAACGGAATCCCATTCGACCGAACAATCACATACATACACCACATACTTGGCCCTGGACCCCTGCCGGGAAGACCCCGGTCCCACGTTCTACTTACGGTGGGCGGTCTCGCATAGTAACCTACAGGATATGGTATCTAGAGCAATCGTATCTATAGATATCGTACTTAAGGCCCATTTAACAGAAACCCGTCTTTGGGTTGGAAAAAAGAGAAAGTACTAGATTTTGGTAAAATGGGATTCGGTTAAATAGTATATAACCATAATATGTGTTTTCTGAAATAAAATATGATTGAACCTTTGAGACATAATTGAATACGCGCATTACATATAGCCGCCTACATTCAAAATAAACCCCGATGGGTTTCCAAGATGGCGTTGCATTTCAAACACAAACAACTATGCTCTTATTCGGGGTTTTGGAAAATGTATATTTTTCACCGGTAGACGGAGAACAAAACGTTTCAAGGAGAAAATTGTAGAAAATACCTAAAACTTAAAAATTAAAGTTCGTTCGATGGAAAATAAACCTATTTTTCACCAAGTTACAGTGTCATGGGAAAAAATCTATATCTACGCATTTCCCAAAAAAACCATTTTACGGAGACTTGTAAGAAAATTTTCGTTCTTATGTTTTGGGGAATTTTGGTTCAAAGATTTTATTTAATTAGAATTTTCAAAGGAAAATATGACACGTATGATTGCATAGTTCCTTCCTTTGTAAGTGTCAGCACGATAAAACATATTACCGAAATAACGACATCTGGAGTTGCTAGACGGCAAGCGTCAATGATTCTCCGCTGCGAGGCGCTGTTGTTGCTGAATGCTGTAACATGAGAACAGACATACATTTCAAACAAGTCTCCGAAAAAAGTTATTTTGGGTTACACCATCTTTTGTTTCCATGATCACATAACTTAGTATAATTTTACTTGTGCGATAGTTTTCAAATTGAACCTTTTTTGTATACGGGGAGGGGGGTTATATACAACCATTTCTTTGAAATTAAAACCGGTTGCTAAAACCAATTGAAAGGATCGCCATTTTGAAGTCGAACCAGAGTGGGTTCCACATCTAGTTTTGTTCAGAACATTTAAAGCTACGACCACAAAATTACCATAATATATTACAAAATAGGGCTATTCAAAGTCCAAGTGTAGTAAAACCCCTGCCTTTAAAGGGAATATAACTTTAGGTATTTGTTGTGGAACACCAACGTTTGCAGCTCTGGCCGCTCTGGCCTTTGGAAGACCCCTTCATTTTTCAAAATTCCTTGTACAGTGGCGCCAAACATTTCTAAAGCCAAAGGCAAGAGCCAGAGCTGAAAACGTTAGTGTTCCACACCAAATACCTGAGGTTATATTCCCTTTAAGCAGTGTACATTCTGTATTAAATGTTTTGGAGACTAATCATAGTGTTTATACGACTACAGGCAAACCAATTTCCTTAATATTTCCAGGTTCAAGAGCAACCAATGATTTAAGATAATCCCAAGGGTTTATCTTTACAGTCACAAACACTTACCAAGTGTAACTAAAACCATATTTTCATGAAGAGGGCTATTGACGCTAACTAAATTGGTTCCAAATTACTGCTAAATAAAGGCAAATCTTTAGTAAGATAAATTTATTTTAGGGAAAACTCTCTGAACCTAACAAATTCCCTGATCTCAGTGATTTATAACAATTAAAGATAATTCATCTGATTTTTACCCAAAGAATGATAATTAATCTGATTTTACCCAAAGAAAGATAATTCATCTGATTTTTACCCAAAGACAGAAAATAAAACTGATTTTTACCCAAAGACAGAAAATAAAACTGATTTTTACCCAAAGACAGAAAATAAAACTGATTTTTACCCAAAGACAGAAAATAAAACTGATTTTTACCCAAAGACAGAAAATAAAACTGATTTTTACCCAAAGACAGAAAATAAAACTGATTTTTACCCAAAGACAGAAAATAAAACTGATTTTTACACAAAGAAAGATAATACGTCTGATTTGTACCCAAAGAAAGATTATTTCTTTGATTTTACCCAAAAAATGGGAATTTCCCTATTTTCCAGATTTTTACCCAAAAATGTGAGTTTAACCGATATTTTCCAGATTTTTACCCAAAGTGGGAATTTCCCTGACTTTTCTGTTAACAATCTAATTGACTTAACTTTCATTAAGTACACGGCCAAAATGATGGTTACAAATTTCTCAGGAGGAAGATTGTTTTCTAAACTTAAGCGCATTCAAAATTAACAGAGAACCACAATTAAGCATTCTAAGCACATTATCAGATCTTTGTCATTTGATGATGCAATTGATTATTTTGCAATTAACAGATCACGAAAAACCGTTCTAATAAAAAAAATACATGTATAATTTGTAATTTAAAAAAAATCGTTAAAGTGGGGCTTCAAATTACTCTACTACTTGAGAACAATGTCTTGATTCGGGCTGATTATTAATCTCTGAATAGTATTTAGCATTTTATGTTCAATTCATTTCCTTAACAATATTTCATTTTAAATACCTTAATTCAATTCCTTTCCTAATAGTATTTAGTATTTCATTTTAAATACCTTAATTTAATTCATTTCCTAAATAGTATTTAGTATTTTATTTTAAATACCTTTCCTTATTAATATTATTTTATTTCAAATTCATTTCCTTGATAGTATTTTACTCGACAGTAGTTAGCATCTTATTTTAAATACTTATCTTAGATATTTCAAATATTTTTATTACTAAAAATACCTTCATGCTGTATAATATCTCCGTAAAACAATCGATTGTTTCCTATATTCAAATTTCGCTCCCCACTTTTTTGTTTACAAACGAAAACGGGAGTGTTGAGCCAATAGGCGTATTTCAATACTTCTTTACATTATTTCTAAGCCTGATCGCCATGGCAACGCGATTTGTTTGTACCTTAAATTTACCATTTCAATACTCTTTTTCTTAACAACATTTTTACACTCTAGGTGGCGAGAACGGACTATGCTATGTGCCCTCCCTCCTAGATACCTTCAAATACATAAAAACTGAGGGTCCTGCATTTAGAAATGACCGTCCCTGGAACCCTGGTGGTTAGCTTCCGATTCCATAAGAGGTTAATTTGTTAATTAGTATTTAATTAAGTTCCTCTACGAAACAAATATCAGATAATTTATTAAATTTAAGCCAATATAGCCTCATGAATTGTAATATGCTGGCTTGTAAGTTGCCAAGTGCGAGTCAAATATTACAATACTTACAATTGAGTTTTATTTAAATAATTTTCCTTACGCGTATTTAATATTTTATTTAAAATTTCCTTGAAGCATTTCATATTTAGTTATTTATGCCGATAACGAAGTATTTCAGCACTTACTGTTATTGTTTTTCTTATAATTATGACCTTCTAAGATTATTTCAAGGTAAACACAAAAATTTTAAACCGTCTACATGTTTTCCTTACACACGTTTTATCGTCAATTTTTATTTCGATTATTTTCTTCTTCGCGTTTCCCGCAGGAAATATAAATTTAACAAGCGCAGCCAAGGCTCAAACCTCGGCGCGTGCATGTACTTAATATTTTGAGAAATGGTATTCCGAATAAAAGATGCGGATTATGTCTTACCTTTCTTTGATCTACATCACTATTTGACACACTATCTTGTTATAAGAACTTTCCCGTTCAGGTATTACTACCTTTGTCCGAAAATATCAGATGAATTGAAAAACGTAAGCCATTGCTAATGATTTTTCTAAAATGTTATACGCAGCGAAAGTGTGGAAGAATAAAATATCTGGTTCAACTGGGCTGACGACGAAGACACAAACATTTTTAGACAGTACTATAAACATTAAACAATAACTTTTGTAGTTCGCAAATTACTTTATTATTTTTCAATAAAGTGAGTTACATGTATCTAAAACAAAACTTATTTAAACGTTTATCCTTAAGTTAAATACAAGAATTATTTAAGTCGTGAAAGATCAAAGAGGCTAATTTCTTTAATATGACTTAACTCAAATTATCCTTTTAAAAACTAGGAAATAAAATTCCATATTCCAATTGAAATTTTTCCGGTTTCCATTTCAAGCGGCATCGGGGTGGAAGTTGAAGTTTTTCCTTCAAGAGTTCTAATGCATGTTATCAAAAAAGCTGTTCAAATTAATTAAATCAATCCTGCGTATAAATAAATATAGTATGGTCGGTTTAACGGCAATTTTTTTTAACCTGACTCTGTTCATAAAATGAGGCAGAGAACACAGTCGGCTGGGAGTCGGCTCGTACTCAGACTCGCGTTTGGTTTCCAATTTGAGTCGAGCTCATATGTACACTCTGTTAAATAAGTCTTCGGCTGTGGAATTTTTCCCCAAATTGAAGCTTTCTCTTAAACGGAACAAGGTATAACGATCAAACCAAATGCATTGTTTATATTTTTCAAAGACCTATCGAATGATATATCTCGTTCACCGAGAAAAGCGCCACCTTTGAGGGAAACGGGAACTTTCACTTTTGGGATTTATTAAATTAATGGAGTTACGATGCTGACAGTTATATTTTTGGATTAAGCATCGTCGATTCAAAATTAATAAGTTCATTATGTTCGCCCTTTGGCTCGGATGATAAATCCTTTTGAACAATTCGTCGAAATTCGCGAAATCCTTATTTACAAAAGTGATATTCCTGATAGACCCGGACGCCGCCTTTTTTTCGGAGCCGCCGCCGTGATATTTTGATGCCGACGGCGACGTTTCCTCGGCGCGCTGCTGTGAGATTTTGATACCGACGGCGATGCTTCCTCGGCGCACCGCCGTGAGATTTTGATGCCGACGGCGACGTTTCCTCGGTGCACTGCTGTGAGATTTTGATGCCGACGGCGATGCTTCCTCGGCGCGCTGCCGTGAGATTTTGATGCCGACGGCGACGTTTCCTCGGCGCGCTGCTGTGAGATTTTGATGCCGACGGCGATGCTTCCTCGGCGCACCGAGGTGAGATTTTGATGCCGACGGCGACGTTTCCTCGACGCGCTGCTGTGAGATTTTGATGCCGACGGCGACGTTTCCTCGACGCGCTGCTGTGAGATTTTGATGCCGACGGCGATGCTTCCTCGGCGCGCTGCCGTGAGATTTTGATGCCGACGGCGACGTTTCCTCGACGCGCTGCTGTGAGATTTTGATGCCGACGGCGACGTTTCCTCGACGCGCTGCTGTGAGATTTTGATGCTGACGGCGACGTTTCCTCGGCGCGCTGCTGTGAGATTTTGATGCCGACGGCGACGTTTCCTCGGCGCGCTGCTGTGAGATTTTGATGCCGACGTCGATGCTTCCTCGGCGCGCTGCCGTGAGATTTAGATGCCGATGGCGATGTTTCCTCGGCGCGCCTGAGTAAAATAGTATAATATTATAATAGATGGCCGCAGTCCTCTTCCGCTGGCCCACGAGGGGTCGGAGTGTGCAATAACTGCTGGCTTTACCGGGGAGTCGGGGTCCGGCTCTTGTAACCCAGCACGGGCGGTGGCGCACTGGGAGCTCCATCCAAATGGTCCTATCTCCACCTCCGACTTCGGTCCGGTGTGGGCTGGTAACTGGGCTTCAGCCCAGGCTAACGGAGAGGAGCCGGGCAAACTGGCCGTCTCGGCGGATTGAGTTGCCTGCTGCGGGGCTGCGGACCTCCGTATGAGGGCACGGCGGACCCATCTCCCGGCCTTTTGGGGTTCCACCGGGACATCCGGTGCCAGCTGTGCCGGGTTATGCGGGCTGCTGTGTGCCCGCCGTTCCCTTTTGGGCGCTCCTTCCAATGGGCTTGGCTCTCTACCTTGCTAGGTAGGGTGTCAGCTGGCGTTGCCAGAGCATCCGCTCTTATTCCCACTGCTGTGTGCGAAGTGGGTGCTGGTCGACCCATTGCTGCACCTTCTTCTGGGTTGAGTGGCTTGCGTCGAAGGTGCGACCATCAGTAGTGGGGTACTGCTACTCATGCTGGATTTGTCACCTGTCCGGGCTTGTGGACGCCGGCGTAGGGCATGATGATGATAGACCTCCGGTGGTGTGGTTTCACACCGGGCTATAAATCTGATGCATGTCCAGTCCTCTTCCGCTTTTTAAAGGCGCAATTTCAAATAAGGGCTCCCACTGATTAAAAATTATCCCAACTTTAGCGAACGCCGAAAAATCGTCCTGTTAATTTACGTAGAATAATTATCCGTTTTCTGTCCAATTGTTAGTCTTTAGTTGGAAAATCTTTAAAAACAGGGTTGCCACGATCTTTTTAATGTGGAAGCAGATGTTATAACGAATTACGGTGGTAGAGGGAAAATATTTTTTGGAAAATACAAATATTTCTTAATCACCCTTTCAAGTTCTTACTTCGTATTAGTTATCAGACAATAAATTTAACCTAACTCTAATTTAATAATATTTATCATAGATACCTTTATTTAGCGGACTACCCCGCCTTTGGTAACAGTGACTTCGAGTAGTGTGGAAGTTTTTTCGTTTGGGTGTTCATTTTGGCTTCATTAAACCTTTAGAACATTTAACTTGACAATAGGGGTTTACGTAAAATTAAACAATAAAAACAATAAAAGTATAATTTTTTTATCCGCGTCACGGGCTTAAGTGTTTTAGTACTTTATTGGCAGGCGCGTTACGCACGTGGGCTTCAAATTCCAAAATCTTTAACAACTCCATTGCGTGCACTCTTTCTTCAATAGCTATAGCTATAGTGACGTTGAAAAAACATCCACACTTTACCTCCCGTATTTTATAGATACACCTATTTAAAGTATTGGGTGGCTAAATTGTAATATTATTTGTACAGCTATATTATATAATTATTTTAACTCCCAATTATGAGAAAATATGTTGACCTGCAAGAGATGAGACCTAGTGCCTCTCGAGCAAAACATGGCGGATACCGGTCTGATACCGTGATACGGTATACTTTCATTACCTGGAATAGAAATCGACGATGCGTGAATTGTCTTAAAAAGGATTTGGTAATTTGCTGCCACCAAATTTAATAGTGGATGGGAGGAAACAACCGTCTTCGTTGCGGAGCATCAGCTAAATATCATTTTTGAGAAGAACCAACGGAGGGTATTACCAAGTCAAAAATCTTTCAAATAATGTAAAAGTAAAAGTGTTTTCTTTCTCGACGCTTTTTCCAGTTTTCTAAAAGTTTTCCTCGTAGAGCCCTTTTTATTCGCTCGCGCCAGCTCGGTCGTTGTAGACACACTTTAAGCGAGCGAAAACTAAATAAATACAACGCAGAAATAAAATAAACAATCCGAAAAAATACACATTTTGGAGATGAAAGCCCTTCTATTGTACACCTCTGTAAATCCAGTCTTTTTAAGGAGAATTAATGACAGATAATTTCAAGGTACGTGACTCTATTGTTATTTTGAATTGTGAGGCTATCGTGTAATGTATGTAGTTTCACTATCAAACTCTAGCGGCATAATTTTTTGGAATTGACGCGAGTGTGTTCCGTATATCTTTAGTATTTTCACAAAGCAGAAGTAATATTTCAGTAAGCTTTGCGGTATGCATTTATATTTTTAATATTACATTTACTATTTTTCGATAAAGATTGAAAATCATGAATGAAGTAGTTCGGTTAGATATTGTGCGCTTAAGCATTTTTAAGAACCTTGGGTTAGATGGACCAAAGATAATATAACTACGTACCCTAGATTCGAAATCACGGCGTTTCTCGATAGCGCGTTTTCTCGTGAGGCTTTTACTGAGTTCGCGCCGGAAGTCTGAAAAATTGGGCTCCATAGCAGGGTGAGAAATAAGGAATTTCAATAGATAACCCAAGATTATATTACTCACCTTTAGTTTTCTTTCGTTTAGAAACATTTTTAGAGCTACAGGCATGATCCATTTTTGTTTTAAAACAATATAACGCAAAAATATCTGGTATCTTGAAAACCGCAAGTCAAAAACCACGGCGCAATTTTCACTAAAACTTTACGTTTTAACTAGATGTCCGTAGCCCTGCCAGCTTCATGGAGGCAGTTTTTTTCGGCTTCCGCCGGGAACTCAGTAAGGGCCTGCGTTTACGTGCAAGGAGCATGATTTCGAATCTAGGGTACGTAGTTATATTATCTTTGTATGGACATAAGCTATAGCTAAAGTGACATTAAAACTAGGGCGGTGCGAGCAGTGATGCCAGGTCGCGAAAATGGAATTACCCTTTTCGACCATTGAAATTTCCCTATTTGAACTAAAATTTCAATAGTTTTCCAAAAAAAAACTAAAAATAATGATATTTGCGTAAAACAATTACTTGGGAAGTTGTAAAACCAAAATAACAAACGTCCTGAAGAAAATAATACTTTTATTTTCATCTCTCAATGAATAAAAACGAGGAAAAATTTTACCAGTACAAAAATCAGTTTGTTCAAGGGATAGTGCGGGAAAAAGTCGTTCGGACTTGTCCCTGTGGGCCAGTTAATTAGCAGACGACTTTCCTAATTGCCCATAAAAAATGGCATAGGTGCCAGCTAAAGCTAATCAAACAAAATACTTATGATTGTATTAATCTGGCATCACTGCGTGCGAGTAGTGTTTTTAGGCAATCGAGTCGGGTATGGAGCACCAAATTTTTTTCATCGAGTATTCGAGTCGAGTAATATTGAAGTCGAGTCGAGAAATCGAGTACATTTTTAAACTATTAATGTGCCGTCTATCCTTATATGGATTCAGGAAGTGAAGACTACCGCCGGACGACATCCGAAATCGAAAAGAGTCACCAAATCTTAATAATATTGTTTGAAGAAAAACCGCACAAGCGCACTACGTATTAAACACCGTGATCCATCCCCAAGGTCATTCGAAGCGTTTGTAGGTGCCGTTCATTACCACCCCAAAAGTTGCAAAAACTCCACTTTGAATTAAAGAGGATAAAAAAACTAATACTCGACGAGTTAAGAGAGCAGCTTTTTCGAGTAATCTGGTACCCGACTGTGCAATTTTCCGGTACTCGATAATCGACGAGTATTTCCCCATTACTTATTCGAGGTCGAGTTCGAGTACTCGACCTAAAAAAATGCCGAGTAATCGATGATGTACTCGCACAGCCCTCCATGATAAGACCCAAAAGTTCGTCAGTGCGGTAAAATGTTTATTGAAAGCTTGTCGCGAATTAAAAAAAGGGAGTGGGAGAGGGGGTTAAAAATACGTCATCAAAATTGAAAATTTTCAACGGGCGAGTAAGTCGAAGAGAGAAAATCGCGCCAGACCACAGAGGAAAGGTAGAGGAGGGGGGAAAGGGGGTTGACAATGGTAGACTTTTTATCACGTGTCAATGAAAACTGAACTCCGTGTAGCCTAAGTAGCACAGCACCCCACACAAGGAGAACGCAACCCGTCAAAAGTCGTGCATTTTCTCGCGTACAGTTTTCATTGGTTAGATACTTTAGCGCCTGCTACCGTCGGAAGGGAAAAATTCCGAAATTGTCTTCCCCCTTTCCGTAAAACGCTCAGCGTAAAGGCTCGTCCAATGAAATTTGTACACAACTCTGCGTAACCGTGTTTAAAGACTAGCTGCGTTCTCCTTGTGTTTGTTGCTCCTAGGTGTAGCCATCAAGCGAAAAGTCATCAGCCGTTTAGAAAAAGCTGTCGGTGCCAATTTAGATGGGACCTAGGTTTATTGTTTTTCAAATAAAATCTACGCATTATGAAGAGTTTTATCGATTGGTTTATATTAAAATAAGTAAAATGGGAAGGTATGGTTTATATCGGTAATGTACAAGATTTTCCCTGTGCCTATGCCTCCTTCAAACTTTGAACTATATGTAAATTAAGGCTAGAGGAAATAAATCTGAACGAATTAAAAACGAAAAATGTTAAATCACACCATAACGTTTGTTCGAAACATTTCGTTGGTTTAATGGGTCCAACATCCGAATTTCCTTATCCTGTAAAAGAAATAGCAAACGTACGTTGACAAACTTGCATATATCATATTCTACATATATCTAATCGTAATTTTCTTTAATTTATCCATCATGTCTTTTGGATCAAAATTATTGTTTATATATCTATGAAAGAGAAGCCAAACGATCAAACTGAAAATTAAGTACCCGAGTGAAGCCCGAAGTTTGTATCCAATGATGGTGATAAAGTTATAGAAGGTGAACAAACACAAGAATATCAAGTTACCGTACCACATTTAGTAACCCATTTGAAATAACTTATCAAAACAAAGATCTCATCGAAGTGGTTGAAAATATTCCTCTACAAGATATAGTGATGTTTCGATTGAACATTCTTCAGACAATTATAGCAAAGATTTTGACGAGACCAGAGAAGTTATGACTGTACAATCAAAGGAGATTCACAGTGAAGTAGCTCAAGCTAAAATCCATGTACAAGATGAGGTAAATTGGCCAGTATGAGTCTCTTTAAAAACTAGCCCAAAAGGTTTTAGTTAACCAATCAAAGAACCTAACGCAATGACTAGGTTTGTTAATTTAAAACAAGTATCAATAGATACACCGTTAATTTTCTGCAAATATTCAGATTCGAATATCTTAAAAGTGGAAATTGATGAAATTTTATTCGTACGCTTACGTTTTGTAATGAGGCTTGTGCCGATAGTCACCCGGTCTTTAAATCAAACGGGAAAGATTTAAAACAACGTTTTTTTTCTTTCGTAAATGAGCTGGAATTACTAACTTAAATTGATAAGTGGACAATCTGTCTAGATATTCAAGACGAATTATTTAATTATATACAAAACAAATGTATAAAATCAGTAAAGACTTGTAGTATCAGTTTGTCACTTATATCAGCAACATGCCAGCAGGTTTTTAAAAGCTAACGACTACCCATTTGCCAATATTGTCGCCTTACCAAAAACTATTACAGAGTTGGAGAAAGAGAGAAAATGAAAATTTAATGACTAATATTAAGACACATTAATATTCGCTTTATGTCTGAAAGTCAAGTACAAAAGAAGGTGGCCTTGCTAAACAAGAAAAACTCGGTGTTAAAGAAACAAAATAAATTACTTGAATCTAAAATCCAGAAAAGCTTTAAAACTAATGGTGTAAATCTTTTTCTAGAGGAAACTAAAAAGCAAGTCAGTTTTCCATCGTTTATTACTAAGAGATCAGTTAAAGTTTCTTAAGTCAAAAAACATTCAGGGGTGTCTTTCGATAAAAGCCAGGTCGGTTTCTACATACGAAGCGATGCGACAAGCCTTCATTTTACCATCTCAGAAAACTTAATTCAATCAACCTCACCACCAAAAGCTTATTTAATGATTCAGTTCTTGAAGAAATGAGAGAGAAAATTGATCTGGACCATATTGAAGAACACCAAAAATCAGGTGCGCCCGCAGAAAATTTTCAAAGGGGGGGGATGGGCAATCTTCATACTTACAAGGAGAGTACCCGAGGTGTTTATTGACGATTTTGTTCAAAGTCTGGCGAAATGTTGACGTATATGAGATATGAAATTTCCCAAAAAGCGACGTTGCACTATCCATTCGATTTGCCATGGCCAGACTTGGAAATAGTGATATTTTTTACGGGGGTGGGGATTAGGGGAAAAAATTTAAAATTAGGTAGGGAAAATAGGAAAATAAAAATTGGTTACGTTACTTACACAACATTTATTAACTTTAAAACAAGCAAGTATATTATAATATCACACATAATCATTTGTAACGCTAGATCCCGCTCTCGTATAGGGTAGGAAAACAGAGTTTCAAAAACGGCGTACAAATCAATATGTTCCAGAAATTTCCGTAAAATGTTTAATAAATATTTTTTAATTAAATTGAGAGCCCCGGTGGCCCGCAACCCCCGTTCGAATGATTTATTTGAAGAGCCCACTGATTTTTATTAAGAGCCATTGGCCCCAAGACTCCCGCTAATTAAAAGTCTGGCCATGGCATCCGAAAATGTTTTTGACCACTTAAACCAAAATAAGATTTTTTCCTTATTTTACCCAAAAATTTATACAATTTTTACCCCATAAATGTTCAAATTCACCCAAACTTAATGAAATTTACCAAAATTTGGTCCAAATTACACATTTCGTGATTTTCAAATTAAAAAAAAAATATTAGCTGTGAAACCGAGAAAATCCCATGCTTTTCTAAATGGAGATTTTTTTGGTTTAAATGATCAAAACCATTTTCGGTTGCTATGGCAAATCGAATCGGTAGTGCAACGTCTTCTTTAGGGAAATTTCATATCTCGTATAGGTCTACATTACGCCCGATTTTGAACAAAATCTGGAATAAACACCTCGGGTACTCTCCTTGTTAGTTAAGCAGGACTTGATATTTCATAGCTCAGCCGGATAATTAATTGGAACCACAACTTTAAATAGCTTTCGCAATAAAGTTACTGAAATGGGAAAAATAATATTGGGAACGTCTGAAGACATATATTGTTTCTAAACTGAGTTTAGCTAACCATATACTTCAATTAATGGTCAGAAGTAATAATAATAATCAGCTAGGCTAGGCTAATACCCAAGGCACCACCTTAGGCCTGAGTCATAGAGCGACTTTTAAAGCCTTTAATTCAGGTGGCCGGGTTACAACGCGTAGGAGGGTGGTGGCAAACCCTGCAAGCCACGCGAGCCAACAGCTCCCTATACTAACTATTACCGTTAACCTCAACAAGTTTTTATGGAACGGGAAACCGATGAGCTCCACCACTAATTTTAAATATGCCTATGCATTTTTCCCCTGCACCGATCTTCAGGCTGAAGATCTCTTTTCTATAATTTGGGAAGGTATTGAAAATTTAGAAGGAGTTCGCTTTAAAATCCTGCCTGTTGTGTGGGATAAGGCTTCATCCAATCAAAAACGTATTAAAATCCGCACTGAAAGTGAAAAAAGATTGAATACACATATAATGTTTAGAAAAACCCATAAAGCAAAGGAGATCCAATATATTTTGTTTCTGATGTATGCCATATCATAAAAACCGCAAAGACTGGACTTCATAATAGCGGAAAAATTTAAAAACTTGAAGCAGGAACAAGTAGAACATTTATTGCGGAAAAATGGGAAGCATATAGTTGATAGTTGATACTTATCGAATTGATTCAGCTTCTATATTGCGACTTGCGCCAAAACTAACCACGTTAATCCGGACTCTTACAGTGCTATGCACGTAAACCTGGCCACCCAGGTTTTGAGTAGTAGTGTAGCATATGCAATTGAAGAGATTTTGGGTGATGAGGCATTGGAGTCCATAAAGGTTATCCACATGTTTGACCAATTTTTCGTTTCAATAACGAAATTCAAGAAGAAACCGGCCTTGGCTCCATTTGCGAGTCTTAATGACAAGTAACACATAAAAGTATAATTTAAAATTGTTTAATGAAGTACTAATAAAATTTTATAATTTAAGTGGCTAGAAGAGGATTATCTCAGGTACTTGAAAGAATGGGAGCAGGAAATGGAGGCGATAGAAGCTGAAGAAGTTGTTGACAAAAGCAAGGTTGTAGCAATTCTACCATAGGGGAGTTTGGCTAAAGAAAAAGTGGCAAATAGATGGCACGCCCGACGCTGTGTAGCACCTTCAGAAACTAATGGGCGTTCCCCCAATGCATAGAAGTATTGAGGTGCAGTCTAATTTAAAGGATATAGCGGGAAATTAAAATTTTACAAGCTAACTGGGATTGCTTTATTTCTGTTTCGTTTTTACACGTTTGAATTTTAAGGAAATTTATTTTTTTAATATTTATAATTAGCAAACATTAAATTTCAGTTTCTCAGATATTTATTTGAACTGAAATAAAAATTTTGTACTAGAATAACACTAAATAACACTGACCGTAGTTTTGCCTTTTGGCTCTTAATTAGCTTATAACAAAACGACAATTAACTAATTTAGAGATTAAAAAGAACCGAGCTCGATCGACACAAAACTTGGTAGTGTTCCCTTTCCGTAGGTACTCCAGTGTAATTAGGTTAAGCCCACAAAATATTTGTAGGGGCTACTTAGCGTCACTAGCGCCATCCGTGGTAGAAAAATATTTCGCCAAATTAAAAATCTAAGTGATCGAACCATCTCTCTACAACCGTGACAAAAGCAAAATGTTACTGAGTAGAGAAAAACTGGGTGGATTTAGAATAACTGGTAAATTTAATGATGGATAGTTAAAAATATTCAGAGTCATGACAATAGAATAAATTATTTTAGTTTATTCAACGATTGAAATTGTTAAGTTTTTGTTACAGCAAGGCTGAATCAAGACTTAGTTGAAAATTATTTCGGTAACAACGATCAGTTTGCCAGTAAACCAATATGGGGAAGGAATTAAATAATGAAACGTCAATTATAAAGCTTCTCTCTGTTCTCTGGAAAATGTTTCACTAGAATTTATAAACATTTTTGGAATTCAATTAAATTTTCTATGATTCAAGAAATAATAACATAAACTGTGGTAGTTTTATATATATTTTTTATTCGTCGTATATAACTCTAAGTTCCTTTCGTATTCCACTACTGTTTAAACAGTCCGTCTTAATAACTAAAAACATGTTTTTTTTTTACATTTTTGGTTAAGTCCTTACTAGAGTTGCTTGTGTCATCACCCCACAATTGGTCCCAACTTTTTCCCATATTTAGATGTTTCCATTTCTAGAAGCGTTATCTTTAAACGGTTCCATTGGTTGGTTGTACAAAAGAAGCGATAATATCACAGCATTTTTCAAAAAATGCCAATGCTGCTGGTGACAGTAAAAAAAAACCACCCCTATCCTGTTTTTTGGTCCATAAGTGATAGTCTTCCTTTGCGTCACTTTTTTTGATAACGCAATTGCCCTAAAAATTTGGTCATTCATAGCGTCCAACAATTTCATTGATGACGTACCCTTCAATTTGGTGAATGGTTTTCAATTTGTTAGTTACATTCTCACTCTGTTTATCTTCGTTTTTGTTGGTTACTGGTAAGGGTTTCTTCTCCACTTCTTTAGATTCGTACTTTGTAAATATTTCATCAAACAACCGATTAAAAATAGAGACCATCACATTTTTGAACGATGACTGAATTCATAAAATCAGCGTTTGTTAACAATTCATTTCTTTTCCTTTTAGAACTTTGCCTAAAAGGTTGGTGCAGTTATCAGCTAGAGATGGCAAAAAAATCCATAGCCTCTGTATTTAGGAAGCTGATTCTTTTGGTTTTTTTTTCAGATAATCCTAAGAGAGTTATGAAAGATAGAATAATAAAAATCCATAGCCTCTGTATTTAGGAAGCTGATTCTTTTGGTTTTTTTTTCAGAGAATCCTAAGAGAGTTATGAAAGATAGAATAATAAAAATCCATAGCCTCTGTATTTAGGAAGCTGATTCTTTTGGTTTTTTTTCAGAGAATCCTAAGAGAGTTATGAAAGATAGAATAATAAAAATCCATAGCCTCTGTATTTAGGAAGCTGATTCTTTTGGTTTTTTTTCAGAGAATCCTAAGAGAGTTATGAAAGATAGAATAATAAAAATCCATAGCCTCTGTATTTAGGAAGCTGATTCTTTTGGTTTTTTTTCAGAGAATCCTAAGAGAGTTATGAAAGATAGAATAATAAAAATCCATAGCCTCTGTATTTAGGAAGCTGATTCTTTTGGTTTTTTTTCAGAGAATCCTAAGAGAGTTATGAAAGATAGAATAATAAAAATCCATAGCCTCTGTATTTAGGAAGCTGATTCTTTTGGTTTTTTTTCAGAGAATCCTAAGAGAGTTATGAAAGATAGAATAATAAAAATCCATAGCCTCTGTATTTAGGAAGCTGATTCTTTTGGTTTTTTTTCAGAGAATCCTAAGAGAGTTATGAAAGATAGAATAATAAAAATCCATAGCCTCTGTATTTAGGAAGCTGATTCTTTTGGTTTTTTTCCAGAGAATCCTAAGAGAGTTATGAAAGATAGAATAATAAAAATCCATAGCCTCTGTATTTAGGAAGCTGATTCTTTTGGTTTTTTTTTCAGAGAATCCTAAGAGAGTTATGAAAAATAGAATAATAAAAAGCCATAGATTTATATTAATGGTTACTATAAGGAAATACTTACAATAACTGGTTTAGAACTATACCAATATTCATGTATAAAAACTTGTAGAGGTTAAAAATACTAGTAAATGTAGGGAGCTGTTGCCTCGCGTGGCTTGAAGGGCCTACCACCACCCTCCTATGCATTGTAACCCGGCCACCTGTTTAAAGGCATTAAAAGTCGCTCGATGACTTGGTGCCTTTGGTATTAGCCTAACTGATTATTATTATCATTATTATTTATTATTACCTTGCACAAATTGGAAGTATTGTTAAAAATCAAATCCAAGTATACCTATAGAAAGGTAAAGAAAAAAATTGTTTTAGATGCATTAGAAATAAAAAATTTCAACAGAGATTGAATATTTTTATATTACTAACCTTCATCTTTTTTATTTGGATCCGCTCTGTTGATTTTCTTAATTTTGACTTTACAATACGTATGACATAAGTATATAAGATTTTACATAAGTGTGACACTTGCTATTCTTCACATGCAAACGTTTTACTGAGAGCTAATTCACAATACAGACTGCATTACGGGCTTCGTCGCAGTTTTGCGTCCGCTTGCTAACGCGTCACACGTATCCTTTGACAGCGCCTCGCTAGGGGGAGATTTTCTTCTTGTGAGGACGTCACTCCGTTACTAGCTCTCAGTAAAATATTCCCTAAAGTGAGAAACTTATGAAACAATATTATAGACTTATGGTATGATCATTGTAAAACATAACTGAGAACTTAATTTGATATATTCGAATTAGACGCGTTTTTATAAATCTATTTGTATTAATAACAGAGGACGTGATCTACCGTGATAAAAGTCTACCATTGGCAAACCCCTCTTTCCTCCCCCTTCCGCCAGCGGCGAACTGGCACTGGCAGTACGGTGTAGACTCAGCGCTTCCAATCATTTCCCCTCCTCTACCTTTCCTCTATGGCCACACCATAGACTAAATATAAAGTTGCTAGTACAATTCCAACTAGTACGCTATGTGATCTATTGTGAGACTATAGCTCTTAGTAAATATTTTAAAGTGCGAAAAGATTGAGTGGCGCACTTTGGGTCTTATGTAACTTTTGGCTATAGTAAAGATTTAAATCTACCATTGGATGTCGAAAGTTAGTTAAAGACAATTTGCAAAAATTTCTGCAATATCGCGTTTCTTTTTCCCAAATTTTCACATGCTCGAAAACTATTCAATATCCATTGTCAAAACTGTCAGGATTTCCTTGAAGGTTATAACGCTAGATTATTAGCAGAGGTGTAGAAGAGGTTTTATTTTACTGTTTCCATAATTATATGCCCCACAAGCAAAATCCGTGTTACGCCACTGCTGATTATGTGATTAGGCTGTGTAGCTTGCAGGATTTGTAGTCAAAGGCCCCTTTGAATGTGGCGCCCAAGAAATCTGAAGACCAAAATTTTAATTCAATGGTTTCATAAAGATTACGTTTTGCCCACGGAAAACTTTTCTTCAACCTGCTTAAGCTCATAAAGAGATCGAGTTTCGTCTGCTTAGCAGATAATTTGTTATTATAAAAGGCAAAGCGTTTGGTTAGCCAGACGATAATCTAACAGTTTATGAGCTTCTCCAATTGACCGCTACGTGGCTCTATGTAAACTGAAAGGACTAATTGCACTTGCAGGGAAGGTCTAATAGTAGTTAAAATTAGGGCCCATGGGAATTTCGGCAAAGAATCTCATCATTGTCTACGACACTGGAAATTAATACATTCATCGATTTGTTTTAGAGGCATATGCAAATTGTATATTTTTCTTCGTGTATCCACCTTCATCACAAAATATAAAATACCAAAATATTATAGTTGGCTCACACGTACTTAATTCACACCTACACCGTACATGTAGGGCTGTCCATATATAAGTATTTAAGTATTATATTAAGTATTATTTTATATTATCAATGAACTTTATAATTACATGAAGTGTCTGTGCAAATTATTATACATGTTTGATTTAAATATTTTACGATAAGAAGAATTCAATTAGTAAACCCAAACTCGTGTTGTTACTCCACACCTAGAGAACGAGAAATCAATGGCAATAAGTAAGTGGTAAAATATTATTCGCCGTTTCGTGAGCATTTTTCACCGAAAATTATTAATGTGGCTATTTTTACCACATAAATAATGGAAGCAAGAGAGAAAGCTGTTAGAATATAGTGTATATCGTGAACTTTTAACTACTGAAGATGTCATTGCACCGCTTCAGCGTAATGTTTTTCAAAATGATATTTTTGAAATGTAGTAGTACACTCGAAGAGAAACTAGTAATTTATACTATACTAAACCAAAAAAAATTTTACCTAATTTATTTATTACAAAGAGTTATCATTAGTAAAAATAAATTTATTACAACCAAATGATATATTTGTTTAAACTAAATTATCCCAAAATCTGATTTAGATGTTAATTATTGGATCTCTAAAATTGATTTAGTTTTTAATTTACCAAATTCTATTTTGTCCGGATACGCTTCAAGTTGGACCATTTTATAAACTGCCCTTATACAGAAATATAAAAATATTTTAAGCTGATGGTGCTTTTCCCCGTAGTTGCTTTACGTAAGCTAGGAACCCTACCCTAACGTACGAATTTTTAAACAAAAAATAGCTTCTGCAGGTGGTATTTGTAATTTTGCCATAGATAAACAATCACACAATTTGAGAACGTTAAAAAAAATCCCATATATTTCACATATTTTAACCCTATTGGAAAATAGTGGAAAATTGGCTAGTAAGGGTAAATTGAATTAAAAAGCTTAAAGAACTAATTATATTTAAGTTTTTAATAAATTTAACTGTGAATACTACTTACAAGGAGACGGGGGTTTGGTAGACCTTCATGTAACTTTAAACACCCTAAAGGGAATTGTCTCCATAGGAAAACGTTTGGCCATGGCAACCAAAAAGGTTTTTGACAACACAAAATGGAAATTTCCCCATAGAAAATAACATGGGAATCTGATCAATATTAAGGGTACCCCCCTTGTAAAAAATTTTAATTTTTGAAAATGCTAAAAATAGAAAATATAAATAAGAAAATAATGAAAAAGTTCGAAGTTGATCAAAATCTTTACAGGGGTACCCTTACATTTGGTCAGATTCCCATGTTATATTCAATAGTAAAATTTCCATTTTGTATTGTCAAAAACATTTTTGGTTGTCATGGCAAAACGGTTGCCTATGGAGACATTTCCCTTTAGGATTTTTCAAGTTACACGTAGGTCTACCAAACCCCCGAGTTTGAACCAAATCGGTGCGTTACACCTCGGGTCGTCTCCTTGTTAGTTTACACTGAACAATGTCAGTATTAATATTTTAAAAATATCAAAACAGACTAATCAAAATATGACCATCCCTGTAGTAAAAACATTATTGGATTTTTTTTGGACAAATTAGCCATTAAATTCACTTTTGTCCAGGCCGGTTTTTCCACTATTTATTACACTAATGGCCATCTGGTTTTTTAACTTCGGGACTCTGGTTATTATGTATTAATTTGTATTGGAATCTGTTGTGATTTTACAAAACACTTAAAGCACCCGAGTGCTGTAGATCTATCCCACACTTTATGTTCCATTTGCGTACTCGGATATGCTCCAAACCAGATTAGCGTGTTCCATTTCCCACTCTCGGTGCTCCGAGATCGCCCTAAACCGATCTGCCGATTTTGACAGATCAACGGATTGAGATCGATATCGGAGCAAATTTTTGCGTGTTCGTTTTAGGTTTTTCGCGAAATGGCAGACCAAAACGATAAGCTTAAAATTACTAGCACACTAAATACAAAAAAAAGCGTGGGAATATGAGATCTATGACGTCAGAGACAGATTCGGAGCGAATCTCGAGCAATGAAATGAAACACGCTAAGAGTTATTTCAGAAATGATAAACTGATTTTGAGATTTCGTGTTCTTTAGGCGTATTTCGGGATTTTGGAACAAATTTTCGTCCAGATTTCGGGATTTTCAAGTTTGGTTTCAAGATTTCTGAAATAATTTTTCTCTAGTGTGATTTTTACTTATAGTTAACCCCTCGTATCTTCCCTTAGAGCGCATTGGATGTTATGATCACTTTAAGTGCGTTTATTCCCATTCGACCGAAATCCCATTCGACCGAATCCCATTCGACCCAAAGAATTTTAAAATGTAGCCCAATTGGCGGGGTGATTTGGTATTTTATTTATAAGGTATGTACTATCGAGGTTAGAGTTGGTTAAGTTTACTATTTCAGTTTTGGTTCAGTTACTTTTCTTGACTAGGTGAAGATAAAAATATAATTCATGCTCATTCCATTTTATTTTCAAATAAATGCATAAGTATTGTATCTTTCTTTTTATTAAGACGGAATAAATAATTATTATTGATGTATAAATACCCTCCTTTATTAGCTATCCGCTCCATTGCAAACGACTTCAGTAACTAAATTGAAAACATAGCAAAAGCCAATTTATATAGCAGCGTTCGGTCGAATGGGACACATAAAAACCGCACGTTTCGGCGGAATTCGGTCGAATGGGACACCTCAAAAACCGCCTTCGGTCGAATGGGACTAAAGCCTTTAAGTGAATATAGCTTCCAAGACGAAAAATTAGGTGACGTCACCAACGTGTTATAACCATACAGTTATAACCTAGAGTTTTAAGTTGCCTCTGAAACAGTGTAAATGTTTTTTTATACATTATGTTCAACATGAGGCTTCAAAAACACTGTCTTTAATTAACGTATATATCGGTCGCAAAGTATATTACAAAATTTGTTACTAGAAATATTGTAAGTGTAATATATTTAATGACGGATTAACTAATAAGTTAAGTAGACTTATGAGTAGGGGTCCAGAACTTAACAAGACGTAGACGAGGATACCGCTAGGTCAAGGGGCCTGGGGCCCTAATACCACTAAAGCCTAGGTGCTCTGGTGACAGTTAATTTTCCACTGAATAGAGTGCACAAAACAAAATTCATATTGCGGTTTAAGTATCCAGTATGATTCAAGTGAGATTTAAAACGACTATTTTAAATAATTATTTAAAAATGATTTAAGTAATAAAATATTGAAACAATAATATACAGGGTTCATACAATATTTCAAAAACCATTTTCCCTGATATTTCCAGGTTTTCCAGAGGAGTTTTGAATATTTTCCAGGTGTACTTTTTAAAACAATAGGGGTCTCTAAAATGTTAAAAGCATTACTGTTACACTTTCTAATATAATATAGTCAAGATTGAACGTATGAATTCAATACTAAGTAATAATTTCAGTAATACTAAAACAAATTGCACATAATTTGGAGGTCTCATAATCATTTAACAGGAAAATTTTCATTTCCCTGATATTTCCCTGAATTTTTTGCTTTAAATAAATTTAACTGATATTTCCAGGTTTTCACTGATTTCCATGTTTGTATGAACCCTGAATATAGGAATGCACCGATATGGGTACAGCCGATATATCGGCCGGTCGATATTAACAAAGTGATATATCATAACAGAAGTGTGTATGATCAAAATCATCAAATCATTGTAAAAGACGGTTCATTACACTGTCATACCATTTTATTATAATTTTTTATGAAAAAAAGTTTGCAAGCGCATATCCGAATATGTTTCTTTTCATTTTACTTGATACATATTTTCTCTCACAAATCGAATATCATTGTTTCTTATTTGTTTGCACTCTTAACCCCGTGTCAAAAAAAGTATGATCTAGCTTCTGAAGTCTGGCGTACGTGGCGCGGCCAATAAAATAAAATATAATAATTAATTAGTTCATCGATAATTGTTTTATCTTTAAATGTTTTTCTGTATGTATTTTTCTAATACCGGTATCGGCCAATATCGACTTCGATTAAGCCGTTACCGATATAAGAAAAATAGGCCGATATATCGGTGCATCCCTACAATAATAATAAATAATTTTATATAATTTCCACCTATCTCGGAAAATAAAATAAACCCCGTCGATTTTCGTAGACCGTATAAAGATAATTTAAATATAGACAAAAATTAAAATTTGGTTCGTCACCTGAAGGTTTTTTTATAGACTTTCTACCTCAATTATTTCCGACCACAGGCAAAGAATTGCCGTGTATTATGCAGATTAATAAATATAATTTAATATCGAAATTACAGATTACCAGCAGAAAGCGTACAATTGAAAAAACAACGTGAACTCTTATCTTCCGCGACTGAGTGGACGAGCGAGTACTTGACTTTACAACCTTCATCATTCCGGCTCTATCTACTGTATTTAGTATTTAGAAACAAAATGGCGTGGTCAGTAATACGAGCGTATCCTCGCGCGAGAAGCATTCTCAATTTGAAACTTTCCTCTAACGGAACGGTGTTTTCTAATTTTGCATGTGGTGAAAAATGGTGCTCTGTGGCTCATTCTCTCAGCGTAAAACGTCAAATAGAAGAAAAAAGAAAAGAGGCTTCCCTAGGAGGTGGAGTTAAAAGAATCGCTGCGCAACATAAAAAGGTAGAGTATAGTAATACGTAAAATCCCTTTTTTCCTCAGATGTAGTAACGCAGGACTCGTAATACGTTATAAAAGGCTTTTTAAAAGTAGGATTGGAGCACAGGGTGGGGTTCCTGATTAATTTTTTAAATAGTTACTCTTTATTTATTTTATGAAGTGACTTCATACGTAATAAAGTAATATAATGAATGCCAATTAGGATTATGTGGAAAATTCCATATGGCTATTGAGCCGAGCAAGTAGGTATGAAGACCAAAAATGAATTTAAAGAATAACCTTGAATAATTCCCACTAACTGATTTAATATAGTGTTTAATATCTTTGGAACGAGTTTGGGGGTGTGTCCGGTGAGTTCATGGAATATTTTTAAAGGATTATTTTTCCATAACTTATTCACAGTTTAATTAATAATTAAAATTTTTCGAAATTTTTCAAAACACGTTTATACTTTAGTTAAAGGTACTTTCAAAAGGAGCTCTTTGTACATCTGATTACTGATTTTCGAAAAACATTCGTCGATTTCCACAAATTTATCGGTGATTTCCTCTAATTTCTATCAATTTATCGGTGATTTCCTCTAATTTCTATCAATTTATCGGTGATTTCCTCTAATTTCTATCAATTTATCGGTGATTTCCACTGATTTCTACCAATTTATCGGTGATTACCCTCTCATTAGAGGATGTGACCGGTTAGAAGTTATTTCAATTGCCCTAATAGATATCTATAGTTGCGGAACTACGGGGTTGCCACACGTCAGTGAAAACAGGGAAAAGTAAGGGTATTTAAAAATGGGCCTAAAAGGTCAGGGAATTTTAAGAATTTGTAAAAAGTCAGGGAATTTAGTTTTATCTTGACACTTTTAAGGTAATTTTATTCGAAATCTATGGCAAATTCTGTTATTATTATTTAGATACTTGAAAGATTTTTTAACGTTGAGATAACTTTTGTACTGAAATATAAGTTGATTAAATTTATTAACTTCTGATAAATCTAAAAGTTAAAAACTGTCTAATTTTGGCCTTAAAATGGTCAGGGAAAATAACTTAAAATGGTCAGGGAAAATAACTTAAAATGGTCAGGGAAAATAACTTAAAATTGTCAGTTAATAGTCAGGGAATTTTAATCTGAGAATATTGTGGCAACCCTGTTAGAAGTAGAGAGCTGAATGGTAACAGGGCCGTATAAAGGGGGGGGGATGGGAATTTTAGTTCTGCGCATAACAACATAGGAGCGCTCTGCGTTTAAGTGAACTACTCATTTGGGAATTGCAATTAAGGGAACTACTAAATTTAGGAGCTGTGCTTCAATGGAACTTCGCATTATGAATGTGAACTACCCTTTATGATAACCATATTTTTCTAGTTTTGAGAAGGGGTTTTCTCAAAGTAATGTAAAGCAGGATACCCGAAGAGGTAAACGTTTGTTTGTTCATTACCACCGAAATAAAATAGCCTACTGGATTTATGGTTATTATTTCGTCTTGGTAACACTTGGGACAAGTACTTGTTCTAATGGGGGGAGTGGTATCGAATGAAGTGTATGCAGCCGAAATGCCCTTTGTTAATTAGCTCAAGGTTTTACCTATACCACTAGGCGGAGCTGTCCCCAAGTTATCTATATACCACCTTAAGCCTATCATAAGGTCCCCATAAGCCAAGGTCTACCATAGGGGCCCATGTTAACGGCGTTGTCCTGGAGAGAAGAAAATTAACGTACGACGATAGGGCAGAAGCGCCATCTTCGTTTTCAAAATTTCTACATCATATTCTCTTACTTGGTAAAGCAACCACGCTCGGGTTGATACATGCCACACAAAACGCGTCTAAATCGCAAATTTGGAAAATAAATACCTTCAAAAACAAGTTATCTTATTTCTATAAGCTAGTTTTAGGTTCTGATGAATCATTTTGCAACGATATGTGTTAATTTTAAGTTTGAAAGCGATAAAATTGTGAATAAGCCTTGGCTACGGTGCTAAGGGCTCGCGAAGGAGATTTCTCCCGCGTAGTTCTAAGTTTAAAAACGTTCGCGCACGGCTTCTGCGCATTCATCATGCAACGCGCGAAATTCATTTGGGGAAATGCCTAGTTGAGATCATAACCACTAGGAGGTGTGGATTTTGAATACCTACCTCTTAATAACTGGTATGTGATCGTCAAAAATTTGGCCTAGACCTGATGATAGGCTTATTATACCACCTGATTCGCTGTTCCATCTTCAGGTACCCTGGGTGTCTCTGTTCTACTCCGTTTTATAGTTTTATTTTTGGTCTATGTCATATCTTTTCATATTTAAGCTTCCATTTCCATTTTGGAATGCATATTGAAGCTTCCATTTCCATTTTGGAATGCATATTTAATCTTCCATTTCCATTTTGTAATGCATATTTAAGCTTCCATTTCCATTTGGGATGCATATTTAAGCTTCCATTCCCTTTTTGGAATGCATATTTAAGCTTCCATTGTCATTTTGGAACGCATATTTAAGCTTCCATTCCCTTTTTGGAATGCATATTTAAGCTTCCATTGTCATTTTGGAACGCATATTTAAGCTTCCATTTCCATTTTGGAATGCATATTTAAGCTTCCATTTCCATTTTGAAATGCATATTTAAGCTTCCATTTCCATTTTGGAATGCATTTTTAAGCTTTTATCCCTAATTTGATGTTACCAAATGCCCAGGCAAATCGTTAATTTTTTCCTCTTGGAATTCTACTAAATATCCTTTCTAGAGTCTTGGTGAAATTACCAAGACCTTTTTTCCGGAAAATTTTCCCTATTTTCCCGAAAAAAATAAGGTTTTCATTTCAAAATTAGCTTAATATTGTTCGCAAATATAATTTAGCGGCATTTTGGGCTCATTTTGTCGAATCCAAAAGTAAAACTAAACTTCTATCTAGACTAGTATTATTTATTTCAATTTTTTATGTTTAAGATTAGCGGGAATTTTCCCCTTTTCGTAAATTTTTCCGGAATATTTATGCTTTTATATTATCTTCTTGTTCACAGCGAATGAACCATATATATACTTTTTTCTCAACGCAATCGACCTTTCTTTAATAATCATTTTCATTTATGATAAAATGTTCGAAAAATTGCTGAACATACGTGTTAGTATCTGAAATCCTTTAAAGGATGTTGATAATCGAAGATTGAGAGAATCTCGAACCCATTCTAGTTATTTCAACACCAAATTGCCCTTACCCTTCTAAGCCCGCTCCTCAACAACATCAAGAGCGGTCATTGGCCTTAGCACGCGCTCGAAATATTTGTTAAATTGGTCGAGTGCTAGCTGGTGAGATTTACCCTGGTGCGTTTGAACTTGAAATGAATCCCAATTGGATTTTCAACGTGTCTGTCACTCAGAGCTCCTGTACGTTCAAAGATAAGTACGGCTGTGCGATTAGTGGTTTTAGGCAATCGAGTCGGTTATCGAGTATCAATTTTTAGTTCCACATCGAGATATATATATCGAAGTGGGACTATTGCTATGGATGGATTGTCGTTAAGTGTTGTTTGTTTGGCGTCGTCGTCGGCGTCGTGGAAAAGCGACGACACGGTAGATGGAGCTGCGAAAAATAATTTTTTACATAATTTATATTTTCGGCGACGCCGAGACTCGAACACAGATAGCTGCTAGCCGCGTCATCTCCAGAAACCGACGCCTTTACCAACCAAGCCACGCCGTTCTCTAGGAATTGCACTCCGAACTTCTAGTTTTTAGCGACGCGGGGGTTTTAGCAATTTAAGTTGTCGCAATTGTCGTTCTTTTTTCCGCGTTATTTTACAACAAAAAACAAGTTGGTATCATTCGATAGAACTCTTCGACGCGCACGCAGTGCCATTAATTTCCGCCCCCTACGACCAACCCCCTTAAAGGGAGAGTGACCGAAAAAACAAGTTGGTTTCATTCGATAGAACTCTTTGACGCGCACGCAGTGCCGTTAATTTTCGCCCACTCCAACCAATCCCCTTAAAGAGAGAGTGACCGAAAAAAACCAGTTGGTTTCATTCGATAGAACTCTTTGACGCGCACGCAGTGCCGTTAATTGCCGCCCCCTCCGACCAACCCCCTTAAAGGGAGAATGACCGAAAAAAACAGTTGGTCTTATTCTATAGAACTCTTTGACGCGCACGCAGTGCCGTTAATTTCGGCCCCCTCCGACCCACCCCCTTAAAGGGAGAGTAATCGAAAAAAAAACAAGTTAATAAATTCATGGGTATTTCTTTATGAATTTGCGAATTTACAAGACTTTTGGTGCCTAAACTACCCAAATGTTAAATTTCCTAAAATACACCCATCGGAATCCCAGTTTAAGAATTTCTTTAAATCATATTTCCACTAATTTCAATAATTTAAAAGAATTATGTTCGTCGTGTTTTGCTTACCTATTTCACCTTTGATACTTTCCGTCTATCTAACGATAGGAAATCACATGGCCACAACTAGTGCTCGGATTTCGATTATTTTTATCCATGAATAAAATAAGCCCGGCGTTATTTAAATAAATATTATTTAAATAACCAATAGTTGAATAAAAATGATAAAAAGTTTAAATAATCGCGAGTGAATAAGCCTATTATTTAAATAAAACAAACAATTATTTAGATAAATGCCACTTTTTTCCAAATAAATGCTTGGTTGCGTAAAAAACATAATTAAATAAGTCAAAATGATATCCTTTTTACCAACGTTTGTTAAATAAATCGGAAAATTGGTGAATAATGAATAAACAATTCCGAGCTCTAGCCACAACAGCTTTTGTATTGGTTAATTTGGTTTGCCCACCCGGGTATCCTGAGGGTGGGCGGTGGCCACTCTTGAACATAGGATGGTAAATTATATATCAAACGATAGGAAATCACATGGCCTCAACAGCTTTTGTATTGCCTTGCCCACCCACGTATCCTGAGGGTGGGTGGCGCCCAAGCTTTAATCCTTCAACTTAGGATGGAATTTTATATATCTAACGATAGGAAATCACATGGCCTCAACAGCTTTTGTATTGGTTTGCCCACCTGCGTATCCAGATGGTGGGCGGTGCGCACTCTTTAACATATGATGGTAAATTATATAACAAACAATAGGAAATCACATGGGCTCAACAGCTTTTATATCACTTTTCCCACCCGGGTCTCCTGATGGTGGGCGGCATCCACTCTTTAACTTAAGATGGCAATTTAAATATCAAACGATAAGAAATCACGTAGCCTCAACAGCTTTTGTATTAGTTTGCCTACCTGTGTCTACTAAGGGTGTATGGGTTTGCCCACTCGAATACACTGATGTGGAACTAATATTACGGCCTGGGCCGACTTGTTTTATTCGAGGGCTTTCAGGCTTCCATTTAATAAAATCTACAAGAGTCTCAGGAGTTAATATTTTTAGAATTTTACACTATTTGTGTGGAGTTTTTCGACATCAAAATGATCAACGTACATTTTCTTTTATCGGATTGGTTGAATTTTAATTTGACTGGCCAATAGGAAAAGAGCATTGTCTGATTTATATCGGGTATTATACTTGACCATCTTATACAGGGTGTTAGCTAATAAACAATACAGGGTCAATAACTCAAAATGTATTTTAGCTAGGAATTTGAAATTTTCAGGACACATAGACAACTAAAATTTCCATGACCTTGAACAATGTCTTCAAGGTCATTCAAATTTTATCTCGAGAACCATTAGAGATACAAAGTTGGTTTCAGTTAGAAACGTCTTCCCCGTCTTATTTTAAGACCTAATAGCTTTGGGCACGCATAATTTAACCAATAACAAGTCGAGGGATATTAGACAAAACCAGTAAGCTTTAATTTTAAAGTTCTGTTCCATGGTAAAATTAATAATATTTTAAAAATATTTATGATAAAAAGACCTGCTACTTCACGGAGTTAAAATATTTTAATCAAAATAGAACATTTTAACTCCATGAAGTAGCTGGTCTTTTTATCAAAAATATAAAAAAAATAGTAAGGTCGTGATGAAAATAATGTACCAGAGACCTGGTTGAAGGGCTAATAACTCCGTTTATTCCCATTCGACCAAAAGAATTTTAAAATTTAGCCCAATTCGCGGGGTGATTTGGTATTTTATTTATAAGGTATGTACTATCGAAGATCCATGTTTAGGTTAGGTTAGGTTAGGTTAGGTTAGGTTAGAGTGGGTTAAGTTTACTATTTCAGTTTTGGTTCAGTTACTTTTCTTGACTAGGTGAAGATAAAAATATAATTCATGCTCATTCCATTTTATTTTCCGCTCCATTGCAAACGACTTCAGTAACTAAATTGAAAACATAGCAAAAGCCAATTTATATAACAGCGTTCGGTCGAATGGGACACATAAAAGCGTTCGGTCGAATGGGACACATAAAAACCGCACGTTTCGGCGGAATTCGGTCGAATGGGACACCTCAAAAACCGCCTTGGACCGAAATCCCATTCGACCGAATGGGACTAAAGCAATAACTCGAGTATCAAAATTTGCTAGACATACTCATCTGGTAGGGGGTCTTTAGAATTTTTAAACTCGGATGACTTTTAACTCGTGGTTCAAGGTCATTCAAAGTGTATCTTGAAAACCAACGGATTTAGAGAAATCGTTCCAATTTGAAAGGTTTTCATTATGGTGTTTTGCATCGGGTTTAAATAATTTCGACTTTAAATTTCAATGAGTATGTCTAGCAAATTTTGATCAACAACAGAAAGCATAGGAAAATTTACAAGTGGCATACGATATTATTATGACTGTACTTACTCGGGTTGAACCGTTCATTCTAGGTTGCTTAAGAAAAGCTGCTCTGATCGGCTAGCTTAAAGCGTTATATTATAAATACCTGGCAATACTATAGCTCAAAGCTTTGTATTAGAAGTACTTGGTACTCGGAATAAACTATATTTGTCTACACTTGGAATGTCTATGCACCGTGATGACAGTGCGTTTGGAGGAACGGGCGGAGCTTCAACTACGTTGACTGTAAGACTTTGAGCCTATTTTCAAACTCATTGACTGACCACCGTCGCGATAAAATATCTCGACTATAAACCACGTCTCTTTCTAGAATAATCCATCAGTTTCACCACAGTCTTCCTTAGACAATCCAAGTGTATACATATATTGTTTCCTGGTTCTAGTGCACAGAAGTGCAACTTGTTATCGTTTATGATTCTTAAAAATTTGATAATTATCTGAATGTAAGAGTTTCTCTTTTGTGAACAGGGTAAACTAACCGCCAGAGAGCGCATCGAACTTCTGATGGACCCGGGAACTTTCATGGAATATGATATGTTTGCGGAACACACTTGCACAGACTTCGGAATGGATAAAACTAAAGTAACCTTTTGACCTTCAGTTTACGAATTTTTTTTATCTAAGATAATTGGCTAGATTAAACAATGTTCCAAAAATAACACTTCCTTCTAATATTATGCGTACCATTGGTAAATAATGGTAAATATGTTAAATCAAGAAAATCATTCGAAAACAGAATTTATCAACTTCAGAAGATCTTTATTTTCAATACTCTACAAGTCCGTTCTAAATTTTAAAAGTTTTATCTCCATAAATGTAGGTTTAAGTTGTAAATAATACATGGAAATATATTATTTACCGTTGTTTACGAATTTTCCCATTTTATACCATAATGTTATTTACCATTACTTACCACATAATTCACCACATGTTAAATTGTGGGGTGGCGGAGTGTTTAGCAATTTCGACTCGCAGCAAGAGGAGCCGCTTTCGATCCCAGCTTGTGGCACTGGGTGAAAACTCGGAACAACTCCTTCTGCGTTGAGTTTGCAAGTTATCTCCCCTCTGGTTTAAAGGTTTTCCCTTCTATAAAAACTTGTTGAGATTAACGGTAATAGTTAGAGAAGGGAGCTGATGGCTCGCGTGGCATGCAGGGCTTGCAACGACCCTCCTACGCATTGTAACCCGGCCACCTGAATTAAAAGGCTTTAAAAGTCGCTCGGTGCCTTGGGTTTCAGCGTAAATGATAATTATACCACTTCTGAACCCTGGCATTTTTATCTATAGGTGTTTTGCAATGATACATAAAATTGATAAAAACTATTCACTCACAAGGAGAGTACCCGAGGTGTTTATTTCCAATTTTGTTCAAAGTCTGTCATGATGTAGACCTATATGAGATATAAAATTTCCCAAAAGGAGACGTTGCACTACCCAATCGATTTGCCATGGCAACCGAAAATGTTTTTGACCACTCAAAACAAAATATTTTTTTTCCTTATTTTACCCAAAACTTTTACAATTTCCCCCTAAAAATGTTCCAATTTACCAAAACTTGATGAAATTTACCTATATGTGGTCCAAATTACCCATTTCGTGATTTTCAAATTTAAAAAAAAAATTCGTAGGTGAAACCGAGAAAATCCCATGCTTTTTTAATGGAGATTTTTTGTTTTAAGTGGTCAAAAAAATATACGGTTGCCATGGCAAATCGAATGGGTATTGCAGTGTCTCCTTTTGGGAAATATCATATCTCATGTAGGTCTACATCATGCCCGACTTGGAACAAAATCTGCAATAAACACCTCGGCTTAATATTGTTCATGTTAGTGTAATTGGGAGCAAAAATATAAATCTGCCGAATGATTGAATAATCTATTATTGGCCATAAACGTGAAACATGTTTATTTTCAAGTATAAAGAAATGCCGCGAAATAATACATTTCACAGTCCGAAATTTAACTTAGCTGAAACGTTCTGGTAATTTCTATTTCAAGTTTCCTGGCGACAGTGTTGTAACTGGACATGGACTAATTCATGGCCGAAAAGCTTTCGTTTTCAGTCAGGTAAGACCATGGAGTAATTTCTTAATGTCATGCCAAGAATATATTTCTTTCAACTTAGGGAAAATGACCCTTCCTAAGTTGAAATAAATACCTATTCTTGGTCATACAAACATTGTAGGGTGACCAGATTTCCTATATTTTCAGGTTATATTTTTAATGCCTTCCTATAAATTCCTTTATCTTCACCCATTTTCCTGTAATTTAACGGTCTTTTGAAAATGACAATTTTTTTTGTACTTGTCATATAAACATTTAATTAAAATGCTGCCACTTGAAATGTACGATCTTTGTAAATCCGCTAAGTGATCCAATAATGCAAGAAAGCGGTGTACAATAAATTATCAATATTTTAAGTGATTCGAGTCAAAGCATATCGATATGCAATAATTACCTTATTATTTTTTTCCTGTATTTTCCTATTTAGTGTCCTATATTTTCCTATAATTCGACTATTTAGTGTCATATTCTCCTATAATTCGCCTATTTAGTGTCCTATATTTTCCTATAATTCGCCTATTTAGTGTCCTATATTTTCCTATAATTCGCCTATTTAGTGTCCTATATTTTACAATAATTCGCCTATTTAGTGTCCTATATTTTCCTATAATTCGCCTCTTTTATTTCCAATAATTTCCTATAATGCGCCTATTTTATTTCCTATATTTTCCTATAATTCGCCTATAAAATTTATATTTTTCTTATAAAATTTTCAAAACCTTTCCCTGGTCACTCTGGCAGTATGTAAAAGTAAAGCTTTTTTGCATGACTTAATTAATTAATATTGATATTATTAAGAATATAAGAAAGTAGACTTTTATGCAGGACTTAATTAATTAATATTAATATTATTAAGAATATAAGAAAGTAGACTCTCATACTACTTTTTATTGCAGGATTTTACAGTTTTCGGCGGCTCGCTTTCAAGTATTCACGCGAGAAAGGTTTGCAAGGTATGTTAATTTTGTCTCATTAAATATTACTGGCGCAAGTGAAATGAATTTTATCCTAAAGAAATTCACCTGCTAACCGTATTTTATAAATAGAATTTGTAATATGATTTAGTTTAAACTATTATTGCTTATTTTATTGACAAATTAATTAATAATTTTCGTGCTGGGTAATGTAAAATAAAATTTAAATTAATCCTAATATTGAAATCTACTTGCTATTTAATAAATGATTGATATTAATGCACTTTGATATTTTCCGAAGTTTGAATGTAAATAACCTAGATTCATTAACAGTTCGTTGATGAACTATAAATATGCGAGTTTATCTAGTTGTACCAGGAATGTGGGGGGGATTATTAAACACGGTCCCAAACTATTATATTATTTTGCAAAAGCTACGGTTCCAAAAATATCAATAACAGGGTTCGTACACGACCTGGAAAACCTGAAAAAGTCAGGGAATTTGAAAATGGTTCGAAAAAGTCAGGGAGTTTGAAAATGGTTCGAAAAAGTCAGGGAGTTTTAAAATGGTTAGAAAAAGTCAGGGAATTTTAAAATGGTTAGAAAAAGTCAGGAAATTTGAAAATGGTTAGAAAACGTCAGGGAATTTGAAAATGATTCGAAAACGTCAGGGAATTTGAAAATGGTTAGAAAACGTCAGGGTATTTGAAAATGGTTAGAAAACGTCAGGGAATTTGAAAACGATTCGAAAAAGTCAGGGATTTTGAAAATGGTGCGAAATAAATTTTTTAAAGACGCATTAAAGGAAAAGTGCAGGTTGGGTAATACTTGGGTCTATTTGAAAGATCATGTTTAAATAAACTCAAAAATATCAGTCGTAAAATTGTATCTTTTTTTAATGACGAGAAATTAATTTTTAAACGAGGTAAATTTACCCGCCAAGCGAGCTGCCATTTTCTTTCGCCTTCCCACCGCAGACCGCACGCGGAGCAAGCACGCGCAGGTAACAGAGTGCGGTTATAGCGCGGACAGCGCGTGATTAAAGTCCTAAAACGTCACCGCGAAACAAAATGGCAGCTCGCTTGGCGGGTAAATTTGGCTCGTTTAAAAATTTATCGTCATTAAAAAAAGATACAATTTTACGACTGATATTTTTGAGTATATTTAAACATGATCTTTCAAATAAATCCAAATCTTACCCAACCTGAACTTTTCCTTTAAAAATATATATTCAATAATTTGCTAGATTTTACGTCTAACCATTCATTTATTGTACAAAAATGGTTATAGAAAATTTGAAAAAATGTTCAGAGAAATCCTGAACAAAATCAGGGAAATTAATTGTGAATATTTCGTACGAACTCTGAATAATGAGCAGAAAAGTACAGATCTTTGACATTCCGAACGACAGGTGATGGACCAGGCGATGCTGGTGGGCGCCCCGGTCATCGGGTTGAACGATTCCGGAGGAGCTCGTATTCAGGAAGGGGTGGAATCCTTGGCCGGGTACGCGGACATTTTCCAAAGGAACGTCCTCTCGTCGGGCGTCATCCCGCAAATATCCCTCATCATGGGCCCTTGCGCTGGTGGCGCCGTCTATTCCCCCGCATTAACTGATTTCATTTTCATGGTTCAGGTTAGTTATTGTTCCTTTGGCCGCTTGCCCATTTTATTCATGTTTATTTTTCCTTTCTGTAGGAAACTTCTTACCTATTCATAACAGGACCGGATGTGGTTAAGGTAACACTTGTTGAAGTTAACGCTAGTAGCAAAAGTGACATAATTAGCGAAAGTGTGACAATCCCTGTACTTTCGTATGCTAAAGGTTTAATGAATTCTGGACTCGAGATCGACCACATAGAAAACTATTTAGTGTCGCGTTTCTGGATCTTTTTTTAGTCTATGGTATTATATCGTAGGTAGATGGCGATAGCATCTCTACAGAATGACGAAAAATCAAAAAATACACTAACTTTGATCAGTGCTACTTAGTTCATCCGTACCTCACTACGAGGCGTTATTTGTTGGTTTTAACTAACTTCCCTCCCCAAGGCAACTTTCCCTTCTCCCCTCCCAACTTGTATTTCGCTCGTAACATTCATTAAGACACACGTTTGGTAATTATGTCACTTTTGGTAGTAGTAATGTAGGGAGCTGTTGGTTCGCGTGGAAAGAAAGGCTAGCCACCACCCTCCTACGCATTGTAATTAATGG
The DNA here is from genome assembly GCF_980474605.1 of Leiobunum rupestre. Taxonomy (NCBI): domain Eukaryota; kingdom Metazoa; phylum Arthropoda; class Arachnida; order Opiliones; family Sclerosomatidae; genus Leiobunum; species Leiobunum rupestre. Next base: position 9,233,437 of record NC_143384.1, on the reverse strand, counting down.
CAATAAAAGTCGCATATAGGACTTGGGCCCGAGGGGCTAGTCACTCCACGTGATCGGTGTACAAGCCCGTTCCTTTGACTATACTAATGAAATTATGCGTAATATTTAGAGTACGCGTAATCCGTGTACAGGCCATCTGACAGTGGTTAGCCCCTCGCTTGGGCCTAGGGTGGTGCCTCGCGTATAGCCTATCTAATTATTATTATTATTTTCCTAATTATTTAATGTATATACTTCAACTTACAATTTTTGGAGAAAATAGCTATTTTGAGGCGATTTTTAGCTTATCTCCCAAACCTTAAGCACCTCACGCGCTAACAGTAAGCTCCTCCCTTTAATTTTCAATCAAATCTGCGCGGTATTTCATTGGCTCCCTAAAACTGACGTCTTCCGACGATGGTTTGTCCAACGTTTCAGAAACGCATAATCAACCTATTGCGACATTTTATGTTTGAATGTGGGTATTTTATTAGAGAGGTTAAGCAAAACGCTCTAGATGTTTTAACAACAACGCTGGGAGTAACTCGACCTTTGAGGATAAACATTCTTTAAAATCGGTTAAAGGCGCTTTCAGTTCACCGGCTTACGCAATCAAGTACGTTTGCAATCTAATTTTAACAAATTGCACACCTTTCGCTAACCCAGGGTTCACGAAGAATAAAAAACGTCGTTTGAACAGTACTAAAAATCGCGTTATGTATTGGTGTGAGTGTTGTCGAAATACAATTATTTGTTTCTTCGTGTGCCCGAGTGTACCGCTAATTTCTCTCTATGTATTTCTCCAAATTCGTCTTAATTGTACAAGGCCAGACGTATTTCAATTCAAACAAATATTTACGCTTTTTAACTAGTATTCTTGATTTGTTGAGTTGTAAAATTCTCAGGATTTTTATATATAGACTATAAATATATTACGACGTGTCACGTCAAAAATGTTCACATGACTCCCGACGTTGTTGTTCAAACTTCTAGAGTCATCTGCTTAACCTCTCTAATCTAGGGCACTAACTTTGAATCTGAAATCCATATAAAGGGAACATAACCTGCAAAGCAATTTTTATGGAAGACAGCTTCAATTTTTCAAATTACCCTGTACGGTGGCGCCAAACATTGCCAAAGGCAAGAGCAGCTGGAAACGTTGGGGTTCCACACAAAATACCCGGGGTTATATTCCCATTAATTATAACCCTAATTGTTTCCGAGATACGCGGATGTTAAACGCTTTATAACCAAAAAATACGAGAATATTCCCCAGAAACGCATTTGGTTTTACTAAACATAGTAGCCGAAGAATATTGCATTGGTACATTGAAAAACGCGTCTGCTCGTATAGTTCATAGGAAACTTTTCGACACAGACATTCTCGACAAGCTGCGATTTGGACTTGCACTCGAATTGAGTAGTATGATATCGTCTTTGGCAATAGTATAATTTGCGTTGGGCATATTTAGACACTAGGAGGCTTTGTATTGAGAACTAAACCTTGATTTCGCATTAGCTCTGCAAGTCAGTTTTGTGATAATTTTTCCGAATTGACATACCTACTGTTATTATGTTACTCATGAAAATAGAAATTTCACTTCGTAGTTTTGTCTATGGCCACCATTTTGTTCGGGTTTTTTTCTCAATACGAAAAAGCATAGATGCCGTCGTGCCATGTGAGACTGAAATCACTGAATAGGGCAAGAAGCAACGTATGATGCATTTTGATGACTATTACTCCGTGAATTTGGTTCATAGATTCGCAATATTTAAAATGGCTGGCTTTATATTTTTCTGAAAAACCATAATAAAAACCTGACTAACGTATTTCCCATCCTCTAGTTTTCTTATTTTCATCATGAAAAAAATTTAATTTATCTCAAAATCGCCTTTTTGCAGATAATGCGTTTCTGAAAACGCAGGGTAATGTTGACGTATTTATTTGTCTCCCGCCCCTCTCGTGACGGGAAAAAAAACTAGACTATGGTGCCCGCGGATGGTCTCAACTTAGTCATTTTCCCAAAGTATAAATAAATACGTTCTTGGTACAGATGTAATGGAAAAACTAGACTATGGTGCCCGCGGATCGTCTCAACTTAGTCATTTTCCCAAAGTATAAATAAATACGTTCTTGGTACAGATGTAATGGAAAAACTAGACTATGGTGCCCGCGGATCGTCTCAACTTAGTCATTTTCCCAAAGTATAAATAAATACGTTATTGGTACAGATGTAATGGAAAAACTAGACTATGGTGCCCGCGGATCGTCTCAACTTAGTCATTTTCCCAAAGTATAAATAAATACGTTCTTGGTACAGATGTAATGGAAAAACTAGACTATGGTGCCCGCGGATCATCTCAACTTAGTCATTTTCCCAAAGTATAAATAAATACGTTCTTGGTACAGATGTAATGGAAAAACTAGACTATGGTGCCCGCGGATCGTCTCAACTTAGTCATTTTCCCAAAGTATAAATAAATACGTTATTGGTACAGATGTAATGGAAAAACTAGACTATGGTGCCCGCGGATCGTCTCAACTTAGTCATTTTCCCAAAGTATAAATAAATACGTTCTTGGTACAGATGTAATGGAAAAACTAGACTATGGTGCCCGCGGATCGTCTCAACTTAGTCATTTTCCCAAAGTATAAATAAATACGTTCTTGGTACAGATGTAATGGAAAAACTAGACTATGGTGCCCGCGGATCGTCTCAACTTAGTCATTTTCCCAAAGTATAAATAAATACGTTCTTGGTACAGATGTAATGGAAAAACTAGACTATGGTGCCCGCGGATCGTCTCAACTTAGTCATTTCCCCAAAGTATAAATAAATACGTTCTTGGTACAGATGTAATGGAAAAACTAGACTATGGTGCCCGCGGATCGTCTCAACTTAGTCATTTTCCCAAAGTATAAATAAATACGTTCTTGGTACAGATGTAATGGAAAAACTAGACTATGGTGCCCGCGGATCGTCTCAACTTAGTCATTTTCCCAAAGTATAAATAAATACGTTCTTGGTACAGATGTAATGGAAAAACTAGACTATGGTGCCCGCGGATCGTCTCAACTTAGTCATTTTCCCAAAGTATAAATAAATACGTTCTTGGTACAGATGTAATGGAAAAACTAGACAATGGTGCCCGCGGATCGTCTCAACTTAGTCATTTTCCCAAAGTATAAATAAATACGTTCTTGGTACAGATGTAATGGAAAAACTAGACTATGGTGCCCGCGGATCGTCTCAACTTAGTCATTTTCCCAAAGTATAAATAAATACGTTCTTGGTACAGATGTAATGGAAAAACTAGACTATGGTGCCCGCGGATCGTCTCAACTTAGTCATTTTCCCAAAGTATAAATAAATACGTTCTTGGTACAGATGTAATGGAAAAACTAGACTATGGTGCCCGCGGATCATCTCAACTTAGTCATTTTCCCAAAGTATAAATAAATACGTTCTTGGTACAGATGTAATGGAAAAACTAGACTATGGTAACCGCGGATCGTCTCAACTTAGTCATTTTCCCAAAGTATAAATAAATACGTTCTTGGTACAGATGTAATGGAAAAACTAGACTACGGTGCCCGCGGATCGTCTCAACTTAGTCATTTTCCCAAAGTATAAATAAATACGTTCTTGGTACAGATGTAATGGAAAAACTAGACTATGGTGCCCGCGGATCGTCTCAACTTAGTCATTTTCCCAAAGTATAAATAAATACGTTCTTGGTACAGATGTAATGGAAAAACTAGACTATGGTGCCCGCGGATCGTCTCAACTTAGTCATTTTCCCAAAGTATAAATAAATACGTTCTTGGTACAGATGTAATGGAAAAACTAGACTATGGTGCCCGCGGATCGTCTCAACTTAGTCATTTTCCCAAAGTATAAATAAATACGTTCTTGGTACAGATGTAATGGAAAAACTAGACTATGGTGCCCGCGGATCGTCTCAACTTAGTCATTTTCCCAAAGTATAAATAAATACGTTCTTGGTACAGATGTAATGGAAAAACTAGACTATGGTGCACGCGGATCGTCTCAACTTAGTCATTTTCCCAAAGTATAAATAAATACGTTCTTGGTACAGATGTAATGGAAAAACTAGACTATGGTGCCCGCGGATCGTCTCAACTTAGTCATTTTCCCAAAGTATAAATAAATACGTTCTTGGTACAGATGTAATGGAAAAACTAGACTATGGTGCCCGCGGATCGTCTCAACTTAGTCATTTTCCCAAAGTATAAATAAATACGTTCTTGGTACAGATGTAATGGAAAAACTAGACTATGGTGCCCGCGGATCGTCTCAACTTAGTCATTTTCCCAAAGTATAAATAAATACGTTCTTGGTACAGATGTAATGGAAAAACTAGACTACGGTGCCCGCGGATCATCTCAACTTAGTCATTTTCCCAAAGTATAAATAAATACGTTCTTGGTACAGATGTAATGGAAAAACTAGACTATGGTGCCCGCGGATCGTCTCAACTTAGTCATTTTCCCAAAGTATGAATAAATACGTTCTTGGTACAGATGTAATGGAAAAACTAGACTATGGTAACCGCGGATCGTCTCAACTTAGTCATTTTCCCAAAGTATAAATAAATAAGTTCTTGGTACAGATGTAATGGAAAAACTAGACTATGGTGCCCGCGGATCGTCTCAACTTAGTCATTTTTCCAAAGCATGAATAAATACGTTCTTGGTATAACTGTATATATATTTCTTAGGCTGTAACTAATGAAGACGTAACACAAGAAGAATTAGGCGGAGCAAAAACACATACAACTATCTCTGGAGTAGCCCACAATGCGTTTGTAAACGACGTTGACGCGCTTCTACAACTACGAAGGTTTTACAATTTTATCCCTCTGAGTAACAAAGATTCGGCTCCCATCAGGCAGTGCGATGATCCATGGTATTTATTTTCCTGATACAACTCTAGTAATAGTATATGTAAAACATATTTAACATAATTCCTAATTTTTCCAGGGACCGTATGGTAGACGATCTAGATACAATTATACCGTTGGAAAGTCAGTCGGCGTACAACATGTTGGATATAATATTAGCGGTATGTTAGCGTTGAATAGCCCTATAAAAGGTTTTTATCGGAGTATAACCATGAGAGGACGATTTTTAAATACCCAAATTCATACCAGATGGCGCCAAAAATATTAAATTTTCTAAAAACTTTTCAAAATAAATTTTTAAACTTATCTTAAAATAACGTTTAAAATCGTTTTTTGCAATAAATCGGCAAATATTTATTTCCTTATTGACAAAATTTAATTTGCGCCATCCAGTTTTGATTAAAACATTAATATCGAACCTACAATGGCTTTGTTCCAAAAGTTTGTTTCCCTGTAACCATTTTTTTCTTCTATGATTGTTATTATTTGAATATAAAGCTTGGAAATGGATAATGACTACGTGTTACAGGTAAAACTTATCATAAATGACTTCATTCCAGGTTGTTGACGAAAGAGACTTTTTCGAAATAATGCCAACATACGCCAAAAATATACTTATTGGTTTTGCAAGAATGAACGGAAGAACTGTTGGAATTGTAGGCAACAATCCCAAACATTCAGCTGGATGCCTGGATATCAATTCATCTACAAAAGCAGCTAGATTTGTCAGATTCTGCGATTCATTTAACATTCCTATTATTACATTTGTTGACGTTCCAGGTTTTCTTCCAGGTATTCACCTTCAATTTCTCAAAAATGATCTATGATTATATTGACCAATGCTGTAATGAACTTAAAGGGAGTAGAAGTTAACACGTGTTACGACAAAAAAGTTTTTAACGTAATCATAATAAACTTAATATCCCTTTTAGACATAGGGAAAATATTCTACTACATCCTTTCTTCACAGTAACGAATTTTTTTTTAAATAGCGCCACTGGGTAGCGGCGTCATGAATTAATCTAGCCCACTTTCGGTAACGTGATATACCGAGAATTTGGCGCGCGATTTTGAATACCCCCATTTTTACACTTAATGCGTATTTAGCCGCACTAATTTCGTTTTAGCCGCGTGCTCCTAGGCAACACTTTGGTAATAATAATAATAATCCGCTAGGCTAATACCCAAGTCAACAGACGAAATTCTTTGGAGTACTATACGAGTGGTTGAATTTGAACCCTTGACTCCTTTTGGGTGACCAATAGAAAAATTGAAATCACAAAGGGGGTTAAACATCCGGGTTACAAGTTACTTATGACGTAATTAGTGTCAATGAATCCTATCTTCTTTTAAACCTGGTGGCAGAAATGTGAAATTCGTTGTTCAACCATATATGGAAGTTCATACTCGAGTCCCGTTAAATTTCATAGAAACACTTTTATGAGGATTTTAATAAGACCAGAAGTTTGCAAGACATATTTTAGTATCCCTCTAAGACATGAAAACGAAACATGTACCTTTCGAAGGTACTGTAGAACCGTACGCTATATCCAAAATGTACCTCGTGTGTTAAATTTTTACATCGTTAGGTGAAGTAGCACCCAGGGTACATGGCGGTATGGCGTACACATCTACGGTACTTTCGAAAGGTACATGTTTTGTTTTTACTTCTTAGATGGATACCCAAATATGTTAAGCAAACTTCGGGTTTTATGTAATTCCTCATAAAGTGAACAATGAGATTTAAAGGGAGTGTGAACTTCCATTTTTATTTTTGATCAACGAATTTAACATTTCTGCCACTAGGTTTAACAGAAGATAGGGGTCATTGGCACTAGTTACGTTCAAAACAAGTAGTGAGTATTAATGGGGGTTTTTCAATTTAGTTTCTACACCCTTTAACGTATGTCTAGTTCTACATGATATAACTAAACAAATATTTTTAAATATTTTAGGCACTACTCAGGAATATGGAGGGATTATTAGGCACGGTGCCAAATTATTATATGCTTTTGCTGAAGCTACGGTTCCAAAAATTACTATAATTACCAGAAAAGTAAGATCAATGATAAATTTGTGGTTCAATAAATTTTTGCTTTTAACTAGAACATTTGTTATATATTAGAAAAAATTTTTCATTTTGTTTTCTATTTTCAGGCGTATGGTGGAGCTTATGATGTTATGAGTTCCAAACATTTAAGAGGAGATATTAATTACGCTTGGCCCACGGCCGAAATTGCTGTTATGGGGTCCAAGGGTGCTGTATCTATTATTTACAGAGGAAAAGATAACGTTGCGCAACTTGAAAGTGAATACATTGAGAAATTTGGAAATCCATTCCCGGCAGCTGTAAGGGGTATGTCAATCTATTTCAGTGAAATACTAATTATCTGAAATAATAATCATGTAAGTAAGAATATGGAGCAATAGCATCAATCTTAAGAATATGGGGCAATAGCATCAATCTTAAGAATATGGGGCAATAGCATCAATCTTAAGAATATGGGGCAATAGCATCAATCTTAAGAATATGGGGCAATAGCATCAATCTTAAGAATATGGGGCAATAGCATCAATCTTAAGAATATGGGGCAATAGCATCAATCTTAAGAATATGGGGCAATAGCATCAATCTTAAGAATATGGGGCAATAGCATCAATCTTAAGAATATGGGGCAATAGCATCAATCTTAATAATATAGAGCAATAGCATCAATCTTAAGAATATGGGGCAATAGCATTAATCTTAAGAATATGGTATCCTATTTTAAACTGTAGCTGTAAGCTCAACTTTTAAAGGTAGCTATTAGGGCCTTACTCAAATCATTTTATGGGCCTTCAGTTAAATGAAACGTAGGCTGATGCCTATGTAGCCTACCCCTGGCGCCACCACTGATTTAGGTTTAGAATTTGTGCATTCCATATTCTTAGGTACACTGATTTCATGGATTAAGTAACTAAAGGATGTACCTCAATGTGAAAAACTGTTTGATTTGTGTTACGAACGCCACTTAGCAGTATAGGTAGTTTTCTGGAAATATCAAACCATCAGAATGGTTATGAACCGTAAAATTGCTAGAAATCTATTACCACGGGGTTGCCACACGTCAGGGAAAAGTCAGGGGATTTAAAAATGGGCCTAAAAAGTCGGGGAAAGGTCAGGGAATATTTAGAATTTGTAAAAAGTCAGGGAATTCGATTTTATCTTGACACTTTTTGAAGGTAATTTTACTCTGGATCTATGACTAATTCTATGATTATCCTTTATTTCCTTGAAAGTTTAGCTAATTTTTTCAACATTGCGATAACCTTTTTACTGAAATATTAGTCCACTTAAATTTATTAACTTCTGATAAAATTAAAGTATAAAATACAATTTTTGGCCTTAAAAAGTCAGGGAAAAAATCTTAAAATGGCTAAGGAAAACCGGGAATAGTCAGGAAATTTGAATCTGAAAATTTTGAGGCAACCCTGTACCACTAGGTCCAGCGTTACCATGGGGTAGGAAGAAAAGAAGTAAAACAAACGAGAACTCCGTGTGGAATTCTATGGTTTGAAGGACATCCTTAAGCAAAGCTAGTTAATTAATCCATGGTATTAAGATGAACTTCGAACTGAATTAATGCTTATGATTGTTCTTGTGAAGGTTTCGTAGATGACATCATAGAGCCACGAACAACTAGAAAGAAGATTTGCGCGGATTTGGAGCTTCTCGAACGAAAGAAAATTGAAAATCCAGCGAAAAAGCACGGGAACATTCCCCTTTAAATATTATAATTTTAGTTCAGTTATTCAATGTGGGTTAAATTTTTTATTGTTTGGTTGTGGTTATTATTGAATCTCAAAGTATTTTTATACCTATAGATCATTAAAGTATTGGATTGTTAAGACCAAATTAATTTCAATTCGAAAGACTGCTCATTTCAAAGTATCGGGGCTTGTACCCCAGCCCCCAGAGGTCCTATAATTCCTATCAAATCCTATATTTTCAAAAATGTCCTATAACATCCTATATTTTTAGCAAAATGCCCCAAAAGTCCTATAAAATCCTATAATTTTTATATTTTGCCCATTTCAAAGCCAACCACTCATAAGGAGACGACCCGAGATGATAATCACCGATTTTGTTCAAAGGCGGGTAAAATGTACACCTCCATGTAACTGGAATAACCTGGAAAGGAAAGGTTGCGACAACGTTTTTGACAACATGATTTGGATTTATTTCCATTGAAAATAACATGGGACTCTGAAGGATTTTAAGGGTCCCCCAATTGATTAAATTGCATTTAAACTTGATTAAATTTAATTTTTAAGATCAATTAAAATTTGTTTAACGTTTTTGAAATTTTCAAAATATTTCATTTTTTAAAAGGTTTCACATTAAAATCCTTCAGATTCAAATGTTATTTTCAATGGAAAAATCCCAAATCCCGTCGCAACTTTTCCCTTGCAGGTTTTTTAAGGTACATGGAGGCTTACAAACTGTACACTATACCCGAGTTTGAACCAAATCGGTGATTATCACCTCAAGTCGTGTCCTTGTCAGTTAAATTGTTAGATTTAGCTATAGGATAAATTCCTATACTAAGTCATTCTAGTCTATACTTTTGTTATTGTTAACATGGTTAGCTACTATTATATTTTTAAGATTTATTTATCTAAGTATAGATTTTGTTTTTAAATGCATAAAGTAAGTAAATGAAATAGCATATATAGCCCTATAAAATCCTATAATTTTGTAAAAATAGTTTTATAAAGTCCTATATTGTTAGAGATATAATCCTATTTTTCCTAAAATTGAAGATTTGAGTTGCGGCCCTGGTACCCTTTACCAGAATGGTAGATCAAAAGTTGAATCCAAAAATGATCGCATTCAAATTTCATTTTAATCGAAATTTCTATTATGAAATTTAACTTTATTTAAGGTATTAAATTTAAAACAAATAGGTTTGGATTCCAACTGGATGGGTCTTTATCCCAATTTGGACATGGGATCAAGTCAAGCTCCTCTATTCAGGGTGTTACGGATAACTGTGTCATAATTTTTATTGCGTGTTCGGTAAAAAAATATTTGATAATAAAAAAATATTTTTCGCTTTTATGAGGGAGGGGTGTTTTCTACGTATTACACGCGCACTCTTATTTGTACCGTTTATTTTTTTCTTTTGAGGGGGGATCCAACCGAGGGGTAACAAGCATCGTTAAAATGAGCGCTTTATAGTGACTCGTGATGACAGCCGCAATTTAGGCGCCCTACTACACCAGTGGTCTCATCATTATGCCCCTACGCCCGCGTCTACAAGCCCGGACAGGTGACAAATCCAGCAAAGAGCCGGACCCTACTACTGACGGTCTCGCCCTCGACGCAAGCCACTCATGCTGTGGGATAGAGAGTGGATGCTGTAGCACGTCTAGCCGACACCCTACCTACGTAGGTAGAGAGCCAAGCCCTTCAGAAAAGGCTCCTAAAGTGGAACGGCGGGCACACAGCCACCCACGCAAGCTGCCACCTGATATCCCGGTGTTGCTCCAAAACGCTGGGAAACAGGGTCACTGTGCCTCATACGGAGACCCGCAGCAGGCTACGAAATCCGCCAAATTAGCCCGAGCCAGAACTCAGTTTCCAACTCATACCTGACCGAAGTCGGAGGTGTGAGATAGGACTATTTGATCTACTTTTGACATGAAATTATTGAATTAAATAATAATCAGCTAAGCTAATACCCTAGGCACCACTTTAGGCCGATCATCCAAACTTTATCTCAGAAATAATGTTACGTCTATTTCTTTTTGCCCTAACATATATCGGTCCTTTTTATGCTTCGATATTTTGGGCCAAAGTTCTCCTTACAAATACTTGATAATATTACATAGAATTTAACTATATTTTGCTAAAAATCGCATTTAATCGCAGATTAATTGTTCCTCGTGAAAAATTGGAAATCTTAAACTTTATCAAGTAAAAGGCGACAAACCTTTTGATGTGCCCTAACTTAAGTATATAAGGTCAGGTGGTCCAACTTTTGATAAATTTAATTTTTGTAATTTTTGAATACCTGGACACATTTTTCAACTGATACATGTCAAAAAATTTGCAATTTTAAATATTTCATTTACAGAAACCAAAGATACATTATTTGAAAGGTATTATTTTTAATTTTTAAAGTTGGACCACTCATAGCTCCCAAGTTTGGCACCTAAATATTCAATACGTTTTCTTGTATAGTAACGTAGGACTAAAAAGTTATCAATTCTAAATTGAGGGGCAGACATTCAGAAAAAAAGGTACGGCATTTGCAAAACCAGTGGAGTTTTGCATGGGTTTTGGATTTTCCCGTGGATTTGTGGATTAGCGTATTTTTCAAAAATCCACGGATTGGTAATTTTTAGTAGACTTTTTTGTTTTAATAAATTTGTGGATTCTTCCCAGGATTCGTGGATTATTAAAAAATTCACGGAATTTTAATTTTTAGTGGATTTGTGGATTCTTCATTAGATTCATGGATTTGTGAATTTTTCCCTGGACATGAGGATTTTTAAAAATCCACGGATTTGTCTTTTGGGTGATTGAGTTTAACAACAAAATTTTTAAAAGTATGAAACTAACACAGGGACACCTTTCGGTATGGTTCGCATACTCGCAATATCATATAAATGGTATATGTTATTTCTCCACGAATTTTCAAATTGCAAAATATCTCAATTGAAAGGAAAATTATACCCGGAAAAAGGTTATGTTAGTTAGAACGGTCATAAGTTATAAGCAACGGTTGTAATTTTGTCGGTTTCTATAGAAACTAAAAAGGACTAATTATATTTGACGAAAATTTAGACTCATCGGAGTTCAGGACCCAGTGTAGTTTCTGTCCTCGAAATCTTAAACTTTTTCTCGTATTAATATAATCCTTCATTATTGAATAAGATTGTAATATACGCTTATGATGTTTTATAAAAAAATTATATTTATTTATTTTATTTTACAAATTAATAAATATTTTCCTTAATGAGTTTTATAAATTATGAAATATTTATCTAAAATTATAAATTTTCCTAAATAATATTTATCTCAATTTATAAATTTTCCTAAATAATATTTATCTCAATTTATAAATTTTCCTAAATAATATTTATCTCAATTTATAAATTTTCCTAAATAATATTTCCCTAAAATGAAACATTTTCCAAATAATTATTTTCCGTAAATAGGAAAAGTTTAAAATAAATATTGACCTAATGGCGAAACCCTATCAATGTGATGATTTATCTCATTTTAGCTACCATTTTCTTGCTATTTGGGCTGTGGTAGTTCTTTTTTTTTAGAAATGAAGCTTTGATATGAAATCCCAAATCTGTTCAGAGTAATATTTTGATTTACCTTTTAGTTACTTTAAAAAAATCGTTAACTTGGTAAAAGCAACTCAAAACAAAAGTCGAATAATAAATTATGTTGTATGTAATCTATTTTTGACTCATCTAAACATGTAACTAACAAAATGATAGTTCTGTGGAAGCTTGAAATCAGTTTCGTCGGAAAACCAAGGTTAACTTTTTATTAACACAGTGTATTTAATTTCATCAACAAAGTTACAAGTTTAGGAGTTGGCGAATATTTAGATAAAAATCAAAAGACGATCGAATTCTTTCTTCCTTTCACTAAATCGATAAATTAATTACAGCTATTATTATACGTTGAAAATCAAAGTTTTCAATTCACATTTCTCCGTGCAATTTATCAATTGTGATAATTAGTTTCGATTCTCTTCTTTAGGGCTTGGAACTTCAAATGTTTCAAAAACTTGAAAGTCTCTACGGGACCTCTGAACATTATTTGATCATGCTCAAACTTGGTTGATAAGTTTAAATAGATATACCGAACCGAAAAAAATATTTTTGGGACACCCTAGTGTACTCGTATATCTTAAAGCTAGGAAGTCTATATTAACTTACGTTAATAAAACATTAATATTTCGTGTAAAAAATTTTCAATACTTCTACAAAATAAAGAAAATATTGAACGTCGTTTTATATATTTTAAGGGTTTACGAACAGCTTCTTTAGGGGCTTACGCTGACGTGTAAGGACTAAGAACACCCTGAGGAGACCGTAGTGACCGAGGGGCAGCTCACTTCAATGATTATTAGGACACCCTCGTATGATTAAATCATGATTAGATTCGATTAAAATTAAATCTGTAGCTTTGTCTGTACAAAGATTAAAAATGATTAAATCATGATTAAATTTTTAATTATGATTATTAGGACATCCTGTAACAAAGTGATCTGCCCCTCGGTAGTGACGTCAGTCACATCACTGAAGAAAGTCGTCGACTTAAATAATTAAGTTATTTTCTCCATTTGTAAAATTTCGTAATTTTTCTAAGCATTTATTCCCAATAACTTCGTTATTTGTCTAAGAATTTGTACCAAAGATTTCGTGATTTGTCGAAGCATTAATGTGCAAATATTTCGTGATTTGCCGAAGCATTAATGTGCAAATATTTCGTGATTTGCCGAAGAATTTATGTGCAAATATTTCGTGATTTGCCGAAGAATTTATGTGCAAATATTTCGTGATTTGTCGAAGCATTTATGTGCAAATATTTCGTGATTTGTCGAAGCATGTATGTGCAAATATTTCGTGATTTGTCGAAGCATTTATGTGGAAATATTTCGTGATTTGTCTAACCCTTACCAAAATTATGTTTCGAAAATAAAACCTAAAAAAAGACTTATTCAAAGCCCATAATAAATCCCGAATAAGTCTCCCACAGTCCAAAACTCAGACTAAAAATATACTTAAATCTAGATACAATCAAGTTTTATTTACGTTTCTTTAAGCTAGCCTTAAAGAAGACTTGTTTTTAGCTCTATTTAAGATCCCGCTATGAGACCTAATTTAGATTTGTTTTTTTTTGAGATTTGTTTGAGACTTGATTTAAACCTTTTTTCCCGTGATTTCTGGGAGATTTGATTTAAACCCAAATTTTTTATTTGTAGGAACCCAATTTAGTCCCGCATTTTACTATTCGTAGGAGACTTAATTTAAACTTGTTTTTTTTGTGATTTGTTTGAGACTTGATGTAAACACTATTTCCGTGATTTCTAGGAGATTCGGTTTAAACCGATATTTTTTAATTTTTAGGAAACCCAATTTAGACATGATTTTTGCGATTTGAAAGACACTGCATTAAAATTCGCTTTCTGTGATTTGTTGGAGATTCCTTTTATCTCCATTATTTTTTATTTGTAGGAGCCTCAATTGAGTAGCGGCGCCAGGATTTTTGGGAAGGTAGGCCAACTATTTGGAGGCCCCCCCCCCACAATTTTTTCAAATCCGTCCACGTAGATTATTTAATTTTTTTAAGCAAATGGTGAAGTTTTTGGGTAAAATGGGTACGCGACGAAACAATTAGAATTAATTATGAATTTTAACATTACATCCTTTTTTGTGTACCGATAACACTTAACAAATGAGTGGTTATTTACTTATTTCTACGACTGAATTTCAGTCTATCAATTTACATTCATTCCTTCGGTTCTTCGCATGTACATCCCTTACATCAGAACTTACAACTTGACGAAAATGAATGTACGTAGGTACACTAACAATTGTAAGTAAAGTAAGTTTAAGAACCATTTACTTGTAAAGATAAAATTAAAGATACAATTTGGATATAGTAGCGCTTCAAAGGAATGTTACTCGTACCAATAAAAGGAATAAAAAAACAGTGTTGTGAAGCAAATCACTCGAATTAAATATTAGAAAATTAATAAATAAATAACTAATTTCACAAACAAATTACAGAATTTTCTGATATTAAATAATTTGGAGGCCCATATATTAAATTTTGGGGGCTCCTTAAGACGACTTTTGGAGGCCCCTACCAAAATTTCAAGTAGGCCCAGGCCTAACCCGGCCTGTTGTTGGCGCCGCTACTGCCTCAATTAAGACCTGTATTTTACTATTTGTAGGAGACTCTATTTATACCTGCGTTTGACTATTTGTAGGAGACTCTACTAAGACTTTTTTAATGCGATTTTTAGGAGTCTCGATCTAAACTAGGCTTTTGAGGTTTGAAGCAGCTACACACGATTTTTGGGAATTTGTCAGACATAATAGAAGTAACAAGTTGGCAAGCCAAAATATAACTCTCCTCGGAAGAATGGTCCCTAGTGGTATTAATTGTTCGACACGACCCCCAAAGATATCTCCGCAATTCAGAGTTATTTACGAAAAACGTATTCTCGGTTCAAACCCTGCCCGGTATAAAATTTTATTTTTAATTTAAATAATTGAGACGAAACAATCGAGTTTAATTTATTCAGAATATTATAAATTAAGTAGTTACAACAGCGAGTTAGACTTACTAAAACAATGCACAATTGAATTTAACCCTTTTTACAGTACATGTTTATCAGTTGAATATAATACTAAGCAAATTTTAACGAAAGAAACATCTACAGATGGTATTTGTATTTTTCTCTCTTACGAAATACTTGCCGCATCTTTAACGCTCATTTTATTTCAACACTCGTAGACTTCCAGTTGACGTTGTGACACATACCGCATGAAAAAGACCAATGCCGTCCAATTTCCAATATCATATAATGACTCGCACACCCAGGAAATCATTGACTGCGTTAGAAATCGTAGATATCCAAATATCCACACCAAATATATTTACAAGAAGCAAAAACCTTACCATCAACAAAGCACAGAGAGCCACTTGACTAACCGCCAGCTCTTAAAGCAATAAACGGTAAATTATCGCCTTTGAATTAACTTAACTATATATAGGTCGTTAAGAATACCCGTAAATAAATAACAAAAAAACTAACAAAGTGGACCACCCACAGGGTCTACCCTTTAACCCTCTTATCTCGGCGACTGCGCTAAAACAAGATTTAACCTTTAAAATTTCATTCGTAAAAAAACCAGATTAGGCCTTCATAAATTCATTAATAAAAAAGACTTTATTACCTATTATCAGAGAGTGTAAAGATTATGAGAGGCGTCTCTTCCTATTCCCGTAACGTTAAAATTTCGTACAAGATTTTGAGAGCGCGCGCCCATAGGAGAGGTTACGATACTATCCGACACACGATGTCGCTACTGGAAATTTTTTAAATTTTGTAAACATCCGGAAAGTTTTTCATCAGTCATGGCTGTTAAACATAGTTGAATTATGCTAATTTAAAATTAATAAAATTCAATTTCATGAAAAATAAAGAAACGTAAGTACAAGAAAGCGGACTATTTATAATATTTTGATACTTAAAGAATTATTTGTTTGATTAACCAAGGAAATTCATTGGAAATTTTATGAAATGGCCGAGGCTTAACGAGAACAGAGCGTTATAAATTAAAAAATACGAGGAAACATTGAAGTTGGTAAAATGAGATTAATGTTGTATTTTTAACAGTTTCCTATCTAATCTTTTCTGGGTTTTCATGTATTCATGGTTGAGATCTTGTTTCTTAAGGGAACTATGTATGCAGAATTCTATGAAAAAAGATATCATGTTTTGGTATGCAGTTGCACATGGAGAATCTTCATTAGCTCTAAAATATTTCTTGTCAATTCTTTGAATGATGAGTCTCTCCAAACGTCCTTTAATATTTGTCATGTGCGATAATAGCTTAAAACTGGTGTCAAATACTTAATTCATTTGTCTCCGTTACAAATTTGAAGAAACTATCAGTTGGTACGATGAGGCTGCTGAGCAGCTGATAGAAGAATTCTTTGCTGTTTTGAAAGCTTTAAAGTAAAAGAGCAGATTTGTTGGGTCAACAATTGGATTGTCTTTTTTGAGTTGACTTATGCAAGAAGAGCATTGAAGGTTTTAGTAGCTGCGGTGAATTAGATATCCTGAAATGTAACTAAGAACATTTTGTTTTAGCAGGTTTGGACTTCCAATAGAATTACAAAATTCTAAGTCTTCATCGGAACATTGCCCCTGGCTTTGCGAGACTACAAGATTTTCAAAATTAGAATCCGGTGGTTTCAAGAGATTATTCACAGAGGCCGCCCTGTATGCAGCTCGAAATTGTTGTGGATTGGGATGATCACGGACTCGCGGGTGCCTCCTTTCTGTCTTATAGATCCAAGAAAATTATCTACAAAATCTTGGCTAATCCTGTCCTTTAATAAAAACTTAAAACCAAATTATCCTTTAGATCTTCCCAGAGGAGTAGCAAGGCTTGAATTGAAATTACCATTTTCTGAAATTTCCAATGGTCATTAAGACTGAAAATTGTTGGCACAGCGGATGGTGTGAGCCTATTTTAAGTTCTAATATTCATGAAACTGGCATCAATGAAATGATTCGCGCAAATTATATGGTTAACGTGTAAATATCCCGTAGTTTTATTTGTAAGCCCATCATTATTTACATATTTCAGCCACAAAATAGAACTAAACTTTATATTAAGTTAATTTGCCAATAAGCCTATCTAATGAAAATGCGAATTTACCAGTCTTTTTCCTTTGGAAACTTATAAAAAGATAAACAAGGATTTCTTGTTTTCGATATTTTACAATTTAAAACAAAAGAATATACCCCAGACCTACTAAATTATTTAAAAACCTTGTAAAACTAGCATTAAAAATCTGGAAAGTTTTTGCGTCTCTTTTAAACCTAACATCGAAACGCACGCGCTGTGAGAACGGCGCCACTGGTGGCGCCATCGCTCTTACGGTAGTAGTGGACATTTTTGGGAAAAAAAAGTTAGTACGCTTTTTTGAAAGAGAGACGCCTCTCATAATCTTTACACTCTCTGCTATTATGCTTACGATGCGTGTCTTAATTTCAGTGAACCTAAGCAGCTATCGGTGGTTCTGTGGAAGAGCGCTCGACTGCCAAGCCGAATGGTCTGGGTTCGAAACCTGGGTGGCGCATTTGTTTTTAATCAATAGAGAAACGCTAAATTAGAATTTCTTCGATGCAATAATTTCAATTTCAATTCTATTTCAATTAAACCAAAATTTCGTACTCTATTAAATACGCTTCCGATAAAGCTGAAGGTCTAATTTTCAATAAAGCGTAACAAGTGTCGGTGGTTCTGTGGTAGAACGTCCGCCTGTCGGGCAGGAGGTCTCGGGTTCAAATAACGCCCGATGCGATCGGAAATTGATTCTAAGGCGAATACCGTGTACAACTGGTGGAAACCCTGCCATTCGACGTTGAGACGTAGCATTACACTCAGCGCTCAGTTCGTCCCAAAGTCATTAAGTAGAACCCTTCGAGAAACTGCGTACGCAGTGATTACACTTTGCACCGAAAATGCGAACGCGTTCGCAGGCCTGACAGACAGACATAGTCCCCTCGGAGAGGTAAAAACCGTTGAAGCTATATCAAGCCAGAGATTCCAACAGCTGACCGGTCTCGTCCTCATAGAGTTCATCAGTACTGTGTAAGAACGCTGGATATACTGGTAAATCTGCCGATATGAGTAAAACTAATACACAACCAGGGTGCCCTGTATGTGAGCAGTCCACTGTGATTTATAATTAAATACTTCACCAGTTATTGCATGGCGGTCGCTATACAGCAGACCACTTTCACGGTCGGGCGTCCGTTCAAATTATTAAACACTGAATCAAAAATGACTACTATATTCAGCTGCCATGCTGGATTGCAAGTTCTAAAATCTCCAGACTTCATGGCTGGCTCTAGTTGCTAGGCTACTTTTAACTCAGCTCAGTCTATTTACACACTCATACGGAACTAATTTTACTTGAAAGGAAATATCCTAGTTTAAAAATGTATATATATTTATATTATTTAGTATACTTAAAATTTTTAAACGGTTATGTTATTACAAAAATTTTAATTCTAAGTATGAGAGGGTTTCAAGTGAGTTGAGCTTAACCAAAATTAGCCAGCCCATCCCTTATGACCATTTTGTAACCAAGCTTCAAGTTGCAATCCATCATGGCAGTTGAACAATAAGCTTTTAATAACCTGTTTAATATCAAACTTAAGCGGCCATTATATTTACGGTTACTTTTATTTTAACTTAAAATTATAACCTCTAAGCAACTCTCAATTAGGTCTCTTTCAAGTCCCCAGAAATGAATCTCCCCATATGAGACTAAAGTGAAGTCTTAAATGACTTTTATTTTTATCTAATATTGTAACCCATAACCAACTCTCATTTATGCCTTTTTCAAGTCCCCAAAATTAAGTCCCCAATATGAGACTAAAGTGAAGTCTTAAATAACACTTATTCTAATCTAAGCAACTCTCAATTAATTCTCTTTAAAGTCCTTAAAAATGAATCTTCCCATATGATACTTAAGTGAAGTGTTAAATGACTCTTATTTTAATCTAAAATTATAACTCATAAAAAACTTTCAATTCAGCCTCTTTCAAGTCTCCAGAATTAGGTCTTCCCAAATGAGACTATAATGAGTTTCATTTAAATATATATTAATAAAAGTCTTTTAGTGAGACTAAAATAGATTTTATTTAGGACCCAAAATTCTGGTCTCAGTTTTTATGCTTACATAATACTTAAAAATCCTTGACCCTTCATTGAGACTAATTAGCGACTAAAGTAAGACTCACATTTTGGTAAGGGAAGCATTTATGGGCAAATATTCGTGATTTGTCGAAGCATTTATTTCCAGTCATGTAATTCTACATTATTTGTTTTATAACATCAGTTAAAACATGTAATTAACGTTAACTATTGATGATTACTAAGTTATCTTCTCTATTGATTAGGAATGAGGTGAAGCCGTGGCTCGCAGAAGCGATTTGTCCCAATGACTGAAAATAGGAAATCGAAAAGTCAATTGCAAATTACAATAGTATAAAAAATTAGAATGAATAATACATTGAATGAACCACACATTTTTAAGGAATGTATTTATATTATTATATTAAGTGTCTTTTGAACACTTTAGTTCAATTGCCAACTTGAACTAATTGACCGAGCACGAGAGGCTATAGAGGTTTACTAAGCGAGCCGAAAACATTTTGTTCTTAAATCTGAGTACCGCGATAATGGTCGTACCGGGTCGTACTTTGAAGGCTTTAATATTTTCAAGTTTTCAACACAGTTTCTGAAGAGTAATGGAAACTTCACGCAAAGAAATAAATTCATTTAATAACAATTTGTCCTTTGTACGACCAAAACTAGATCTTTCATTTGATTTTACATTTCTTTACTTTTTTGTTTTACCAGAAGCTTATAATTATACATCTCTATCGAGAGAAATAAACATCTAAGTTCGTTAAATGAAACAAGTAGCTTTGACGAAAATAGTGCTTCGCCTAACGGCATGATACGTAAATATTACAAATGATGTTATTTATATCTCATATTTTGGGAACTCACGATTTAATTATTTATACTTCGTCTTTTAAGAAATACGCATTTAACCATTTCGGGAAATGGACACGGCAATTAAACGCAAAATATATCCGGATTTGAAACTTACCGCAGCCGCTTTGTCATACGGATAACTGATCAACGTTTGATTTTCCAAAGATACGCATAAATGCAGGTAAGCAATTGCCGAACTGAGCATTATGATCGAAAGAACCACGTCATTCAGAAACAACTGCCGGAGAAAGAGATTAGCAAGCTTTCTTTTTCAATGTCATGTTTGCCAATTATGAAAGATCGCCCATTTGGGCATACCTGCGCTAAGCAGGGATGTGCATCGTGGGCTCTTCTAGCTTAAAGTTCTAAGATGGACAGTGCCGGATTAAAGACTAGGCCTACTAGGCACTGACCCATGGGCCCCCACCAATAGAAGCCCCCCCCCACTGATATCAATGGATTGTTCTTCGGGACACGCGAGTTTTGCGTTTTTATGCTTTCCTTACATAGGCTACCATCAAAATCTGCCTAGGACCCCACCTTCGGTAAGTTCGGTACTGAAGATGGGTGCTGGTAAAGGGCCAGGCGATGGGCCCCTATTGTACTGGGCCCCAAAAAAGCTCGTTTGTGGGCCCATCGAGCCCCGGGCGATTTCACCGTCTACATGACCCTGGTGTTAAGCATTTTAAATTCAAGCCTCTCAATGTACAAATGGTAATTTTCTAAGAAATATTTTATCAGTTCTCACAAAGCATGCGCCACCTAGAGGTAATTATAGCAAATACTTCTTAATAACAACAATTTGGTTTTTTAAAATGTTTGCCCAAATTAGATCTACCCAAAATTAAACTCCTGGCGACGACGCCGTTCAAAATGGTTCTAGACAAAAACTTGGATTACGAACATTCTGTAACTATCTGGTTATACCATAAGTGTATAAAATTTTTACAGAAGTGTGACACTTCCTATTCTTCAAATGAAAAAGTTTTATTGAGAGCTATCCATAAGACAGACTGCAGTATGGGCTTCGTCACCGTTTTGCGTCCGCTTGCTCCCGCGTCAAACGTAGCCCTTTACAGCGCCTCGCTAGGGGGAGATTTTCTTCTTGTGATGACGTCACTCCGTTACTAGCTCTCAGTAAAATATTCCCCAAAGTGACAAACTTATGGATCAATATTATAGCCTTATGGTTATACTTACGTAAGCACTTTTGAAGATGGACGAACCACTTTCTCTCATGAAAGAAGACGCGACTGCAATCACGTGACTCAACATGGAAGCGCAGGCCGCGATCAGTAAAACCACGCTGCTACTCATCCCAAGTACCGGCCAGTTCCCGAAAACCGTATCGGTTGGTACCGGGATCATTATTCCTTTGGTTGCATGGCCAATGAGGCCTATTATGACCATGCTTATAGTCTAGACGGATAAAGAAGTAAATTACAATAGGAGCCGTTCACAATTTACCTGGATTTCTTTCGTCTCCCTCGTAACGAAGAGTAACGATAGGCCGATTACGAAAGTCACTGGGTGGAACTTTCCCCCACCTACTGAAGACATAGTTCAGTCATAACATCGTATGCCCCACCCTCACAGACTCAGGGAAAGTCGACGGAACAGAAGACGTTATGACGCCGGGGGGAAAGTCTTCGCAAGAAGGGGGCAACAAAATATACACTCACTGTCTTTCTTAATCGATATATTAAAATAACCTCGACGCTTTAAATTACGTAATAAATACTCAAACTGCACTCAATAATATTAAGCACTATAAACCATAAAATTATTTATTTTAAAACAATGGCGGCTCGATGTGAAGTAGGTCATTTTTCCATAGATGTCGCTAGCGTCGAAATCAAAAAGGTGGTACTTATAGCTACCCCTCGTGTTGATTGGATCGTTTGTAAATCGGTCAATGACATAAATTACAGCAATTTTAACAATATTTTAACATGGTATATATAATTTAAGTTAAAGCCCACTAAATAGAGTATAAGTTGTCTATAATACTCTACAATGGCTCTCTGAAGACGTTATCATTTGGCTGTTTTAAACTTGAGCTTTTCTTTGACATTCATAGATGGAACCACGCTTTCCAGTAAAGTCGCGTTTTTCGAAGAATCGGAAAAATTCATGACCATCTCTAATAACAGGGGCCTTTTATAATACAGGTGGAAATAACAGAGCTGACAGTTGCTTTAAATCAATCGTACTAATTTTATGTTTCTCCTCTAGAAAACTAATCACAATCTTAGAAATTAATGTATTAATTGTACTTAAACAATGACTATCATGCTCCAATTTACTTCCGGCATGAGAGAGGGGGGGGGCGGGAAACGTCACCACTTGGAAAATGAGTGGGGCTCGGAACAACGCTAAAAATAGTCTCAAGTTCTCAACACGGTCATTATCCCCAAGTAGAAATTGGGACTGCAAGTTAAAATAATAGATACACTTCGAAATTCTGTCACTTTCAATCGTGACACCTTACGCGAAAGTTTTCTTATTCGTGATCGAAAACTATCGGTTCGTCCCTTTTGGTTTTATATTGTTCCAAAGAAAAGGCTATTATTTTTTTCTCATAGGTATTCGTAAATTTTACTTTATAAAAACTGATCCTTTTTTTTATAGTGCCGTTACGCCACCGGGACTCGTTTCGATCGCGAATAGATAGGAAGTTTTGGAAAACGGCCGATTTTGAAAGCAGATTAAACCTGTTACGTTAAAATAGTGCCATCTAGGGGCCTGTTTCAAAAGTATGCTTGACCATAGAAGATATATTAGCAAATCCTAGTACGCTGGATTTCCTTCTGCTAAGCAGACGCCATGTTTTTAAAGTGGTAAATCGTCTGCTTATGAGACGAAAATCCAATTGGTTAACTTTTAACTCTACATTTGTTTTATTGTGTCTTGGTGTCTATGGAGCTTCATTGTGACACCATTTGTTCCATTTCCAAAACAAAACAGACACAAATTCAGCACGAATCCACGTGAACCTTTCGCGGATAAATAAGCCAGCGCGTAAAAACGTGTGTACGTCCTAAAGTTGAGTAACGCTCACGAGCTTTTGTATACACTGTAACGTTTTTCCAAACCCTAAGCAAAATAAAAATGTTAATTCGCAGTTAACGTATTGTGTGTTCCGTTTACGACATGGTCTCCTTGATTTTATTCAATGGAAATATAATATATGGAGGTGTACTTATGAAATAAGACGTTGCAATAGTTGTTTCTGTAAAATAAAACCGTAAAAAAACAGAAGTATAAAATGATTTTGTTTGCTTTACTTGCACGCAAGTTTTACACATTCCGAACTTTATATCTCGCGACTTCAGTGTGTGCTATCTACCTTCAAGAGCTACATGTGGTCAAAAGCCTACTACACCGGTGGTCTCATCAGAATGCCCTAAGCCAGCGTCCACAAGCCCGGACAGGTGACAAATCCAGCATGGGTAGTAGTACCCTACTACTGCTGGTCTCACCCTCGACGCAAGCCACTCATCACGAAAAAAGGCGCAACAATAAGGCGACCAGCTTCCACTTCGCGCACAGCTGTGGGATAGAGAGTGGATGCTGTAGCAACTCCAGCCGACACCCTACCTACCTACATAGGAAGAGAGCCATACCCTTCTGAAAGAGCTCCTAAAAGGGAACGGCGGGCCCACAGCGGTCCACATAACCCGGCACAGCTGGCACCGGAGATCCCAGTATGCTCCAAAAGGCCGGGAAACTGGACCACCGCGCCTCATACGGAGACCTGCCGCCCCACAGCAGGCTACCCAATCCTCCGAGGTGGGCAGTTTGACTGGACCCTCTACGTTAGCCTGAGCCGGAACACAGTGTCCAGCCCTTACCTGACCAAAGTCGGAGGTGGACATAGGACCATTTGATCAGAGCTAACATCTCCCCGTGCGCAACCACCTTTATGGGTTACAAGAGCCGGACCCCGAATCCCCGGTAAAGCCACCAGATATGGCACACTCTGACCCATTAAGGGCCCTTGGCCTCTTCGAGAGCTACAGCTAGGTGTCGTAGACAAAACATTATCACATGACCTCCCGTATTTTATAGAAACATCTATTGATACTGACAACAAGACTTGCTGCCACCTAAGAGCAACAAACACAGCACCCCAAATGTCGTGCATTTTCTTGTGTACAGTTTTCATTGGTTAGACGCTTTAGCACCTGCTGCTGTCAGAAGGCGAAAATTTGGAAATTGCTCCCCCCTGCCCGTAAAACGTTCAGCATAAGCGGTCCTCCAATGAAATTTGTACACAACATTGCGTTAGAGTTTTTAAAGGCTAGCTGCGTCGTCCTTGTGTTTGTTGCTCCTAGCTGCCACTCATATAAATGATAAATAGCCGCAACTTAAATAGAAAAGTAAAACTAAATTTAAATCCTCCGGTAACTCTTAACAGGTGGGGTGGCGGAGTGGTTAGCACTTTCGCCTCGCAGCCGGAGGAGCAGGGTTCGCTCCCAGCTTGTGGCACTGGGTGAAAACTCGGAATAACTCCTTCTGCGATGAGTTTCCAAGTTCTCTCCTCACTGGCCTAATGTTTCGAATGATTCTGTGACGTTATGACTTAAAGATAGTGAGTCTTCACAAGATGGTGGAACCCATCTTTCGGAATCGACCTACTATAATAATAATCAGCTAGGCTAATACCCAAGGCACCAACTTAGGCCTAAGTCATCGAGTGACTTTCAAAGCCCTTAATTCAGGTGGCCGGGTTACAATGCGTTGGAGGGTGGTGGCAAGAACTGCAAGCCAACAGCTCCCCACACTAACTATTACCGTTAACCTCAACAAGTTTTTTTGGAAGGAGAAACCGAAAAGCTTGGGGTAAAACCCCTAAAGCCAGTGAGGAGAGAACTTGCAAACTCATCGCAGAAGGAGTTATTCCGAGTTTTCACCCAGTGCCACAAGCTGGGAGCGAACCCTGCTCCTCTGGCTGCGAGGCGAAAGTGCTAACCACTCCGCCACCTCACCTTTTAGGAGTTACCGGAGGATTTAAATTTAGTTTTACTTTTCTATTTAAGTTGCGGCTATTTATCATTTATATGAGTGGCAGCTAGGAGCAACAAACACAAGGAGGACGCAGCTAGCCTTTAAAAACGCTAACGCAGTGTTGTGTGCAAAATTCATTGGTAGACCGTTTACGCTGAACGTTTCACCGTATTTTAGACAAATCTATGTGTGTTTAATATTTTAAAAAAATCGATTGACCCATGGTGACATGATTGGTCGAAATCGTATGGAATGACCCATATTTATTTCTACTTATGTTGAGATGACTTTTCACATTGTTCCCAATCCCCTTCTCTTCCCCATAAGAAATTCAAACCAGTTCCCTAAATCGTTAGTCTTCCAACGTGATTGAAGCACACACAGATGCTGTTTTTACTTCCCCCTCTCGTGCCGGTGGAAAATTCGACCATAATGCCAACGGTCATTTATCCCAAAGTTTAAATAAATATCCTCTCGTCAATAAAAAGGTTCAAAATCAGCGAGAGCCTGCGAAAAGCTCTAGCGAAAAATTAGCCGTATCAGATCAAAGATAATGTAAACCTCGTACCCTAAGATTCGAAATAACTGCCTGGCGCGTAGTCAAAAGCGTTTACCCACTACATGCCGGAACTCCAAAACCATTAGCTCCGTAGTAACCATGGTAACCAACTATAGATAAGACCACGGGCAACTTTGATGAAGCGCTGTTCGCGCAACAGTCCGTCATCAAAGTTGGCCATGATAGGACTATGGCAGCTAGGAGCAACAAACACAACACCGCACACAAGGAGAACGCAACCAGTCAAAAGTCGTGGATTTTCTTGTGTACGTTTTTCATTGGCTAGACGCTTTAGCGCCTGCTGCCGTCGGAAGGGGTAAATTCGGAAATTGTCTTCCCCCCCGGCCGTAAAACGTTCATCGTAAAGGCTCGTGACGCTCGTCCAATGAAATTCGTACACAACCCTTCGTTAGCGTGTTTAAAGGCTAGCTGCGTTCTCATGGCGTTTGTTGCTCCTAGATGGCAGCGACCGATGGTGGACGACTTTTCGGAAGTGGGTAAACGCTTCGTTACAAAACCGTCGATCAGAAAGATCTCAGAGTTCGAATCTAGGGTACGGAGTTCAATATTATCTTTAATAAGATGATACAATATATAATAAGATATATATTAAACACTTCTGTAATTAAAAACTTTATTGGGGAAAGCAATTTTTAGGCTAGCTACGGCTCAGGTACTAACCACGGATCAAGACTATCCAATTTAAGGATCAAAGAATCATTTAAAAACTGAGGAGTCCCTTCCCACTTCCCAAAATTATGTAGTCCCACCCTCAAAATTCAAATAATTATGTCGTCCTTTGAGGTGTAACAGCGTGTTACAACTGGAAAATTTTATTCTAAATTTAGTTTCGCGTACATCAACAGCAAACAGAGCATTTAAAAAAATTACTTACAATGTTAAAAATGAACGAAACTATAGTCCTGCTCATTTTACCAAAAAAGCTCGTATGTTTCAGTTTGACTCGTGACTTATTTTTGCCAAGAATGACAATTCGAGCTACACGCCCACCACTTCCATATCAGAAGAAATTGCGCTTAAATCAGTAAACAGGTAAACCATTGAATTTTAATCAGTAGGTTATATACTCGCGCTGTATAACGAATATCGTAAAACACCTACATGTATGTAGTTAGTTTTGATGTAGTTCGATGGCGTTAGTGATCCACTCGTTGGATAAACAAAAGTTCTAAAACGCGTCCAATTTGAGAGTTTATCATGCCAAATGTTTTATTATTCTAACCAAGACTAAATGTAAGTTACGGGTCATTCCATGACAAAACCCCTAGTTTTTTATAATTTTAACACCCGACCCCTTTTGATTTCGACCAAAATTTGCATATAGGGTTTTTTGGGCATACGAAAACGATTTTGAAAGTTTCATAAAGATCGGTAAAGCCGTCTACGAGATACAGCATCCACGTTTTTTCAAAAGTACACCTTGACCCCCTAAATGTTTTCTCCTATATCGTATTACGTAATTATCGCAAAATCACATATAATATCTCATTTTGAAGATAATGTGCACTCTTATATGAATATTTAATCAGGGTTGTTACGTGACGTAAATTTCATTAAAATCTGGGCCTTTAAATAATTTGACCTTTGACCCCGCCCAGACACCTCAATCGTAGATCAACGATTTTAGCATTATCAAAATTTGCGCTATCAAATACATATTAACCACTCAAAATCTCAAAGTAATATTTGTAGTTTTCGAGATATTAATTTTTGAAATTCACCCCACCACACACAAAATTAAATACAAAAACCATCTATTCTTATAGTTTACACACGAATCAATTTTTAGCTTAATTTTTAGGTTGCACGAAAAAGCTGCCACTTCTTTATACTTTGAAAAGGCTTTGGTGATTTTATTTTTATTTTCTCATTTTTTAATTGATACCCTTTTGAATTTGGTAAACCTACAAGAATTTCAATTACACAAAGAACATTTTAACTTGATACCCAACAGCTATCGATCCTTCTGGCCCATGTGTATTTGTCAGAAATACCAGGGGGGGAGGAAAGGTTTATAATAGTGCGCCGCACGTCTCCGGTTTTGCCCAATTCGGTTCCAGCTCCAAGATATTTCGCAACCGGATCTGGAGCTAGGGCTTCGGCTCCGAGGTGTATAAACTGGCTTCAGGAGCCGGCTCCAACGCATTTTTTAAAAGATATTGGTTTCTAAATGAGACTGGAAATTTCGTTTATATAGAATTAACTAACTAATTAAGATACGGAGTTGCTCTTTGAAATCGAAAAATGTTGCATTGTGAAATTATTCTAAATCAATTGAATCAGTATAATGGAGAACCCATAGACATACTAAGAACAAAGGAATCGACTCCTAATCTATAATTTTTAGGAGGCGAAGCTATAGTCTAGCTTCTACCACTATTGTTACTTGTATTGCTATTAAAACTGATTACGAAGTTAGTTCTGTAAGAAGGATCATTCTTTTTTCCTGAATTAGCGACCTTTTATTTTTGCCAGAACTTTTAATAATCTGGCAAAGTAGATGGCGCGGAAGAAGTTACGAAAGGAGACAAAGAAAAGGGCGGAGCTTATTTTGAAATATAGATTAGGAGGCTCCACGACGGCCTAAAGCTACAATTGCGTGTTTTAGTACGTCTATGGGTTCTTGGTATAACGTGACATATCCTTACATTTGTTGTGATACACATACTTTAATTTAACACCTCATTATAAATGTCTTTTTATTTTTTTTTCAAGTTGCTTTTAGATAGTTATGTTTCAGAGTAGATGGCGCAATAGACAGTTATGTTTCAGAGTAGATGGCGCATTTAGCGTTAGTAAATAAAGACCGTGTATCCGTTCAAACATTTACGTGAAATGGAGTCTGCAATGGAATGAGTTGAAATCGAACAGACGTTTCACACAAAACATTTATAATATGAAATGTAATCGCAGCCAGCTCCTGATATTCGAAAATTAACAGACGAGTTTTAAAAAAAAATCTAGATAAAATGGGTCGCTAAGCACTTATGTCCACGATTCTGGCTGGCGTTCTGTTGCCGTTGATAGAGAGGGGAGCCCGTAATGGGGGAATACCCGTTTTTATTCCAGGGTACCGAGTTTTCTTGTTCCTAGCTACTCTGTCGGGTTTCCTTGTGATTTCTAGTAGACTTGGAAATAGCTGGAGTTCTGGGGCCCTTAAAGTAAATCATTCGAATAATGGTTGCGGGCCACCAGGGCCGCCAAAATTAATTAATAAATATTTTTCAAACATTTTACGGAAATTTGTGCAAAATAATAACGGTGGTTTCCTACCTTAGTTGAGAGCTAAATCTAGCGTTACTGAGTAATTTTCCCACTATTTTACCACCCCCAGCTAGTGGCCCTCAATAACAAAAAGTTAAGGGGGTCGGGGAATCTACGGGCTCCCGTTAAAAATATCACTATTTCAAAGTCTGATATCTTGCACAATTTAGGGTGCAGTAATATTTGCTAAAATAATATTGAACGCCCAGACTATACTATCCTGGACAAGAATTTTAGTTCTGTAGATAACATAAAAAACCAAAATAAATATAGAAATACCTAATCGTAATGTAAGAAGTAGAGTTTTTAATATTCTAAACTCTAAATTACTAGAATCATAATAATATTAATTTTATAGTCGGTCAACTAGTTTCAAGTATAAAATTTTTTCGTTAATTGGTGGGTTAAATTTCAAAAATTAATATCTCGAAAACTACAAATATTACTTTGGGATTTTGAGTGATTATTATGTATTCGATAGCGCAAATTTTGAAAATGCTAAAATCGTTGATTTACGATTGGGGTGTCTGGGCGGGGTCAAAGGTCAAATTATTTAAAGGCCCAGATTTTAATGACCGTTACGTCACATAACAACCCTGATTAAATATACATATTAAGGTGCGCATTTTATTTAAAATGAGATATTATATGTGATTTTGTAGTAATTACTTCATAAGATATAGGATAAAACATTTAGGGGTCAAGGTGTACTTTTGAAAAAACACATATGCTGTATCTCGTAAACGGCTATACCGATCTTTATAAAACTTTCAAAATCGTTTTCTTATGCCCAAAATACCATATATGCAAATTTTGGGCGAAATCGAAAGGGGTCGGGTGTTTAGCGTCAGGCATTTTGTCATGGAATGACCCTAAACTCTATAATTTAAATAAATAATTTATACTTCGGGATATGGACGCCTTGAGTTGGGAATAATATAAAGGCACAATGATTTAATTTTATTATTTTTTAATTTATTGATGTCTGTAGTTGTCAATACAAAAATACTTTGGTGATTCATCACCCCCGATCCACAGAAGCAAATGCTTGATCGTGGTGGGGATTTCAATTAAATATTCATTTTTACCTTTGAAAAGAAACGGCAGTTATAATAAATTATTCTAAATTGGTCTATACATTCTATTATTATTTTTCCGTACATTAGACATAACTACAGTTACAATTTCAAAAATATTACATTAATTAGAAAAAATTTAAGAAGTGCTCATATTCATGGTCTTTTAACCACTTACATATTTTTTTCTTAAAAATATCTAAGGACGTACACTTTTTAATATCAGGGTCTAGAGTGTTATACAGTTTTGGTCCTAAGTACGCGGAATTTCTTTGGCCTATAGATTTCGACACTTTATCAACAACCAAGCTTTTATCAGCTTTTATATATTGTCGTAAATTGATTTTTCTTTGTTTTCAAAAATTATAGATTAAAATATATTTCGCGTACAGTTGTCTGGCCGAAAATACATTGAAATCTTTATACAAATTTAGATAACGTTCATGGCCATGCCTTTTAAACAAATACGTATAATTTCCCTCTGTATTATTTCTTAAGGATTCAATCAACGTCTTAAACGACCCTCCCCAACCAATGATACCATAAGACAATGTTCATTGATTGTACTAAGGCAAAATAAACTGTTCTTAACCAGGGTAATGGAAGGAAGTTTTTTGATATTGGTGTCAATAATATGCGAATCCCATTTTAATCTATTATCTATAACTACACCTAGATATTTAATCTTGTCTACTCTCTCTATTGCAACACAGTAGTCATTACACGAAGAATCATTAATTTTATGACCATGAATTTTAATGTTTAAGTCATCTATATTATGTACAGGCCTATTTGAGAAACATAGATATTTCGTTTTATCAGTATTGAGAGATAGTAGATTCTCGTCTAGGTTTCTATACACTTGGTTGAGTGCCATTTGGGCAGTATTGTAAACTTCCTCCCAGGTATTACCATAGCACAAAATCAGCGTATCATCAGCAAAGGATAATATACGACCTTCAATTTGTAAGTTACACAATTCATTTACATAAATGAGAAACAATATTGGGAATACCAAAACTTAGGGGGCATAAGTCACTAAACATATTATTTAGTTTGACTACAGTAAAACGATTATATACAGGTAAATTTTCAACCAGTTTAGGGCTAATCCCCTAACACCAACCTTTCCTAGCTTTTTTATTAAAATTTCGTGTGACACCATGTCAAACGCCTTTTTCAAATCCAAGAAAATTGCTATAGTTTTTTTTTAATTTGGTCCAGTGATTTGTAAAGAACATTAGTTACTTCCTGAATAATATCATTTGTACCTAGATCGTTCCGAAAACCAAATTGATTTTTTGATAAAACATTATTATACACCAGAAAACTTGTTAAGTGGTGTTTTATATATTTCTCAAAAATTTTGGATACGTTACTTATTAACGATATCGGTCTAAAGTTTATCAACGCGTCTTTTTTTCCCGCTTTGTAAACAGGAACTATTATAGTATTTTTAAAACTATCAGGGAAAATTCCGTTTAAGATAGATATATTCAAAACATGCGAGAGAGGTAAGGCGATTGAATTTTTACAAAATGTCAATGTCTTAACGTTAATATCGTCCATACCACTTGAATGGGTGTTTTTTAACGTAGAAATTATATGTACAATATCCTTCGGAATACAGGGTTTTAAAAAAAGGCTTTCAGGATTTACAATACTAGGGTTATTATTTGCATTTTCATTATGATTGTTAGTTTGACCCTTATCCAATATTTTCTTCGCTAGTATTGAACCAACTGAAGGAAAATATCTATTAAATAGATTTGCCGCTTCTATAGGGTTGTCTTTTACTATTATTGCATTATTATCAGTATTTAGTTTAACAATTGATTCTTGTTTTTTTTATTTACCATGGCATCATTTATCGTTTTCCATATTAGTTTAGAGTCTCCGCTATTTTCTTCAATCTTACTTTTGAAGTAATTATATTTTACTGTTTTTATCAGCGATGTAATTTTATTTCTATATGTTTTATAGTTATTTCTTAATTCTTCATTAATTAAACCCTGAGTGATCCATGGTTTTAATTTTAATTTTTTATGAGCAATGTTAGTTTTAAATTATTTAGTACATAGGTCAATATATTTTCCAAAAAGGGATACAAATTTATTAGCCGCTACATTAGTGTCATTTTCTTGAAGAACCGTAGACCAATTTTAATTTTTTAAGTTATCTAATAATTTTTCGTAATCTACGCGGGAGTTTTCCCAATACTTAGTTGATTTTTTCTCCAATTTTCCCACGAGCGGTATATTAACTAGAATAGGATAGTGGTCAGTAATTTTAGTTTAATAAACCATCGATTGAATTTCTACATTGTCTCTTTTTTTACGAGCTAGTAGTTTCAGTAACTCTAGTAGGTTTATTTATACATGATGATAAGCCCAGTTCGTATAATGATGCTATATAGTCTAGAGCCACTGTATCGTTAGAGAGGATGTCAATATTTATATCTCCTATCCATATTAAATTATTATTGTTTGATAATGGCGGTATTTTCACAACTATATCATTAAGAAAACTATCAATATTATTATTAGGCGATCTGTACACTCCAACTACTTTATATACTTGATTATTAGTTAAAGTAATATTGACACATAGAACTGTTGCACACGAAATTTGGATATTTAATCTGTTCAAATTTAAGTTCATCTTTTAAATAAATAACCACACCGATATTTCTATTCAGAATCTTAAACGTTTCAGTTAGTATTATGACATCTGGACAAAATTGAAGATATTCTAGTAGGACAGTTAATTCGTCAAAATTTTTGTTTAAGCTTCGTATATTCATATGAATTAATGTGAAGCTATTAGTATTATTTTCTTTTAAGTCTTCCAAATTACAAGAAAAAACATTAAAAATTGGCGAAATAAAAAAGTCGTTATCTTGCATAATATCTAATATGAAATAGTATCTACTATATAAGTCTATTTGATGGTTAAGTCTTCAGAAGTACGAATCCTTATCGCTGCCATATGATCTTGTTTACGAATAAATATTTTTCCATCGTGGGTCCAGATATATTTATAACTATTATTTCTAGCTAATTGTTTCGCTTCGTATAATAGTTTCTTATCGCCGTCGTGACTGACGGCACGATTTTACGAACCTTGCTTCGCCACAGAGATTTAAAACGAAAGAAACCGACAACAACTAAACCGAAAAAAATAGATCTCGAGCACGGAAGCTTAATATTGATGCATCACCCAACAAATACATTTTGGTACCATTCGTTACCACAATCGTCGGCTAAAGGTCCAAGAATAAATTTAACCTTTCGAAAAATCATTAAAAAATGAATTAATTTACAGTTTCATCAATATTTTAATTACATTTTTAAATTTAAATAATTGTTCACCTTTAAAATATATGGATTTAAGCTTTGATTTTAAGTTGAAATAAAAACATTAATGCTTTGAATTTTTGTAATTAAATAGTATAATGATAGTAGAATATTATATTAAAATACCAATAAGCTGTCGTGTTCAGGTAGCGAGATATTACGGTTAGAAAGTAGGACCCGGCGTTACTTGTCAGCGTCTTGATTTTTTCAAATTTCATTAATTTAAAACCAATATTTCTCGAGTCGTATTGGAGCTCACAAGCTGAATTTTTGTAATTAAATAGTATAATGATAGTAGAATATTATATTAAAATACCAATAAGCTGTCGTGTTCAGGTATCGAGATATTACGGTTAGAAAGTAGGACCCGGCGTTACTGGTCAGCGTCTTGATTTTTTCAAATTTCATTAATTTAAAACCAATATTTCTCGAGTCGTATTCGAGCTCACAAGCTGAATTTTTGTAATTAAATAGCATAACGAAAGTAGAATATCATATTAAAATAACAATAAGATGTCGTGTGCAGGTATCGAGATATCACGGTTAGAATGTATTAGCAGGCGGGAGCTTTCAAAATTCTAGTTTTATTTTGAAAATATTGGAAAATTTAATTTTTTTTTCTTTTAAAAATATGTAAAAATTTAAAGTTTTTTTATTTTATCTTTAAAATATTTGAAATTTGCTTCGCTTTAGCCATATATGAGAGTTTTTTCGTTTTGTTTAGAATAGTCCAACACTTTGGTTTTTATTGTCGCGAGTCCTACTATATCTCAAAATATCCTTTTGTAAAATCCTTTTCGGCGAAATGACGGCGATGACTATTCGATTAGTTTCTTGTTAAAAGGGGTTAAGTGTTCATTACAGAAAACTTAAACATTTTTAGAGCCTTGTTTATATCATTGGCTGAGAGGTTTTTAATAGATTTTATATTCTTTAACCAGAGATCACGATTTTTTTTGGACACAAAACAGATTCGGATAATTGGGACTTGGCTAGCGCTCCTAGGTAGTCTATAAACTGTTACTATATCATTTAAATTATAATTAAAGCCTACTTTCGAAGCTATATCTTCAGCTATCGTAGAAAAATCTTCATTTTTTGTGAATTATATACCGGTAATTTCTATATTATTTAATCTCGTTTATAGCGGCTAGAAACTTCTACTAAAGCTCAAAAAATGCTGAACCAAGTCAGTAATAACCTTAAAGACGATTTATTAACACTTAACATTAATAAAACTAAGTATATTTGCTTTTCTTCGAGAATCGAAAAAGATACACCCATGGAATTAAATATTCACACAGAAAGTTGCC
Organism: Leiobunum rupestre; assembly: GCF_980474605.1. NCBI lineage: Eukaryota > Metazoa > Arthropoda > Arachnida > Opiliones > Sclerosomatidae > Leiobunum > Leiobunum rupestre. The sequence continues at coordinate 9,198,600 of NC_143384.1, read as the reverse complement.
ATGGAAATTTTAATAATTGTACGATTGATTGCTTGAGCCTGGAGAAAGTAAGCAAGATTAAATACTTGGGGGTAGTAATCGACGAGAACCTAAAATGGAAGGATCAAGTTACTAATGTAATCAATAAAATTAGAATATGTACCTATAAGTTTCGGGAAATCCGTAACTTTCTACAACTGGGTTGGCTTAAAATAATTTACTATGCTTTAGTCCATTCAATCTTGTCGTATGGAATAATCGGCTGGGGAGGAACTTATCAAATGATAACCGATCCTTTAGAAATAATGCAAAAAAAATAATACGTATATGCCTAAGAAAAAAACAAACCTACCCAAGTCGTCTGCTCTTCGAAGAATTTAAAGTGCTCTCTCTCAAACAAATATATGCCAAAGAAATCTTGCTATACACCTTCAAACACAGGCAATCAATGGAACCAAGTAAAGCTTATAACACCAGATTTGTGGTAGATGGCAACTTATTGCCGTCAAAACCTTCAAAAACTATTGGGCAAAAACATGCGTATTACTTAGGACCCAAATTATATAACTTTCTTGACCAAAATGTAAAAATAATTAGCAACTTTAAAATATACAGGGTCTTTTTTTTTGCTCGGAAAAGTGTTTTTTTTCAAAAACTATTTATAGTACTGATTTCAAATTTGGAAGGTCAATTCTCTATACCGGGGGACATCAGTTTGAGAAATTGGAGCGTTTTCGGTAATGTTTTTCACCAATTTTGAAATATTATTTTTCGACCACTAGGTGCGAGATAAAAAATTTCTATTATAAAGTTGTAGGCCGTCATCGAAAACCCTTAAAAATTGTTCACTCGACGAAAAACAATTTATTTATCAGTGAAAATTCGAGCTTGAAAAATTTACAAGTTGGTGAAGCCAAATTACGATTGTTTGAAACGATAATTGAAACCGAATTACCTAATCCAGTTGAAACTTTGGTTAAAAAAACGACCGGATTTAAAAAACACGAGGCTATAGGTCACTCCTAAACATGCATTGGGTATTTAAAGGAAAACTTTGGGAGATTATTATCAGTGTTTTATAATATTTCGAACAATGCCTCGTTATTCAGTAGCTGAGCGTACCGAGATAGTTGCCATTTACTATGGAGAAGCAGCGCAAAACCTTAGAAGAGTGACTGAAATCTTCGCAGAAAGACATCCAAATGGAGCACCATCTGTAAATACAGTAAGACGAGCAATTCACAATTTCAATCAATTTGGTCACTTGCAACCTAGGTTTCGCGGATTGGGTCAACCGGATTTAGACTTCGAGAACAATGTACTCGCGTACTTTGTGGCATATCCTCGTCACAGTTGCGCTAACGCCGCTGCTGATTTGGGTTGTTCTGCAAATCGTGTGTGGAAAATTCTTCGTAAGAATCGCTATCACCCATACAGAGCTACGCTCCACCAAGGACTAATTGACGGAGACCATCAAAGACGTTATGAATTTAGCAACTGGTTACTAAATGCTGTCCAAGATTTTTGCGCCATGTTTTGTTCTCCGACGAAGCGTCATTTTCTAGAGATGGGCCCTTTAATCATCAAAACAGCCATCTTTGGTCTGACATCAACCCACATTGGGGTTTTGAATATCATCACCAGGTTCAATTTGAACGGGTCAATGTTTGGGTTGGACTTGTTGGAAACCGTTTGATTGGTCCCTTTTTCCTGCCGACGAACCTCAACGGCCAAAGGTATTTACATTTTCTACAGAACGAACTGAGTGACGCAATCGACGACCTTCCATTGGCTGAAAGACGTCAGTTGTGGTTTCAGCAAGATGGCGCCCCTCCGCATTTTTCCCGGCAAGTAACTGAGCACCTCAACAACGAGTTTCCTGAAAGGTGGATAGGGAGAAATGGTCCAGTGCATTGGCCAGCAAGGTCACCTGACCTAACACCGCTGGATTATTTTCTCTGGGGATTCGTTAAAGCAAAGGTATACGCCACGCCCATTGAAACTAGGGAGGAACTCATTAGACGAATAATCAGTGCTTGCTGAGACGTCACAACAGAAATGGTAGAGAAAGCGTTTGAGAACTTAATTGTCCGCGCACAAACCTGTGTTGCAGCCAATGGTGATATTATTGAAAATGTTTTGTAAAATTTTATGTGAATAAAATATCTGCATTTAAAAACCAAACGTGTACATTTTTTCAAGTGTGAAAACTCTACTACGTTTGTATTAGACTTGTTCCCTTTTCAATTATCGTTTCAAACAATCGTAATTTGGCTTCACCAACTTGTAAATTTTTCAAGCTCGAATTTTCACTGATAAATAAGTTGTTTTTCGTCGAGTGAACAATTTTTAAGGGTTTTCGATGACGGCCTACAACTTTATAATAGAAATTTTTTATCTCGCACCTAGTGGTCGAAAAATAATTTTTCAAAATTGGTGAAAAACATTACCGAAAACGCTCAAATTTCTCAAACTGATGTCCCCCGGTATAGAGAATGACCTTCCAAATTTGAAATCGGTACTATAAATAGTTTTTGAAAAAAAACACTTTTCCGAGCAAAAAAAAAGACCCTGTATAAATCCAAAATAGTCATGTGGCTGTTAGAAATTGGTTATACTCGATTAAAAAACTTTCTATCAAATTAAAAAAAAAAAAATGCGCGAAACTCCTAAATTACTAACTCTAATGGAACCCTATACTTGATGTAATTAATTGATTTTGATGTTTGTAAACTAACTCGGATTATTGTATATAAGAACGTCCCTGCCACGCACGAGCGTTATGCTCATGTGGCAAAGGGACGATGTATTATTTTTGTACGCTACAATGTAAAACTACAATTCGCATCAATAAATTATTATTATTATTATTATTATCTTGTTCTTTAATCTTAAGCATTAGGGTGACATTATCACTTAATAACTTTTGGTTATGAAATTTTAGTTGGTCTACTGTTATAGACATTGTGGTTAGGACTTAAGTAAAGTCGTCTATTATCAGATCGGGGTCAACTCCAATTGGGGGCCAGAGAGGAAGAATTTGGCATTAATGGGAAATGCGGCCAACACGATTGCATAGCCGGTGGGGCCAACTACCAGCCAGTCCGGCCCTTACAGTTAACAATTTATTTTCCTATGTGGCGCAATTGGATAGCGCGCGGTACTTATACAACAGTACAGCCGAGTGATGCCGAGGTTGTGAGTTCGAATCTGACCTAGGGAAAAGTGATTTTTCGATTTTGTAACCTTTTCTTCTTGTGGTACAAAATAAAGTAGTCTAGATGAATCAATCCCCTGTGGCGCAATTAGTTAGCGCGCCCAGGTTGTGAGTTCGTGCCTCACATGGGAAAGGGTACTTTTTCGATTTTGTAACCTTTTGTTCTTGTGGTACTTATTACAGTTATCTAGTTGACTCAATACCCCGTGGCAAAATTTGTTAGCGCGCTGTACTTATACAGCAGTACAGCTGAGAAATGCCGAGGCTGCGAGTTCGAGCCTCACCTTGGGAAGAGTACCTTTTCGATTTTGTGACCTTTTCTTCTTGTCGTACAAAATACAGTCATCTTCTAAATACAATCTCCTGTGGCGCAATTGGTTAGCGCGCGGTACTTATACAGCAGTACAGTCGAGAAATGCCGAGGTTTTGAGGTCGAGACTCACCTTGGGAAGAGTACCTTTTCGATTTTGTAATCTTTTCTTCTTGTGCTACTTAATACAGTTATCTAGTTGATTCAATACCCTGTAGCAAAATTTGTTAGCGCGTGGTACTTATACAGCAGTACAGCCGAGAATTGCCGAGGTTGCGAGTTCGAGCCTCACCTTGGGAAGAGTACCTTTTCGATTTTGTAATCTTTTCTTCTTGTGGAACAAAATACAGTTATATAGATAATACCACTCCCTTGAGGCGCAATTGGTTAGCGCGTGGTTCTTATACAGCAGTTCAGTAGAGAAATCCCGAGGTTGTGAGTTCGAGCCTCACCTTGGGAAGAGTACCTTTTCGATTTTGTAAACTTTTCTTCTTGTGGTACAAAATACAGTTATCTACTGGATACGATCCCCTGTGGCGCAAATGGTTAGCGCGCGGTACTTATACAGCAGTACAGCGGAGAAATGCCGAGGTTGAGAGTTCGAGCCTCACCTGGGGAAAAGTACCTTTTCGATATTGTAACCTTTTCTTCTTGTCGTGCAAAATACAGTTATCTAGTTGATTCAATACCCTCTGGCAAAATTTGTTAGCGCGCGGTACTTATACAGCAGTACAGCCGAGAAATGCCGAGGTTGTGAGTTCGAGCCTCACCTGGGGAAAAGTACCTTTTCGATTTTGTGACCTTTTCTTCTTGTCGTACAAAATACAGTCATCTTCTAAATACAATCTCCTGTGGCGCAATTGGTTAGCGCGCGGTACTTATACAGCAGTACAGTCGAGAAATGCCGAGGTTTTGAGTTCGAGCCTCACCTGGGGAAGATTACCTTTTCGTTTTTGTAACCTTTTCTTCTTGTCGTGCAAAAAACAGTTATCTACTTGATACAATCCCCTGTGGCGCAATTGGTTAGCGCGCGGTACTTATACAGCAGTACAGTCGAGAAATGCCGAGGTTGTGAGTTCGAGCCTCAGCTTGGGAAGATTACCTTTTCGATTTTGTAACCTTTTCTTCTTGTCGTGCAAAATACTGTTATCCAATCGATACAATCTCCTGTGGCGCAATTGGTTAGCGCGCGGTACTTATACAGCAGTACAGTCGAGAAATGCCGAGGTTGTGAGTTCGAGCCTCAGCTTGGGAAGATTACCTTTTCGATTTTGTAACCTTTTCTTCTTGTCGTGCAAAATACTGTTATCCAATCGATACAATCCCCAGTGGCGCAACTGGCTAGCGCGCGGTACTTATACAGCAGTACAGCCGAGAAATGCCGAGGTTGTGAGTTCGAGCCTCACCTGGGGAAGAGTAATTTTTCGATTTTGTAACCTTTTCTTCTTGTCGTGCAAAATACAGTTATCTACTTGATACAATCCCCTGTGGCGCAATAGGTTAGCGCGCGGTACTTATACAGCAGTACAGCCGAGAAAACCGAGTTTGTGAGTTCGAACCTCAACTGGGGAAAAGTACCTTTTCGATTTTGTAACCTTTTCTTCTTGTCGTGCGAAATACAGTTACCTACTTGATACGATCCCCTGTGGCGCAATTGGTTAGCGCGCGGTACTTACACAGCAGTGCAGCCGGGAAATGCCGAGGTTGTGAGTTCGAGCCTCACCTGGGGAAGAGTAATTTTTCGATTTTGTAACCTTTTCTTCTTGTCGAGCAAAATACAGTTATCTACTTAATACAATCACCTGTAGCACAGTTGGCTAGCGCGCGGTACTTATACAGCAGTACAGCCGAGAAATGCCGAGGTTGTGAGATCGAGCCTCACCTGGGAAAGAGTAATTTTTCGATTTTGTAACCTTTTCTTATTGTGGAAAAAAATACAGTTATCTATTTGATTCAATTCCCTGTAGCGCAACTGGCTAGCGCGCGGTACTTATACAGCAGTACAGCCGAGAAATGCCGAGGTTGTGTTTTCGAGCCTCACCTGGGGAAAAGTACCTTTTTGATTTTGTAACCTTTTCTTCTTGTCGTGCAAAATACAGTTATCTACTTAAAACAATCCCCTGTGGCGCAATTGGTTAGCGCGCGGTACTTATACAGTAGTACAGCCGAGAAATGCCGAGGCTGTGAGTTCGAGTCTCATCTGGGGAAAAGTACCTTTGTAATTTTGTAACCTTTTCTTCTTGTCGTGCAAAATACAGTTATCTAGTGGATACAATCCCCTGTGGCGCAATTGGTTAGGGCGCGATACTTATACAGCAGAACAGCCAAGATATGCCGAGGTTGTGAGTTCGAGCCAAACCTGAGGAAAAGTGCCTTTTCGATTTTGTAACCTTTTCTTCTTGTCGTGCAAAATACAGTTATCTACTTGATACAATCCTCTGTGGCGCAATTGGTTAGCGCTTGGTACTTATACAGCAGTACAGCCGAGAAATGACGACGTTGTGAATTCGAGCCTCACCTGGGGAAAAGTACCTTTTCAATTTTGTAACCTTTTCTTCTTGTCGTGCAAAATACAGTTATCTACTTGATACAATCCCCTGTGGCGCAATTGGTTAGCGCGCGGTACTTATACAGCAGTACAGCCGAGAAATGCCGAGGTTGTGAGTTCGAGCCTCACCTGGGGAAGAGTCCCTTTTCGATTTTGTAACCTTTTCTTCATGTCGTGCAAAATACAGTTATCTACTTGATACAATCCCCTGTGGCGCCATTGGTTAGCGCGCGGTACTTTTACAGCAGTATAGCCGAGAAATGCCGAGGTTGTGAGTTCGAGCCTCACCTGGGGAAAAGTACCTTTTCAATTTTGTAACCTTTTCTTCTTGTCGTGCAAAATACAGTTATCTATTTGATACAATCCTCTGTGGCGCAATTGGTTAGCGCTTGGTACTTATACAGCAGTACAGCCGAGAAATGACGACGATGTGAGTTCGAGCCTCACCTGGTGAAAAGTACCTTTTCGATTTGGTAACCTTTTCTTCTTGTCGTGGAAAATACAGTTAGCTACTGGATACAATCCCCTGTGGCGCAATTGGTTACCGCACGGTACTTATACAGCAGTACAGCCGAGATATGCCGAGGTTGTGAGTTCGAGCCTCACCTGGGGAAAAGTGCCTTTTCGATTTTGTAACCTTTTCTTCTTGTCGTGCAAAATACAGTTATCTACTTGATACAATCCCCTGTGGCACAATTGGTTAGCGCTTGGTACTTATACAGCAGTACAGCCGAGAAATGACGACGTTGTGAGTTCGAGCCTCACCTGGTGAAAAGTACCTTTTCGATTTGGTAACCTTTTCTTCTTGTCGTGGAAAATACAGTTAGCTACTGGATACAATCCCCTGTGGCGCAATTGGTTACCGCACGGTACTTATACAGCAGTACAGCCGAGATATGCCGAGGTTGTGAGTTCGAGCCTCACCTGGGGAAAAGTGCCTTTTCGATTTTGTAACCTTTTCTTCTTGTCGTGCAAAATACAGTTATCTACTTGATACAATCCCCTGTGGCACAATTGGTTAGCGCTTGGTACTTATACAGCAGTACAGCCGAGATATGCCGAGGTTGTGAGTTCGAGCCTCACCTGGGGAAAAGTGCCTTTTCGATTTTGTAACCTTTTCTTCTTGTCGTGCAAAATACAGTTATCTATTTGATACAATCCCCTGTGGCGCAATTGGTTAGCGCTTGGTACTTATACAGCAGTACAGCCGAAAAATGCCGAGGTTGTGAGTTCGAGCCTCACCTGGGGAAGAGTGATTTTTCGATTTTGTAAACTTTTCTTCTTGTCGTGCAAAATACAGTTATCTACTTGATACAATCCCCTGTGGCGCAATTGGTTAGCGCGTGGTACTTAAACAGCAGTACAGCCGAGAAATGCCGAGTTTGTGAGTTCGAGCCTCACCTGGGGAAGAGTACCTTTTCGATTTTGTAACCTTTTCTTCTTGTCGTGCAAAATACAGTTATCTACTTGATACACTCCCCTGTGGCGCAATTGGTTAGCGTGCGGTACTTATACAACAGTACAGCCGAGATATGCCGAGGTTGTGAGTTCGAGCCTCACCTTGGGAAAAGTATCTTTTCGATTTTGTAACCTTTTCTTCTTGTCGTGCAAAATACAGTTACCTATTTGATACAATCCCCTGTGGCGCAATTGGTTAGCGCGCGATGCTTATACAGCAGTACAGCCGAGAAATGCCGAGGTTGAGAGTTCGAGCCTCACCTAAGGAAAAGTACCTTTTCGATTTTGTAACCTTTTCTTCTTGTCGTGGAAAATACAGTTATCTAATCGATACAATCCCCTGTGGCGCAATTGGTTAGCGCGCGGTACTTATACAGCAGTACAGCCGAGAAATGCCGAGGTTGTGAGTTCTAGCCTCACGTGGGGAAGAGTAATTTTTCGATTTTGTAACCTTTTTTTCTTGTCGTGCAAAATATAGTTATCTACTTGATACAATCCCCTGTGGCGCAATTGGTTAGCGCGCGGTACTTATACAGCAGTACAGTCGAGAAAACCGAGTTTGTGAGTTCGAGCCTCACCTGGGGAAGAGTGATTTTTCGATTTTGTAACCTTTTTTTCTTGTCGTGCAAAATACAGTTATCTACTTGATACAATCGCCTGTGGCGCAATTGGTTAGCGCGCGGTACTTATACAGCAGTACAGCCGAGAAAACCGAGTTTGTGAGTTCGAGCCTCACCTGGGGAAGAGTGATTTTTCGATTTTGTAAACTTTTCTTCTTGTCGTGCAAAATACAGTTATCTACTTGATACAATCCCCTGTGGCGCAATTGGTTAGCGCGCGGTACTTATACAGCAGTACAGCCGAGAAATGCCGAGTCTGTGAGTTCGAGCCTCACCTGGTGAAAAGTACCTTTTCGATTTTGTAACCTTTTCTTCTTGTCGTGCAAAATACAGTTATCTACTTGATACAATCCCCTGTGGCGCAATTGGTTAGCGCGCGGTACTTATACAGCAGTACAGCCGAGAAATGCCGAGGTTGTGAGTACGACCCTCACCTGGGGAAGAGTGATTTTTCGATTTTGTAAACTTTTCTTCTTGTCGTGCAAAATACAGTTATCTACTTGATACAATCCCCTGTGGCGCAATTGGTTAGCGCGCGGTACTTATACAGCAGTACAGCCGAGAAATGCCGAGGTTTAGAGTTCGACCCTCACCTGGGGAAGAGTAATTTTTCGATTTTGTAACCTTTTCTTCTTGTCTTGCAAAATACAGTTATCTACTTGAAACAATCCCCTGTGGCGCAATTGGTTAGCGCGCGGTACTTATACAGCAGTACAGCCGAGAAATGCCGAGGTTGTGAGTTCGAGCCTCACCTGGGGAAGAGTGATTTTTCGATTTTGTAAACTTTTCTTCTTGTCGTGCAAAATACAGTTATCTACTTGATACAATCCCCTGTGGCGCAATTGGTTAGCGCGCGGTACTTATACAGCAGTACAGCCGAGAAATGCCGAGGTTGTGAGTTCGAGCCTCACCTGGGGAAGAGTCCCTTTTCGATTTTGTAACCTTTTCTTCATGTCGTAAAAAATACAGTTATCTACTTGATACAATCCCCTGTGGCGCCATTGGTTAGCGCGCGGTACTTTTACAGCAGTATAGCCGAGAAATGCCGAGGTTGTGAGTTCGAGCCTCACCTGGGGAAAAGTACCTTTTCAATTTTGTAACCTTTTCTTCTTGTCGTGCAAAATACAGTTATCTATTTGATACAATCCTCTGTGGCGCAATTGGTTAGCGCTTGGTACTTATACAGCAGTACAGCCGAGAAATGACGACGTTGTGAGTTCGAGCCTCACCTGGTGAAAAGTACCTTTTCGATTTGGTAACCTTTTCTTCTTGTCGTGGAAAATACAGTTAGCTACTGGATACAATCCCCTGTGGCGCAATTGGTTACCGCACGGTACTTATACAGCAGTACAGCCGAGATATGCCGAGGTTGTGAGTTCGAGCCTCACCTGGGGAAAAGTGCCTTTTCGATTTTGTAACCTTTTCTTCTTGTCGTGCAAAATACAGTTATCTACTTGATACAATCCCCTGTGGCACAATTGGTTAGCGCTTGGTACTTATACAGCAGTACAGCCGAGAAATGACGACGTTGTGAGTTCGAGCCTCACCTGGTGAAAAGTACCTTTTCGATTTGGTAACCTTTTCTTCTTGTCGTGGAAAATACAGTTAGCTACTGGATACAGTCCCCTGTGGCGCAATTGGTTACCGCACGGTACTTATACAGCAGTACAGCCGAGATATGCCGAGGTTGTGAGTTCGAGCCTCACCTGGGGATGAGTGCCTTTTCGATTTTGTAACCTTTTCTTCTTGTCGTGCAAAATACAGTTATCTACTTGATACAATCCCCTGTGGCACAATTGGTTAGCGCTTGGTACTTATACAGCAGTACAGCCGAGATATGCCGAGGTTGTGAGTTCGAGCCTCACCTGGGGAAAAGGGCCTTTTCGATTTTGTAACCTTTTCTTCTTGTCGTGCAAAATACAGTTATCTATTTGATACAATCCCCTGTGGCGCAATTGGTTAGCGCTTGGTACTTATACAGCAGTACAGCCGAGAAATGACGACGTTGTGAGTTCGAGCCTCACCTGGTGAAAAGTACCTTTTCGATTTGGTAACCTTTTCTTCTTGTCGTGGAAAATACAGTTAGCTACTGGATACAATCCCCTGTGGCGCAATTGGTTACCGCACGGTACTTATACAGCAATACAGCCGAGATATGCCGAGGTTGTGAGTTCGAGCCTCACCTGGTGAAAAGTACCTTTTCGATTTGGTAAACTTTTCTTCTTGTCGTGGAAAATACAGTTAGCTACTTGATACAATCCCCTGTGGCGCAATTGTTTACCGCACGGTACTTATACAGCAGTACAGTCGAGATATGCCGAGTTTGTGAGTTCGAGCCTCACCTGGGGAAGAGTGATTTTTCGATTTTGTAACCTTTTCTTCTTGTCGTGCAAAATACAGTTATCTATTTGATACAATCCCCTGTGGCGCAATTGGTTAGCGCGCGGGACTAATACAGCAGTACCGTCGAGAAATGCCGAGGTTGTGAGTTCGAGCCTCACCTAAGGAAAAGTAGCTTTTCGATTTTGTAACCTTTTCTTCTTGTCGTGCAAAATACAGTTACCTACTTGATACAATCCCCTGTGGCGCAATTGGTTAGCGCGCGGTACTTAAACAGCAGTACAGCCGAAAAATGCCGAGGTTGTGAGTTCGAGCCTCACCTGGGGAAGAGTGATTTTTCGATTTTGTAAACTTTTCTTCTTGTCGTGCAAAATACAGTTATCTACTTGATACACTCCCCTGTGGCGCAATTGGTTAGCGTGCGGTACTTATACAACAGTACAGCCGAGATATGCCGAGGTTGTGAGTTCGAGCCTCACCTTGGGAAAAGTATCTTTTCGATTTTGTAACCTTTTCTTCTTGTCGTGCAAAATACAGTTACCTACTTGATACAATCCCCTGTGGCGCAATTGGTTAGCGCGCGATGCTTATACAGCAGTACAGCCGAGAAATGCCGAGGTTGAGAGTTCGAGCCTCACCTAAGGAAAAGTACCTTTTCGATTTTGTAACCTTTTCTTCTTGTCGTGGAAAATACAGTTATCTAATCGATACAATCCCCTGTGGCGCAATTGGTTAGCGCGCGGTACTTATACAGCAGTACAGCCGAGAAATGCCGAGGTTGTGAGTTCTAGCCTCACGTGGGGAAGAGTAATTTTTCGATTTTGTAACCTTTTTTTCTTGTCGTGCAAAATACAGTTATCTACTTGATACAATCCCCTGTGGCGCAATTGGTTAGCGCGCGGTACTTATACAGCAGTACAGCCGAGAAAACCGAGTTTGTGAGTTCGAGCCTCACCTGGGGAAGAGTGATTTTTCGATTTTGTAAACTTTTCTTCTTGTCGTGCAAAATACAGTTATCTACTTGATACAATCCCCTGTGGCGCAATTGGTTAGCGCGCGGTACTTATACAGCAGTACAGCCGAGAAATGCCGAGTCTGTGAGTTCGAGCCTCACCTGGTGAAAAGTACCTTTTCGATTTTGTAACCTTTTCTTCTTGTCGTGCAAAATACAGTTATCTACTTGATACAATCCCCTGTGGCGCAATTGGTTAGCGCGCGGTAATTATACAGCAGTACAGCCGAGAAATGCCGAGGTTGTGAGTTCGAGCCTCACCTGGGGAAGAGTGATTTTTCGATTTTGTGAAATTTTCTTCTTGTCGTGCAAAATACAGTTATCTACTTGATACAATCCCCTGTGGCGCAATTGGTTAGCGCGCGGTACTTATACAGCAGTACAGCCGAGAAATGCCGAGGTTGTGAGTTCGACCCTCACCTGGAGAAGAGTAATTTTTCGATTTTGTAACCTTTTCTTCTTGTCTTGCAAAATACAGTTATCTACTTGACACAATCCCCTGTGGCGCAATTATTTAGCGCGCGGTACTTATACAGCAGTACAGCCGAGAAATGCCGAGTCTGTGAGTTCGAGCCTCACCTGGGGAAGAGTAATTTTTCGATTTTGTAAACTTTTCTTCTTGTCGTTCAAAATACAGTTACCTACTTGATACAATCCCCTGTGGCGCAATTGGTTAGCGCGCGGTACTTATACAGCAGTACAGCCGAGAAATGCCGAGGTTGTGAGTTCGAGCCTCACCTGGGGAAGAGTACTTTTTCGATTTTGTAAACTTTTCTTCTTGTCGTTCAAAATACAGTTACCTACTTGATACAATCCCCTGTGGCGCAATTGGTTAGCGCGCGGTACTTATACAGCAGTACAGCCGAGAAATGCCGAGGTTGTGAGTTCGAGCCTCACCTGGGGAAGAGTACTTTTTCGATTTTGTAAACTTTTCTTCTTGTCGTTCAAAATACAGTTATCTACTTGATACAATCCCCTGTGGCGCAATTGGTTAGCGCGCGGTACTTATACAGCAGTACAGCCGAGAAATGCCGAGGTTGTGAGTTCGAGCCTCACCTGGGGAAGAGTAATTTTTCGATTTTGTAAACTTTTCTTCTTGTCGTTCAAAATACAGTTATCTACTTGATACAATCCCCTGTGGCGCAATTGGTTAGCGCGCGGTACTTATACAGCAGTACAGCCGAGAAATGCCGAGGTTGTGAGTTCGAGCCTCACCTGGGGAAGAGTAATTTTTCGATTTTGTAACCTTTTCTTCTTGTCGTTCAAAATACAGTTATCTACTTCATACAATCCCCTGTGGCGCAATTGGTTAGCGCGCGGTACTTATACAGCAGTACAGCCGAGAAATGCCGAGTTTGTGAGTTCGAGCCTCACCTGGGGAAGAGTGATTTTTCGATTTTGTAAACTTTTCTTCTTGTCGTGCAAAATACAGTTATCTACTTGATACAATCCTCTGTGGCGCAATTGGTTAGCGCGCGGTATTTATACAGCAGCACAGCCGAGAAATGCCGAGGTTGTGAATTCGAGCCTCACCTGGGGAAGAGTGATTTTTCGATTTTGTAAACTTTTCTTCTTGTCGTGCAAAAAACAGTTATCTACTTGATACAATCCCCTGTGGCGCAATTGGTTAGCGCGCGGTACTTATACAGCAGTACAGCCGAGAAATGCCGAGGTTGTGAGTTCGAGCCTCACCTGGGGAAGAGTGATTTTTCGATTTTTTAAACTTTTCTTATTGTCGTGCAAAATACAGTTATCTACTTGATACAATCCCCTGTGGCGCAATTGGTTAGCGCGCGGTACTTATACAGCAGTACAGCCGAGAAATGCCGAGGTTGTGAGTTCGACCCTCACCTGGGGAAGAGTAATTCTTCGATTTTGTAACCTTTTCTTCTTGTCTTGCAAAATACAGTTATCTACTTGACACAATCCCCTGTGGCGCAATTGGTTAGCGCGCGGTACTTATACAGCAGTACAGCCGAGAAATGCCGAGTCTGTGAGTTCGAGCCTCACCTGGGGAAGAGTAATTTTTCGATTTTGTAAACTTTTCTTCTTGTCGTGCAAAATACAGTTATCTACTTGATACAATCCCCTGTGGCGCAATTGGTTAGCGCGCGGTACTTATACAGCAGTACAGCCGTAAAATGCCGAGATTGTGAGTTCGACCCTCACCTGGGGAAAAGTACCTTTTCGATTTTTTAACCTTTTCTTCTTGTCGTGCAAAATACAGTTATCTACTTCATACAATCCCCTGTGGCGCAATTGGTTAGCGCGCGGTACTTATACAGCAGTACAGCCGAGAAAACCGAGTTTGTGAGTTCGAGCCTCACCTGGGGAAAAGTACCTTTTCGATTTTGTAACCTTTTCTTCTTGTCGTGCAAAATACAGTTATCTTCTTAATACAATCCCCTGTGGCGCAATTGGTTAGCGCGCGGTATTTATACAGTAGTACAGCCGAGAAATGCCGAGGTTGTGAGTTCGAGCCTCACCTGGGGAAGAGGGATTTTTCGATTTTGTAACCTTTTCTTCTTGTCGTTCAAAATACAGTTATATACTTGATACAATCCCCTGTGGCGCAATTGGTTAGCGCGCGGTACTTATACAGCAGTACAGCCGAGAAATGCCGAGGTTGTGAGTTCGAGCCTCACCTGGGGAAGAGTGATTTTTCGATTTTGTGAAATTTTCTTCTTGTCGTGCAAAATACAGTTATCTACTTGATACAATCCCCTGTGGCGCAATTGGTTAGCGCGCGGTACTTATACAGCAGTACAGCCGAGAAATGCCGAGGTTGTGAGTTCGACCCTCACCTGGAGAAGAGTAATTTTTCGATTTTGTAACCTTTTCTTCTTGTCTTGCAAAATACAGTTCTCTACTTGACACAATCCCCTGTGGCGCAATTATTTAGCGCGCGGTACTTATACAGCAGTACAGCCGAGAAATGCCGAGTCTGTGAGTTCGAGCCTCACCTGGGGAAGAGTAATTTTTCGATTTTGTAAACTTTTCTTCTTGTCGTTCAAAATACAGTTACCTACTTGATACAATCCCCTGTGGCGCAATTGGTTAGCGCGCGGTACTTATACAGCAGTACAGCCGAGAAATGCCGAGGTTGTGAGTTCGAGCCTCACCTGGGGAAGAGTAATTTTTCGATTTTGTAAACTTTTCTTCTTGTCGTTCAAAATACAGTTATCTACTTGATACAATCCCCTGTGGCGCAATTGGTTAGCGCGCGGTACTTATACAGCAGTACAGCCGAGAAATGCCGAGGTTGTGAGTTCGAGCCTCACCTGGGGAAGAGTAATTTTTCGATTTTGTAAACTTTTCTTCTTGTCGTTCAAAATACAGTTATCTACTTGATACAATCCCCTGTGGCGCAATTGGTTAGCGCGCGGTACTTATACAGCAGTACAGCCGAGAAATGCCGAGGTTGTGAGTTCGAGCCTCACCTGGGGAAGAGTAATTTTTCGATTTTGTAAACTTTTCTTCTTGTCGTTCAAAATACAGTTATCTACTTGATACAATCCCCTGTGGCGCAATTGGTTAGCGCGCGGTACTTATACAGCAGTACAGCCGAGAAATGCCGAGGTTGTGAGTTCGAGCCTCACCTGGGGAAGAGTAATTTTTCGATTTTGTAAACTTTTCTTCTTGTCGTTCAAAATACAGTTATCTACTTGATACAATCCCCTGTGGCGCAATTGGTTAGCGCGCGGTACTTATACAGCAGTACAGCCGAGAAATGCCGAGGTTGTGAGTTCGAGCCTCACCTGGGGAACAGTGATTTTTCGATTTTGTAAACTTTTCTTCTTGTCGTGCAAAACACAGTTATCTGCTTGATACAATCCCCTGTGGCGCAATTGGTTAGCGCGCGGTATTTATACAGCAGTACAGCCGAGAAATGCGGAGGTTGTGAGTTCGAGCCTCACCTGGGGAAGAGTGATTTTTCGATTTTGTAACCTTTTCTTCTTGTCGTTCAAAATACAGTTATCTACTTGATACAATCCCCTGTGGCGCAATTGGTTAGCGCGCGGTACTTATACAGCAGTACAGCCGAGAAATGCCGAGGTTGTGAGTTCGACCCTCACCTGGGGAAGAGTAATTTTTCGATTTTGTAACCTTTTCTTCTTGTCTTGCAAAATACAGTTATCTACTTGATACAATCCCCTGTGGCGCAATTGGTTAGCGCGTGGTACTTATACAGCAGAACAGCCGAGAAATGCCGAGGTTGTGAGTTCGACCCTCACCTGGGGAAAAGTACCTTTTCGATTTTGTAACCTTTTCTTCTTGTCGTGCAAAATACAGTTATCTACTTGATACAATCCCCTGTGGCGCAATTGGTTAGCGCGCGGTACTTATACAGCAGTACAGCCGAGAAAACCGAGTTTGTGAGTTCGAGCCTCAACTGGGGAAAAGTACCTTTTCGATTTTGTAACCTTTTCTTCTTGTCGTGCAAAATACAGTTATCTACTCGATACAATCCTCTGTGGCGCAATTGGTTAGCGCGCGGTATTTATACAGCAGCACAGCCGAGAAATGCCGAGGTTGTGAGTTCGAGCCTCACCTGGGGAAGAGTGATTTTTCGATTTTGTAAATTTTTCTTCTTGTCGTGCAAAAAACAGTTATCTACTTGATACAATCCCCTGTGGCGCAATTGGTTAGCGCGCGGTACTTATACAGCAGTACAGCCGAGAAATGCCGAGGTTGTGAGTTCGAGCCTCACCTGGGGAAGAGTGATTTTTCGATTTTTTAAACTTTTCTTATTGTCGTGCAAAATACAGTTATCTACTTGATACAATCCCCTGTGGCGCAATTGGTTAGCGCGCGGTACTTATACAGCAGTACAGCCGAGAAATGCCGAGGTTGTGAGTTCGACCCTCACCTGGGGAAGAGTAATTTTTCGATTTTGTAACCTTTTCTTCTTGTCTTGCAAAATACAGTTATCTACTTGACACAATCCCCTGTGGCGCAATTGGTTAGCGCGCGGTACTTATACAGCAGTACAGCCGAGAAATGCCGAGTCTGTGAGTTCGAGCCTCACCTGGGGAAGAGTAATTTTTCGATTTTGTAAACTTTTCTTCTTGTCGTTCAAAATACAGTTATCTACTTGGTACAATCCCCTGTGGCGCAATTGGTTAGCGCGCGGTACTTATACAGCAGTACAGCCGAAAAATGCCGAGGTTGTGAGTTCGAGCCTCACCTGGGGAAGAGTGATTTTTCGATTTTGTAAACTTTTCTTCTTGTCGTGCAAAATACAGTTATCTACTTGATACAATCCCCTGTGGCGCAATTGGTTAGCGCGTGGTACTTAAACAGCAGTACAGCCGAGAAATGCCGAGTTTGTGAGTTCGAGCCTCACCTGGGGAAGAGTACCTTTTCGATTTTGTAACCTTTTCTTCTTGTCGTGCATAATACAGTTATCTACTTGATACACTCCCCTGTGGCGCAATTGGTTAGCGTGCGGTACTTATACAACAGTACAGCCGAGATATGCCGAGGTTGTGAGTTCGAGCCTCACCTTGGGAAAAGTATCTTTTCGATTTTGTAACTATTTCTTCTTGTCGTGCAAAATACAGTTACCTACTTGATACAATCCCCTGTGGCGCAATTGGTTAGCGCGCGATGCTTATACAGCAGTACAGCCGAGAAATGCCGAGGTTGAGAGTTCGAGCCTCACCTAAGGAAAAGTACCTTTTCGATTTTGTAACCTTTTCTTCTTGTCGTGCAAAATACAGTTATCTACTTGATACAATCCCCTGTGGCGCAATTGGTTAGCGCGCGGTACTTATACAGCAGTACAGCCGAGAAATGCCGAGGTTGTGAGTTCGAGCCTCACCTGGGGAAGAGTGATTTTTCGATTTTTTAAACTTTTCTTCTTGTCGTGCAAAATACAGTTATCTACTTGATACAATCCCCTGTGGCGCAATTGGTTAGCGCGCGGTACTTATACAGCAGTACAGCCGAGAAATGCCGAGGTTGTGAGTTCGACCCTCACCTGGAGAAGAGTAATTTTTCGATTTTGTAACCTTTTCTTCTTGTCGTGCAAAATACAGTTATCTACTTGATACAATCCCCTGTGGCGCAATTGGTTAGCGCGCGGTACTTATACAGCAGTACAGCCGAGAAATGCCGAGGCTGTGAGTTCGACCCTCACCTGGGGAAAAGTACCTTTTCGATTTTGTAACCTTTTCTTCTTGTCGTGCAAAATACAGTTATCTACTTGATACAATCCCCTGTGGCGCAATTGGTTAGCGCGCGGTACTTATACAGCAGTACAGCCGAGAAAACCGAGTTTGTGAGTTCGAGCCTCACCTGGGGAAAAGTACCTTTTCGATTTTGTAACCTTTTCTTCTTGTCGTGCAAAATACAGTTATCTACTTGATACAATCCTCTGTGGCGCAATTGGTTAGCGCGCGGTATTTATACAGCAGCACAGCCGAGAAATGCCGAGGTTGTGAGTTCGAGCCTCACCTGGGGAAGAGTGATTTTTCGATTTTGTAACCTTTTCTTCTTGTCGTTCAAAATACAGTTTTCTACTTGATACAATCCCCTGTGGCGCAATTGGTTAGCGCGCGGTACTTATACAGCAGTACAGCCGAGAAATGCCGAGGTTGTGAGTTCGAGCCTCACCTGGGGAAGAGTGATTTTTCGATTTTGTAAACTTTTCTTCTTGTCGTGCAAAAAACAGTTATCTACTTGATACAATCCCCTGTGGCGCAATTGGTTAGCGCGCGGTACTTATACAGCAGTACAGCCGAGAAAACCGAGTTTGTGAGTTCGAGCCTCACCTGGGGAAAAGTACCTTTTCGATTTTGTAACCTTTTCTTCTTGTCGTGCAAAATACAGTTATCTACTTGATACAATCCCCTGTGGCGCAATTGGTTAGCGAGGCGTTCGAGCTTTTGGAGAGTGCAGGTCGCTCGATTTTGCACTCCGTGTTTTCGTCGCGCTAAGCCTAAGCGGGGTATTTTGCCAATTTATTTTTCTTTCGGTTATTATTCGTGCATTTAATTCAATAGTTGTTAATTTATTAATTTGGTAATCCCTCCTGGGTGTTTCTACCCAGGATGGACGCATTCAAAAGATCGGTTTTTATTGATTTTAAACGAAATCTCCCAAGTTTTGAAGTTGTGTCTACGGCGGTGATTGCGAACTTTGGTCTGGATTGTGCTTCTGCTTTAGTTGTCTGTGATGAGGGTGGTTACATTCTCACCTTGAAGACTTTGGCCGATGTCGAGGGCGTTATAGATTCGGGCTTGGATATTGATGGTGAGATATATGAAATTTCAAGCGTTTCTGCGAAGACTGTGACTGTCGCCTTTTCGGACTTACCTGAGTTTGTGACTGATGAAGCCGTTTTATCCAAATTAACGTCGCTTGGCTGTGAAATCAAGGGTCCGCTTGTTTGGCATAAAAAGGCATCATTCTATTGCGGACTTCGTACCGTTCGTGTTACCTTACCTGAGAGTCTGTCATCATTACCATATCGCTTACGAGTTGCCGATGCTGTTGGTCGAGAGAAGTTTTACGCTGTCCGCCATGATTCTCAGTTGAAAATTTGTAATAAGTGTTATTCTCCTGACCATATTTATCGCCATTGTCCTGATTTCAAGTGCTTTAAGTGCCAGAAGCAGGGACATGTTGTTCGGGAGTGTACTCTATGGCCCCGGATGGCATCCCGCGATTTAGAAGCGGCGTCGGGCGGTGGTGGTGACGGTGAAGCGATGGTCGTCGATCCTGCCTAAGTCGCTATTCCTCAAGGTTCTCCGGTCCGGGCCGGTAGTAGTGAATCTTCCATCGTCGATGCTGGTGTCAAGTCTGATCCGCGTCGGAGTGCTAAGCATTCGCTGTCGTCAAGCGATGGCGATGTCGGTAAGAAGCTGTCTTCTTCTTCTGGCTCTGCTACGAAAGTTCAAAGGGTTCCCGTTGCTATGCGTCTGCTCCCTTTCAAGGGTCATCGCCGGCCTGAGTGGTGGCCTAAGGAGGTTGCTTGGCCGCCATCTTCAGAGAACGAATATTTTGCTCGGGTGTGTCGGTATCAGGGTCAGCCTGTTACCAGTCCTCTGTATAAGGACTTTGTGATCCCGGATGATTACGGTTTCAACGTATAAGTTACAAATTAATGGTGATGGATTTTCTTAATGTTTTGTGGCCTTTTCTGTGTTCTGTCGGTTCTAAGCCTTTGCTTCTCATTTTCAATAAGGAGTTTTTTTTCGTTAATTTATTTCTTCTTAATCGTCTTTAATGCTGTTTATTATCTAATTTAGCCTATTTTTGTTCATGAATTCTTTCTACAACATGTACTGCCTAATAGTGTTTGATACGTTGCTTAATTTTTTTATTTCTCACTATTGTTTAATCAATATTATCTAATCGTTTTTCTTTCTTTATCGCTGTTCATTTTCGCGACCGATTTTTCAAATGTTACTTCGTATTTTTTTCTTGTTCTATTATCTTGTTGCATTTCGCTTTTTGTACCATACACGCGTCGTGTATTTTTTTAATGATATAATTAAAAAAAAAAAAAAAGCGCGCGGTATTTATACAGCAGCACAGCCGAGAAATGCCGAGGTTATGAGTTCGAGCCTCACCTGGGGAAGAGTGATTTTTCGATTTTGTAACCTTTTCTTCTTGTCGTTCAAAATACAGTTATCTACTAGAAACAATCCCCTGTGGCGCAATTGGTTAGCGCGCGGTACTTATACAGCAGTACAGCCGAGAAATGCCGAGGTTATGAGTTCGAGCCTCACCTGGGGAAGAGTGATTTTTCGATTTTGTAACCTTTTCTTCTTGTCGTTCAAAATACAGTTATCTACTAGAAACAATCCCCTGTGGCGCAATTGGTTAGCGCGCGGTACTTATACAGCAGTACAGCCGAGAAATGCCGAGGTTGTGAGTTCGACCCTCACCTGGGGAAAAGTACCTTTTCGATTTTGTAACCTTTTCTTCTTGTCGTGCAAAATACAGTTATCTACTTGATACAATCCCCTGTGGCGCAATTGGTTAGCGCGCGGTAATTATACAGCAGTACAGCCGAGAAATGCCGAGGTTGTGAGTTCGAGCCTCACCTGGGGAAGAGTGATTTTTCGATTTTGTAAACTTTTCTTCTTGTCGTGCAAAACACAGTTATCTGCTTGATACAATCCCCTGTCGCGCAATTGGTTAGCGCGCGGTACTTATACAGCAGTACAGTCGAGAATTGCCGAGGTTGTGAGTTCGAGCCTCACCTGGGGAAAAGTGGCTTTTTGATTTTTTAACCTTATCTTCTTGTCGTGCAAAAAAAAGTTATCTACTTGATACAATCCCCTGTGGCGCAATTGGTTAGCGCGCGGTACTTATACAGCAGTACAGCCGAGAAATGCCGAGGTTGTGAGTTCGACCCTCACCTGGGGAAAAGTACCTTTTCGATTTTGTAACCTTTTCTTCTTGTCGTGCAAAATACAGTTATCTACTAGATACAATCCCCTGTGGCGCAATTGGTTAGCGCGCGGTACTTATACAGCAGTACAGCCGAGAAAACCGAGTTTGTGAGTTCGAGCCTCACCTGGGGATAAGTACCTTTTCGATTTTGTAACCTTTTCTTCTTGTCGTGCAAAATACAGTTATCTACTTGAAACAATCCCCTGTGGCGTAATTGGTTAGCGCGCGGTACTTATACAGCAGTACAGTCGAGAAATGCCGAGGTTGTGAGTTCGACCCTCACCTGGGGAAAAGTACCTTTTCGATTTTGTAACCTTTTCTTCTTGTCGTGCAAAATACAGTTATCTTCTTGATACAATCCCCTGTGGCGCAATTGGTTAGCGCGCGGTACTTATACAGCAGTACAGCCGAGAAAACCGAGTTTGTGAGTTCGAGCCTCACCTGGGGATAAGTACCTTTTCGATTTTGTAACCTTTTCTTCTTGTCGTGCAAAATACAGTTATCTACTTCATACAATCCCCTGTGGCGCAATTGGTTAGCGCGCGGTACTTATACAGCAGTACAGCCGAGAAATGCCGAGGTTGTGAGTTCGAGCCTCACCTGGGGAGGAGTGATTTTTCGATTTTGTAACCTTTTCTTCTTGTCGTTCAAAATACAGTTATCTACTTGATACAATCCCCTGTGGCGCAATTGGTTAGCGCGCGGTACTTATACAGCAGTACAGCCGAGAAATGCCGAGGTTGTGAGTTCGAGCCTCACCTGGGGAAGAGTAATTTTTCGATTTTGTAAACTTTTCTTCTTGTCGTTCAAAATACAGTTATCTTCTTGATACAATCCCCTGTGGCGCAATTGGTTAGCGCGCGGTACTTTTACAGCAGTACAGCCGAGAAATGCCGAGGTTGTGAGTTCGAGCCTGTCCTGGGGAAGAGTAATTTTTCGATTTTGTAAACTTTTCTTCTTGTCGTTCAAAATACAGTTATCTACTTGATACAATCCCCTGTGGCGCAATTGGTTAGCGCGCGGTACTTATACAGCAGTACAGCCGAGAAATGCCGAGGTTGTGAGTTCGAGCCTCACCTGGGGAAGAGTGATTTTTCGATTTTGTAAACTTTTCTTCTTGTCGTGCAAAACACAGTTATCTGCTTGATACAATCCCCTGTGGCGCAATTGGTTAGCGCGCGGTATTTATACAGCAGTACAGCCGAGAAATGCCGAGGTTGTGAGTTCGAGCCTCACCTGAGGAAGAGTGATTTTTCGATTTTGTAACCTTTTCTTCTTGTCGTTCAAAATACCGTTATCTAATTGAAACAATCCCCTGTGGCGCAATTGGTTAGCGCGCGGTACTTATAAAGCAGTACAGCCGAGAAATGCCGAGGTTGTGAGTTCGACCCTCACCTGGGGAAGAGTAATTTTTCGATTTTGTAACCTTTTCTTCTTGTCTTGCAAAATACAGTTATCTACTTGATACAATCCCCTGTGGCGCAATTGGTTAGCGCGCGGTACTTATACAGCAGTACAGACGAGAAATGCCGAGGTTGTGAGTTCGACCCTCACCTGGGGAAAAGTACCTTTTCGATTTTGTAACCTTTTCTTCTTGTCTTGCAAAATACAGTTATCTACTTGATACAATCCCCTGTGGCGCAATTGGTTAGCGCGCGGTAATTATACAACAGTACAGCCGAGAAATGCCGAGGTTGTGAGTTCGAGCCTCACCTGGGGAAGAGTGATTTTTCGATTTTGTAAACTTTTCTTCTTGTCGTGCAAAACACAGTTATCTGCTTGATACAATCCCCTGTCGCGCAATTGGTTAGCGCGCGGTACTTATACAGCAGTACAGTCGAGAATTGCCGAGGTTGTGAGTTCGAGCCTCACCTGGGGAAAAGTGGCTTTTCGATTTTTTAACCTTATCTTCTTGTCGTGCAAAAAAAAGTTATCTACTAGATACAATCCCCTGTGGCGCAATTGGTTAGCGCGCGGTACTTATACAGCAGTACAGCCGAGAAAACCGAGTTTGTGAGTTCGAGCCTCACCTGGGGATAAGTACCTTTTCGATTTTGTAACCTTTTCTTCTTGTCGTGCAAAATACAGTTATCTACTTGATACAATCCCCTGTGGCGTAATTGGTTAGCGCGCGGTACTTATACAGCAGTACAGTCGAGAAATGCCGAGGTTGTGAGTTCGACCCTCACCTGGGGAAAAGTACCTTTTCGATTTTGTAACCTTTTCTTCTTGTCGTGCAAAATACAGTTATCTTCTTGATACAATCCCCTGTGGCGCAATTGGTTAGCGCGCGGTACTTATACAGCAGTACAGCCGAGAAAACCGAGTTTGTGAGTTCGACCCTCACCTGGGGAAAAGTACCTTTTCGATTTTGTAACCTTTTCTTCTTGTCTTGCAAAATACAGTTATCTACTTGATACAATCCCCTGTGGCGCAATTGGTTAGCGCGCGGTAATTATACAACAGTACAGCCGAGAAATGCCGAGGTTGTGAGTTCGAGCCTCACCTGGGGAAGAGTGATTTTTCGATTTTGTAAACTTTTCTTCTTGTCGTGCAAAACACAGTTATCTGCTTGATACAATCCCCTGTCGCGCAATTGGTTAGCGCGCGGTACTTATACAGCAGTACAGTCGAGAATTGCCGAGGTTGTGAGTTCGAGCCTCACCTGGGGAAAAGTGGCTTTTCGATTTTTTAACCTTATCTTCTTGTCGTGCAAAAAAAAGTTATCTACTAGATACAATCCCCTGTGGCGCAATTGGTTAGCGCGCGGTACTTATACAGCAGTACAGCCGAGAAAACCGAGTTTGTGAGTTCGAGCCTCACCTGGGGAAGAGTAATTTTTCGATTTTGTAACCTTTTCTTCTTGTCTTGCAAAATACAGTTATCTACTTGATACAATCCCCTGTGGCGCAATTGGTTAGCGCGCGGTACTTATACAGCAGTACAGACGAGAAATGCCGAGGTTGTGAGTTCGACCCTCACCTGGGGAAAAGTACCTTTTCGATTTTGTAACCTTTTCTTCTTGTCTTGCAAAATACAGTTATCTACTTGATACAATCCCCTGTGGCGCAATTGGTTAGCGCGCGGTAATTATACAACAGTACAGCCGAGAAATGCCGAGGTTGTGAGTTCGAGCCTCACCTGGGGAAGAGTGATTTTTCGATTTTGTAAACTTTTCTTCTTGTCGTGCAAAACACAGTTATCTGCTTGATACAATCCCCTGTCGCGCAATTGGTTAGCGCGCGGTACTTATACAGCAGTACAGTCGAGAATTGCCGAGGTTGTGAGTTCGACCCTCACCTGGGGAAAAGTACCTTTTCGATTTTGTAACCTTTTCTTCTTGTCGTGCAAAATACAGTTATCTACTAGATACAATCCCCTGTGGCGCAATTGGTTAGCGCGCGGTACTTATACAGCAGTACAGCCGAGAAAACCGAGTTTGTGAGTTCGAGCCTCACCTGGGGATAAGTACCTTTTCGATTTTGTAACCTTTTCTTCTTGTCGTGCAAAATACAGTTATCTACTTGATACAATCCCCTGTGGCGTAATTGGTTAGCGCGCGGTACTTATACAGCAGTACAGTCGAGAAATGCCGAGGTTGTGAGTTCGACCCTCACCTGGGGAAAAGTACCTTTTCGATTTTGTAACCTTTTCTTCTTGTCGTGCAAAATACAGTTATCTTCTTGATACAATCCCCTGTGGCGCAATTGGTTAGCGCGCGGTACTTATACAGCAGTACAGCCGAGAAAACCGAGTTTGTGAGTTCGAGCCTCACCTGGGGATAAGTACCTTTTCGATTTTGTAACCTTTTCTTCTTGTCGTGCAAAATACAGTTATCTACTTCATACAATCCCCTGTGGCGCAATTGGTTAGCGCGCGGTACTTATACAGCAGTACAGCCGAGAAATGCCGAGGTTGTGAGTTCGAGCCTCACCTGGGGAAGAGTGATTTTTCGATTTTGTAACCTTTTCTTCTTGTCGTTCAAAATACAGTTATCTACTTGATACAATCCCCTGTGGCGCAATTGGTTAGCGCGCGGTACTTATACAGCAGTACAGCCGAGAAATGCCGAGGTTGTGAGTTCGAGCCTCACCTGGGGAAGAGTGATTTTTCGATTTTGTAACCTTTTTTTCTTGTCGTTCAAAATACCGTTATCTACTTGATACAATCCCCTGTGGCGCAATTGGTTAGCGCGCGGTACTTATACAGCAGTACAGCCGAGAAATGCCGAGGTTGTGAGTTCGACCCTCACCTGGGGAAGAGTAATTTTTCGATTTTGTAACCTTTTCTTCTTGTCTTGCAAAATACAGTTATCTACTTGATACAATCCCCTGTGGCGCAATTGGTTAGCGCGCGGTACTTATACAGCAGTACAGCCGAGAAATGCCGAGGTTGTGAGTTCGACCCTCACCTGGGGAAAAGTACCTTTTCGATTTTGTAACCTTTTCTTCTTGTCGTGCAAAATACAGTTATCTACTTGATACAATCCCCTGTGGCGCAATTGGTTAGCGCGCGGTACTTATACAGCAGTACAGCCGAGAAAACCGAGTTTGTGAGTTCGAGCCTCACCTGGGGATAAGTACCTTTTCGATTTTGTAACCTTTTCTTCTTGTCGTGCAAAATACAGTTATCTACTTGATACAATCCCCTGTGGCGCAATTGGTTAGCGCGCGGTACTTATACAGCAGTACAGCCGAGAAAACCGAGTTTGTGAGTTCGAGCCTCACCTGGGGATAAGTACCTTTTCGATTTTGTAACCTTTTCTTCTTGTCGTGCAAAATACAGTTATCTACTTGATACAATCCCCTGTGGCGTAATTGGTTAGCGCGCGGTACTTATACAGCAGTACAGTCGAGAAATGCCGAGGTTGTGAGTTCGACCCTCACCTGGGGAAAAGTACCTTTTCGATTTTGTAACCTTTTCTTCTTGTCGTGCAAAATACAGTTATCTTCTTGATACAATCCCCTGTGGCGCAATTGGTTAGCGCGCGGTACTTATACAGCAGTACAGCCGAGAAAACCGAGTTTGTGAGTTCGAGCCTCACCTGGGGATAAGTACCTTTTCGATTTTGTAACCTTTTCTTCTTGTCGTGCAAAATACAGTTATCTACTTCATACAATCCCCTGTGGCGCAATTGGTTAGCGCGCGGTACTTATACAGCAGTACAGCCGAGAAATGCCGAGGTTGTGAGTTCGAGCCTCACCTGGGGAAGAGTGATTTTTCGATTTTGTAACCTTTTCTTCTTGTCGTTCAAAATACAGTTATCTACTTGAAACAATCCCCTGTGGCGCAATTGGTTAGCGCGCGGTACTTATA
This sequence comes from Leiobunum rupestre, assembly GCF_980474605.1. Classification (NCBI taxonomy): domain Eukaryota; kingdom Metazoa; phylum Arthropoda; class Arachnida; order Opiliones; family Sclerosomatidae; genus Leiobunum; species Leiobunum rupestre. Next base: position 9,172,392 of record NC_143384.1, on the reverse strand, counting down.
CAGCAGTACAGCCGAGAAATGCCGAGGTTGTGAGTTCGAGCCTCACCTGGGGAAAAGTGGCTTTTCGATTTTTTAACCTTATCTTCTTGTCGTGCAAAAAAAAGTTATCTGCTTGATACAATCCCCTGTGGCGCAATTGGTTAGCGCGCGGTACTTATACAGCAGTACAGCCGAGAAATGCCGAGGTTGTGAGTTCGACCCTCACCTGGGGAAAAGTACCTTTTCGATTTTGTAACCTTTTCTTCTTGTCGTGCAAAATACAGTTATCTACTAGATACAATCCCCTGTGGCGCAATTGGTTAGCGCGCGGTACTTATACAGCAGTACAGCCGAGAAAACCGAGTTTGTGAGTTCGAGCCTCACCTGGGGAAAAGTACCTTTTCGATTTTGTAACCTTTTCTTCTTGTCGTGCAAAATACAGTTATCTTCTTGATACAATCCCCTGTGGCGCAATTGGTTAGCGCGCGGTACTTATACAGCAGTACAGCCGAGAAAACCGAGTTTGTGAGTTCGAGCCTCACCTGGGGATAAGTACCTTTTCGATTTTGTAACCTTTTCTTCTTGTCGTGCAAAATACAGTTATCTACTTCATACAATCCCCTGTGGCGCAATTGGTTAGCGCGCGGTACTTATACAGCAGTACAGTCGAGAAATGCCGAGGTTGTGAGTTCGACCCTCACCTGGGGATAAGTACCTTTTCGATTTTGTAACCTTTTCTTCTTGTCGTGCAAAATACAGTTATCTACTTGATACAATCCCCTGTGGCGTAATTGGTTAGCGCGCGGTACTTATACAGCAGTACAGTCGAGAAATGCCGAGGTTGTGAGTTCGACCCTCACCTGGGGAAAAGTACCTTTTCGATTTTGTAACCTTTTCTTCTTGTCGTGCAAAATACAGTTATCTTCTTGATACAATCCCCTGTGGCGTAATTGGTTAGCGCGCGGTACTTATACAGCAGTACAGTCGAGAAATGCCGAGGTTGTGAGTTCGACCCTCACCTGGGGAAAAGTACCTTTTCGATTTTGTAACCTTTTCTTCTTGTCGTGCAAAATACAGTTATCTTCTTGATACAATCCCCTGTGGCGCAATTGGTTAGCGCGCGGTACTTATACAGCAGTACAGCCGAGAAAACCGAGTTTGTGAGTTCGAGCCTCACCTGGGGATAAGTACCTTTTCGATTTTGTAACCTTTTCTTCTTGTCGTGCAAAATACAGTTATCTACTTCATACAATCCCCTGTGGCGCAATTGGTTAGCGCGCGGTACTTATACAGCAGTACAGCCGAGAAATGCCGAGGTTGTGAGTTCGAGCCTCACCTGGGGAAGAGTGATTTTTCGATTTTGTAACCTTTTCTTCTTGTCGTTCAAAATACAGTTATCTACTTGATGCAATCCCCTGTGGCGCAATTGGTTAGCGCGCATACAGCAGTACAGCCGAGAAATGCCGAGGTTGTGAGTTCGAGCCTCACCTGGGGAAGAGTGATTTTTCGATTTTGTAACCTTTTCTTCTTGTCGTTCAAAATACCGTTATCTACTTGATACAATCCCCTGTGGCGCAATTGGTTAGCGCGCGGTACTTATACAGCAGTACAGCCGAGAAATGCCGAGGTTGTGAGTTCGACCCTCACCTGGGGAAGAGTAATTTTTCGATTTTGTAACCTTTTCTTCTTGTCTTGCAAAATACAGTTATCTACTTGATACAATCCCCTGTGGCGCAATTGGTTAGCGCGCGGTACTTATACAGCAGTACAGCCGAGAAATGCCGAGGTTGTGAGTTCGACCCTCACCTGGGGAAAAGTACCTTTTCGATTTTGTAACCTTTTCTTCTTGTCGTGCAAAATACAGTTATCTACTTGATACAATCCCCTGTGGCGCAATTGGTTAGCGCGCGGTACTTATACAGCAGTACAGCCGAGAAAACCGAGTTTGTGAGTTCGAGCCTCACCTGGGGATAAGTACCTTTTCGATTTTGTAACCTTTTCTTCTTGTCGTGCAAAATACAGTTATCTACTTGAAACAATCCCCTGTGGCGCAATTGGTTAGTGCGCGGTACTTATACAGCAGTACAGCCGAGAAATGCCGAGGTTGTGAGTTCGACCCTCACCTGGGGAAAAGTACCTTTTCGATTTTGTAACCTTTTCTTCTTGTCGTGCAAAATACAGTTATCTACTTGATACAATCCCCTGTGGCGCAATTGGTTAGCGCGCGGTACTTATACAGCAGTACAGCCGAGAAAACCGAGTTTGTGAGTTCGAGCCTCACCTGGGGATAAGTACCTTTTCGATTTTGTAACCTTTTCTTCTTGTCGTGCAAAATACATTTATCTACTTGATACAATCCCCTGTGGCGCAATTGGTTAGCGCGCGGTACTTATACACCAGTACAGCCGAGAAATGCCGAGGTTGTGAGTTCGAGCCTCACCTGGGGAAGAGTGATTTTTCGATTTTGTAACCTTTTCTTCTTGTCGTGCAAAAAAAAGTTATCTACTTGATACAATTCCCTGTGGCGCAATTGGTTAGCGCGCGGTACTTATACAGCAGTACAGCCGAGAAATGCCGAGGTTGTGAGTTCGACCCTCACCTGGGGAAAAGTACCTTTTCGATTTTGTAACCTTTTCTTCTTGTCGTGCAAAATACAGTTATCTACTAGATACAATCCCCTGTGGCGCAATTGGTTAGCGCGCGGTACTTATACAGCAGTACAGCCGAGAAAACCGAGTTTGTGAGTTCGAGCCTCACCTGGGGATAAGTACCTTTTCGATTTTGTAACCTTTTCTTCTTGTCGTGCAAAATACAGTTATCTACTTGATACAATCCCCTGTGGCGTAATTGGTTAGCGCGCGGTACTTATACAGCAGTACAGTCGAGAAATGCCGAGGTTGTGAGTTCGACCCTCACCTGGGGAAAAGTACCTTTTCGATTTTGTAACCTTTTCTTCTTGTCGTGCAAAATACAGTTATCTTCTTGATACAATCCCCTGTGGCGCAATTGGTTAGCGCGCGGTACTTATACAGCAGTACAGCCGAGAAAACCGAGTTTGTGAGTTCGAGCCTCACCTGGGGATAAGTACCTTTTCGATTTTGTAACCTTTTCTTCTTGTCGTGCAAAATACAGTTATCTACTTCATACAATCCCCTGTGGCGCAATTGGTTAGCGCGCGGTACTTATACAGCAGTACAGCCGAGAAATGCCGAGGTTGTGAGTTCGAGCCTCACCTGGGGAAGAGTGATTTTTCGATTTTGTAACCTTTTCTTCTTGTCGTTCAAAATACAGTTATCTACTTGATACAATCCCCTGTGGCGCAATTGGTTAGCGCGCGGTACTTATACAGCAGTACAGCCGAGAAATGCCGAGGTTGTGAGTTCGAGCCTCACCTGGGGAAGAGTAATTTTTCGATTTTGTAAACTTTTCTTCTTGTCGTTCAAAATACAGTTATCTTCTTGATACAATCCCCTGTGGCGCAATTGGTTAGCGCGCGGTACTTTTACAGCAGTACAGCCGAGAAATGCCGAGGTTGTGAGTTCGAGCCTCACCTGGGGAAGAGTAATTTTTCGATTTTGTAAACTTTTCTTCTTGTCGTTCAAAATACAGTTATCTACTTGATACAATCCCCTGTGGCGCAATTGGTTAGCGCGCGGTACTTATACAGCAGTACAGCCGAGAAATGCCGAGGTTGTGAGTTCGACCCTCACCTGGGGAAGAGTAATTTTTCGATTTTGTAACCTTTTCTTCTTGTCTTGCAAAATACAGTTATCTACTTGATACAATCCCCTGTGGCGCAATTGGTTAGCGCGCGGTACTTATACAGCAGTACAGACGAGAAATGCCGAGGTTGTGAGTTCGACCCTCACCTGGGGAAAAGTACCTTTTCGATTTTGTAACCTTTTCTTCTTGTCGTGCAAAATACAGTTATCTACTTGATACAATCCCCTGTGGCGCAATTGGTTAGCGCGCGGTAATTATACAACAGTACAGCCGAGAAATGCCGAGGTTGTGAGTTCGAGCCTCACCTGGGGAAGAGTGATTTTTCGATTTTGTAAACTTTTCTTCTTGTCGTGCAAAACACAGTTATCTGCTTGATACAATCCCCTGTCGCGCAATTGGTTAGCGCGCGGTACTTATACAGCAGTACAGTCGAGAATTGCCGAGGTTGTGAGTTCGAGCCTCACCTGGGGAAAAGTGGCTTTTCGATTTTTTAACCTTATCTTCTTGTCGTGCAAAAAAAAGTTATCTACTTGATACAATCCCCTGTGGCGCAATTGGTTAGCGCGCGGTACTTATACAGCAGTACAGCCGAGAAATGCCGAGGTTGTGAGTTCGACCCTCACCTGGGGAAAAGTACCTTTTCGATTTTGTAACCTTTTCTTCTTGTCGTGCAAAATACAGTTATCTACTAGATACAATCCCCTGTGGCGCAATTGGTTAGCGCGCGGTACTTATACAGCAGTACAGCCGAGAAAACCGAGTTTGTGAGTTCGAACCTCACCTGGGGATAAGTACCTTTTCGATTTTGTAACCTTTTCTTCTTGTCGTGCGAAATTCAGTTATCTACTTGATACAATCCCCTGTGGCGTAATTGGTTAGCGCGCGGTACTTATTCAGCAGTACAGTCGAGAAATGCCGAGGTTGTGAGTTCGACCCTCACCTGGGGAAAAGTACCTTTTCGATTTTGTAACCTTTTCTTCTTGTCGTGCAAAATACAGTTATCTTCTTGATACAATCCCCTGTGGCGCAATTGGTTAGCGCGCGGTACTTATACAGCAGTACAGCCGAGAAAACCGAGTTTGTGAGTTCGAGCCTCACCTGGGGATAAGTACCTTTTCGATTTTGTAACCTTTTCTTCTTGTCGTGCAAAATACAGTTATCTACTTCATACAATCCCCTGTGGCGCAATTGGTTAGCGCGCGGTACTTATACAGCAGTACAGCCGAGAAATGCCGAGGTTGTGAGTTCGAGCCTCACCTGGGGAAGAGTGATTTTTCGATTTTGTAACCTTTTCTTCTTGTCGTTCAAAATACAGTTATCTACTTGATACAATCCCCTGTGGCGCAATTGGTTAGCGCGCGGTACTTATACAGCAGTACAGCCGAGAAATGCCGAGGTTGTGAGTTCGAGCCTCACCTGGGGAAGAGTGATTTTTCGATTTTGTAACCTTTTCTTCTTGTCGTTCAAAATACCGTTATCTACTTGATACAATCCCCTGTGGCGCAATTGGTTAGCGCGCGGTACTTATACAGCAGTACAGCCGAGAAATGCCGAGGTTGTGAGTTCGACCCTCACCTGGGGAAGAGTAATTTTTCGATTTTGTAACCTTTTCTTCTTGTCTTGCAAAATACAGTTATCTACTTGATACAATCCCCTGTGGCGCAATTGGTTAGCGCGCGGTACTTATACAGCAGTACAGCCGAGAAATGCCGAGGTTGTGAGTTCGACCCTCACCTGGGGAAAAGTACCTTTTCGATTTTGTAACCTTTTCTTCTTGTCGTGCAAAATACAGTTATCTACTTGATACAATCCCCTGTGGCGCAATTGGTTAGCGCGCGGTACTTATACAGCAGTACAGCCGAGAAAACCGAGTTTGTGAGTTCGAGCCTCACCTGGGGATAAGTACCTTTTCGATTTTGTAACCTTTTCTTCTTGTCGTGCAAAATACAGTTATCTACTTGATACAATCCCCTGTCGCGCAATTGGTTAGCGCGCGGTACTTATACAGCAGTACAGTCGAGAATTGCCGAGGTTGTGAGTTCGAGCCTCACCTGGGGAAAAGTGGCTTTTCGATTTTTTAACCTTATCTTCTTGTCGTGCAAAAAAAAGTTATCTACTTGATACAATCCCCTGTGGCGCAATTGGTTAGCGCGCGGTACTTATACAGCAGTACAGCCGAGAAATGCCGAGGTTGTGAGTTCGACCCTCACCTGGGGAAAAGTACCTTTTCGATTTTGTAACCTTTTCTTCTTGTCGTGCAAAATACAGTTATCTACTAGATACAATCCCCTGTGGCGCAATTGGTTAGCGCGCGGTACTTATACAGCAGTACAGCCGAGAAAACCGAGTTTGTGAGTTCGAGCCTCACCTGGGGATAAGTACCTTTTCGATTTTGTAACCTTTTCTTCTTGTCGTGCAAAATACAGTTATCTACTTGATACAATCCCCTGTGGCGTAATTGGTTAGCGCGCGGTACTTATACAGCAGTACAGTCGAGAAATGCCGAGGTTGTGAGTTCGACCCTCACCTGGGGAAAAGTACCTTTTCGATTTTGTAACCTTTTCTTCTTGTCGTGCAAAATACAGTTATCTTCTTGATACAATCCCCTGTGGCGCAATTGGTTAGCGCGCGGTACTTATACAGCAGTACAGCCGAGAAAACCGAGTTTGTGAGTTCGAGCCTCACCTGGGGATAAGTACCTTTTCGATTTTGTAACCTTTTCTTCTTGTCGTGCAAAATACAGTTATCTACTTCATACAATCCCCTGTGGCGCAATTGGTTAGCGCGCGGTACTTATACAGCAGTACAGCCGAGAAATGCCGAGGTTGTGAGTTCGAGCCTCACCTGGGGAAGAGTGATTTTTCGATTTTGTAACCTTTTCTTCTTGTCGTTCAAAATACAGTTATCTACTTGAAACAATCCCCTGTGGCGCAATTGGTTAGCGCGCGGTACTTATACAGCAGTACAGCCGAGAAATGCCGAGGTTGTGAGTTCGAGCCTCACCTGGGGAAAAGTGGCTTTTCGATTTTTTAACCTTATCTTCTTGTCGTGCAAAAAAAAGTTATCTACTTGATACAATCCCCTGTGGCGCAATTGGTTAGCGCGCGGTACTTATACAGCAGTACAGCCGAGAAATGCCGAGGTTGTGAGTTCGACCCTCACCTGGGGAAAAGTACCTTTTCGATTTTGTAACCTTTTCTTCTTGTCGTGCAAAATACAGTTATCTACTAGATACAATCCCCTGTGGCGCAATTGGTTAGCGCGCGGTACTTATACAGCAGTACAGCCGAGAAAACCGAGTTTGTGAGTTCGAGCCTCACCTGGGGATAAGTACCTTTTCGATTTTGTAACCTTTTCTTCTTGTCGTGCAAAATACAGTTATCTACTTGATACAATCCCCTGTGGCGTAATTGGTTAGCGCGCGGTACTAATACAGCAGTACAGTCGAGAAATGCCGAGGTTGTGAGTTCGACCCTCACCTGGGGAAAAGTACCTTTTCGATTTTGTAACCTTTTCTTCTTGTCGTGCAAAATACAGTTATCTTCTTGATACAATCCCCTGTGGCGCAATTGGTTAGCGCGCGGTACTTATACAGCAGTACAGCCGAGAAAACCGAGTTTGTGAGTTCGAGCCTCACCTGGGGATAAGTACCTTTTCGATTTTGTAACCTTTTCTTCTTGTCGTGCAAAATACAGTTATCTACTTCATACAATCCCCTGTGGCGCAATTGGTTAGCGCGCGGTACTTATACAGCAGTACAGCCGAGAAATGCCGAGGTTGTGAGTTCGAGCCTCACCTGGGGAAGAGTGATTTTTCGATTTTGTAACCTTTTCTTCTTGTCGTTCAAAATACAGTTATCTACTTGATACAATCCCCTGTGGCGCAATTGGTTAGCGCGCATACAGCAGTACAGCCGAGAAATGCCGAGGTTGTGAGTTCGAGCCTCACCTGGGGAAGAGTGATTTTTCGATTTTGTAACCTTTTCTTCTTGTCGTTCAAAATACCGTTATCTACTTGATACAATCCCCTGTGGCGCAATTGGTTAGCGCGCGGTACTTATACAGCAGTACAGCCGAGAAATGCCGAGGTTGTGAGTTCGACCCTCACCTGGGGAAGAGTAATTTTTCGATTTTGTAACCTTTTCTTCTTGTCTTGCAAAATACAGTTATCTACTTGATACAATCCCCTGTGGCGCAATTGGTTAGCGCGCGGTACTTATACAGCAGTACAGCCGAGAAATGCCGAGGTTGTGAGTTCGACCCTCACCTGGGGAAAAGTACCTTTTCGATTTTGTAACCTTTTCTTCTTGTCGTGCAAAATACAGTTATCTACTTGATACAATCCCCTGTGGCGCAATTGGTTAGCGCGCGGTACTTATACAGCAGTACAGCCGAGAAAACCGAGTTTGTGAGTTCGAGCCTCACCTGGGGATAAGTACCTTTTCGATTTTGTAACCTTTTCTTCTTGTCGTGCAAAATACAGTTATCTACTTGAAACAATCCCCTGTGGCGCAATTGGTTAGTGCGCGGTACTTATACAGCAGTACAGCCGAGAAATGCCGAGGTTGTGAGTTCGACCCTCACCTGGGGAAAAGTACCTTTTCGATTTTGTAACCTTTTCTTCTTGTCGTGCAAAATACAGTTATCTACTTGATACAATCCCCTGTGGCGCAATTGGTTAGCGCGCGGTACTTATACAGCAGTACAGCCGAGAAAACCGAGTTTGTGAGTTCGAGCCTCACCTGGGGATAAGTACCTTTTCGATTTTGTAACCTTTTCTTCTTGTCGTGCAAAATACATTTATCTACTTGATACAATCCCCTGTGGCGCAATTGGTTAGCGCGCGGTACTTATACAGCAGTACAGCCGAGAAATGCCGAGGTTGTGAGTTCGAGCCTCACCTGGGGAAGAGTGATTTTTCGATTTTGTAACCTTTTCTTCTTGTCGTTCAAAATACAGTTATCTACGTGATACAATCCCCTGTGGCGCAATTGGTTAGCGCGCGGTACTTATACAGCAGTACAGCCGAGAAATGCCGAGGTTGTGAGTTCGAGCCTCACCTGGGGAAGAGTGATTTTTCGATTTTGTAAACTTTTCTTCTTGTCGTGCAAAATACAGTTATCTACTTGATACAATCCCCTGTGGCGCAATTGGTTAGCGCGCGGTACTTATACAGCAGTACAGCCGAGAAAACCGAGTTTGTGAGTTCGAGCCTCACCTGGGGATAAGTACCTTTTCGATTTTGTAACCTTTTCTTCTTATCGTGCAAAATACAGTTATCTACTTCATACAATCCCCTGTGGCGCAATTGGTTAGCGCGCGGTACTTATACAGCAGTACAGCCGAGAAATGCCGAGGTTGTGAGTTCGAGCCTCACCTGGGGAAGAGTGATTTTTCGATTTTGTAACCTTTTCTTCTTGTCGTTCAAAATACAGTTATCTACTTGATACAATCCCCTGTGGCGCAATTGGTTGGCGCGCGGTACTTATACAGCAGTACAGCCGAGAAATGCCGAGGTTGTGAGTTCGAGCCTCACCTGGGGAAGAGTGATTTTTCGATTTTGTAACCTTTTCTTCTTGTCGTTCAAAATACCGTTATCTACTTGATACAATCCCCTGTGGCGCAATTGGTTAGCGCGCGGTACTTATACAGCAGTACAGCCGAGAAATGCCGAGGTTGTGAGTTCGACCCTCACCTGGGGAAGAGTAATTTTTCGATTTTGTAACCTTTTCTTCTTGTCTTGCAAAATACAGTTATCTACTTGATACAATCCCCTGTGGCGCAATTGGTTAGCGCGCGGTACTTATACAGCAGTACAGCCGAGAAATGCCGAGGTTGTGAGTTCGACCCTCACCTGGGGAAAAGTACCTTTTCGATTTTGTAACCTTTTCTTCTTGTCGTGCAAAATACAGTTATCTACTTGATACAATCCCCTGTGGCGCAATTGGTTAGCGCGCGGTACTTATACAGCAGTACAGCCGAGCAAACCGAGTTTGTGAGTTCGAGCCTCACCTGGGGATAAGTACCTTTTCGATTTTGTAACCTTTTCTTCTTGTCGTGCAAAATACAGTTATCTACTTGATACAATCCCCTGTGGCGCAATTGGTTAGCGCGCGGTACTTATACAGCAGTACAGCCGAGAAATGCCGAGGTTGTGAGTTCGAGCCTCACCTGGGGAGGAGTGATTTTTCGATTTTGTAACCTTTTCTTCTTGTCGTTCAAAATACAGTTATCTACTTGAAACAATCCCCTGTGGCGCAATTGGTTAGCGCGCGGTACTTATACAGCAGTACAGCCGAGAAATGCCGAGGTTGTGAGTTCGAGCCTCACCTGGGGAAGAGTGATTTTTCGATTTTGTAACCTTTTCTTCTTGTCGTTCAAAATACCGTTATCTACTTGATACAATCGCCTGTGGCGCAATTGGTTAGCGCGCGGTACTTATACAGCAGTACAGCCGAGAAATGCCGAGGTTGTGAGTTCGACCCTCACCTGGGGAAGAGTAATTTTTCGATTTTGTAACCTTTTCTTCTTGTCTTGCAAAATACAGTTATCTACTTGATACAATCCCCTGTGGCGCAATTGGTTAGTGCGCGGTACTTATACAGCAGTACAGCCGAGAAATGCCGAGGTTGTGAGTTCGACCCTCACCTGGGGAAAAGTACCTTTTCGATTTTGTAACCTTTTCTTCTTGTCGTGCAAAATACAGTTATCTACTTGATACAATCCCCTGTGGCGCAATTGGTTAGCGCGCGGTACTTATACAGCAGTACAGCCGAGAAAACCGAGTTTGTGAGTTCGAGACTCACCTGGGGATAAGTACCTTTTCGATTTTGTAACCTTTTCTTCTTGTCGTGCAAAATACAGTTATCTACTTGATACAATCCCCTGTGGCGCAATTGGTTAGCGCGCGGTACTTATACAGCAGTACAGCCGAGAAATGCCGAGGTTGTGAGTTCGAGCCTCACCTGGGGAAGAGTGATTTTTCGATTTTGTAACCTTTTCTTCTTGTCGTTCAAAATACAGTTATCTACTTGATACAATCCCCTGTGGCGCAATTGGTTAGCGCGCGGTACTTATACAGCAGTACAGCCGAGAAATGCCGAGGTTGTGAGTTCGAGCCTCACCTGGGTAAGAGTGATTTTTCGATTTTGTAAACTTTTCTTCTTGTCGTGCAAAATACAGTTATCTACTTGCTACAATCCCCTGTGGCGCAATTGGTTAGCCCGCGGTACTTATACAGCAGTACAGCCGAGAAATGCCGAGTCTGTGAGTTCGAGCCTCACCTGGTGAAAAGTACCTTTTCGATTTTGTAACCTTTTCTTCTTGTCGTGCAAAATACAGTTATCTACTAGATACAATCCGCATTGGCGCAATTGGTTAGCGCGCGGTACTTATACAGCAGTACAGCCGTGAAATGCCGAGGTTGTGAGTTCGAGCCTCACCTGGGGAAGAGTGATTTTTCGATTTTGTAAACTTTTCTTCTTGTCGTGCAAAATACAGTTATCTACTTAACACAATCCCCTGTGGCGCAATTGGTTAGCGCGCGGTACTTATACAGCAGTACAGCCGAGAAATGCCGAGGTTGTGAGTTCGACCCTCACCTGAAGAAAAGTACCTTTTCGATTTTGTAACCTTTTCTTCTTGTCGTGCAAAATACAGTTATCTACTTGGTACAATCCCCTGTGGCGCAATTGGTTAGCGCGCGGTACTTATACAGCAGTACAGCCGAGAAAACCGAGTTTGTGAGTTCGAGCCTCACCTGGGGAAAAGTACCTTTTCGATTTTGTAACCTTTTCTTCTTGTCGTGCAAAATACAGTTATCTACTTGATACAATCCTCTGTGGCGCAATTGGTTAGCGCGCGGTATTTATACAGCAGCACAGCCGAGAAATGCCGAGGTTGTGAGTTCGAGCCTCACCTGGGGAAGAGTGATTTTTCGATTTTGTAACCTTTTCTTCTTGTCGTTCAAAATACAGTTATCTACTTGAAACAATCCCCTGTGGCGCAATTGGTTAGCCCGCGGTACTTATACAGCAGTACAGCCGAGAAATGCCGAGTCTGTGAGTTCGAGCCTCACCTGGTGAAAAGTACCTTTTCGATTTGGTAACCTTTTCTTCTTGTCGTGCAAAATACAGTTATCTACTTGATACAATCCCCTGTGGCGCAATTGGTTAGCGCGCGGTAATTATACAGCAGTACAGCCGTGAAATGCCGAGGTTGTGAGTTCGAGCCTCACCTGGGGAAGAGTGATTTTTCGATTTTATAAACTTTTCTTCTTGTCGTGCAAAATACAGTTATCTACTTGACACAATCCCCTGTGGCGCAATTGGTTAGCGCGCGGTACTTATACAGCAGTACAGCCGAGAAATGCCGAGGTTGTGAGTTCGACCCTCACCTGGGGAAAAGTACCTCTTCGATTTTGTAACCTTTTCTTCTTGTCGTGCAAAATACAGTTATCTACTTGATACAATCCCCTGTGGCGCAATTGGTTAGCGCGCGGTACTTATACAGCAGTACAGCCGAGAAAACCGAGTTTGTGAGTTCGAGCCTCACCTGGGGAAAAGTACCTTTTCGATTTTGTAACCTTTTCTTCTTGTCGTGCAAAATACAGTTATCTACTTGATACAATCCTCTGTGGCGCAATTGGTTAGCGCGCGGTATTTATACAGCAGCACAGCCGAGAAATGCCGAGGTTGTGAGTTCGAGCCTCACCTGGGGAAGAGTGATTTTTCGATTTTGTAACCTTTTCTTCTTGTCGTTCAAAATACAGTTATCTACTTGATACAATCCCCTGTGGCGCAATTGGTTAGCGCGCGGTACTTATACAGCAGTACAGCCGAGAAATGCCGAGTCTGTGAGTTCGAGCCTCACCTGGTGAAAAGTACCTTTTCGATTTTGTAACCTTTTCTTCTTGTCGTGCAAAATACAGTTATCTACTTGATACAATCCCCTGTGGCGCAATTGGTTAGCGCGCGGTAATTATACAGCAGTACAGCCGTGAAATGCCGAGGTTGTGAGTTCGAGCCTCACCTGGGGAAGAGTGATTTTTCGATTTTATAAACTTTTCTTCTTGTCGTGCAAAATACAGTTATCTGCTTGACACAATCCCCTGTGGCGCAATTGGTTAGCGCGCGGTACTTATACAGCAGTACAGCCGAGAAATGCCGAGGTTGTGAGTTCGACCCTCACCTGGGGAAAAGTACCTTTTCGATTTTGTAACCTTTTCTTCTTGTCGTGCAAAATACAGTTATCTACCTGAAACAATCCCCTGTGGCGCAATTAGTTAGCGCGCGGTACTTATACAGCAGTACAGCCGAGAAAACCGAGTTTGTGAGTTCGAGCCTCACCTGGGGAAAAGTACCTTTTCGATTTTGTAACCTTTTCTTCTTGTCGTGCAAAATATAGTTATCTACTTGATACAATCCTCTGTGGCGCAATTGGTTAGCGCGCGGTATTTATACAGCAGCACAGCCGAGAAATGCCGAGGTTGTGAGTTCGAGCCTCACCTGGGGAAGAGTGATTTTTCGATTTTGTAACCTTTTCTTCTTGTCGTTCAAAATACAGTTATCTACTTGATACAATCCCCTGTGGCGCAATTGGTTAGCGCGCGGTACTTATACAGCAGTACAGCCGAGAAATGCCGAGGTTGTGAGTTCGAGCCTTACCTGGGGAAGAGTGATTTTTCGATTTTGTAAACTTTTCTTCTTGTCGTGCAAAAAACAGTTATCTACTTGATACAATCCCCTGTGGCGCAATTGGTTAGCGGGCGGTACTTATACAGCAGTACAGCCGAGAAATGCCGAGGTTGTGAGTTCGAGCCTCACCTGGGGAAGAGTGATTTTTCGATTTTTTAAACTTTTCTTCTTGTCGTGCAAAATACAGTTATCTACTTGATACAATCCCCTGTGGCGCAATTTATTAGCGCGCGGTACTTATACAGCAGTACAGCCGAGAAATGCCGAGGTTGTGAGTTCGAGCCTCACCTGGGGAAGAGTGATTTTTCGATTTTTTAAACTTTTCTTCTTGTCGTGCAAAATACAGTTATCTACTTGATACAATCCCCTGTGGCGCAATTGGTTAGCTTGCGGTACTTATACAGCAGTACAGCCGAGAAATGCCGAGGTTGTGAGTTCGACCCTCACCTGGGGAAGAGTAATTTTTCGATTTTGAAACCTTTTCTTCTTGTCTTGCAAAATACAGTTATCTACTTGACACAATCCCCTGTGGCGCAATTGGTTAGCGCGCGGTACTTATACAGCAGTACAGCCGAGAAATGCCGAGTCTGTGAGTTCGAGCCTCACCTGGGGAAGAGTAATTTTTCGATTTTGTAAACTTTTCTTCTTGTCGTTCAAAATACAGTTATCTACTTGATACAATCCCCTGTGGCACAATTGGTTAGCGCGCGGTACTTATACAGCAGTACAGCCGAGAAAACCGAGTTTGTGAGTTCGAGCCTCACCTGGGGAAGAGTAATTTTTCGATTTTGAAACCTTTTCTTCTTGTCGTGCAAAATACAGTTATCTACTTGACACAATCCCCTGTGGCGCAATTGGTTAGCGCGCGGTACTTATACAGCAGTACAGCCGAGAAATGCCGAGTCTGTGAGTTCGAGCCTCACCTGGGGAAGAGTAATTTTTCGATTTTGTAAACTTTTCTTCTTGTCGTTCAAAATACAGTTATCTACTTGATACAATCCCCTGTGGCGCAATTGGTTAGCGCGCGGTAATTATACAGCAGTACAGCCGAGAAATGCCGAGGTTGTGAGTTCGACCCTCACCTGGGGAAGAGTGATTTTTCGATTTTTTAAACTTTTCTTCTTGTCGTGCAAAATACAGTTATCTACTTGAGACAATCCCCTGTGGCGCAATTGGTTAGCGCGCGGTACTTATACAGCAGTACAGCCGAGAAATGCCGAGGTTGTGAGTTCGAGCCTCACCTGTGGAAGAGTGATTTATCGATTTTGTAACCTTTTCTTCTTGTCGTTCAAAATACAGTTATCTACTTGATACAATCCCCTGTGGCGCAATTGGTTAGCGCGCGGTAATTATACAGCAGTACAGCCGAGAAATGCCGAGGTTGTGAGTTCGAGCCTCACCTGGGGAAGAGTGATTTTTCGATTTTGTTAACTTTTCTTCTTGTCGTGCAAAATACAGTTATCTACTTGATACAATCCCCTGTGGCGCAATTGGTTAGCGCGCGGTACTTATACAGCAGTACAGCCGAGAAATGCCGAGGTTGTGAGTTCGAGCCTCACCTGGGGAAGAGTGATTTTTCGATTTTTTAAACTTTTCTTCTTGTCGTGCAAAATACAGTTATCTACTTGATACAATCCGCTGTGGCGCAATTGGTTAGCGCGCGGTACTTATACAGCAGTACAGCCGAGAAATGCCGAGGTTGTGAGTTCGACCCTCACCTGGGGAAGAGTAATTTTTCGATTTTGTAACCTTTTCTTCTTGTCTTGCAAAATACAGTTATCTACTTGACACAATCCCCTGTGGCGCAATTGGTTAGCGCGCGGTACTTATACAGCAGTACAGCCGAGAAATGCCGAGTCTGTGAGTTCGAGCCTCACCTGGGGAAGAGTAATTTTTCGATTTTGTAAACTTTTCTTCTTGTCGTTCAAAATACAGTTATCTACTTGATACAATCCCCTGTGGCACAATTGGTTAGCGCGCGGTACTTATACAGCAGTACAGCCGAGAAATGCCGAGGTTGTGAGTTCGAGCCTCACCTGGGGAAGAGTAATTTTTCGATTTTGTAAACTTTTCTTCTTGTCGTTCAAAATACAGTTATCTACTTGATACAATCCCCTGTGGCGCAATTGGTTAGCGCGCGGTACTTATACAGCAGTACAGCCGAGAAATGCCGTGGTTGTGAGTTCGAGCCTCACCTGGGGAAGAGTAATTTTTCGATTTTGTAAACTTTTCTTCTTGTCGTTCAAAATACAGTTATCTACTTGATACAATCCCCTGTGGCGCAATTGGTTAGCGCGCGGTAATTATACAGCAGTACAGCCGAGAAATGCCGAGGTTGTGAGTTCGACCCTCACCTGGGGAAGAGTAATTTTTCGATTTTGTAACCTTTTCTTCTTGTCTTGCAAAATACAGTTATCTACTTGACACAATCCCCTGTGGCGCAATTGGTTAGCGCGCGGTACTTATACAGCAGTACAGCCGAGAAATGCCGAGTCTGTGAGTTCGAGCCTCACCTGGGGAAGAGTAATTTTTCGATTTTGTAAACTTTTCTTCTTGTCGTTCAAAATACAGTTATCTACTTGATACAATCCCCTGTGGCACAATTGGTTAGCGCGCGGTACTTATACAGCAGTACAGCCGAGAAATGCCGAGGTTGTGAGTTCGAGCCTCACCTGGGGAAGAGTAATTTTTCGATTTTGTAAACTTTTCTTCTTGTCGTTCAAAATACAGTTATCTACTTGATACAATCCCCTGTGGCGCAATTGGTTAGCGCGCGGTACTTATACAGCAGTACAGCCGAGAAATGCCGTGGTTGTGAGTTCGAGCCTCACCTGGGGAAGAGTAATTTTTCGATTTTGTAAACTTTTCTTCTTGTCGTTCAAAATACAGTTATCTACTTGATACAATCCCCTGTGGCGCAATTGGTTAGCGCGCGGTAATTATACAGCAGTACAGCCGAGAAATGCCGAGGTTGTGAGTTCGAGTCTCACCTGTGGAAGAGTGATTTTTCGATTTTGTAAACTTTTCTTCTTGTCGTGCAAAACACAGTTATCTGCTTGATACAATCCCCTGTGGCGCAATTGGTTAGCGCGCGGTACTTATACAGCAGTACAGCCGAGAAAACCGAGTTTGTGAGTTCGAGCCTCACCAGGGGAAGAGTGATTTTTCGATTTTGTAACCTTTTCTTCTTGTCGTGCAAAATACAGTTATCTACTTGATACAATCCCCTGTGGCGCAATTGGTTAACGCGCGGTACTTATACAGCAGTACAGCCGAGAAAAGCCGAGTTTGTGAGTTCGACCCTCACCTGGGGAAGAGTGATTTTTCGATTTTTTAAACTTTTCTTCTTGTCGTGCAAAATACAGTTATCTACTTGACACAATCCCCTGTGGCGCAATTGGTTAGCGCGCGGTACTTATATAGCAGTACAGCCGAGAAATGCCGAGGTTGTGAGTTCGAGTCTCACCTGTGGAAGAGTGATTTTTCGATTTTGTAACCTTTTCTTCTTGTCGTTCAAAATACAGTTATCTACTTGATACAATCCCCTGTGGCGCAATTGGTTAGCGCGCGGTAATTATACAGCAGTACAGCCGAGAAATGCCGAGGTTGTGAGTTCGAGCCTCACCTGGGGAAGAGTGATTTTTCGATTTTGTAAACTTTTCTTCTTGTCGTGCAAAATACAGTTATCTACTTGATACAATCCCCTGTGGCGCAATTGGTTAGCGCGCGGTACTTATACAGCAGTACAGCCGAGAAATGCCGAGGTTGTGAGTTCGAGCCTCACCTGGGGAAGAGTGATTTTTCGATTTTTTAAACTTTTCTTCTTGTCGTGCAAAATACAGTTATCTACTTGATACAATCCCCTGTGGCGCAATTGGTTAGCGCGCGGTACTTATACAGCAGTACAGCCGAGAAATGCCGAGGTTGTGAGTTCGACCCTCACCTGGGGAAGAGTAATTTTTCGATTTTGTAACCTTTTCTTCTTGTCTTGCAAAATACAGTTATCTACTTGACACAATCCCCTGTGGCGCAATTGGTTAGCGCGCGGTACTTATACAGCAGTACAGCCGAGAAATGCCGAGTCTGTGAGTTCGAGCCTCACCTGGGGAAGAATAATTTTTCGATTTTGTAAACTTTTCTTCTTGTCGTTCAAAATACAGTTATCTACTTGATACAATCCCCTGTGGCACAATTGGTTAGCGCGCGGTACTTATACAGCAGTACAGCCGAGAAAACCGAGTTTGTGAGTTCGAGCCTCACCTGGGGAAGAGTGATTTTTCGATTTTGTAACCTTTTCTTCTTGTCGTGCAAAATACAGTTATCTACTTGATACAATCCCCTGTGGCGCAATTGGTTAACGCGCGGTACTTATACAGCAGTACAGCCGAGAAATGCCGAGGTTGTGAGTTCGACCCTCACCTGGGGAAGAGTGATTTTTCGATTTTTTAAACTTTTCTTCTTGTCGTGCAAAATACAGTTATCTACTTGACACAATCCCCTGTGGCGCAATTGGTTAGCGCGCGGTACTTATACAGCAGAACAGCCGAGAAATGCCGAGGTTGTGAGTTCGAGCCTCACCTGTGGAAGAGTGATTTATCGATTTTGTAACCTTTTCTTATTGTCGTTCAAAATACAGTTATCTACTTGATACAATCCCCTGTGGCGCAATTGGTTAGCGCGCGGTAATTATACAGCAGTACAGCCGAGAAATGCCGAGGTTGTGAGTTCGAGCCTCACCTGGGGAAGAGTGATTTTTCGATTTTGTAAACTTTTCATCTTGTCTTTCAAAATACAGTTATCTACTTGATACAATCCCCTGTGGCGCAATTGGTTAGCGCGCGGTAATTATACAGCAGTACAGCCGAGAAATGCCGAGGTTGTGAGTTCGAGTCTCACCTGTGGAAGAGTGATTTTTCGATTTTGTAAACTTTTCTTCTTGTCGTGCAAAACACAGTTATCTGCTTGATACAATCCCCTGTGGCGCAATTGGTTAGCGCGCGGTACTTATACAGCAGTACAGTCGAGAATTGCCGAGGTTGTGAGTTCGAGCCTCACCTGGGGAAAAGTGGCTTTTCGATTTTGTAAACTTTTCTTCTTGTCGTTCAAAATACAGTTATCTACTTGATACAATCCCCTGTGGCGCAATTGGTTAGCGCGCGGTAATTATACAGCAGTACAGCCGAGAAATGCCGAGGTTGTGAGTTCGAGTCTCACCTGTGGAAGAGTGATTTTTCGATTTTGTAAACTTTTCTTCTTGTCGTGCAAAACACAGTTATCTGCTTGATACAATCCCCTGTGGCGCAATTGGTTAGCGCGCGGTACTTATACAGCCGTACAGTCGAGAATTGCCGAGGTTGTGAGTTCGAGCCTCACCTGGGGAAAAGTGGCTTTTCGATTTTTTAACCTTATCTTCTTGTCGTGCAAAAAAAGTTATCTACTTGATACAATCCCCTGTGGCGCAATTGGTTAGCGCGCGGTACTTATACAGCAGTACAGCCGAGAAATGCCGAGGTTGTGAGTTCGAGCCTCACCTGTGGAAGAGTGATTTTTCGATTTTGTAAACTTTTCTTCTTGTCGTGCAAAACACAGTTATCTGCTTAATACAATCCCCTGTGGCGCAATTGGTTAGCGCGCGGTACTTATACAGCAGTACAGTCGAGAATTGCCGAGGTTGTGAGTTCGAGCCTCACCTGGGGAAGAGTGATTTTTCGATTTTGTAAACTTTTCTTCTTGTCGTGCAAAACACAGTTATCTGCTTGGTACAATCCCCTGTGGCGCAATTGGTTAGCGCGCGGTATTTATACAGCAGTACAGCCGAGAAATGCCGAGGTTGTGAGTTCGAGCCTCACCTGGGGAAGAGTGATTTTTCGATTTTGTAACCTTTTCTTCTTGTCGTTCAAAATACAGGTATCTACTTGATACAATCCCCTGTAGCGCAATTGGTTAGCGCGCGGTACTTATACAGCAGTACAGCCGAGAAATGCCGAGGTTGTGAGTTCGACCCTCACCTGGAGAAGAGTAATTTTTCGATTTTGTAACCTTTTCTTCTTGTCTTTCAAAATACAGTTATCTACTTGATACAATCCCCTGTGGCGCAATTGGTTAGCGCGTGGTACTTAAACAGCTGTACAGCCGAGAAATGCCGAGTTTGTGAGTTCGAGCCTCACCTGGGGAAGAGTACCTTTTCGATTTTGTAACCTTTTCTTCTTGTCGTGCAAAATACAGTTATCTACTTGATACACTCCCCTGTGGCGCAATTGGTTAGCGTGCGGTACTTATACAACAGTACAGCCGAGGTATGCCGAGGTTGTGAGTTCGAGCCTCACCTTGGGAAAAGTATCTTTTCGATTTTGTAACCTTTTCTTCTTGTCGTGCAAAATACAGTTACCTACTTGATACAATCCCCTGTGGCGCAATTGGTTAGCGCGCGATGCTTATACAGCAGTACCGCCGAGAAATGCCGAGGTTGAGAGTTCGAGCCTCACCTGGGGAAGAGTAATTTTTCGATTTTGTAACCTTTTTTTCTTGTCGTGCAAAATACAGTTATCTACTTGATACAATCATAGCCGCCTAGATTAAACAAAGCCCGTGCATGGTCGGAAAATCTTTTTTAAAACTGGCATTTTAAGGACGCTAGGGTTGACCGCTTGGTGGCGTGTTATGGACTAGGGACGATTACGCAATAATTTTCTAACGGTGCGGTAGAGGCGTCTGCTACGAGGCTTGGAGGCTGTGTGCCTCGTAAAGTTGTAATAAGTATTTCATTATTATTTAACAGGTAAGAAAATGATTTTAAATGAAAAATACTTTTTTAGAATAGTGTTTCGTTCATTAAATAACTAGTTTAAAGTGCACACTGTGCGGTGTACTTTATTTAGGGTGTTCTATTTTGAACTAAATGCTATATACGTAGGCCTTATCTTGGGCTATTTGTTAGGTCTTTTCCTAAAACTATTATTATTTTTCAGTTAAATTTGTTAAAAAATGGTCTACTGTTTGGTTCCAAGATGTAAGAATAACGATTGGCACAAGAAAACTTCTGATACCAGAAGTTTTCATAGGATTCCCAAGAAAAAAGATAATAGAAATAACTGGCTTTGTGCAATATTTGGTGAGAACTATGAAGTTCAAAGCGAATACCTTGAAAACATTAATAATCAGGGTGCAAGAGTTTGTAGTGATCACTTTAATCAAGCTGATTTCAGCATTTCAAGTTCCAGAAAATCATTACTGGCATTTGCTATTCCTTCAATATTTGTCGAAGACATTGTTGAAGACCAATTAAATGAAACTTTAGTTGATAAAAGTAATCATCAAAGTCATGGAGATTACGCAATAAATAAAACCCCTTTGTCTAATATAATACGCAATCAAAATCAAGAAGGGGTTTTTCACGCTAGTCAAGGAACTCAATATGACTCAAATTCTGTGCTCAATAAAATGTCATCACATAATACAAGGAATCCTTATTTATCTCCTCCTAAGAAGAAAAGGTCACCTGAATAAGTACAAAATGAAAAATTAACATCTATTACTGATAATGAAGCTAGTCAAGAAATCTCAAACTTAGCAGCTACAGTTACTTACATTTTGAACTTTATAAGGACCTCCCTAGTCCCTAATACAATTTATTTTCCTTGAACCTTTATTAATGCCCCCCGAGTTCGTAGTCCATAAGACGCCATCCAACGGCGTACACAAGAACTAAAGCTCGGCTAGGAGTAAGTAAAATATCCCCCCCTCTCTGGGTACCATGCACGGGCTTTGTTTAATCTAGGCGGCTATGATACAATCCCCTGTGGCGCAATTGGTTAGCGCGTGGTACTTATACAGCAGTACAGCCGAGAAAACCGAGTTTGTGAGTTCGAGCCTCACCTGGGGAAGAATGATTTTTCGATTTTGTAAACTTTTCTTCTTGTCGTGCAAAATACAGTTATCTACTTGATACAATCCCCTGTGGCGCAATTGGTTAGCGCGCGGTACTTATACAGCAGTACAGCCGAGAAATGCCGAGGTTGTGAGTTCGAGCCTCACCTGGGGAAGAGTGATTTTTCGATTTTGTAAACTTTTCTTCTTGTCGTGCAAAATACAGTTATCTACTTGATACAATCCCCTGTGGCGCAATTGGTTAGCGCGCGGTACTTATACAGCAGTACAGCCGAGAAAACCGAGTTTGTGAGTTCGAGCCTCACCTGGGGAAGAGTGATTTTTCGATTTTGTAACCTTTTCTTCTTGTCGTGCAAAATACAGTTATCTACTTGATACAATCCCCTGTGGCGCAATTGGTTAGCGCGTGGTATTTATACAGCAGCACAGCCGAGAAATGCCGAGGTTATGAGTTCGAGCCTCACCTGGGGAAGAGTGATTTTTCGATTTTGTAACCTTTTCTTCTTGTCGTGCAAAATACAGTTATCTACTTGATACAATCCCCTGTGGCGCAATTGGTTAGCGCGTGGTACTTATACAGCAGTACAGCCGAGAAAACCGAGTTTGTGAGTTCGAGCCTCACCTGGGGAAGAATGATTTTTCGATTTTGTAAACTTTTCTTCTTGTCGTGCAAAATACAGTTATCTACTTGATACAATCCCCTGTGGCGCAATTGGTTAGCGCGCGGTACTTATACAGCAGTACAGCCGAGAAATGCCGATGTTGTGAGTTCGAGCCTCACCTGGGGAAGAGTGATTTTTCAATTTTGTAAACTTTTCTTCTTGTCGTGCAAAATACAGTTATCTACTTGATTCAATCCTCTGTGGCGCAATTGGTTAGCGCGCGGTACTTATACAGCAGTACAGCCGAGAAATGCCGAGGTTGTGAGTTCGAGCCTCACCTGGGGAAGAGTGATTTTTCGATTTTGTAACCTTTTCTTCTTGTCGTTCAAAATACAGTTATCTACTTGATACAATCCCCTGTGGCACAATTGGTTAGCGCGCGGTACTTATACAGCAGTACAGCCGAGAAAACCGAGTTTGTGAGTTCGAGCCTCACCTGGGGAAGAGTGATTTTTCGATTTTGTAACCTTTTCTTCTTGTCGTGCAAAATACAGTTATCTACTTGATACAATCCCCTGTGGCGCAATTGGTTAACGCGCGGTACTTATACAGCAGTACAGCCGAGAAATGCCGAGGTTGTGAGTTCGACCCTCACCTGGGGAAGAGTGATTTTTCGATTTTTTAAACTTTTCTTCTTGTCGTGCAAAATACAGTTATCTACTTGACACAATCCCCTGTGGCGCACTTGGTTAGCGCGCGGTACTTATACAGCAGTACAGCCGAGAAATGCCGAGGTTGTGAGTTCGAGCCTCACCTGTGGAAGAGTGATTTATCGATTTTGTAACCTTTTCTTATTGTCGTTCAAAATACAGTTATCTACTTGATACAATCCCCTGTGGCGCCATTGGTTAGCGCGCGGTAATTATACAGCAGTACAGCCGAGAAATGCCGAGGTTGTGAGTTCGAGCCTCACCTGGGGAAGAGTGATTTTTCGATTTTGTAAACTTTTCTTCTTGTATTTCAAAATACAGTTATCTACTTGATACAATCCCCTGTGGCGCAATTGGTTAGCGCGCGGTAATTATACAGCAGTACAGCCGAGAAATGCCGAGGTTGTGAGTTCGAGTCTCACCTGTGGAAGAGTGATTTTTCGATTTTGTAAACTTTTCTTCTTGTCGTGCAAAACACAGTTATCTGCTTGATACAATCCCCTGTGGCGCAATTGGTTAGCGCGCGGTACTTATACAGCAGTACAGTCGAGAATTGCCGAGGTTGTGAGTTCGAGCCTCACCTGGGGAAAAGTGGCTTTTCGATTTTGTAAACTTTTCTTCTTGTCGTTCAAAATACAGTTATCTACTTGATACAATCCCCTGTGGCGCAATTGGTTAGCGCGCGGTAATTATACAGCAGTACAGCCGAGAAATGCCGAGGTTGTGAGTTCGAGTCTCACCTGTGGAAGAGTGATTTTTCGATTTTGTAAACTTTTCTTCTTGTCGTGCAAAACACAGTTATCTGCTTGATACAATCCCCTGTGGCGCAATTGGTTAGCGCGCGGTACTTATACAGCAGTACAGTCGAGAATTGCCGAGGTTGTGAGTACGAGCCTCACCTGGGGAAAAGTGGCTTTTCGATTTTTTAACCTTATCTTCTTGTCGTGCAAAAAAAGTTATCTACTTGATACAATCCCCTGTGGCGCAATTGGTTAGCGCGCGGTACTTATACAGCAGTACAGCCGAGAAATGCCGAGGTTGTGAGTTCGAGCCTCACCTGTGGAAGAGTGATTTTTCGATTTTGTAAACTTTTCTTCTTGTCGTGCAAAACACAGTTATCTGCTTAATACAATCCCCTGTGGCGCAATTGGTTAACGCGCGGTACTTATACAGCAGTACAGCCGAGAAATGCCGAGGTTGTGAGTTCGACCCTCACCTGGGGAAGAGTGATTTTTCGATTTTTTAAACTTTTCTTCTTGTCGTGCAAAATACAGTTATCTACTTGATACAATCCCCTGTGGCGCAATTGGTTAGCGCGTGGTATTTATACAGCAGCACAGCCGAGAAATGCCGAGGTTATGAGTTCGAGCCTCACCTGGGGAAGAGTGATTTTTCGATTTTGTAACCTTTTCTTCTTGTCGTGCAAAATACAGTTATCTACTTGATACAATCCCCTGTGGTGCAATTGGTTAGCGCGTGGTACTTATACAGCAGTACAGCCGAGAAAACCGAGTTTGTGAGTTCGAGCCTCACCTGGGGAAGAATGATTTTTCGATTTTGTAAACTTTTCTTCTTGTCGTGCAAAATACAGTTATCTACTTGATACAATCCCCTGTGGCGCAATTGGTTAGCGCGCGGTACTTATACAGCAGTACAGCCGAGAAAACCGAGATTGTGAGTTCGAGCCTCACCTGGGGAAGAGTGATTTTTCGATTTTGTAACCTTTTCTTCTTGTCGTGCAAAATACAGTTATCTACTTGATACAATCCCCTGTGGCGCAATTGGTTAGCGCGTGGTATTTATACAGCAGCACAGCCGAGAAATGCCGAGGTTATGAGTTCGAGCCTCACCTGGGGAAGAGTGATTTTTCGATTTTGTAACCTTTTCTTCTTGTCGCGCAAAATACAGTTATCTACTTGATACAATCCCCTGTGGCGCAATTGGTTAGCGCGTGGTACTTATACAGCAGTACAGCCGTGAAATGCCGAGGTTGTGAGTTCGAGCCTCACCTGGGGAAGAGTGATTTTTCGATTTTGTAACCTTTTCTTCTTGTCGTGCAAAATACAGTTATCTACTTGATACAATCCCCTGTGGCGCAATTGGTTAGCGCGCGGTACTTATACAGCAGTACAGCCGAGAAAACCGAGATTGTGAGTTCGAGCCTCACCTGGGGAAGAGTGATTTTTCGATTTTGTAACCTTTTCTTCTTGTCGTGCAAAATACAGTTATCTACTTGATACAATCCCCTGTGGCGCAATTGGTTAGCGCGTGGTATTTATACAGCAGCACAGCCGAGAAATGCCGAGGTTATGAGTTCGAGCCTCACCTGGGGAAGAGTGATTTTTCGATTTTGTAACCTTTTCTTCTTGTCGTGCAAAATACAGTTATCTACTTGATACAATCCCCTGTGGCGCAATTGGTTAGCGCGCGGTACTTATACAGCAGTACAGCCGAGAAATGCCGAGGTTGTGAGTTCGAGCCTCACCTGGGGAAGAGTGATTTTTCGATTTTGTAAACTTTTCTTCTTGTCGTGCAAAATACAGTTATCTACTTGATACAATCCCCTGTGGCGCAATTGGTTAGCGCGCGGTACTTATACAGCAGTACAGCCGAGAAATGCTGAGGTTGTGAGTTCGAGCCTCACCTGGGGAGGAGTGATTTTTCGATTTTTTAAACTTTTCTTCTTGTCGTGCAAAATACAGTTATCTACTTGATACAATCCCCTGTGGCGCAATTGGTTAGCGCGCGGTACTTATACAGCAGTACAGCCGAGAAAACCGAGTTTGTGAGTTCGAGCCTCACCTGGGGAAGAATGATTTTTCGATTTTGTAAACTTTTCTTCTTGTCGTGCAAAATACAGTTATCTACTTGATACAATCCCCTGTGGTGCAATTGGTTAGCGCGTGGTACTTATACAGCAGTACAGCCGAGAAAACCGAGTTTGTGAGTTCGAGCCTCACCTGGGGAAGAATGATTTTTCGATTTTGTAAACTTTTCTTCTTGTCGTGCAAAATACAGTTATCTACTTGATACAATCCCCTGTGGCGCAATTGGTTAGCGCGCGGTACTTATACAGCAGTACAGCCGAGAAATGCCGAGGTTGTGAGTTCGAGCCTCACCTGGGGAAGAGTGATTTTTCGATTTTGTAAACTTTTCTTCTTGTCGTTCAAAATACAGTTATCTACTTTATACAATCCCCTGTGGCGCAATTGGTTAGCGCGCGGTACTTATACAGCAGTACAGCCGAGAAAACCGAGTTTGTGAGTTCGAGCCTCACCTGGGGAAGAGTGATTTTTCGATTTTGTAACCTTTTCTTCTTGTCGTGCAAAATACAGTTATCTACTTGATACAATCCCCTGTGGCGCAATTGGTTAACGCGCGGTACTTATACAGCAGTACAGCCGAGAAATGCCGAGGTTGTGAGTTCGACCCTCACCTGGGGAAGAGTGATTTTTCGATTTTTTAAACTTTTCTTCTTGTCGTGCAAAATACAGTTATCTACTTGATACAATCCCCTGTGGCGCAATTGGTTAGCGCGTGGTATTTATACAGCAGCACAGCCGAGAAATGCCGAGGTTATGAGTTCGAGCCTCACCTGGGGAAGAGTGATTTTTCGATTTTGTAACCTTTTCTTCTTGTCGTGCAAAATACAGTTATCTACTTGATACAATCCCCTGTGGTGCAATTGGTTAGCGCGTGGTACTTATACAGCAGTACAGCCGAGAAAACCGAGTTTGTGAGTTCGAGCCTCACCTGGGGAAGAGTGATTTTTCGATTTTGTAAACTTTTCTTCTTGTCGTGCAAAATACAGTTATCTACTTGACACAATCCCCTGTGGCGCAATTGGTTAGCGCGCGGTACTTATACAGCAGTACAGCCGAGAAATGCCGAGGTTGTGAGTTCGAGCCTCAGCTGTGGAGGAGTGATTTTTCGATTTTGTAACCTTTTCTTCTTGTCGTTCAAAATACAGTTATCTACTTGATACAATCCCCTGTGGCGCAATTGGTTAGCGCGCGGCAATTATACAGCAGTACAGCCGAGAAATGCCGAGGTTGTGAGTTCGAGCCTCACCTGGGGAAGAGTGATTTTTCGATTTTGTAAACTTTTCTTCTTGTCGTGCAAAATACAGTTATCTACTTGATACAATCCCCTGTGGCGCAATTGGTTAGCGCGCGGTACTTATACAGCAGTACAGCCGAGAAATGCCGAGGTTGTGAGTTCGAGCCTCACCTGGGGAAGAGTGATTTTTCGATTTTTTAAACTTTTCTTCTTGTCGTGCAAAATACAGTTATCTACTTGATACAATCCCCTGTGGCGCAATTGGTTAGCGCGCGGTACTTATACAGCAGTACAGCCGAGAAATGCCGAAGTTGTGAGTTCGACCCTCACCTGGGGAAGAGTAATTTTTCGATTTTGTAACCTTTTCTTCTTGTCTTGCAAAATACAGTTACCTACTTGACACAATCCCCTGTGGCGCAATTGGTTAGCGCGCGGTACTTATACAGCAGTACAGCCGAGAAATGCCGAGTCTGTGAGTTCGAGCCTCACCTGGGGAAGAGTGATTTTTCGATTTTGTAACCTTTTCTTCTTGTCGTGCAAAATACAGTTATCTACTTGATACAATCCCATGTGGCGCAATTGGTTAACGCGCGGTACTTATACAGCAGTACAGCCGAGAAATGCCGAGGTTGTGAGTTCGACCCTCACCTGGGGAAGAGTGATTTTTCGATTTTTTAAACTTTTCTTCTTGTCGTGCAAAATACAGTTATCTACTTGATACAATCCCCTGTGGCGCAATTGGTTAGCGCGCGGTACTTATACAGCAGTACAGCCGAGAAAACCGAGTTTGTGAGTTCGAGCCTCACCTGGGGAAGAGTGATTTTTCGATTTTGTAACCTTTTCTTCTTGTCGTGCAAAATACAGTTATCTACTTGATACAATCCCCTTTGGCGCAATTGGTTAGCGCGTGGTATTTATTCAGCAGCACAGCCGAGAAATGCCGAGGTTATGAGTTCGAGCCTCACCTGGGGAAGAGTGATTTTTCGATTTTGTAACCTTTTCTTCTTGTCGTTCAAAATACAGTTATCTACTTGATACAATCCCCTGTGGCGCAATTGGTTAGTGCGCGTTACTTATACAGCAGTACAGCCCGGAAATGCCGAGGTTGTGAGTTCGAGCCTCACCTGGGGAAGAGTGATTTTTCGATTTTGTAAACTTTTCTTCTTGTCGTGCAAAATACAGTTATCTACTTGATACAATCCCCTGTGGCGCAATTGGTTAGCGCGCGGTACTTATACAGCAGTACAGCCGAGAAATGCTGAGGTTGTGAGTTCGAGCCTCACCTGGGGAAGAGTGATTTTTCGATTTTTTAAACTTTTCTTCTTGTCGTGCAAAATACAGTTATCTACTTGATACAATCCCCTGTGGCGCAATTGGTTAGCGCGCGGTACTTATACAGCAGTACAGCCGAGAAATGCCGAGGTTGTGAGTTCGACCCTCACCTGGGGAAGAGTAATTTTTCGATTTTGTAACCTTTTCTTCTTGTCTTGCAAAATACAGTTATCTACTTGACACAATCCCCTGTAGCGCAATTGGTTAGCGCGCGGTACTTATACAGCAGTGCAGCCGAGAAATGCCGAGTCTGTGAGTTCGAGCCTCACCTGGGGAAGAGTAATTTTTCGATTTTGTAAACTTTTTTTCTTGTCGTTCAAAATACAGTTATCTACTTTATACAATCCCCTGTGGCGCAATTGGTTAGCGCGCGGTACTTATACAGCAGTACAGCCGAGAAATGCCGAGGTTGTGAGTTCGAGCCTCACCTGGGGAAGAGTAATTTTTCGATTTTGTAAACTTTTCTTCTTGTCGTTCAAAATACAGTTATCTACTTGATACAATCCCCTGTGGCGCAATTGGTTAGCGCGCGGTACTTATACAGCAGTACAGCCGAGAAATGCCGTGGTTGTGAGGTCGAGCCTCACCTGGGGGAGAGTAATTTTTCGATTTTGTAAACTTTTCTTCTTGTCGTTCAAAATACAGTTATCTACTTGATACAATCCCCTGTGGCGCAATTGGTTAGCGCGCGGTAATTATACAGCAGTACAGCCGAGAAATGCCGAGGTTGTGAGTTCGAGCCTCACCTGTTGAAGAGTGATTTTTCGATTTTGTAAACTTTTCTTCTTGTCGTGCAAAACACAGTTATCTGCTTGATACAATCCCCTGTGGCGCAATTGGTTAGCGTGCGGTACTTATACAGCAGTACAGTCGAGAATTGCCGAGGTTGTGAGTTCGAGCCTCACCTGGGGAAAAGTGGCTTTTCGATTTTTTAACCTTATCTTCTTGTCGTGCAAAAAAAAGTTATCTACTTGATACAATCCCCTGTGGCGCAATTGGTTAGCGCGCGGTACTTATACAGCAGTACAGCCGAGAAATGCGGAGGTTGTGAGTTCGAGCCTCACCTGGGGAAGAGTAATTTTTCGATTTTGTAAACTTTTCTTCTTGTCGTTAAAAATACAGTTATCTACTTGATACAATCCCCTGTGGTGCAATTGGTTAGCGCGCGGTACTTATACAGCAGTACAGCCGAGAAATGCCGTGGTTGTGAGGTCGAGCCTCACCTGGGGGAGAGTAATTTTTCGATTTTGTAAACTTTTCTTCTTGTCGTTCAAAATACAGTTATCTACTTGATACAATCCCCTGTGGCGCAATTGGTTAGCGCGCGGTACTTAAACAGCAGTACAGCCGAGAAATGCCGAGGTTGTGAGTTCGAGCCTCACCTGGGGAAGAGTGATTTTTCGAATTTGTAAAATTTTCTTCTTGTCGTGCAAAACACAGTTATCTGCTTGATACAATCCCCTGTGGCGCAATTGGTTAGCGCGCGGTATTTATACAGCAGTACAGCCGAGAAATGCCGAGGTTGTGAGTTCGAGCCTCACCTGGGGAAGAGTGATTTTTCGATTTTGTAACCTTTTCTTCTTGTCGTTCAAAATACAGTTATCTACTTGATACAATCCCCTGTGGCGCAATTGGTTAGCGCGCGGTACTTATACAGCAGTACAGCCGAGAAATGCCGAGGTTGTGAGTTCGACCCTCACCTGGGGAAAAGTACCTTTTCGATTTTGTAACCTTTTCTTCTTGTCGTGCAAAATACAGTTATCTACTTGATACAATCCCCTGTGGCGCAATTGGTTAGCGCGCGGTACTTATACAACAGTACAGTCGAGAAATGCCAAGGTTGTGAGTTCGAGCCTCACCTGGGGAAGAGTGATTTTTCGATTTTGTAACCTTTTCTTCTTGTCGTTCAAAATTTAGTTATCTACTTGATACAATCCCCTGTGGCGCAATTGGTTAGCGCGCGGTACTTATACAGCAGTACAGCCGAGAAATGGCGAGGTTGTGAGTTCGAGCCTCACCTGGGGAAGAGTGATTTTTCGATTTTGTAAACTTTTCTTCTTGTCGTGCAAAATACAGTTATCTACTTGATACAATCCCCTGTGGCGCAATTGGTTAGCGCGCGGTACTTATACAGCAGTACAGCCGAGAAATGCCGAGTCTGTGAGTTCGAGCCTCACCTGGTGAAAAGTACCTTTTCGATTTTGTAACCTTTTCTTCTTGTCGTGCAAAATACAGTTATCTACATGATACAATCCCCTGTGGCGCAATTGGTTAGCACGCGGTACTTATACAGCAGTACAGCCGAGAAATGCCGAGGTTGTGAGTTCGACCCTCACCTGGGGAAAAGTACCTTTTCGATTTTGTAACCTTTTCTTCTTGTCGTTCAAAATACAGTTATCTACTTTATACAATCCCCTGTGGCGCAATTGGTTAGCGCGCGGTACTTATACAGCAGTACAGCCGAGAAAACCGAGTTTGTGAGTTCGAGCCTAACCTGGGGAAAAGTACCTTTTCGATTTTGTAACCTTTTCTTCTTGTCGTGCAAAATACAGTTATCTACTTGATACAATCCCCTGTGGCGCAATTGGTTAGCGCGCGGTATTTATACAGCAGCACAGCCGAGAAATGCCGAGGTTGTGAGTTCGAGCCTCACCTGGGGAAGAGTGATTTTTCGATTTTGTAACCTTTTCTTCTTGTCGTTCAAAATACAGTTATCTACTTGATACAATCCCCTGTGGCGCAATTGGTTAGCGCGCGGTACTTATACAGCAGTACAGCCGAGAAATGCCGAGGTTGTGAGTTCGAGCCTCACCTGGGGAAGAGTGATTTTTCGATTTTTTAAACTTTTCTTCTTGTCGTGCAAAATACAGTTATCTACATGACACAATCCCCTGTGGCGCAATTGGTTAGCGCGCGGTACTTATACAGCAGTGCAGCCGAGAAATGCCGAGTCTGTGAGTTCGAGCCTCACCTGGGGAAGAGTAAATTTTCGATTTTGTAAACTTTTCTTCTTGTCGTTCAAAATACAGTTATCTACTTTATACAATCCCCTGTGGCGCAATTGGTTAGCGCGCGGTACTTATACAGCAGTACAGCCGAGAAATGCCGTGGTTGTGAGTTCGACCCTCACCTGGGGAAAAGTACCTTTTCGATTTTGTAACCTTTTCTTCTTGTCGTGCAAAATACAGTTATCTACTTGATACAATCCCCTGTGGCGCAATTGGTTAGCGCGCGGTACTTATACAACAGTACAGTCGAGAAATGCCAAGGTTGTGAGTTCGAGCCTCACCTGGGGAAGAGTGATTTTTCGATTTTGTAACCTTTTCTTCTTGTCGTTCAAAATACAGTTATCTACTTGATACAATCCCCTGTGGCGCAATTGGTTAGCGCGCGGTACTTATACAGCAGTACAGCCGAGAAATGGCGAGGTTGTGAGTTCGAGCCTCACCTGGGGGAGAGTGATTTTTCGATTTTGTAAACTTTTCTTCTTGTCGTGCAAAATACAGTTATCTACTTGATACATCCCCCTGTGGCGCAATTGGTTAGCGCGCGGTACTTATACAGCAGTACAGCCGAGAAATGCCGAGTCTGTGAGTTCGAGCTTCACCTGGTGAAAAGTACCTTTTCGATTTTGTAACCTTTTCTTCTTGTCGTGCAAAATACAGTTATCTACTTGATACAATCCCCTGTGGCGCAATTGGTTAGCGCGCGGTACTTATACAGCAGTACAGCCGTGAAATGCCGAGGTTGTGAGTTCGAGCCTCACCTGGGGAAGAGTGATTTTTCGATTTTGTAAACTTTTCTTCTTGTCGTGCAAAATACAGTTATTTACTTGATACAATCCCCTGTGGCGCAATTGGTTAGCGCGCGGTACTTATACAGCAGTACAGCCGAGAAATGCCGAGGTTGTGAGTTCGACCCTCACCTGGGGAAAAGTACCTTTTCGATTTTGTAACCTTTTCTTCTTGTCGTGCAAAATACAGTTATCTACTTGATACAATCCCCTGTGGCGCAATTGGTTAGCGCGCGGTACTTATACAGCAGTACAGCCGAGAAAACCGAGTTTGTGAGTTCGAGCCTAACCTGGGGAAAAGTACCTTTTCGATTTTGTAACCTTTTCTTCTTGTCGTGCAAAATACAGTTATCTACTTGATACAATCCCCTGTGGCGCAATTGGTTAGCGCGCGGTATTTATACAGCAGCACAGCCGAGAAATGCCGAGGTTGTGAGTTCGAGCCTCACCTGGGGAAGAGTGATTTTTCGATTTTGTAACCTTTTCTTCTTGTCGTTCAAAATACAGTTATCTACTTGATACAATCCCCTGTGGCGCAGTTGGTTAGCTAGCGGTACTTATACAGCAGTACAGCCGAGAAATGCCGAGGTTGTGAGTTCGACCCTCACCTGGGGAAAAGTACCTTTTCGATTTTGTAACCTTTTCTTCTTGTCGTTCAAAATACAGTTATCTACTTTATACAATCCCCTGTGGCGCAATTGGTTAGCGCGCGGTACTTATACAGCAGTACAGCCGAGAAAACCGAGTTTGTGAGCTCGAGCCTAACCTGGGGAAAAGTACCTTTTCGATTTTGTAACCTTTTCTTCTTGTCGTTCAAAATACAGTTATCTACTTTATACAATCCCCTGTGGCGCAATTGGTTAGCGCGCGGTACTTATACAGCAGTACAGCCGAGAAAACCGAGTGTGTGAGTTCGAGCCTAACCTGGGGAAAAGTACCTTTTCGATTTTTTAAACTTTTCTTCTTGTCGTGCAAAATACAGTTATCTACATGACACAATCCCCTGTGGCGCAATTGGTTAGCGCGCGGTACTTATACAGCAGTGCAGCCGAGAAATGCCGAGTCTGTGAGTTCGAGCCTCACCTGGGGAAGAGTAATTTTTCGATTTTGTAAACTTTTCTTCTTGTCGTTCAAAATACAGTTATCTACTTTATACAATCCCCTGTGGCGCAATTGGTTAGCGCGCGGTACTTATACAGCAGTACAGCCGAGAAATGCCGTGGTTGTGAGTTCGACCCTCACCTGGGGAAAAGTACCTTTTCGATTTTGTAACCTTTTCTTCTTGTCGTGCAAAATACAGTTATCTACTTGATACAATCCCCTGTGGCGCAATTGGTTAGCGCGCGGTACTTATACAACAGTACAGTCGAGAAATGCCAAGGTTGTGAGTTCGAGCCTCACCTGGGGAAGAGTGATTTTCGATTTTGTAACCTTTTCTTCTTGTCGTTCAAAATACAGTTATCTACTTGATACAATCCCCTGTGGCGCAATTGGTTAGCGCGCGGTACTTATACAGCAGTACAGCCGAGAAATGGCGAGGTTGTGAGTTCGAGCCTCACCTGGGGAAGAGTGATTTTTCGATTTTGTAAACTTTTCTTCTTGTCGTGCAAAATACAGTTATCTACTTGATACAATCCCCTGTGGCGCAATTGGTTAGCGCGCGGTACTTATACAGCAGTACAGCCGAGAAATGCCGAGTCTGTGAGTTCGAGCCTCACCTGGTGAAAAGTACCTTTTCGATTTTGTAACCTTTTCTTCTTGTCGTGCAAAATACAGTTATCTACTTGATACAATCCCCTGTGGCGCAATTGGTTAGCGCGCGGTACTTATACAGCAGTACAGCCGAGAAAACCGAGTGTGTGAGTTCGAGCCTAACCTGGGGAAAAGTACCTTTTCGATTTTTTAAACTTTTCTTCTTGTCGTGCAAAATACAGTTATCTACATGACACAATCCCCTGTGGCGCAATTGGTTAGCGCGCGGTACTTATACAGCAGTGCAGCCGAGAAATGCCGAGTCTGTGAGTTCGAGCCTCACCTGGGGAAGAGTAATTTTTCGATTTTGTAAACTTTTCTTCTTGTCGTTCAAAATACAGTTATCTACTTTATACAATCCCCTGTGGCGCAATTGGTTAGCGCGCGGTACTTATACAGCAGTACAGCCGAGAAATGCCGTGGTTGTGAGTTCGACCCTCACCTGGGGAAAAGTACCTTTTCGATTTTGTAACCTTTTCTTCTTGTCGTGCAAAATACAGTTATCTACTTGATACAATCCCCTGTGGCGCAATTGGTTAGCGCGCGGTACTTATACAACAGTACAGTCGAGAAATGCCAAGGTTGTGAGTTCGAGCCTCACCTGGGGAAGAGTGATTTTCGATTTTGTAACCTTTTCTTCTTGTCGTTCAAAATACAGTTATCTACTTGATACAATCCCCTGTGGCGCAATTGGTTAGCGCGCGGTACTTATACAGCAGTACAGCCGAGAAATGGCGAGGTTGTGAGTTCGAGCCTCACCTGGGGAAGAGTGATTTTTCGATTTTGTAAACTTTTCTTCTTGTCGTGCAAAATACAGTTATCTACTTGATACAATCCCCTGTGGCGCAATTGGTTAGCGCGCGGTACTTATACAGCAGTACAGCCGAGAAATGCCGAGTCTGTGAGTTCGAGCCTCACCTGGTGAAAAGTACCTTTTCGATTTTGTAACCTTTTCTTCTTGTCGTGCAAAATACAGTTATCTACTTGATACAATCCCCTGTGGCGCAATTGGTTAGCGCGCGGTACTTATACAGCAGTACAGCCGTGAAATGCCGAGGTTGTGAGTTCGAGCCTCACCTGGGGAAGAGTGATTTTTCGATTTTGTAAACTTTTCTTCTTGTCGTGCAAAATACAGTTATCTACTTGATACAATCCCCTGTGGCGCAATTGGTTAGCGCGCGGTACTTAAACAGCAGTACAGCCGAGAAATGCCGAGGTTGTGAGTTCGACCCTCACCTGGGGAAAAGTACCTTTTCGATTTTGTAACCTTTTCTTCTTGTCGTGCAAAATACAGTTATCTACTTGATACAATCCCCTGTGGCGCAATTGGTTAGCGCGCGGTACTTATACAGCAGTACAGCCGAGAAAACCGAGTTTGTGAGTTCGAGCCTAACCTGGGGAAAAGTACCTTTTCGATTTTGTAACCTTTTCTTCTTGTCGTGCAAAATACAGTTATCTACTTGATACAATCCCCTGTGGCGCAATTGGTTAGCGCGCGGTATTTATACAGCAGCACAGCCGAGAAATGCCGAGGTTGTGAGTTCGAGCCTCACCTGGGGAAGAGTGATTTTTCGATTTTGTAACCTTTTCTTCTTGTCGTTCAAAATACAGTTATCTACTTGATACAATCCCCTGTGGCGCAGTTGGTTAGCGCGCGGTACTTATACAGCAGTACAGCCGAGAAATGCCGAGGTTGTGAGTTCGACCCTCACCTGGGGAAAAGTACCTTTTCAATTTTGTAACCTTTTCTTCTTGTCGTTCAAAATACAGTTATCTACTTTATACAATCCCCTGCGGCGCAATTGGTTAGCGCGCGGTACTTATACAGCAGTACAGCCGAGAAAACCGAGTTTGTGAGTTCGAGCCTAACCTGGGGAAAAGTACCTTTTCGATTTTGTAACCTTTTCTTCTTGTCGTTCAAAATACAGTTATCTACTTGATACAATCCCCTGTGGCGCAATTGGTTAGCGCGCGGTACTTATACAGCAGTACAGCCGAGAAAACCGAGTTTGTGAGTTCGAGCCTAACCTGGGGAAAAGTACCTTTTCGATTTTGTAACCTTTTCTTCTTGTCGTTCAAAATACAGTTATCTACTTTATACAATCCCCTGTGGCGCAATTGGTTAGCGCGCGGTACTTATACAGCAGTACAGCCGAGAAAACCGAGTTTGTGAGTTCGAGCCTAACCTTTGGAAAAGTACCTTTTCGATTTTGTAACCTTTTCTTCTTGTCGTTCAAAATACAGTTATCTACTTTATACAATCCCCTGTGGCGCAATTGGTTAGCGCGCGGTACTTATACAGCAGTACAGCCGAGAAAACCGAGTTTGTGAGGTTCGAGCCTAACCTGGGGAAAAGTACCTTTTCGA
This sequence comes from Leiobunum rupestre, assembly GCF_980474605.1. Classification (NCBI taxonomy): domain Eukaryota; kingdom Metazoa; phylum Arthropoda; class Arachnida; order Opiliones; family Sclerosomatidae; genus Leiobunum; species Leiobunum rupestre. The sequence continues at coordinate 9,136,494 of NC_143384.1, read as the reverse complement.
TTTTGTAACCTTTTCTTCTTGTCGTTCAAAATACAGTTATCTACTTGATACAATCCCCTGTGGCGCAATTGGTTAGCGCGCGTTACTTATACAGCAGTACAGCCGAGAAATGCCGTGGTTGTGAGATCGAGCCTCACCTGGGGGAGAGTAATTTTTCGATTTTGTAAACTTTTCTTCTTGTCGTTCAAAATACAGTTATCTACATGATACAATCCCCTGTGGCGCAATTGGTTAGCGCGCGGTAATTATACAGCAGTACAGCCGAGAAATGCCGAGGTTGTGAGTTCGAGCCTCACCTGGGGAAGAGTGATTTTTCGATTTTGTAAACTTTTCTTCTTGTCGTTCAAAATACAGTTATCTACTTGATACAATCCCCTGTGGCGCAATTGGTTAGCGCGCGGTACTTATACAGCAGTACAGCCGAGAAATGCCGAGGTTGTGAGTTCGACCCTCACCTGGGGAAGAGTAATTTATCGATTTTGTAACCTTTTCTTCTTGTCTTGCAAAATACAGTTATCTGCTTGAAACAATCCCCTGTGGCGCAATTGGTTAGCGCGCGGTACTTATACAGCAGTACAGCCGAGAAATGCCGAAACTGTGAGTTCGAGCCTCACCTGGGGAAAAGTACCTTTTCGATTTTGTAACCTTTTCTTCTTGTCGTGCAAAATACAGTTATCTACTTGATACAATCCCCTGTGGCGCAATTGGTTAGCGCGCGGTACTTATACAGCAGTACAGCCGAGAAAACCGAGTTTGTGAGTTCGAGCCTAACCTGGGGAAAAGTACCTTTTCGATTTTGTAACCTTTTCTTCTTGTCGTGCAAAATACAGTTATCTGCTTGGTACAATCCCCTGTGGCGCAATTGGTTTGCGCGCGGTACTTATACAGCAGTACAGCCGAGAAATGCCGAGGTTGTGAGTTCGAGCCTCACCTGGGGAAGAGTAATTTTTCGATTTGGTAAACTTTTCTTCTTGTCGTTCAAAATACAGTTATCTACTTGACACAATCCCCTGTGGCGCAATTGGTTAGCGCGCGGTACTTATACAGCAGTACAGTCGAGAAATGCCGAGTCTGTGAGTTCGAGCCTCACCTGGGGAAGAGTAATTTTTCGATTTTGTAAACTTTTCTTCTTGTCGTTCAAAATACAGTTATCTACTTGATACAATTCCCTGTGGCGCAATTGGTTAGCGCGCGGTACTTATACAGTAGTACAGCCGAGAAATGCCGAGGTTGTGAGTTCGAGCCTCACCTGGGGAAGAGTAATTTTTCGATTTTGTAAACTTTTCTTCTTGTCGTTCAAAATACAGTTATCTACTTGATACAATCCCCTGTGGCGCAATTGGTTAGCGCGCGGTACTTATACAGCAGTACAGCCGAGAAATGCCGAGGTTGTGAGTTCGAGCCCCACCTGGGGAAGAGTAATTTTTCGATTTTGTAAACTTTTCTTCTTGTCGTTCAAAATACAGTTATCTACTTGATACAATCCCCTGTGGCGCAATTGGTTAGGGCGCGGTACTTATACAGCAGTACAGCCGAGAAATGCCGAGGTTGTGAGTTCGAGCCTCACCTGGGGAAGAGTGATTTTTCGATTTTGTAAACTTTTCTTCTTGTCGTGCAAAACACAGTTATCTGCTTGATACAATCCCCTGTGGCGCAATTGGTTAGCGCGCGGTACTTATACAGCAGTACAGCCGTGAAATGCCGAGGTTGTGAGTTCGAGCCTCACCTGGGGAAGAGTGATTTTTCGATTTTGTAAACTTTTCTTCTTGTCGTGCAAAATACAGTTATCTACTTGATACAATCCCCTGTGGCGCAATTGGTTAGCGCGCGGTACTTAAACAGCAGTACAGCCGAGAAATGCCGAGGTTGTGAGTTCGACCCTCACCTGGGGAAAAGTACCTTTTCGATTTTGTAACCTTTTCTTCTTGTCGTGCAAAATACAGTTATCTACTTGATACAATCCCCTGTGGCGCAATTGGTTAGCGCGCGGTACTTATACAGCAGTACAGCCGAGAAAACCGAGTTTGTGAGTTCGAGCCTAACCTGGGGAAAAGTACCTTTTCGATTTTGTAACCTTTTCTTCTTGTCGTGCAAAATACAGTTATCTACTTGATACAATCCCCTGTGGCGCAATTGGTTAGCGCGCGGTATTTATACAGCAGCACAGCCGAGAAATGCCGAGGTTGTGAGTTCGAGCCTCACCTGGGGAAGAGTGATTTTTCGATTTTGTAACCTTTTCTTCTTGTCGTTCAAAATACAGTTATCTACTTGATACAATCCCCTGTGGCGCAGTTGGTTAGCGCGCGGTACTTATACAGCAGTACAGCCGAGAAATGCCGAGGTTGTGAGTTCGACCCTCACCTGGGGAAAAGTACCTTTTCAATTTTGTAACCTTTTCTTCTTGTCGTTCAAAATACAGTTATCTACTTTATACAATCCCCTGCGGCGCAATTGGTTAGCGCGCGGTACTTATACAGCAGTACAGCCGAGAAAACCGAGTTTGTGAGTTCGAGCCTAACCTGGGGAAAAGTACCTTTTCGATTTTGTAACCTTTTCTTCTTGTCGTTCAAAATACAGTTATCTACTTGATACAATCCCCTGTGGCGCAATTGGTTAGCGCGCGGTACTTATACAGCAGTACAGCCGAGAAAACCGAGTTTGTGAGTTCGAGCCTAACCTGGGGAAAAGTACCTTTTCGATTTTGTAACCTTTTCTTCTTGTCGTTCAAAATACAGTTATCTACTTTATACAATCCCCTGTGGCGCAATTGGTTAGCGCGCGGTACTTATACAGCAGTACAGCCGAGAAAACCGAGTTTGTGAGTTCGAGCCTAACCTTTGGAAAAGTACCTTTTCGATTTTGTAACCTTTTCTTCTTGTCGTTCAAAATACAGTTATCTACTTTATACAATCCCCTGTGGCGCAATTGGTTAGCGCGCGGTACTTATACAGCAGTACAGCCGAGAAAACCGAGTTTGTGAGGTTCGAGCCTAACCTGGGGAAAAGTACCTTTTCGATTTTGTAACCTTTTCTTCTTGTCGTTCAAAATACAGTTATCTACTTGATACAATCCCCTGTGGCGCAATTGGTTAGCGCGCGTTACTTATACAGCAGTACAGCCGAGAAATGCCGTGGTTGTGAGATCGAGCCTCACCTGGGGGAGAGTAATTTTTCGATTTTGTAAACTTTTCTTCTTGTCGTTCAAAATACAGTTATCTACATGATACAATCCCCTGTGGCGCAATTGGTTAGCGCGCGGTAATTATACAGCAGTACAGCCGAGAAATGCCGAGGTTGTGAGTTCGAGCCTCACCTGGGGAAGAGTGATTTTTCGATTTTGTAAACTTTTCTTCTTGTCGTTCAAAATACAGTTATCTACTTGATACAATCCCCTGTGGCGCAATTGGTTAGCGCGCGGTACTTATACAGCAGTACAGCCGAGAAATGCCGAGGTTGTGAGTTCGACCCTCACCTGGGGAAGAGTAATTTATCGATTTTGTAACCTTTTCTTCTTGTCTTGCAAAATACAGTTATCTGCTTGAAACAATCCCCTGTGGCGCAATTGGTTAGCGCGCGGTACTTATACAGCAGTACAGCCGAGAAATGCCGAGTCTGTGAGTTCGAGCCTCACCTGGGGAAAAGTACCTTTTCGATTTTGTAACCTTTTCTTCTTGTCGTGCAAAATACAGTTATCTACTTGATACAATCCCCTGTGGCGCAATTGGTTAGCGCGCGGTACTTATACAGCAGTACAGCCGAGAAAACCGAGTTTGTGAGTTCGAGCCTAACCTGGGGAAAAGTACCTTTTCGATTTTGTAACCTTTTCTTCTTGTCGTGCAAAATACAGTTATCTGCTTGGTACAATCCCCTGTGGCGCAATTGGTTTGCGCGCGGTACTTATACAGCAGTACAGCCGAGAAATGCCGAGGTTGTGAGTTCGAGCCTCACCTGGGGAAGAGTAATTTTTCGATTTGGTAAACTTTTCTTCTTGTCGTTCAAAATACAGTTATCTACTTGACACAATCCCCTGTGGCGCAATTGGTTAGCGCGCGGTACTTATACAGCAGTACAGTCGAGAAATGCCGAGTCTGTGAGTTCGAGCCTCACCTGGGGAAGAGTAATTTTTCGATTTTGTAAACTTTTCTTCTTGTCGTTCAAAATACAGTTATCTACTTGATACAATTCCCTGTGGCGCAATTGGTTAGCGCGCGGTACTTATACAGTAGTACAGCCGAGAAATGCCGAGGTTGTGAGTTCGAGCCTCACCTGGGGAAGAGTAATTTTTCGATTTTGTAAACTTTTCTTCTTGTCGTTCAAAATACAGTTATCTACTTGATACAATCCCCTGTGGCGCAATTGGTTAGCGCGCGGTACTTATACAGCAGTACAGCCGAGAAATGCCGAGGTTGTGAGTTCGAGCCCCACCTGGGGAAGAGTAATTTTTCGATTTTGTAAACTTTTCTTCTTGTCGTTCAAAATACAGTTATCTACTTGATACAATCCCCTGTGGCGCAATTGGTTAGGGCGCGGTACTTATACAGCAGTACAGCCGAGAAATGCCGAGGTTGTGAGTTCGAGCCTCACCTGGGGAAGAGTGATTTTTCGATTTTGTAAACTTTTCTTCTTGTCGTGCAAAACACAGTTATCTGCTTGATACAATCCCCTGTGGCGCAATTGGTTAGCGCGCGGTACTTATACAGCAGTACAGTCGAGAAATGCCGAGGTTGTGAGTTCGAGCCTCACCTGGGGAAAAGTGGCTTTTCGATTTTTTAACCTTATCTTCTTGTCGTGCAAAAAAAAGTTATCTACTTGATACAAATCCCTGTGGCGCAATTGGTTAGCGCGCGGTACTTATACAGCAGTACAGCCGAGAAATGCCGAGGTTGTGAGTTCGAGCCTCACCTGGGGAAGAGTAATTTTTCGATTTTGTAAACTTTTCTTCTTGTCGTTCAAAATACAGTTATCTACTTGATACAATCCCCTGTGGCGCAATTGGTTAGCGCGCGGTACTTTTACAGCAGTACAGCCGAGAAATGCCGAGATTGTGAGTTCGAGCCTCACCTGGGGAAGAGTAATTTTTCGATTTTGTAAACTTTTCTTCTTGTCGTTCAAAATACAGTTATCTACTTGATACAATCCCCTGTGGCGCAATTGGTTAGCGTGCGGTACTTATACAGCAGTACAGCCGTGAAATGCCGAGGTTGTGAGTTCGAGCCTCACCTGGGGAAGAGTGATTTTTCGATTTTGTAAACTTTTCTTCTTGTCGTGCAAAATACAGTTATCTACTTGATACAATCCCCTGTGGCGCAATTGGTTAGCGCGCGGTACTTATACAGCAGTACAGCCGAGAAATGCCGAGGTTGTGAGTTCGAGCCTCACCTGGGGAAAAGTACCTTTTCGATTTTGTAACCTTTTCTTCTTGTCGTGCAAAATACAGTTATCTACTTGATACACTCCCCTGTGGCGCAATTGGTAAGCGCGCGGTACTTATACAGCAGTACAGCCGAGAAATGCCGAGGTTGTGAGTTCGAGCCTCACCTGGGGAAAAGTACCTTTTCGATTTTGTAACCTTTTCTTCTTGTCGTGCAAAATACAGTTATCTACTGGATACAATCCCCTGTGGCGCAATTGGTTAGCGCGCGGTACTTATACAGCAGTACAGCCGAGATATGCCGAGGTTGTGAGTTCGAGCCTCACCTGGGGAAAAGTGGCTTTTCGATTTTGTAACCTTTTCTTCTTGTCGTGCAAAATACAGTTATCTACTTGATACACTCCTCTGTGGCGCAATTGGTTAGCGCGCGGTACTTATACAGCAGTACAGTCGAGAAATGCCGAGGTTGTGAGTTCGAGCCTCACCTGGGGAAGAGTAAATTTTCGATTTTGTAACCTTTTCTTCTTGTCGTGCAAAATACAGTTATCTACTTGATACACTCCCCTGTGGCGCAATTGGTAAGCGCGCGGTACTTATACAGCAGTACAGCCGAGAAATGCCGAGGTTGTGAGTTCGAGCCTCACCTGGGGAAAAGTACCTTTTCGATTTTGTAACCTTTTCTTCTTGTCGTGCAAAATACAGTTATCTACTGGATACAATCCCCTGTGGCGCAATTGGTTAGCGCGCGGTACTTATACAGCAGTACAACCGAGATATGCCGAGGTTGTGAGTTCGAGCCTCACCTGGGGAAAAGTGGCTTTTCGATTTTGTAACCTTTTCTTCTTGTCGTGCAAAATACAGTTATCTACTTGATACACTCCCCTGTGGCGCAATTGGTTAGCGCGCGGTACTTATACAGCAATACAGCCGAGAAATGCCGAGGTTGTGAGTTCGAGCCTCACCTGGGGAAAAGTACCTTTTCGATTTTGTGACCTTTTCTTCTTGTCGTACAAAATACAGTTATCGACTCGATACAATCCCCTGTGGCGCAATTGGTTAGCGCGCGGTACTTATACAGCAGTACAGTCGAGAAATGCCGAGGATGTGAATTCGAGCCTCACCTGGGGAAGAGTAAATTTTCGATTTTGTAACCTTTTCTTCTTGTCGTGCAAAATACAGTTATCTTCTTGATACACTCCCCTGTGGCGCAATTGGTAAGCGCGCGGTACTTATACAGCAGTACAGCCGAGAAATGCCGAGGTTGTGAGTTCGAGCCTCACCTGGGGAAAAGTACCTTTTCGATTTTGTAACCTTTTCTTCTTGTCGTGCAAAATACAGTTATCTACTTGATACACTCCCCTGTGGCGCAATTGGTAAGCGCGCGGTACTTATACAGCAGTACAGCCGAGAAATGCCGAGGTTGTGAGTTCGAGCCTCACCTGGGGAAAAGTACCTTTTCGATTTTGTAACCTTTTCTTCTTGTCGTGCAAAGTACAGTTATCTACTTGGTACACTCCCCTCTGGCGCAATTGGTAAGCGCGCGGTACTTATACAGCAGTACAGCTGAGAAATGCCGAGGTTGTGAGTTCGAGCCTCACCTGGGGAAAAGTACCATTTCGATTTTGTAACCTTTTCTTCTTGTCGTGCAAAATACAGTTTTCTACTTGATACACTCCCCTGTAGCGCAATTGGTTAGCGCGCGGTACTTATACAGCAGTACAGCCGAGAAATGCCGAGGTTGTGAGTTCGAGCCTCACCTGGGGAAAAGTACCTTTTCGATTTTGTAACCTTTTCTTCTTGTCGTGCAAAATACAGTTATCTACTTGATACACTCCCCTGTGGCGCAATTGGTAAGCGCGCGGTACTTATACAGCAGTACAGCCGAGAAATGCCGAGGTTGTGAGTTCGAGCCTCACCTGGGGAAAAGTACCTTTTCGATTTTGTAACCTTTTCTTCTTGTCGTGCAAAATACAGTTATCTACTTGGTACAATCCCCTGTGGCGCAATTGGTTTGCGCGCGGTACTTATACAGCAGTACAGCCAAGAAATGCCGAGGTTGTGAGTTCGAGCCTCACCTGGGGAAGAGTAATTTTTCGATTTGGTAAACTTTTCTTCTTGTCGTTCAAAATACAGTTATCTACTTGACACAATCCCCTGTGGCGCAATTGGTTAGCGCGCGGTACTTATACAGCAGTACAGTCGAGAAATGCCGAGTCTGTGAGTTCGAGCCTCACCTGGGGAAGAGTAATTTTTCGATTTTGTAAACTTTTCTTCTTGTCGTTCAAAATACAGTTATCTACTTGATACAATCCCCTGTGGCGCAATTGGTTAGCGCGCGGTACTTATACAGTAGTACAGCCGAGAAATGCCGAGGTTGTGAGTTCGAGCCTCACCTGGGGAAGAGTAATTTTTCGATTTTGTAAACTTTTCTTCTTGTCGTTCAAAATACAGTTATCTACTTGATACAATCCCCTGTGGCGCAATTGGTTAGCGCGCGGTACTTATACAGCAGTACAGCCGAGAAATGCCGAGGTTGTGAGTTCGAGCCCCACCTGGGGAAGAGTAATTTTTCGATTTTGTAAACTTTTCTTCTTGTCGTTCAAAATACAGTTATCTACTTGATACAATCCCCTGTGGCGCAATTGGTTAGGGCGCGGTACTTATACAGCAGTACAGCCGAGAAATGCCGAGGTTGTGAGTTCGAGCCTCACCTGGGGAAGAGTGATTTTTCGATTTTGTAAACTTTTCTTCTTGTCGTGCAAAACACAGTTATCTGCTTGATACAATCCCCTGTGGCGCAATTGGTTAGCGCGCGGTACTTATACAGCAGTACAGTCGAGAAATGCCGAGGTTGTGAGTTCGAGCCTCACCTGGGGAAAAGTGGCTTTTCGATTTTTTAACCTTATCTTCTTGTCGTGCAAAAAAAAGTTATCTACTTGTTACAAATCCCTGTGGCGCAATTGGTTAGCGCGCGGTACTTATACAGCAGTACAGCCGAGAAATGCCGAGGTTGTGAGTTCGAGCCTCACCTGGGGAAGAGTAATTTTTCGATTTTGTAAACTTTTCTTCTTGTCGTTCAAAATACAGTTATCTACTTGATACAATCCCCTGTGGCGCAATTGGTTAGCGTGCGGTACTTATACAGCAGTACAGCCGTGAAATGCCGAGGTTGTGAGTTCGAGCCTCACCTGGGGAAGAGTGATTTTTCGATTTTGTAAACTTTTCTTCTTGTCGTGCAAAATACAGTTATCTACTTGATACAATCCCCTGTGGCGCAATTGGTTAGCGCGCGGTACTTATACAGCAGTACAGTCGAGAAATGCCGAGTCTGTGAGTTCGAGCCTCACCTGGGGAAGAGTAATTTTTCGATTTTGTAAACTTTTCTTCTTGTCGTTCAAAATACAGTTATCTACTAGATACAATCCCCTGTGGCGCAATTGGTTAGCGCGCGGTACTTATACAGTAGTACAGCCGAGAAATGCCGAGGTTGTGAGTTCGAGCCTCACCTGGGGAAGAGTAATTTTTCGATTTTGTAAACTTTTCTTCTTGTCGTTCAAAATACAGTTATCTACTTGATACAATCCCCTGTGGCGCAATTGGTTAGCGCGCGGTACTTATACAGCAGTACAGCCGAGAATTGCCGAGGTTGTGAGTTCGAGCCCCACCTGGGGAAGAGTAATTTTTCGATTTTGTAAACTTTTCTTCTTGTCGTTCAAAATACAGTTATCTACTTGATACAATCCCCTGTGGCGCAATTGGTTAGGGCGCGGTGCTTATACAGCAGTACAGCCGAGAAATGCCGAGGTTGTGAGTTCGAGCCTCACCTGGGGAAGAGTGATTTTTCGATTTTGTAAACTTTTCTTCTTGTCGTGCAAAACACAGTTATCTGCTTGATACAATCCCCTGTGGCGCAATTGGTTAGCGCGCGGTACTTATACAGCAGTACAGTCGAGAAATGCCGAGGTTGTGAGTTCGAGCCTCACCTGGGGAAAAGTGGCTTTTCGATTTTTTAACCTTATCTTCTTGTCGTGCAAAAAAAAGTTATCTACTTGATACAAATCCCTGTGGCGCAATTGGTTAGCGCGCGGTACTTATACAGCAGTACAGCCGAGAAATGCCGAGGTTGTGAGTTCGAGCCTCACCTGGGGAAGAGTAATTTTTCGATTTTGTAAACTTTTCTTCTTGTCGTTCAAAATACAGTTATCTACTTGATACAATCCCCTGTGGCGCAATTGGTTAGCGCGCGGTACTTTTACAGCAGTACAGCCGAGAAATGCCGAGATTGTGAGTTCGAGCCTCACCTGGGGAAGAGTAATTTTTCGATTTTGTAAACTTTTCTTCTTGTCGTTCAAAATACAGTTATCTACTTGATACAATCCCCTGTGGCGCAATTGGTTAGCGTGCGGTACTTATACAGCAGTACAGCCGTGAAATGCCGAGGTTGTGAGTTCGAGCCTCACCTGGGGAAGAGTGATTTTTCGATTTTGTAAACTTTTCTTCTTGTCGTGCAAAATACAGTTATCTACTTGATACAATCCCCTGTGGCGCAATTGGTTAGCGCGCGGTACTTATACAGCAGTACAGCCGAGAAATGCCGAGGTTGTGAGTTCGAGCCTCACCTGGGGAAGAGTAAATTTTCGATTTTGTAACCTTTTCTTCTTGTCGTGCAAAATACAGTTATCTACTTGATACACTCCCCTGTGGCGCAATTGGTAAGCGCGCGGTACTTATACAGCAGTACAGCCGAGAAATGCCGAGGTTGTGAGTTCGAGCCTCACCTGGGGAAAAGTACCTTTTCGATTTTGTAACCTTTTCTTCTTGTCGTGCAAAATACAGTTATCTACTGGATACAATCCCCTGTGGCGCAATTGGTTAGCGCGCGGTACTTATACAGCAGTACAGCCGAGATATGCCGAGGTTGTGAGTTCGAGCCTCACCTGGGGAAAAGTGGCTTTTCGATTTTGTAACCTTTTCTTCTTGTCGTGCAAAATACAGTTATTTACTTGATACACTCCTCTGTGGCGCAATTGGTTAGCGCGCGGTACTTATACAGCAGTACAGTCGAGAAATGCCGAGGTTGTGAGTTCGAGCCTCACCTGGGGAAGAGTAAATTTTCGATTTTGTAACCTTTTCTTCTTGTCGTGCAAAATACAGTTATCTACTTGATACACTCCCCTGTGGCGCAATTGGTAAGCGCGCGGTACTTATACAGCAGTACAGCCGAGAAATGCCGAGGTTGTGAGTTCGAGCCTCACCTGGGGAAAAGTACCTTTTCGATTTTGTAACCTTTTCTTCTTGTCGTGCAAAATACAGTTATCTACTGGATACAATCCCCTGTGGCGCAATTGGTTAGCGCGCGGTACTTATACAGCAGTACAACCGAGATATGCCGAGGTTGTGAGTTCGAGCCTCACCTGGGGAAAAGTGGCTTTTCGATTTTGTAACCTTTTCTTCTTGTCGTGCAAAATACAGTTATCTACTTGATACACTCCCCTGTGGCGCAATTGGTTAGCGCGCGGTACTTATACAGCAATACAGCCGAGAAATGCCGAGGTTGTGAGTTCGAGCCTCACCTGGGGAAAAGTACCTTTTCGATTTTGTGACCTTTTCTTCTTGTCGTACAAAATACAGTTATCGACTCGATACAATCCCCTGTGGCGCAATTGGTTAGCGCGCGGTACTTATACAGCAGTACAGTCGAGAAATGCCGAGGTTGTGAGTTCGAGCCTCACCTGGGGAAGAGTAAATTTTCGATTTTGTAACCTTTTCTTCTTGTCGTGCAAAATACAGTTATCTACTTGATACACTCCCCTGTGGCGCAATTGGTAAGCGCGCGGTACTTATACAGCAGTACAGCCGAGAAATGCCGAGGTTGTGAGTTCGAGCCTCACCTGGGGAAAAGTACCTTTTCGATTTTGTAACCTTTTCTTCTTGTCGTGCAAAATACAGTTATCTACTTGATACACTCCCCTGTGGCGCAATTGGTAAGCGCGCGGTACTTATACAGCAGTACAGCCGAGAAATGCCGAGGTTGTGAGTTCGAGCCTCACCTGGGGAAAAGTACCTTTTCGATTTTGTAACCTTTTCTTCTTGTCGTGCAAAGTACAGTTATCTACTTGGTACACTCCCCTGTGGCGCAATTGGTAAGCGCGCGGTACTTATACAGCAGTACAGCCGAGATATGCCGAGGTTGTGAGTTCGAGCCTCACCTGGGGAAAAGTGGCTTTTCGATTTTGTAACCTTTTCTTCTTGTCGTGCAAAATACAGTTATCTACTTGATACACTCCTCTGTGGCGCAATTGGTTAGCGCGCGGTACTTATACAGCAGTACAGTCGAGAAATGCCGAGGTTGTGAGTTCGAGCCTCACCTGGGGAAGAGTAAATTTTCGATTTTGTAACCTTTTCTTCTTGTCGTGCAAAATACAGTTATCTACTTGATACACTCCCCTGTGGCGCAATTGGTAAGCGCGCGGTACTTATACAGCAGTACAGCCGAGAAATGCCGAGGTTGTGAGTTCGAGCCTCACCTGGGGAAAAGTACCTTTTCGATTTTGTAACCTTTTCTTCTTGTCGTGCAAAATACAGTTATCTACTGGATACAATCCCCTGTGGCGCAATTGGTTAGCGCGCGGTACTTATACAGCAGTACAACCGAGATATGCCGAGGTTGTGAGTTCGAGCCTCACCTGGGGAAAAGTGGCTTTTCGATTTTGTAACCTTTTCTTCTTGTCGTGCAAAATACAGTTATCTACTTGATACACTCCCCTGTGGCGCAATTGGTTAGCGCGCGGTACTTATACAGCAATACAGCCGAGAAATGCCGAGGTTGTGAGTTCGAGCCTCACCTGGGGAAAAGTACCTTTTCGATTTTGTGACCTTTTCTTCTTGTCGTACAAAATACAGTTATCGACTCGATACAATCCCCTGTGGCGCAATTGGTTAGCGCGCGGTACTTATACAGCAGTACAGTCGAGAAATGCCGAGGATGTGAGTTCGAGCCTCACCTGGGGAAGAGTAAATTTTCGATTTTGTAACCTTTTCTTCTTGTCGTGCAAAATACAGTTATCTACTTGATACACTCCCCTGTGGCGCAATTGGTAAGCGCGCGGTACTTATACAGCAGTACAGCCGAGAAATGCCGAGGTTGTGAGTTCGAGCCTCACCTGGGGAAAAGTACCTTTTCGATTTTGTAACCTTTTCTTCTTGTCGTGCAAAATACAGTTATCTACTTGATACACTCCCCTGTGGCGCAATTGGTAAGCGCGCGGTACTTATACAGCAGTACAGCCGAGAAATGCCGAGGTTGTGAGTTCGAGCCTCACCTGGGGAAAAGTACCTTTTCGATTTTGTAACCTTTTCTTCTTGTCGTGCAAAGTACAGTTATCTACTTGGTACACTCCCCTGTGGCGCAATTGGTAAGCGCGCGGTACTTATACAGCAGTACAGCTGAGAAATGCCGAGGTTGTGAGTTCGAGCCTCACCTGGGGAAAAGTACCTTTTCGATTTTGTAACCTTTTCTTCTTGTCGTGCAAAATACAGTTATCTACTTGATACACTCCCCTGTAGCGCAATTGGTTAGCGCGCGGTACTTATACAGCAGTACAGCCGAGAAATGCCGAGGTTGTGAGTTCGAGCCTCACCTGGGGAAAAGTTACTTTTCGATTTTGTAACCTTTTCTTCTTGTCGTGCAAAATACAGTTATCTACTGGATACAATCCCCTGTGGCGCAATTGGTTAGCGCGCGGTACTTATAAGCAGTACAGCTGAGAAATGCCGAGGTTGTGTGTTCGAGCCTCACCTGGGGAAAAGTACCTTTTCGATTTTGTAACCTTTTCTTCTTGTCGTGCAAAATACAGTTATCTACTGGATACAATCCCCTGTGGCGCAATTGGTTAGCGCGCGGTACTTATACAGCAGTACAGCCGAGATATGCCGAGGTTGTGAGTTCGAGCCTCACCTGGGGAAAAGTGGCTTTTCGATTTTGTAACCTTTTCTTCTTGTCGTGCAAAATACAGTTATCTACTGGATACAATCCCCTGTGGCGCAATTGGTTAGCGCGCGGTACTTATACAGCAGTACAGCCGAGAAATGCCGAGATTGTGCGTTCGAGACTCACCTGGGGAAAAGTACCTTTTAGATTTTGAGAAATTTTCTTCTTGTCGTACAAAATACAGTTATCGACTCGATACAATCCCCTGTGGCGCAATTGGTTAGCGCGCGGTACTTATACAGCAGTACAGTCGAGAAATGCCGAGGTTGTGAGTTCGAGCCTCACCTGGGGAAGAGTAAATTTTCGATTTTGTAACCTTTTCTTTTTGTCGTGCAAAATACAGTTATCTACTTGATACACTCCCCTGTGGCGCAATTGGTTAGCGCGCGGTACTTATACAGCAGTACAGCCGAGAAATGACGAGGTTGTGAGTTCGAGCCTCACCTGGGGAAGAGTAAATTTTCGATTTTGTAACCTTTTCTTCTTGTCGTACAAAATACAGTTATCGACTCGTTACAATCCCCTGTGGCGCAATTGGTTAGCGCGCGGTACTTATACAGCAGTACAGTCGAGAAATGCCGAGGTTGTGAGTTCGAGCCTCACCTGGGGAAAAGTACCTTTTCGATTTTGTGACCTTTTCTTCTTGTTGTACAAAATACAGTTATCGACTCGATACACTCCCCTGTGGCGCAATTGGTTAGCGCGCGGTACTTATACAGCAGTACAGCCGAGAAATGCCGAGGTTGTGAGTTCGAGCCTCACCTGGGGAAGAGTAGATTTTTGATTTTGTAACCTTTTCTTCTTGTCGTGCAAAATACAGTTATCTACTTGATACACTTCCCTGTGGCGCAATTGGTAAGCGCGCGGTACTTATACAGCAGTACAGCCGAGAAATGCCGAGGTTGTGAGTTCGAGCCTCACCTGGGGAAATGTACCTTTTCGATTTTGTGAAATTTTCTTCTTGTCGTACAAAATACAGTTATCGACTCGATACAATCCCCTGTGGCGCAATTGGTTAGCGCGCGGTACTTATACAGCAGTACAGCCGAGAAATGCCGAGGTTGTGAGTTCGAGCCTCACCTGGGGAAATGTACCTTTTCGATTTTGTGAAATTTTCTTCTTGTCGTACAAAATACAGTTATCGACTCGATACAATCCCCTGTGGCGCAATTGGTTAGCGCGCGGTACTTATACAGCAGTACAGTCGAGAAATGCCGAGTTTGTGAGTTCGAGCCTCACCTGGGGAAGAGTAAATTTTCGATTTTGTAACCTTTTCTTCTTGTCGTGCAAAATACAGTTATCTACTTGATACACTCCCCGGTGGCGCAATTGGTAAGCGCGCGGTACTTATACAGCAGTACAGCCGAGAAATGCCGAGGTGGTGAGTTCGAGCCTCACCTGGGGAAAAGTACCTTTTCGATTTTGTAACCTTTTCTTCTTGTCGTACAAAATACAGTTATCGACTCGTTACAATCCCCTGTGGCGCAATTGGTTAGCGCGCGGTACTTATACTGCAGTACAGTCGAAAAATGCCGAGGTTGTGAGTTCGAGCCTCACCTGGGGAAAAGTACCTTTTCGATTTTGTGACCTTTTCTTCTTGTCGTACAAAATACAGTTATCGACTCGATACACTCCCCTGTGGCGCAATTGGTAAGCGCGCGGTACTTATACAGCAGTACAGTCGAGAAATGCCGAGGTTGTGAGTTCGAGCCTCACCTGGGGAAGAGTAAATTTTCGATTTTGTAACCTTTTCTTCTTGTCGTGCAAAATACAGTTATCTACTTGATACACTCCCCGGTGGCGCAATTGGTAAGCGCGCGGTACTTATACAGCAGTACAGCCGAGAAATGCCGAGGTGGTGAGTTCGAGCCTCACCTGGGGAAAAGTACCTTTTCGATTTTGTAACCTTTTCTTCTTGTCGTGCAAAATACAGTTATCTACTAGATACACTCCCCTGTGGCGCAATTGGTAAGCGCGCGGTACTTATACAGCAGTACAGCCGAGATATGCCGAGGTTGTGAGTTCGAGCCTCACCTGGGGAAAAGTACCTTTTCGATTTTGTAACCTTTTCTTCTTGTCGTGCAAAATACAGTTATCTACTGGATACAATCCCCTGTAGCGCAATTGGTTAGCGCGCGGTACTTATACAGCAGTACAGCCGAGATATGCCGAGGTTGTGAGTTCGAGCCTCACCTGGGGAAAAGTGGCTTTTCGATTTTGTAACCTTTTCTTCTTGTCGTGCAAAATACAGTTATCTACTTGATACAATCCCCTGTGGCGCAATTGGTTAGCGTGCGGTACTTATACAGCAGTACAGCCGTGAAATGCCGAGGTTGTGAGTTCGAGCCTCACCTGGGAAAGAGTGATTTTTCGATTTTGTAAACTTTTCTTCTTGTCGTGCAAAATACAGTTATCTACTTGATACAATCCCCTGTGGCGCAATTGGTTAGCGCGCGGTACTTATACAGCAGTACAGCCGAGAAATGCCGAGGTTGTGAGTTCGAGCCTCACCTGGGGAAAAGTACCTTTTCGATTTTGTAACCTTTTCTTCTTGTCGTGCAAAATACAGTTATCTACTTGATACACTCCCCTGTGGCGCAATTGGTTAGCGCGCGGTACTTATACAGCAGTACAGCCGAGAAATGCCGAGATTGTGCGTTCGAGACTCACCTGGGGAAAAGTACCTTTTAGATTTTGAGAAATTTTCTTCTTGTCGTACAAAATACAGTTATCGACTCGATACAATCCCCTGTGGCGCAATTGGTTAGCGCGCGGTACTTATACAGCAGTACAGTCGAGAAATGCCGAGGTTGTGAGTTCGAGCCTCACCTGGGGAAGAGTAAATTTTCGATTTTGTAAACTTTTCTTTTTGTCGTGCAAAATACAGTTATCTACTTGATACACTCCCCTGTGGCGCAATTGGTTAGCGCGCGGTACTTATACAGCAGTACAGCCGAGAAATGCCGAGGTTGTGAGTTCGAGCCTCACCTGGGGAAGAGTAAATTTTCGATTTTGTAACCTTTTCTTCTTGTCGTACAAAATACAGTTATCGACTCGTTACAATCCCCTGTGGCGCAATTGGTTAGCGCGCGGTACTTATACAGCAGTACAGTCGAGAAATGCCGAGGTTGTGAGTTCGAGCCTCACCTGGGGAAAAGTACCTTTTCGATTTTGTGACCTTTTCTTCTTGTTGTACAAAATACAGTTATCGACTCGATACACTCCCCTGTGGCGCAATTGGTTAGCGCGCGGTACTTATACAGCAGTACAGCCGAGAAAACCGAGTTTGTGAGTTCGAGCCTAACCTGGGGAAAAGTACCTTTTCGATTTTGTAACCTTTTCTTCTTGTCGTGCAAAATACAGTTATCTACTTGGTACAATCCCCTGTGGCGCAATTGGTTTGCGCGCGGTACTTATACAGCAGTACAGCCAAGAAATGCCGAGGTTGTGAGTTCGAGCCTCACCTGGGGAAGAGTAATTTTTCGATTTGGTAAACTTTTCTTCTTGTCGTTCAAAATACAGTTATCTACTTGACACAATCCCCTGTGGCGCAATTGGTTAGCGCGCGGTACTTATACAGCAGTACAGTCGAGAAATGCCGAGTCTGTGAGTTCGAGCCTCACCTGGGGAAGAGTAATTTTTCGATTTTGTAAACTTTTCTTCTTGTCGTTCAAAATACAGTTATCTACTTGATAAATCCCCTGTGGCGCAATTGGTTAGCGCGCGGTACTTATACAGCAGTACAGCCGAGAAATGCCGAGGTTGTGAGTTCGAGCCCCACCTGGGGAAGAGTAATTTTTCGATTTTGTAAACTTTTCTTCTTGTCGTTCAAAAAACAGTTATCTACTTGATACAATCCCCTGTGGCGCAATTGGTTAGGGCGCGGTACTTATACAGCAGTACAGCCGAGAAATGCCGAGGTTGTGAGTTCGAGCCTCACCTGGGGAAGAGTGATTTTTCGATTTTGTAAACTTTTCTTCTTGTCGTGCAAAACACAGTTATCTGCTTGATACAATCCCCTGTGGCGCAATTGGTTAGCGCGCGGTACTTATACAGCAGTACAGTCGAGAAATGCCGAGGTTGTGAGTTCGAGCCTCACCTGGGGAAAAGTGGCTTTTCGATTTTTTAACCTTATCTTCTTGTCGTGCAAAAAAAAGTTATCTACTTAATACAAATCCCTGTGGCGCAATTGGTTAGCGCGCGGTACTTATACAGCAGTACAGCCGAGAAATGCCGAGGTTGTGAGTTCGAGCCTCACCTGGGGAAGAGTAATTTTTCGATTTTGTAAACTTTTCTTCTTGTCGTTCAAAATACAGTTATCTACTTGATACAATCCCCTGTGGCGCAATTGGTTAGCGCGCGGTACTTTTACAGCAGTACAGCCGAGAAATGCCGAGATTGTGAGTTCGAGCCTCACCTGGGGAAGAGTAATTTTTCGATTTTGTAAACTTTTCTTCTTGTCGTTCAAAATACAGTTATCTACTTGATACAATCCCCTGTGGCGCAATTGGTTAGCGTGCGGTACTTATACAGCAGTACAGCCGTGAAATGCCGAGGTTGTGAGTTCGAGCCTCACCTGGGGAAGAGTGATTTTTCGATTTTGTAAACTTTTCTTCTTGTCGTGCAAAATACAGTTATCTACTTGATACAATCCCCTGTGGCGCAATTGGTTAGCGCGCGGTACTTATACAGCAGTACAGCCGAGAAATGCCGAGGTTGTGAGTTCGAGCCTCACCTGGGGAAAAGTACCTTTTCGATTTTGTAACCTTTTCTTCTTGTCGTGCAAAATACAGTTATCTACTTGATACACTCCCCTGTGGCGCAATTGGTAAGCGCGCGGTACTTATACAGCAGTACAGCCGAGAAATGCCGAGGTTGTGAGTTCGAGCCTCACCTGGGGAAAAGTACCTTTTCGATTTTGTAACCTTTTCTTCTTGTCGTGCAAAATACAGTTATCTACTGGATACAATCCCCTGTGGCGCAATTGGTTAGCGCGCGGTACTTATACAGCAGTACAGCCGAGATATGCCGAGGTTGTGAGTTCGAGCCTCACCTGGGGAAAAGTGGCTTTTCGATTTTGTAACCTTTTCTTCTTGTCGTGCAAAATACAGTTACCTACTTGATACACTCCTCTGTGGCGCAATTGGTTAGCGCGCGGTACTTATACAGCAGTACAGTCGAGAAATGCCGAGGTTGTGAGTTCGAGCCTCACCTGGGGAAGAGTAAATTTTCGATTTTGTAACCTTTTCTTCTTGTCGTGCAAAATACAGTTATCTACTTGATACACTCCCCTGTGGCGCAATTGGTAAGCGCGCGGTACTTATACAGCAGTACAGCCGAGAAATGCCGAGGTTGTGAGTTCGAGCCTCACCTGGGGAAAAGTACCTTTTCGATTTTGTAACCTTTTCTTCTTGTCGTGCAAAATACAGTTATCTACTGGATACAATCCCCTGTGGCGCAATTGGTTAGCGCGCGGTACTTATACAGCAGTACAACCGAGATATGCCGAGGTTGTGAGTTCGAGCCTCACCTGGGGAAAAGTGGCTTTTCGATTTTGTAACCTTTTCTTCTTGTCGTGCAAAATACAGTTATCTACTTGATACACTCCCCTGTGGCGCAATTGGTTAGCGCGCGGTACTTATACAGCAATACAGCCGAGAAATGCCGAGGTTGTGAGTTCGAGCCTCACCTGGGGAAAAGTACCTTTTCGATTTTGTGACCTTTTCTTCTTGTCGTACAAAATACAGTTATCGACTCGATACAATCCCCTGTGGCGCAATTGGTTAGCGCGCGGTACTTATACAGCAGTACAGTCGAGAAATGCCGAGGATGTGAGTTCGAGCCTCACCTGGGGAAGAGTAAATTTTCGATTTTGTAACCTTTTCTTCTTGTCGTGCAAAATACAGTTATCTACTTGATACACTCCCCTGTGGCGCAATTGGTAAGCGCGCGGTACTTATACAGCAATACAGCCGAGAAATGCCGAGGTTGTGAGTTCGAGCCTCACCTGGGGAAAAGTACCTTTTCGATTTTGTAACCTTTTCTTCTTGTCGTGCAAAATACAGTTATCTACTTGATACACTCCCCTGTGGCGCAATTGGTAAGCGCGCGGTACTTATACAGCAGTACAGCCGAGAAATGCCGAGGTTGTGAGTTCGAGCCTCACCTGGGGAAAAGTACCTTTTCGATTTTGTAACCTTTTCTTCTTGTCGTGCAAAGTACAGTTATCTACTTGGTACACTCCCCTGTGGCGCAATTGGTAAGCGCGCGGTACTTATACAGCAGTACAGCTGAGAAATGCCGAGGTTGTGAGTTCGAGCCTCACCTGGGGAAAAGTACCTTTTCGATTTTGTAACCTTTTCTTCTTGTCGTGCAAAATACAGTTATCTACTTGATACACTCCCCTGTAGCGCAATTGGTTAGCGCGCGGTACTTATACAGCAGTACAGCCGAGAAATGCCGAGGTTGTGAGTTCGAGCCTCACCTGGGGAAAAGTTACTTTTCGATTTTGTAACCTTTTCTTCTTGTCGTGCAAAATACAGTTATCTACTGGATACAATCCCCTGTGGCGCAATTGGTTAGCGCGCGGTACTTACACAGCAGTACAGTCGAGAAATGCCGAGGTTGTGAGTTCGAGCCTCACCTGGGGAAAAGTACCTTTTCGATTTTGTGACCTTTTCTTCTTGTTGTACAAAATACAGTTATCGACTCGATACACTCCCCTGTGGCGCAATTGGTTAGCGCGCGGTACTTATACAGCAGTACAGCCGAGAAAACCGAGTTTGTGAGTTCGAGCCTAACCTGGGGAAAAGTACCTTTTCGATTTTGTAACCTTTTCTTCTTGTCGTGCAAAATACAGTTATCTACTTGGTACAATCCCCTGTGGCGCAATTGGTTTGCGCGCGGTACTTATACAGCAGTACAGCCGAGAAATGCCGAGGTTGTGAGTTCGAGCCTCACCTGGGGAAGAGTAATTTTTCGATTTGGTAAACTTTTCTTCTTGTCGTTCAAAATACAGTTATCTACTTGACACAATCCCCTGTGGCGCAATTGGTTAGCGCGCGGTACTTATACAGCAGTACAGTCGAGAAATGCCGAGTCTGTGAGTTCGAGCCTCACCTGGGGAAGAGTAATTTTTCGATTTTGTAAACTTTTCTTCTTGTCGTTCAAAATACAGTTATCTACTTGATACAATCCCCTGTGGCGCAATTGGTTAGCGCGCGGTACTTATACAGTAGTACAGCCGAGAAATGCCGAGGTTGTGAGTTCGAGCCTCACCTGGGGAAGTGTAATTTTTCGATTTTGTAAACTTTTCTTCTTGTCGTTCAAAATACAGTTATCTACTTGATACAATCCCCTGTGGCGCAATTGGTTAGCGCGCGGTACTTATACAGCAGTACAGCCGAGAAATGCCGAGGTTGTGAGTTCGAGCCCCACCTGGGGAAGAGTAATTTTTCGATTTTGTAAACTTTTCTTCTTGTCGTTCAAAATACAGTTATCTACTTGATACAATCCCCTGTGGCGCAATTGGTTAGGGCGCGGTACTTATACAGCAGTACAGCCGAGAAATGCCGAGGTTGTGAGTTCGAGCCTCACCTGGGGAAGAGTGATTTTTCGATTTTGTAAACTTTTCTTCTTGTCGTGCAAAACACAGTTATCTGCTTGATACAATCCCCTGTGGCGCAATTGGTTAGCGCGCGGTACTTATACAGCAGTACAGTCGAGAAATGCCGAGGTTGTGAGTTCGAGCCTCACCTGGGGAAAAGTGGCTTTTCGATTTTTTAACCTTATCTTCTTGTCGTGCAAAAAAAAGTTATCTACTTGATACAAATCCCTGTGGCGCAATTGGTTAGCGCGCGGTACTTATACAGCAGTACAGCCGAGAAATGCCGAGGTTGTGAGTTCGAGCCTCACCTGGGGAAGAGTAATTTTTCGATTTTGTAAACTTTTCTTCTTGTCGTTCAAAATACAGTTATCTACTTGATACAATCCCCTGTGGCGCAATTGGTTAGCGCGCGGTACTTTTACAGCAGTACAGCCGAGAAATGCCGAGATTGTGAGTTCGAGCCTCACCTGGGGAAGAGTAATTTTTCGATTTTGTAAACTTTTCTTCTTGTCGTTCAAAATACAGTTATCTACTTGATACAATCCCCTGTGGCGCAATTGGTTAGCGTGCGGTACTTATACAGCAGTACAGCCGTGAAATGCCGAGGTTGTGAGTTCGAGCCTCACCTGGGGAAGAGTGATTTTTCGATTTTGTAAACTTTTCTTCTTGTCGTGCAAAATACAGTTATCTACTTGATACAATCCCCTGTGGCGCAATTGGTTAGCGCGCGGTACTTATACAGCAGTACAGCCGAGAAATGCCGAGGTTGTGAGTTCGAGCCTCACCTGGGGAAAAGTACCTTTTCGATTTTGTAACCTTTTCTTCTTGTCGTGCAAAATACAGTTATCTACTTGATACACTCCCCTGTGGCGCAATTGGTAAGCGCGCGGTACTTATACAGCAGTACAGCCGAGAAATGCCGAGGTTGTGAGTTCGAGCCTCACCTGGGGAAAAGTACCTTTTCGATTTTGTAACCTTTTCTTCTTGTCGTGCAAAATACAGTTATCTACTGGATACAATCCCCTGTGGCGCAATTGGTTAGCGCGCGGTACTTATACAGCAGTACAGCCGAGATATGCCGAGGTTGTGAGTTCGAGCCTCACCTGGGGAAAAGTGGCTTTTCGATTTTGTAACCTTTTCTTCTTGTCGGGCAAAATACAGTTATCTACTTGATACACTCCTCTGTGGCGCAATTGGTTAGCGCGCGGTACTTATACAGCAGTACAGTCGAGAAATGCCGAGGTTGTGAGTTCGAGCCTCACCTGGGGAAGAGTAAATTTTCGATTTTGTAACCTTTTCTTCTTGTCGTGCAAAATACAGTTATCTACTTGATACACTCCCCTGTGGCGCAATTGGTAAGCGCGCGGTACTTATACAGCAGTACAGCCGAGAAATGCCGAGGTTGTGAGTTCGAGCCTCACCTGGGGAAAAGTACCTTTTCGATTTTGTAACCTTTTCTTCTTGTCGTGCAAAATACAGTTATCTACTGGATACAATCCCCTGTGGCGCAATTGGTTAGCGCGCGGTACTTATACAGCAGTACAACCGAGATATGCCGAGGTTGTGAGTTCGAGCCTCACCTGGGGAAAAGTGGCTTTTCGATTTTGTAACCTTTTCTTCTTGTCGTGCAAAATACAGTTATCTACTTGATACACTCCCCTGTGGCGCAATTGGTTAGCGCGCGGTACTTATACAGCAATACAGCCGAGAAATGCCGAGGTTGTGAGTTCGAGCCTCACCTGGGGAAAAGTACCTTTTCGATTTTGTGACCTTTTCTTCTTGTCGTACAAAATACAGTTATCGACTCGATACAATCCCCTGTGGCGCAATTGGTTAGCGCGCGGTACTTATACAGCAGTACAGTCGAGAAATGCCGAGGATGTGAGTTCGAGCCTCACCTGGGGAAGAGTAAATTTTCGATTTTGTAACCTTTTCTTCTTGTCGTGCAAAATACAGTTATCTACTTGATACACTCCCCTGTGGCGCAATTGGTAAGCGCGCGGTACTTATACAGCAATACAGCCGAGAAATGCCGAGGTTGTGAGTTCGAGCTTCACCTGGGGAAAAGTACCTTTTCGATTTTGTAACCTTTTCTTCTTGTCGTGCAAAATACAGTTATCTACTTGATACACTCCCCTGTGGCGCAATTGGTAAGCGCGCGGTACTTATACAGCAGTACAGCCGAGAAATGCCGAGGTTGTGAGTTCGAGCCTCACCTGGGGAAAAGTACCTTTTCGATTTTGTAACCTTTTCTTCTTGTCGTGCAAAGTACAGTTTTCTACTTGGTACACTCCCCTGTGGCGCAATTGGTAAGCGCGCGGTACTTATACAGCAGTACAGCTGAGAAATGCCGAGGTTGTGAGTTCGAGCCTCACCTGGGGAAAAGTACCTTTTCGATTTTGTAACCTTTTCTTCTTGTCGTGCAAAATACAGTTATCTACTTGATACACTCCCCTGTAGCGCAATTGGTTAGCGCGCGGTACTTATAAGCAGTACAGCTGAGAAATGCCGAGGTTGTGTGTTCGAGCCTCACCTGGGGAAAAGTACCTTTTCGATTTTGTAACCTTTTCTTCTTGTCGTGCAAAATACAGTTATCTACTGGATACAATCCCCTGTGGCGCAATTGGTTAGCGCGCGGTACTTATAAGCAGTACAGCTGAGAAATGCCGAGGTTGTGTGTTCGAGCCTCACCTGGGGAAAAGTACCTTTTCGATTTTGTAACCTTTTCTTCTTGTCGTGCAAAATACAGTTATCTACTGGATACAATCCCCTGTGGCGCAATTGGTTAGCGCGCGGTACTTATACAGCAGTACAGCCGAGATATGCCGAGGTTGTGAGTTCGAGCCTCACCTGGGGAAAAGTGGCTTTTCGATTTTGTAACCTTTTCTTCTTGTCGTGCAAAATACAGTTATCTACTGGATACAATCCCCTGTGGCGCAATTGGTTAGCGCGCGGTACTTATACAGCAGTACAGCCGAGAAATGCCGAGATTGTGCGTTCGAGACTCACCTGGGGAAAAGTACCTTTTAGATTTTGAGAAATTTTCTTCTTGTCGTACAAAATACAGTTATCGACTCGATACAATCCCCTGTGGCGCAATTGGTTAGCGCGCGGTACTTATACAGCAGTACAGTCGAGAAATGCCGAGGTTGTGAGTTCGAGCCTCACCTGGGGAAGAGTAAATTTTCGATTTTGTAACCTTTTCTTTTTGTCGTGCAAAATACAGTTATCTACTTGATACACTCCCCTGTGGCGCAATTGGTTAGCGCGCGGTACTTATACAGCAGTACAGTCGAGAAATGCCGAGGTTGTGAGTTCGAGCCTCACCTGGGGAAAAGTACCTTTTCGATTTTGTGACCTTTTCTTCTTGTTGTACAAAATACAGTTATCGACTCGATACACTCCCCTGTGGCGCAATTGGTTAGCGCGCGGTACTTATACAGCAGTACAGCCGAGAAATGCCGAGGTTGTGAGTTCGAGCCTCACCTGGGGAAATGTACCTTTTCGATTTTGTGAAATTTTCTTCTTGTCGTGCAAAATACAGTTATCTACTTGATACACTCCCCTGTGGCGCAATTGGTAAGCGCGCGGTACTTATACAGCAGTACAGCCGAGAAATGCCGAGGTTGTGAGTTCGAGCCTCACCTGGGGAAATGTACCTTTTCGATTTTGTGAAATTTTCTTCTTGTCGTACAAAATACAGTTATCGACTCGATACAATCCCCTGTGGCGCAATTGGTTAGCGCGCGGTACTTATACAGCAGTACAGCCGAGAAATGCCGAGGTTGTGAGTTCGAGCCTCACCTGGGGAAATGTACCTTTTCGATTTTGTGAAATTTTCTTCTTGTCGTACAAAATACAGTTATCGACTCTATACAATCCCCTGTGGCGCAATTGGTTAGCGCGCGGTACTTATACAGCAGTACAGTCGAGAAATGCCGAGTTTGTGAGTTCGAGCCTCACCTGGGGAAGAGTAAATTTTCGATTTTGTAACCTTTTCTTCTTGTCGTGCAAAATACAGTTATCTACTTGATACACTCCCCGGTGGCGCAATTGGTAAGCGCGCGGTACTTATACAGCAGTACAGCCGAGAAATGCCGAGGTGGTGAGTTCGAGCCTCACCTGGGGAAAAGTACCTTTTCGATTTTGTAACCTTTTCTTCTTGTCGTACAAAATACAGTTATCGACTCGTTACAATCCCCTGTGGCGCAATTGGTTAGCGCGCGGTACTTATACTGCAGTACAGTCGAAAAATGCCGAGGTTGTGAGTTCGAGCCTCACCTGGGGAAAAGTACCTTTTCGATTTTGTGACCTTTTCTTCTTGTCGTACAAAATACAGTTATCGACTCGATACACTCCCCTGTGGCGCAATTGGTAAGCGCGCGGTACTTATACAGCAGTACAGTCGAGAAATGCCGAGGTTGTGAGTTCGAGCCTCACCTGGGGAAGAGTAAATTTTCGATTTTGTAACCTTTTCTTCTTGTCGTACAAAATACAGTTATCTACTTGATACACTCCCCGGTGGCGCAATTGGTAAGCGCGCGGTACTTATACAGCAGTACAGCCGAGAAATGCCGAGGTGGTGAGTTCGAGCCTCACCTGGGGAAAAGTACCTTTTCGATTTTGTAACCTTTTCTTCTTGTCGTGCAAAATACAGTTATCTACTAGATACACTCCCCTGTGGCGCAATTGGTAAGCGCGCGGTACTTATACAGCAGTACAGCCGAGATATGCCGAGGTTGTGAGTTCGAGCCTCACCTGGGGAAAAGTACCTTTTCGATTTTGTAACCTTTTCTTCTTGTCGTGCAAAATACAGTTATCTACTGGATACAATCCCCTGTAGCGCAATTGGTTAGCGCGCGGTACTTATACAGCAGTACAGCCGAGATATGCCGAGGTTGTGAGTTCGAGCCTCACCTGGGGAAAAGTGGCTTTTCGATTTTGTAACCTTTTCTTCTTGTCGTGCAAAATACAGTTATCTACTGGATACAATCCCCTGTGGCGCAATTGGTTAGCGCGCGGTACTTATACAGCAGTACAGCCGAGAAATGCCGAGATTGTGCGTTCGAGACTCACCTGGGGAAAAGTACCTTTTAGATTTTGAGAAATTTTCTTCTTGTCGTACAAAATACAGTTATCGACTCGATACAATCCCCTGTGGCGCAATTGGTTAGCGCGCGGTACTTATACAGCAGTACAGTCGAGAAATGCCGAGGTTGTGAGTTCGAGCCTCACCTGGGGAAGAGTAAATTTTCGATTTTGTAACCTTTTCTTTTTGTCGTGCAAAATACAGTTATCTACTTGATACACTCCCCTGTGGCGCAATTGGTTAGCGCGCGGTACTTATACAGCAGTACAGCCGAGAAATGCCGAGGTTGTGAGTTCTAGCCTCACCTGGGGAAGAGTAAATTTTCGATTTTGTAACCTTTTCTTCTTGTCGTACAAAATACAGTTATCGACTCGTTACAATCCCCTGTGGCGCAATTGGTTAGCGCGCGGTACTTATACAGCAGTACAGTCGAGAAATGCCGAGGTTGTGAGTTCGAGCCTCACCTGGGGAAAAGTACCTTTTCGATTTTGTGACCTTTTCTTCTTGTTGTACAAAATACAGTTATCGACTCGATACACTCCCCTGTGGCGCAATTGGTTAGAGCGCGGTACTTATACAGCAGTACAGCCGAGAAATGCCGAGGTTGTGAGTTCGAGCCTCACCTGGGGAAGAGTAGATTTTCGATTTTGTAACCTTTTCTTCTTGTCGTGCAAAATACAGTTATCTTCTTGATACACTCCCCTGTGGCGCAATTGGTAAGCGCGCGGTACTTATACAGCAGTACAGCCGAGAAATGCCGAGGTTGTGAGTTCGAGCCTCATCTGGGGAAATGTACCTTTTCGATTTTGTGAAATTTTCTTCTTGTCGTACAAAATACAGTTATCGACTCGATACAATCCCCTGTGGCGCAATTGGTTAGCGCGCGGTACTTATACAGCAGTACAGCCGAGAAATGCCGAGGTTGTGAGTTCGAGCCTCACCTGGGGAAATGTACCTTTTCGATTTTGTGAAATTTTCTTCTTGTCGTACAAAATACAGTTATCGACTCGATACAATCCCCTGTGGCGCAATTGGTTAGCGCGCGGTACTTATACAGCAGTACAGTCGAGAAATGCCGAGGTTGTGAGTTCGAGCCTCACCTGGGGAAGAGTAAATTTTCGATTTTGTAACCTTTTCTTCTTGTCGTGCAAAATACAGTTATCTACTTGATACACTCCCCGGTGGCGCAATTGGTAAGCGCGCGGTACTTATACAGCAGTACAGCCGAGAAATGCCGAGGTGGTGAGTTCGAGCCTCACCTGGGGAAAAGTACCTTTTCGATTTTGTAACCTTTTCTTCTTGTCGTACAAAATACAGTTATCGACTCGTTACAATCCCCTGTGGCGCAATTGGTTAGCGCGCGGTACTTATACTGCAGTACAGTCGAGAAATGCCGAGGTTGTGAGTTCGAGCCTCACCTGGGGAAAAGTACCTTTTCGATTTTGTGACCTTTTCTTCTTGTCGTACAAAATACAGTTATCGACTCGATACACTCCCCTGTGGCGCAATTGGTAAGCGCGCGGTACTTATACAGCAGTACAGTCGAGAAATGCCGAGGTTGTGAGTTCGAGCCTCACCTGGGGAAGAGTAAATTTTCGATTTTGTAACCTTTTCTTCTTGTCGTGCAAAATACAGTTATCTACTTGATACACTCCCCGGTGGCGCAATTGGTAAGCGCGCGGTACTTATACAGCAGTACAGCCGAGAAATGCCGAGGTGGTGAGTTCGAGCCTCACCTGGGGAAAAGTACCTTTTCGATTTTGTAACCTTTTCTTCTTGTCGTGCAAAATACAGTTATCTACTTGATACACTCCCCTGTGGCGCAATTGGTAAGCGCGCGGTACTTATACAGCAGTACAGCCGAGATATGCCGAGGTTGTGAGTTCGAGCCTCACCTGGGGAAAAGTACCTTTTCGATTTTGTAACCTTTTCTTCTTGTCGTGCAAAATACAGTTATCTACTGGATACAATCCCCTGTAGCGCAATTGGTTAGCGCGCGGTACTTATACAGCAGTACAGCCGAGATATGACGAGGTTGTGAGTTCAAGCCTCACCTGGGGAAAAGTACCTTTTCGATTTTGTGACCTTTTCTTCTTGTCGTACAAAATACAGTTATCTACTGGATACACTCCCCTGTGGCGCAATTGGTAAGCGCGCGGTACTTATACAGCAGCACAGTCGAGAAATGCCGAGGTTGTGAGTTCGAGCCTCACCTGGGGAAGAGTAAATTTTCGATTTTGTAACCTTTTCTTCTTGTCGTGCAAAATACAGTTATCTACTTGATACACTCCCCTGTGGCGCAATTAGTAAGCGCGCGGTACTTATACAGCAGTACAGTCGAGAAATGCCGAGGTTGTGAGTTCGAGCCTCACCTGGGGAAAAGTACCTTTTCGATTTTGTGACCTTTTCTTCTTGTCGTACAAAATACAGTTATCGACTCGATACACTCCCCTGTGGCGCAATTGGTAAGCGCGCGGTACTTATACAGCAGTACAGTCGAGAAATGCCGAGGTTGTGAGTTCGAGCCTCACCTGGGGAAGAGTAAATTTTCGATTTTGTAACCTTTTCTTCTTGTCGTGCAAAATACAGTTATCTACTTGATACACTCCCCGGTGGCGCAATTGGTAAGCGCGCGGTACTTATACAGCAGTACAGCCGAGAAATGCCGAGGTGGTGAGTTCGAGCCTCACCTGGGGAAAAGTACCTTTTCGATTTTGTAACCTTTTCTTCTTGTCGTGCAAAATACAGTTATCTACTTGATACACTCCCCTGTGGCGCAATTGGTAAGCGCGCGGTACTTATACAGCAGTACAGCCGAGATATGCCGAGGTTGTGAGTTCGAGCCTCACCTGGGGAAAAGTACCTTTTCGATTTTGTAACCTTTTCTTCTTGTCGTGCAAAATACAGTTATCTACTGGATACAATCCCCTGTAGCGCAATTGGTTAGCGCGCGGTACTTATACAGCAGTACAGCCGAGATATGACGAGGTTGTGAGTTCAAGCCTCACCTGGGGAAAAGTACCTTTTCGATTTTGTGACCTTTTCTTCTTGTCGTACAAAATACAGTTATCTACTGGATACACTCCCCTGTGGCGCAATTGGTAAGCGCGCGGTACTTATACAGCAGCACAGTCGAGAAATGCCGAGGTTGTGAGTTCGAGCCTCACCTGGGGAAGAGTAAATTTTCGATTTTGTAACCTTTTCTTCTTGTCGTGCAAAATACAGTTATCTACTTGATACACTCCCCTGTGGCGCAATTAGTAAGCGCGCGGTACTTATACAGCAGTACAGCCGAGAAATGCCGAAGTTGTGAGTTCGAGCCTCACCTGGGGAAAAGTGGCTTTTCGATTTTGTAACCTTTTCTTCTTGTCGTGCAAAATACGGTTATCCACTTGATACAATCCCCTGTGGCGCAATTGGTTAGCGCGCGGTACTTATACAGCAATACCGTCGAGAAATGCCGAGGTTGTGAGTTCGAGCCTCACCTGGGGAAGAGTTAATTTTTCGGTTTTGTAACCTTTTCTTCTTGTCGTGCAAAATACAGTTATCTACTTGATACACTCCCCTGTGGCGCAATTGGTTAGCGCGCGGTACTTATACAGCAGTACAGCCGAGAAATGCCGAGGTTGTGAGTTCGAGCCTCACCTGGGGAAGAGTAATTTTTCGATTTTGTAACCTTTTCTTCTTGTCGTGCAAAATACAGTTATCTACTTGATACACTCCCCTGTGGCGCAATTGGTAAGCGCGCGGTATTTATACAGCAGTACAGCCGAGAAATGCCGAGGTTGTGAGTTCGAGCCTCACCTGGGGAAAAGTACCTTTTCGATTTTGTAACCTTTTCTTCTTGTCGTGCAAAATACAGTTATCTACTGGATACAATCCCCTGTGGCGCAATTGGTTAGCGCGCGGTACTTATACAGCAGTACAGCCGAGATATGCCGAGGTTGTGAGTTCGAGCCTCACCTGGGGAAAAGTGCCTTTTCGATTTTGTAACCTTTTCTTCTTGTCGTGCAAAATACAGTTATCTATTTGATACACTCCCCTGTGGCGCAATTGGTAAGCGCGCGGTACTTATACAGCAGTACAGCCGAGAAATGCCGAGGTTGTGAGTTCGAGCCTCATCTGGGGAAGAGTAAATTTTCGATTTTGTAACCTTTTCTTCTTGTCGTGCAAAATACAGTTACCTACTTGATACACTCCCCTGTGGCGCAATTGGTAAGCGCGCGGTACTTATACAGCAGTACAGCCGAGAAATGCCGAGGTTGTGAGTTCGAGCCTCACCTGGGGAAAAGTACCTTTTCGATTTTGTAACCTTTTCTTCTTGTCGTGCAAAATACAGTTATCTATTGGATACAATCCCCTGTGGCGCAATTGGTTAGCGCGCGGTACTTATACAGCAGTACAGCCGAGATATGCCGAGGTTGTGAGTTCGAGCCTCACCTGGGGAAAAGTGCCTTTTCGAATTTTTAAACTTTTCTTCTTGTCGTGCAAAATACAGTTATCTGCTTGATACAATCTGCTGTAGCGCAACTGGCTAGCGCGCGGTACTTATACAGTAGTACAGCCGGGAAATGCCGAGGTTGTGAGTTCGAGCCTCACCTGGGAGAGAGTAATTTTTCGATCTTCTAAACTTTTCTTATTGTGGAACAAAATGCCGTTATCTACTTGATACAATCCCCTGTGGCGCAATTGGTTAGAGCGCGATGCTTATACAGCAGTACAGCCGAGAAATGCCGATTTTGTGAGTTCGAGCCTTACCTGGGGAAAAGTGGCTTTTCGATTTTGTAACCTTTTCTTCTTGTCGTGCAAAATACAGTTATCCACTTGATACAATCCCCTGTGGCGCAATTGGTTAGCGCTCGGTACTTATACAGCAGTACAGCCGAGAAATGCCGAGATTGTGCGTTCGAGACTCACCTGGGGAAAAGTACCTTTTAGATTTTGAGAAATTTTCTTCTTGTCGTACAAAATACAGTTATCGACTCGATACAATCCCCTGTGGCGCAATTGGTTAGCGCGCGGTACTTATACAGCAGTACAGTCGAGAAATGCCGAGGTTGTGAGTTCGAGCCTCACCTGGGGAAGAGTAAATTTTCGATTTTGTAACCTTTTCTTTTTGTCGTGCAAAATACAGTTATCTACTTGATACACTCCCCTGTGGCGCAATTGGTTAGCGCGCGGTACTTATACAGCAGTACAGCCGAGAAATGCCGAGGTTGTGAGTTCGAGCCTCACCTGGGGAAGAGTAAATTTTCGATTTTGTAACCTTTTCTTCTTGTCGTGCAAAATACAGTTATCTACTTGATACACTCCCCTGTGGCGCAATTGGTTAGCGCGCGGTACTTATACAGCAGTACAGCCGAGAAATGCCGA
Organism: Leiobunum rupestre; assembly: GCF_980474605.1. NCBI lineage: Eukaryota > Metazoa > Arthropoda > Arachnida > Opiliones > Sclerosomatidae > Leiobunum > Leiobunum rupestre. The sequence continues at coordinate 9,105,066 of NC_143384.1, read as the reverse complement.
GGTTGTGAGTTCGAGCCTCACCTGGGGAAAAGTACCTTTTCGATTTTGTGAAATTTTCTTCTTGTCGTACAAAATACAGTTATCGACTCGTTACAATCCCCTGTGGCGCAATTGGTTAGCGCGCGGTACTTATACAGCAGTACAGCCAAGAAATGCCGAGGTTGTGAGTTCGAGCCTCACCTGGGGAAGAGTAAATATTCGATTTTGTAACCTTTTCTTCTTGTCGTGCAAAATACAGTTATCTACTTGATACACTCCCCTGTGGCGCAATTGGTAAGCGCGCGGTACTTATACAGCAGTACAGCCGAGATATGCCGAGGTTGTGAGATCGAGCCTCACCTGGGGAAAAGTACCTTTTCGATTTTGTAACCTTTTCTTCTTGTCGTGCAAAATACAGTTATCTACTGGATTCAATCCCCTGTAGCGCAATTGGTTAGCGCACGGTACTTATACAGCAGTACAGCCGAGATATGCCGAGGTTGTGAGTTCAAGCCTCACCTGGGGAAAAGTACCTTTTCGATTTTGTGACCTTTTCTTCTTGTCGTACAAAATACAGTTATCGGCTCGATACACTCCCCTGTGGCGCAATTGGTAAGCGCGCGGTACTTATACAGCAGTACAGTCGAGAAATGCCGAGGTTGTGAGTTCGAGCCTCATCTGGGGAAGAGTAAATTTTCGATTTTGTAACCTTTTCTTCTTGTCGTGCAAAATACAGTTACCTACTTGATACACTCCCCTGTGGCGCAATTGGTAAGCGCGCGGTACTTATACAGCAGTACAGCCGAGAAATGCCGAGGTTGTGAGTTCGAGCCTCACCTGGGGAAAAGAACCTTTTCGATTTTGTAACCTTTTCTTCTTGTCGTGCAAAATACAGTTATCTACTGGATACAATCCCCTGTGGCGCAATTGGTTAGCGCGCGGTACTTATACAGCAGTACAGCCGAGATATGCCGAGGTTGTGAGTTCGAGCCTCACCTGGGGAAAAGTGCCTTTTCGATTTTGTAACCTTTTCTTCTTGTCGTGCAAAATACAGTTATCTGCTTGATACAATCTGCTGTAGCGCAACTGGCTAGCGCGCGGTACTTATACAGTAGTACAGCCGGGAAATGCCGAGGTTGTGAGTTCGAGCCTCACCTGGGAGAGAGTAATTTTTCGATCTTCTAAACTTTTCTTATTGTGGAACAAAATGCCGTTATCTACTTGATACAATCCCCTGTGGCGCAATTGGTTAGAGCGCGATGCTTATACAGCAGTACAGCCGAGAAATGCCGATTTTGTGAGTTCGAGCCTTACCTGGGGAAAAGTGGCTTTTCGATTTTGTAACCTTTTCTTCTTGTCGTGCAAAATACAGTTATCCACTTGATACAATCCCCTGTGGCGCAATTGGTTAGCGCGCGGTACTTATACAGCAATACCGTCGAGAAATGCCGAGGTTGTGAGTTCGAGCCTCACCTGGGGAAGAGTTAATTTTTCGATTTTGTAACCTTTTCTTCTTGTCGTGCAAAATACAGTTATCTACTGGATACAATCAACTGTGGCGCAATTGGTTAGCGCGCGGTACTTATACAGCAGTACAGCCGAGAAATGCCGAGGTTGTGAGTTCGAGCCTCACCTGGGGAAGAGTGGCTTTTCGATTTTGTAACCTTTTCTTCTTGTCGTGCAAAATACAGTTATCTACTGGATACAATCCCCAGTGGCGCAATTGGTTAGCGCGCGGTACTTATACAGCAGTACCGTCGAGAAATGCCGAGGTTGTGAGATCGAGCCTCACCTGGGAAAAGTACCTTTTCGATTTTGTAACCTTTTCTTCTTGTCGTGCAAAATACAGTTATCTACTTGATACAATCCCCTGTGGCGCAATTGGTTAGCGCGCGGTACTTTTACAGCAGTACAGCCGAGAAATGCCGAGGTTGTGAGTTCGAGCCTCACCTGGGGAAAAGTACCTTTTCAATTTTGTAACCTTTTCTTCTTGTCGTGCAAAAAAAAGTTATCTACTGGATACAATCCCCTGTGGCGCAATTGGTTAGCGCGCGGTACTTATACAGCAGTACAGCCGAGAAATGCCGAGGTTGTGAGTTCGAGCCTCACCTGGGGAAAAGTACCTTTTCGATTTTGTAACCTTTTCTTCTTGTCGTGCAAAAAAAAGTTATCTACTGGACACAATCCCCTGTGGCGCAATTGGTTAGCGCGCGGTACTTATACAGCAGTACAGCCGAGAAATGCCGAGGTTGTGAGTTCGAGCCTCACCTGGGGAAAAGTACCTTTTCGATTTTGTAACCTTTTCTTCTTGTCGTGCAAAAAAAAGTTATTTACTTGATAAAATCCCCTGTGGCGCAAGTGGTTAGCGCGCGGTACTTATACAGCAGTACCGTCGAGAAATGCCGAGGTTGTGAGTTCGAGCCTCACCTGGGGAAGAGTAATTTTTCGATTTTGTTACCTTTTCTTCTTGTGGTGCAAAATACAGTTATCTAAATGATACAATCCCCTGTGGAGCAATTGGTTAGCGCGCGGTACTTATACAGCAGTACAGCCGAGAAATGCCGAGGTTGTGAGTTCGAGCCTCACCTGGGGAAGAGTAATTTTTCGATTTTGTTACCTTTTCTTCTTGTCGTGCAAAATACAGTTATCTACTTGATACAATCCCCTGTGGCGCAATTTTTTAGCGCGCGGTACCTATACAGCAGTACTGCCGAGAAATGCCGAGGTTGTGAGTTCGAGCCTCACCTGGGGAAGAGTAATTTTTCGATTTTGTTACCTTTTCTTCTTGTCGTGCAAAATACAGTTATCTACTTGATACAATCCCCTGTGGCGCAATTGGTTAGCGCGCGGTACTTATGCAGCAGTAAAGTCGAGAAATGCCGAGGTTATGAGTTCGAGCCTCACCTGGGGAAAAGTGGCTTTTCGATTTTGTAACCTTTTCTTCTTGTCGTGCAAAATACTGTTATCTATTTGATACACTCCCCTGTGGCGCAATTGGTAAGCGCGCGGTACTTATACAGCAGTACAGTCGAGAAATGCCGAGGTTGTGAGTTCGAGCCTCATCTGGGGAAGAGTAAATTTTCGATTTTGTAACCTTTTCTTCTTGTCGTGCAAAATACAGTTACCTACTTGATACACTCCCCTGTGGCGCAATTGGTAAGCGCGCGGTACTTATACAGCAGTACAGCCGAGAAATGCCGAGGTTGTGAGTTCGAGCCTCACCTGGGGAAAAGAACCTTTTCGATTTTGTAACCTTTTCTTCTTGTCGTGCAAAATACAGTTATCTACTGGATACAATCCCCTGTGGCGCAATTGGTTAGCGCGCGGTACTTATACAGCAGTACAGCCGAGATATGCCGAGGTTGTGAGTTCGAGCCTCACCTGGGGAAGAGTAATTTTTCGATTTTGTTACCTTTTCTTCTTGTCGTGCAAAATACAGTTATCTACTTGATACAATCCCCTGTGGCGCAATTTTTTAGCGCGCGGTACCTATACAGCAGTACTGCCGAGAAATGCCGAGGTTGTGAGTTCGAGCCTCACCTGGGGAAGAGTAATTTTTCGATTTTGTTACCTTTTCTTCTTGTCGTGCAAAATACAGTTATCTACTTGATACAATCCCCTGTGGCGCAATTGGTTAGCGCGCGGTACTTATGCAGCAGTAAAGTCGAGAAATGCCGAGGTTATGAGTTCGAGCCTCACCTGGGGAAAAGTGGCTTTTCGATTTTGTAACCTTTTCTTCTTGTCGTGCAAAATACTGTTATCTATTTGATACACTCCCCTGTGGCGCAATTGGTAAGCGCGCGGTACTTATACAGCAGTACAGTCGAGAAATGCCGAGGTTGTGAGTTCGAGCCTCATCTGGGGAAGAGTAAATTTTCGATTTTGTAACCTTTTCTTCTTGTCGTGCAAAATACAGTTACCTACTTGATACACTCCCCTGTGGCGCAATTGGTAAGCGCGCGGTACTTATACAGCAGTACAGCCGAGAAATGCCGAGGTTGTGAGTTCGAGCCTCACCTGGGGAAAAGAACCTTTTCGATTTTGTAACCTTTTCTTCTTGTCGTGCAAAATACAGTTATCTACTGGATACAATCCCCTGTGGCGCAATTGGTTAGCGCGCGGTACTTATACAGCAGTACAGCCGAGATATGCCGAGGTTGTGAGTTCGAGCCTCACCTGGGGAAAAGTGCCTTTTCGATTTTGTAACCTTTTCTTCTTGTCGTGCAAAATACAGTTATCTGCTTGATACAATCTGCTGTAGCGCAACTGGCTAGCGCGCGGTACTTATACAGTAGTACAGCCGGGAAATGCCGAGGTTGTGAGTTCGAGCCTCACCTGGGAGAGAGTAATTTTTCGATCTTCTAAACTTTTCTTATTGTGGAACAAAATGCCGTTATCTACTTGATACAATCCCCTGTGGCGCAATTGGTTAGAGCGCGATGCTTATACAGCAGTACAGCCGAGAAATGCCGATTTTGTGAGTTCGAGCCTTACCTGGGGAAAAGTGGCTTTTCGATTTTGTAACCTTTTCTTCTTGTCGTGCAAAATACAGTTATCCACTTGATACAATCCCCTGTGGCGCAATTGGTTAGCGCGCGGTACTTATACAGCAATACCGTCGAGAAATGCCGAGGTTGTGAGTTCGAGCCTCACCTGGGGAAGAGTTAATTTTTCGATTTTGTAACCTTTTCTTCTTGTCGTGCAAAATACAGTTATCTACTTGATACACTCCCCTGTGGCGCAATTGGTTAGCGCGCGGTACTTATACAGCAGTACAACCGAGAAATGCCGAGGTTGTGAGTTCGAGCCTCACCTGGGGAAAAGTACCTTTTCGATTTTGTAACCTTTTCTTCTTGTCGTGCAAAATACAGTTATCTACTGGATACAATCCCCTGTGGCGCAATTGGTTAGCGCGCGGTACTTATACAGCAGTACAGCCGAGAAATGCCGAGGTTGTGAGTTCGAGCCTCACCTGGGGAAGAGTGGCTTTTCGATTTTGTAACCTTTTCTTCTTGTCGTGCAAAATACAGTTATCTACTGGATACAATCCCCAGTGGCGCAATTGGTTAACGCGCGGTACTTATACAGCAGTACCGTCGAGAAATGCCGAGGTTGTGAGATCGAGCCTCACCTGGGAAAAGTACCTTTTCGATTTTGTAACCTTTTCTTCTTGTCGTGCAAAATACAGTTATCTACTTGATACAATCCCCTGTGGCGCAATTGGTTAGCGCGCGGTACTTTTACAGCAGTACAGCCGAGAAATGCCGAGGTTGTGAGTTCGAGCCTCACCTGGGGAAAAGTACCTTTTCAATTTTGTAACCTTTTCTTCTTGTCGTGCAAAAAAAAGTTATCTACTGGATACAATCCCCTGTGGCGCAATTGGTTAGCGCGCGGTACTTATACAGCAGTACAGCCGAGAAATGCCGAGGTTGTGAGTTCGAGCCTCACCTGGGGAAAAGTACCTTTTCGATTTTGTAACCTTTTCTTCTTGTCGTGCAAAAAAAAGTTATCTACTGGACACAATCCCCTGTGGCGCAATTGGTTAGCGCGCGGTACTTATACAGCAGTACAGCCGAGAAATGCCGAGGTTGTGAGTTCGAGCCTCACCTGGGGAAAAGTACCTTTTCGATTTTGTAACCTTTTCTTCTTGTCGTGCAAAAAAAGTTATTTACTTGATAAAATCCCCTGTGGCGCAAGTGGTTAGCGCGCGGTACTTATACAGCAGTACCGTCGAGAAATGCCGAGGTTGTGAGTTCGAGCCTCACCTGGGGAAGAGTAATTTTTCGATTTTGTTACCTTTTCTTCTTGTGGTGCAAAATACAGTTATCTAAATGATACAATCCCCTGTGGAGCAATTGGTTAGCGCGCGGTACTTATACAGCAGTACAGCCGAGAAATGCCGAGGTTGTGAGTTCGAGCCTCACCTGGGGAAGAGTAATTTTTCGATTTTGTTACCTTTTCTTCTTGTCGTGCAAAATACAGTTATCTACTTGATACAATCCCCTGTGGCGCAATTGGTTAGCGCGCGGTACTTATGCAGCAGTAAAGTCGAGAAATGCCGAGGTTATGAGTTCGAGCCTCACCTGGGGAAAAGTGGCTTTTCGATTTTGTAACCTTTTCTTCTTGTCGTGCAAAATACTGTTATCTATTTGATACACTCCCCTGTGGCGCAATTGGTAAGCGCGCGGTACTTATACAGCAGTACAGTCGAGAAATGCCGAGGTTGTGAGTTCGAGCCTCATCTGGGGAAGAGTAAATTTTCGATTTTGTAACCTTTTCTTCTTGTCGTGCAAAATACAGTTACCTACTTGATACACTCCCCTGTGGCGCAATTGGTAAGCGCGCGGTACTTATACAGCAGTACAGCCGAGAAATGCCGAGGTTGTGAGTTCGAGCCTCACCTGGGGAAAAGAACCTTTTCGATTTTGTAACCTTTTCTTCTTGTCGTGCAAAATACAGTTATCTACTGGATACAATCCCCTGTGGCGCAATTGGTTAGCGCGCGGTACTTATACAGCAGTACAGCCGAGATATGCCGAGGTTGTGAGTTCGAGCCTCACCTGGGGAAAAGTGCCTTTTCGATTTTGTAACCTTTTCTTCTTGTCGTGCAAAATACAGTTATCTGCTTGATACAATCTGCTGTAGCGCAACTGGCTAGCGCGCGGTACTTATACAGTAGTACAGCCGGGAAATGCCGAGGTTGTGAGTTCGAGCCTCACCTGGGAGAGAGTAATTTTTCGATCTTCTAAACTTTTCTTATTGTGGAACAAAATGCCGTTATCTACTTGATACAATCCCCTGTGGCGCAATTGGTTAGAGCGCGATGTTTATACAGCAGTACAGCCGAGAAATGCCGATTTTGTGAGTTCGAGCCTTACCTGGGGAAAAGTGGCTTTTCGATTTTGTAACCTTTTCTTCTTGTCGTGCAAAATACAGTTATCCACTTGATACAATCCCCTGTGGCGCAATTGGTTAGCGCGCGGTACTTATACAGCAATACCGTCGAGAAATGCCGAGGTTGTGAGTTCGAGCCTCACCTGGGGAAGAGTTAATTTTTCGATTTTGTAACCTTTTCTTCTTGTCGTGCAAAATACAGTTATCTACTTGATACACTCCCCTGTGGCGCAATTGGTTAGCGCGCGGTACTTATACAGCAGTACAACCGAGAAATGCCGAGGTTGTGAGTTCGAGCCTCACCTGGGGAAAAGTACCTTTTCGATTTTGTAACCTTTTCTTCTTGTCGTGCAAAATACAGTTATCTACTGGATACAATCCCCTGTGGCGCAATTGGTTAGCGCGCGGTACTTATACAGCAGTACAGCCGAGAAATGCCGAGGTTGTGAGTTCGAGCCTCACCTGGGGAAGAGTGGCTTTTCGATTTTGTAACCTTTTCTTCTTGTCGTGCAAAATACAGTTATCTACTGGATACAATCCCCAGTGGCGCAATTGGTTAGCGCGCGGTACTTATACAGCAGTACCGTCGAGAAATGCCGAGGTTGTGAGATCGAGCCTCACCTGGGAAAAGTACCTTTTCGATTTTGTAACCTTTTCTTCTTGTCGTGCAAAATACAGTTATCTACTTGATACAATCCCCTGTGGCGCAATTGGTTAGCGCGCGGTACTTTTACAGCAGTACAGCCGAGAAATGCCGAGGTTGTGAGTTCGAGCCTCACCTGGGGAAAAGTACCTTTTCAATTTTGTAACCTTTTCTTCTTGTCGTGCAAAAAAAAGTTATCTACTGGATACAATCCCCTGTGGCGCAATTGGTTAGCGCGCGGTACTTATACAGCAGTACAGCCGAGAAATGCCGAGGTTGTGAGTTCGAGCCTCACCTGGGGAAAAGTACCTTTTCGATTTTGTAACCTTTTCTTCTTGTCGTGCAAAAAAAAGTTATCTACTGGACACAATCCCCTGTGGCGCAATTGGTTAGCGCGCGGTACTTATACAGCAGTACAGCCGAGAAATGCCGAGGTTGTGAGTTCGAGCCTCACCTGGGGAAAAGTACCTTTTCGATTTTGTAACCTTTTCTTCTTGTCGTGCAAAAAAAGTTATTTACTTGATAAAATCCCCTGTGGCGCAAGTGGTTAGCGCGCGGTACTTATACAGCAGTACCGTCGAGAAATGCCGAGGTTGTGAGTTCGAGCCTCACCTGGGGAAGAGTAATTTTTCGATTTTGTTACCTTTTCTTCTTGTGGTGCAAAATACAGTTATCTAAATGATACAATCCCCTGTGGAGCAATTGGTTAGCGCGCGGTACTTATACAGCAGTACAGCCGAGAAATGCCGAGGTTGTGAGTTCGAGCCTCACTTGGGGAAGAGTAATTTTTCGATTTTGTTACCTTTTCTTCTTGTCGTGCAAAATACAGTTATCTACTTGATACAATCCCCTGTGGCGCAATTGGTTAGCGCGCGGTACCTTTACAGCAGTACTGCCGAGAAATGCCGAGGTTGTGAGTTCGAGCCTCACCTGGGGAAGAGTAATTTTTCGATTTTGTTACCTTTTCTTCTTGTCGTGCAAAATACAGTTATCTACTTGATACAATCCCCTGTGGCGCAATTGGTTAGCGCGCGGTACTTATACAGCAGTAAAGTCGAGAAATGCCGAGGTTATGAGTTCGAGCCTCACCTGGGGAAAAGTGGCTTTTCGATTTTGTAACCTTTTCTTCTTGTCGTGCAAAATACAGTTATCTAGTTGATACAATCTCCTGGGGCGCAATTGGTTAGCGCGCGATGCTCATACAGCCGTACAGCCGAGAAATGCCGAGGTTGTGAGTTCGACCCTCACCTGGGGAAGAGTAATTTTTCGATTTTGTAACCTTTTGTTCTTGTCGTGCAAAATACAGTTATCTATTTGATACAATCCCCTGTGGCGCAATTGGTTAGCGCGCGGTACTTATACAGCAGTACAGCCGAGATATGCCGAGGTTGTGAGTTCGAGCCTCACCTGGGGAAGAGTAATTTTTCGATTTTGTAACCTTTTCTTCTTGTCGTGCAAAATAAAGTTATCTAGTTGATACAATCCCCTGGGGCGCAATTGGTAAGCGCGCGGTTCTTATACAGCAGTACAGCCGAGAAAGCCGAGTTTGTGAGTTCGAGCCTCACCTGGGGAAAAGTGGCTTTTCGATTTTGTAACCTTTTCTTCTTGTCGTGCAAAATACAGTTATCTAGTTGATACAATCTCCTGGGGCGCAATTGGTTAGCGCGCGGTACTTATACAGCAGTACAGCCGAGAAATGCAGAGGTAGTGAGTTCGAGCCTCACTTGGGGAAAAGTACCTTTTCGATTTTGTAACCTTTTCTTCTTGTCGTGCAAAAAAAAGTTATCTACTTGATACAATCCCCTGTGGCGCAATTGGTTAGCGCGCGGTTCTTATACAGCAGTACAGCCGAGAAAGCCGAGTTTGTGAGTTCGAGCCTCACCTGGGGAAGAGTACCTTTTCGATTTTGTAACCCTTTCTTCTTGTCGTGCAAAATACAGTTATCCAATCGATACAATCCCCTGTGGCGCAATTGGTTAGCGCGCGGTACTTATACAGCAGTACAGCCGAGAAATGCAGAGGTAGTGAGTTCGAGCCTCACTTGGGGAAAAGTACCTTTTCGATTTTGTAACCTTTTCTTCTTGTCGTGCAAAAAAAAGTTATCTACTTGATACAATCCCCTGTGGCGCAATTGGTTAGCGCGCGGTTCTTATACAGCAGTACAGCCGAGAAAGCCGAGTTTGTGAGTTCGAGCCTCACCTGGGGAAAAAGGCTTTTCGATTTTGTAACCTTTTCTTCTTGTCGTGCAAAATACAGTTATCTAGTTGATACAATCTCCTGGGGCGCAACTGGTTAGCGCGCGATGCTCATACAGCTGTACAGCCGAGAAATGCCGAGGTTGTGAGTTCGACCCTCACCTGGGGAAGAGTAATTTTTCGATTTTGTAACCTTTTGTTCTTGTCGTGCAAAATACAGTTATCTATTTGATACAATCCCCTGTGGCGCAATTGGTTAGCGCGCGGTACTTATACAGCAGTACAGCCGAGATATGCCGAGGTTGTGAGTTCGAGCCTCGCCTGGGAAGAGTAATTTTTCGATTTTGTAAACTTTTCTTCTTGTCGTGTAAAATTCAGTTATCTACTAGATACAATCCCCTGTGGCGCAATTGGTTAGCGCGCGGTACTTATACAGCAGTACAGCCGAGAAATGCAGAGGTTGTGAGTTCGAGCCTCACCTGGGGAAGAGTAATTTTTCGATTTTGTAACCTTTTGTTCTTGTCGTGCAAAATATAGTTATCTAGTTGATACAATCCCCTGGGGCGCAATTGGTTAGCGCGCGATGCTCATACAGATGTACAGCCGAGAAATGCCGAGAATGAGAGTGCGAGCCTCACCTGGGGAAGAGTAGCTTTTCGATTTTGTAACCCTTTCTTCTTGTCGTGCAAAATACAGTTATCCCAGCGATACAATCCCCTGTGGCGCAATTGGTTAGCGCGCGGTACTTATACAGCAGTACAGCCGAGAAATGCAGAGGTAGTGAGTTCGAGCCTCACTTGGGGAAAAGTACCTTTTCGATTTTGTAACCTTTTCTTCTTGTCGTGCAAAAAAAGGTTATCTACTTGATACAATCCCCTGTGGCGCAATTGGTTAGCGCGCGGTTCTTATACAGCAGTACAGCCGAGAAAGCCGAGTTTGTGAGTTCGAGCCTCACCTGGGGAAAAGTACCTTTTCGATTTTGTAACCTTTTCTTCTTGTCGTGCAAAAAAAGTTATTTACTTGATAAAATCCCCTGTGGCGCAAGTGGTTAGCGCGCGGTACTTATACAGCAGTACCGTCGAGAAATGCCGAGGTTGTGAGTTCGAGCCTCACCTGGGGAAGAGTAATTTTTCGATTTTGTTACCTTTTCTTTTTGTGGTGCAAAATACAGTTATCTAAATGATACAATCCCCTGTGGAGCAATTGGTTAGCGCGCGGTACTTATACAGCAGTACAGCCGAGAAATGCCGAGGTTGTGAGTTCGAGCCTCACCTGGGGAAGAGTAATTTTTCGATTTTGTTACCTTTTCTTCTTGTCGTGCAAAATACAGTTATCTACTTGATACAATCCCCTGTGGCGCAATTGGTTAGCGCGCGGTACCTTTACAGCAGTACTGCCGAGAAATGCCGAGGTTGTGAGTTCGAGCCTCACCTGGGGAAGAGTAATTTTTCGATTTTGTTACCTTTTCTTCTTGTCGTGCAAAATACAGTTATCTACTTGATACAATCCCCTGTGGCGCAATTGGTTAGCGCGCGGTACTTATACAGCAGTAAAGTCGAGAAATGCCGAGGTTATGAGTTCGAGCCTCACCTGGGGAAAAGTGGCTTTTCGATTTTGTAACCTTTTCTTCTTGTCGTGCAAAATACAGTTATCTAGTTGATACAATCTCCTGGGGCGCAATTGGTTAGCGCGCGATGCTCATACAGCAGTACAGCCGAGAAATGCCGAGGTTGTGAGTTCGACCCTCACCTGGGGAAGAGTAATTTTTCGATTTTGTAACCTTTTGTTCTTGTCGTGCAAAATACTGTTATCTATTTGATACAATCCCCTGTGGCGCAATTGGTTAGCGCGCGGTACTTATACAGCAGTACAGTCGAGAAATGCCGAGGTTGTGAGTTCGAGCCTCACCTGGGGAAGAGTAATTTTTCGATTTTGTAACCTTTTCTTCTTGTCGTGCAAAATAAAGTTATCTAGTTGATACAATCCCCTGGGGCGCAATTGGTTAGCGCGCGGTTCTTATACAGCAGTACAGCCGAGAAAGCCGAGTTTGTGAGTTCGAGCCTCACCTGGGGAAAAGTGGCTTTTCGATTTTGTAACCTTTTCTTCTTGTCGTGCAAAATACAGTTATGTAGTTGATACAATCTCCTGGGGCGCAATTGGTTAGCGCGCGGTACTTATACAGCAGTACAGCCGAGAAATGCAGAGGTAGTGAGTTCGAGCCTCACTTGGGGAAAAGTACCTTTTCGATTTTGTAACCTTTTCTTCTTGTCGTGCAAAAAAAAGTTATCTACTTGATACAATCCCCTGTGGCGCAATTGGTTAGCGCGCGGTTCTTATACAGCAGTACAGCCGAGAAAGCCGAGTTTGTGAGTTCGAGCCTCACCTGGGGAAGAGTACCTTTTCGATTTTGTAACCCTTTCTTCTTGTCGTGCAAAATACAGTTATCCAATCGATACAATCCCCTGTGGCGCAATTGGTTAGCGCGCGGTACTTATACAGCAGTACAGCCGAGATATGCCGAGGTTGTGAGTTCGAGCCTCGCCTGGGGAAGAGTAATTTTTCGATTTTGTAACCTTTTGTTCTTGTCGTGCAAAATACAGTTATCTATTTGATACAATCTCCTGGGGCGCAACTGGTTAGCGCGCGATGCTCATACAGCTGTACAGCCGAGAAATGCCGAGGTTGTGAGTTCGACCCTCACCTGGGGAAGAGTAATTTTTCGATTTTGTAACCTTTTGTTCTTGTCGTGCAAAATACAGTTATCTATTTGATACAATCCCCTGTGGCGCAATTGGTTAGCGCGCGGTACTTATACAGCAGTACAGCCGAGATATGCCGAGGTTGTGAGTTCGAGCCTCGCCTGGGAAGAGTAATTTTTCGATTTTGTAAACTTTTCTTCTTGTCGTGTAAAATTCAGTTATCTACTAGATACAATCCCCTGTGGCGCAATTGGTTAGCGCGCGGTACTTATACAGCAGTACAGCCGAGAAATGCAGAGGTTGTGAGTTCGAGCCTCACCTGGGGAAGAGTAATTTTTCGATTTTGTAACCTTTTGTTCTTGTCGTGCAAAATATAGTTATCTAGTTGATACAATCCCCTGGGGCGCAATTGGTTAGCGCGCGATGCTCATACAGATGTACAGCCGAGAAATGCCGAGAATGAGAGTGCGAGCCTCACCTGGGGAAGAGTAGCTTTTCGATTTTGTAACCCTTTCTTCTTGTCGTGCAAAATACAGTTATCCCAGCGATACAATCCCCTGTGGCGCAATTGGTTAGCGCGCGGTTCTTATACAGCAGTACAGCCGAGAAAGCCGAGTTTGTGAGTTCGAGCCTCACCTGGGGAAAAGTACCTTTTCGATTTTGTAACCTTTTCTTCTTGTCGTGCAAAATACAGTTACCTACTTGATACAATCCCCTGTGGCGCAATTGGTTAACGCGCGGTACTTATACAGCAGTGCAGCCGAGAAAACCGATTTTGTGAGTTCGAGCCTCACCTGGGGAAAAGTGGCTTTTCGATTTTGTAACCTTTTCTTCTTGTCGTGCAAAATACAGTTACCTACTTGATACAATCACCTGTCACGCAATTAGTTAGCGCGCGGTACTTATACAGCAGTACAGCCGAGAAATGCCGAGGTTGTGAGTTCGAGCCTCACCTGGGGAAGAATAATTTTTCGATTTTGTAAACTTTTCTTCTTGTCGTGCAAAATACAGTTATCTACTTGATACAATCCCCTGTGGCGCAATTGGTTAGCGGCGGTACTTATACAGCAGTACAGCCGAGAAATGCCGAGCTTGTGAGTTCGAGCCTCACCTGGGGAAAAGTACCTTTTCGATTTTGTAAACTTTTCTTCTTGTCGTGCAAAATAAAGTTATCTACTTGATACAATCCCCTGTGGCGCAATTGGTTAGCGCGCGGTTCTTATACAGCAGTGCAGCCGAGAAAACCGAGTTTGTGAGTTCGAGCCTCACCTGGGGAAAAGTACCTTTTCGATTTTGTAAACTTTTCTTCTTGTCGTGCAAAATACAGTTATCTATTTGATACAATCCCCTGTGGCGCAATTGGTTAGCGCGCGGTACTTATACAGCAGTACAGCCGAGATATGCCGAGGTTCTGAGTTCGAGCCTCGCCTGGGAAGAGTAATTTTTCGATTTTGTAAACTTTTCTTCTTGTCGTGCAAAATACAGTAATCTACTCGATACAATCCCCTGTGGCGCAATTGGTTAGCGGCGGTACTTATACAACAGTACAGCCGAGAAATGCCGAGGTTGTGAGTTCGAGCCTCACCTGGGGAAGAGTAATTTTTCGATTTTGTAAACTTTTCTTCTTGTCGTGCAAAATACAGTTATCTACTTGATACAATGCCCTGTGGCGCAATTGGTTAGCGCGCGGTACTTATACAGCAGTACAGCCGAGAAATGCCGAGGTTGTGAGTTCGAGCCTCACCTGGGGAAGAGTATCTTTTCGATTTTGTAACCTTTTCTTCTTGTCGTGCAAAATACAGTTATCCAATTGATACAATCCCCTGTGGCGCAATTGGTTAGCGCGCGGTTCTTATACAGCAGTACAGCCGAGAAAGCCGAGGTTGTGAGTTCGAGCCTCACCTGGGGAAGAGTACCTTTTCGATTTTGTAACCTTTTGTTCTTGTCGTGCAAAATACAGTTATCTACATGATACAATCCCCTGTGGCGCAATTGGTTAGCGGCGGTACTAATACAGCAGTACAGCCGAGAAATGCCGAGGTTGTTAGTTCGAGCCTCATCTGGGGAAGAGTGATTTTTCGATTTTGTAAACTTTTCTTCTTGTCGTGCAAAATACAGTTATCTACATGATACAATCCCCTGTGGCGCAATTGGTTAGCGCGCGGTACTTATACAGCAGTACCGTCGAGAGATGCCGAGGTTGTGAGTTCGAGCCTCACCTGGGGAAAAGTACCTTTTCGATTTTGTAACCTTTTCTTCTTGTCGTGCAAAAAAAAGTTATCTACTTGATACAATCCCCTGTGGCGCAATTGGTTAGCGCGCGGTTCTTATGCAGCAGTACAGCCGAGAAAGCCGAGGTTGTGAGTTCGAGCCTCACCTGGGGAAGAGTACCTTTTCGATTTTGTAACGTTTTCTTCTTGTCGTGGAAAATACAGTTATCCAATCGATACAATCTCCTGTGGCGCAATTGGTTAGCGCGCGATACTCATACAGCAGTACAGCCGAGAAATGCCGAGGTTGTGAGTTCGACCCTCACCTGGGGAAGAGGAATTTTTCGATTTTGTAACCTTTTGTTCTTGCAGTGCAAAATACAGTTATCTACTTGATACAATCCCCTGTGGCGCAATTGGTTAGCGCGCGGTACTTATACAGCAGTAAAGCCGAGAAATGCCGAGGTTGTGAGTTCGAGCCTCGCCTGGGAAGATTAATTTTTCGATTTTGTAAATTTTTCTTCTTGTCGTGCAAAATACAGTTATCTACTTGATACAATCCCCTGTGGCGCAATTGGTTAGCGCGCGGTTCTTATACAGCAGTACAGCCGAGAAAGCCGAGGTTGTGAGTTCGAGCCTCACCTGGGGAAGAGTACCTTTTCGATTTTGTAACCTTTTCTTCTTGTCGTGCAAAATACAGTTATCCAATCGATACAAACCCCTGTGGCGCAATTGGTTAGCGCGCGGTACTTAAACAGCAGTACAGCCGAGAAATGCCGAGGTTGTGAGTTCGAGCCTCACATGGGGAAAAGTACCTTTTCGATTTTGTAACCTTTTCTTCTTGTCGTGCAAAAAAAGTTATCTACTTGATACAATCCCCTGTGGCGCAATTGGTTAGCGGGCGGTTCTTATACAGCAGTGCAGCCGAGAAAACCGAGTTTGTGAGTTCGAGCCTCACCTGGGGAAAAGTGGCTTTTCGATTTTGTAACCTTTTCTTCTTGTCGTGCAAAATACAGTTACCTACTTGCTACAATCCCCTGTGGCGCAATTGGTTAGCGCGCGGTACTTATACAGCAGTACAGCCGAGAAATGCCGAGTTTGTGAGTTCGAGCCTCACCTGGAAAAGAGTAATTTTTCGATTTTGTAAACTTTTCTTCTTGTCGTGCAAAATACAGTTATCTACTTGATACAATCCCCTGTGGCGCAATTGGTTAGCGGCGGTACTTATACAGCAGTACAGCCGAGAAATGCCGAGGTTGTGAGTTCGAGCCTCACCTGGGGAAGAGTAATTTTTCGATTTTGTAACCTTTTCTTCTTGTCGTGCAAAAAAAGTTATCTACTTGATACAATCCCCTGTGGCGCAATTGGTTAGCGCGCGGTTCTTATACAGCAGTACAGCCGAGAAAGCCGAGGTTGTGAGTTCGAGCCTCACCTGGGGAAGAGTATCTTTTCGATTTTGTAACCTTTTCTTCTTGTCGTGCAAAATACAGTTATCCAATCGATACAATCCCCTGTGGCGCAATTGGTTAGCGCGCGGTACTTAAACAGCAGTACAGCCGAGAAATGCCGAGGTTGTGAGTTCGAGCCTCACATGTGGAAAAGTACCTTTTCGATATTGTAAACTTTTCTTCTTGTCGTGCAAAAAAAAGTTATCTACTTGATACAATCCCCTGTGGCGCAATTGGTTAGCGGGCGGTTCTTATACAGCAGTGCAGCCGAGAAAACCGAGTTTATGAGTTCGAGCCTCACCTGGGGAAAAGTGGCTTTTCGATTTTGTAACCTTTTCTTCTTGTCGTGCAAAATACAGTTACCTACTTGCTACAATCCCCTGTGGCGCAATTGGTTAGCGCGCGGTACTTATACAGCAGTGCAGCCGAGAAATGCCGAGGTTGTGAGTTCGAGCCTCACCTGGGGAAGAGTAATTTTTCGATTTTGTAAACTTTTCTTCTTGTCGTGCAAAATACAGTTATCTACTTGATACAATACCCTGTGGCGCAATTGGTTAGCGGCGGTACTTATACAGCAGTACAACCGAGAAATGCCGAGGTTGTGAGTTCGAGCCTCACCTGGGGAAGAGTAATTTTTCGATTTTGTAAACTTTTCTTCTTGTCGTGCAAAATACAGTTATCTACTTGATACAATCCCCTGTGGCGCAATTGGTTAGCGCGCGGTACTTATACAGCAGTACAGCCGAGAAATGCCGAGGTTGTGAGTTCGAGCCTCACCTGGGGAAAAGTGGCTTTTCGATTTTGTAACCTTTTCTTCTTGTCGTGCAAAATACAGTTATCTAATTGATACAATCCCCTGTGGCGCAATTGGTTAGCGCGCGGTACTTATACAGCAGTACAGCCGAGAAAGCCGAGGTTGTGAGTTCGAGCCTCACCTGGGGAAGAGTACCTTTTCGATTTTGTAACATTTTCTTCTTGTCGTGCAAAATACAGTTATCCAATCGATACAATCCCCTGTGGCGCAATTGGTTAGCGCGCGATGCTCATACAGCAGTACAGCCGAGAAATGCCGAGTTTGTGAGTTCGACCCTCACCTGCGAAGAGTAATTTTTCGATTTTGTAACCTTTTGTTCTTGTCGTGCAAAATACAGTTATCTATTTGATACAATATCCTGTGGCGCAATTGGTTAGCGCGCGGTACTTATACAGCAGTACAGCCGAGAAATGCCGAGGTTGTGAGTTCGAGCCTAACCTGGGAAGAGTAATTTTTCGATTTTGTAAATTTTTCTTCTTGTCGTGCAAAATACAGTTATCTACTTGATACAATCCCCTGTGGCGCAATTGGTTAGCGCGCGGTTCTTATACAGCAGTACAGCCGAGAAAGCCGAGGTTGTGAGTTTGAGCCTCACCTGGGGAAGAGTACCTTTTCGATTTTGTAACCTTTTCTTCTTGTCGTGCAAAATACAGTTATCCAATCGATACAATCCCCTGTGGCGCAATTGGTTAGCGCGCGGTACTTAAACAGCAGTACAGCCGAGAAATGCCGAGGTTGTGAGTTCGAGCCTCACCTGGGGAAAAGTACCTTTTCGAATTTGTAACCTTTTCTTCTTGTCGTGCAAAAAAAAGTTATCTACTTGATACAATCCCCTGTGGCGCAATTGATTAGCGCGCGGTTCTTATACAGCAGTACAGCCGAGAAAGCCGAGTTTGTGAGTTCGAGCCTCACCTTGGGAAAAGTACCTTTTCGCTTTTGTTACCTTTTCTTCTAGTCGTGCAAAATACAGTAACCTACTTGATACAATCCCCGGTGGCGCAATTGGTTAGCGCGCGTTACTTATACAGCAGTGCAGCCGAGAAAACCGAGTTTGTGAGTTCGAGCCTCACCTGGGGAAGAGTAATTTTTCGATATTGTAAACTTTTCTTCTTGTCGTGCAAAATACAGTTATCTACTTGATACAATCCCCTGTGGCGCAATTGGTTAGCGGCGGTACTTATACAGCAGTACAGCCGGAAATGTCGAGGTTGTGAGTTCGAGCATCACCTGGGGAAGAGTAATTTTTCGATTTTGTAAACTTTTCTTCTTGTCGTGCAAAATACAGTTATCTACTTGATACAATCCCCTGTGGCGCAATTGGTTAGCGCGCGGTACTTATGCAGCAGTATAGCCGAGAAAACCGAGTTTGTGAGTTCGAGCCTCACCTGGGGAAAAGTACCTTTTCGATTTTGTAACCTTTTGTTCTTGTCGTGCAAAATACAGTTATCTACTTGATACAATCCCCTGTGGCGCAATTGGTTAGCGCGCGGTACTTATACAGCGGTACAGCCGAGAAATGCCGAGGTTGTGAGTTCGAGCCTCACCTGGGAAGAGTAATTTTTCGATTTTGTAAAATTTTCTTCTTGTCGTGCAAAATACAGTTATCTACTTGATACACTCCCCTTTGGCGCAATTGGTTAGCGCGCGGTACTTATACAGCAGTACAGCCGTGAAATGCCGAGGTTGTGAGTTCGAGCTTCACCTTGGGGAGAATACCGTTTCGATTTTGTAACCTTTTCTTCTTGTCGTGATAAAGACAGTTATCAATTTGATACGGTCCCCTGTGGCGCTATTGGCTAGCGCGCGGTACTTATACAGCAGTACAGATGAGACAACCGAGTTTGTGAGTTCGAGCCTCACCTGGGGAAAAGTACCTTTTCGATTTTGTAACCTTTCCTTCTTGTCGTGCAAAATACAGTTACCTACTTGATACAATCCCCTGTGGCGCAATTGGTTAGCGCGCGGTACTTATACAGCAGTACAGCCGAGAAATGCTGAGGTTGTGAGTTCGAGCCTCACCTGGGGAAAAGTAATTTTTCGATTTTGTAACCTTATCTTATTGTGGAACAAAATACAGTTATCTATTAGATACAAACCCCTGTAGCGCAATTGGCTAGCGCGCGGTACTTAAACAGCAGTTCAGCCGAGATAACCGAGTTTGTGAGTTCGAGCCTCACCTGGGGAAAAGTACCTTTTCGATTTTGTAACCTTTTCTTATTGTGAAACAAAATACAGATCTATTTGATACAATCCCCTGTAGCGCAATTTGCTAGCGCGCGGTACTTATACAGCAGTACAGCCGAGGAATGCTGAGGTTAGGAGTTCGAGCCTCACCTGGGGAAGAGTACCTTTTCGATTTTGTAACCTTTTCTTCTTGTCGTGCAAAATACAGTTATCTTCTCGATTCAATCCCCTGTGGCGCAATTGGTTAGCGCGCGGTACTTATACAGCAGTACAGCCGAGAAATGCCGAGGTTGTGAGTTAGAGTCACCTGGGGAAAAGTACCTTTTCGATTTTGTAACCTTTTCTTCTTGTCGTGCAAAAAAAAGTTATCTACTTGATACAATCCCCTGTGGCGCAATTGGTTAGCGCGCGGTACTTATACAGCAGAACAGCCGAGAAATGCCGAGGTTGTGAGTTCGAGCCTCACCTGGGGAAGAGTACCTTTTCGATTTTGTAACCTTTTCTTCATGTCGTGCAAAATACAGTTATCCAATCGATACAATCCCCTGTGGCGCAATTGGTTAGCGTGCGGTACTTATAGAGCAGTACAGCCTAGAAATGCCGAGGTTGTGTTTTCGAGACTCACCTGGGGAAGAGTGCCTTTTCGATTTTGTAACCTTTTCTTCTTGTCGTGCAAAATACAGTTATCTACTTGATACAATCCCCTGTGGCGCAATTGGTTAGCGCGCGGTACTTATACAGCAGTATAGCCGAGAAAACCGAGTTTGTGAGTTCGAGCCTCACCTGGGGAAAAGTACCTTTTCGATTTTGTAACCTTTTGTTCTTGTCGTGCAAAATACAGTTATCTACTTAATACAATTCCCGGTAGCACAATTGGCTAGCGCGCGGTACTTATACAGCAGTACAGCTGTGAAATGCCGAGGTTGTGAGTTCGAGCCTCACCTTGGGGAGAATACCGTTTCGATTTTGTAAACTTTTCTTCTTGTCGTGATAAATACAGTTATCAATTTGATACGGTCCCCTGTTGCGCAATTGGTTAGCGCGCAGTACTTCTACAGCAGTACAGCCGAGAAATTCCGAGGTTGTAAGTTCGAGCCTCACCTGGGGAAGAGTAATTTTTCGATTTTGTAACCTTTCGTTCTTGTCGTGCAAAATACAGTTATCTACTTAATACAATTCCCTGTAGCACAATTGGCTAGCGCGCGGTACTTATACAGCAGTACAGCCGTGAAATGCCGAGGTTGTGAATTCGAGCCTCACCTTGGGGATAATACAGTTTCGATTTTGTAACCTTGTCTTCTTGTCGTGATAAATACAGTTATCAATTTGATACGGTCCCCTGTTGCGCAACTGGCTAGCGCGCGGTACTTATACATCAGTACAGCCGAGAAATGCCGAGTTTGTGAGTTCGAGCCTCACCTGGGAAAGAGTAATTTTTCGATTTTGTAAACTTTTCTTATTGTGGAACAAAATACCGTTATCTATTTGATACAATCTCCTGTTGCGCAATTGGCTAGCGCGCAGTACTTATACAGCAGTACAGCCGAGAAATGCCGAGGTTGTGAGTTCGAGCCTCACCTGGAAAAGAGTTATTTTTCGATTTTGTAACATTTTCTTCTTGTCGTACAAAATACAGTTATCTACTCGATAGAATCCCCTGTGGCGCAATTGGTTAGCGCGCGGTACTTATACAGCAGTACAGTCGAGAAATGCCGAGGTTGTGAGTTCGAGCCTCACTTGGGGAAGAGTAATTTTTCGATTTTGTAACCTTTTCTTCTTGTGCTACAATATAAAGTAATCTAATCGTTCAATCCCCTGTGGCGCAATTGGTTAGCGCGCGGTACTTTAACAGCAGTACAGCCGAAAAATGCCGAGGTTGTGAGTTCGAGCCTCACCTGGGGAAGAGTAATTTTTCGATTTTGTAACCTTTTCTTCTTGTCGTGCAAAATACAGTTATCTATTTGATACAATCCCCTGTGGCGCAATTGGTTAGCGCGCGGTTCTTATACAGCAGCACAGCCGAGAAAACCGAGTTTGTGAGTTCGAGCCTCACCTGGGGAAAAGAACCTTTTCGATTTTGTAACCTTTTCTTCTTGTCGTGCAAAATACAGTTACCTACTTGATACAATCCCCTGTGGCGCAATTGGTTAGCGCGCGGTACTTATACAGCAGTGCAGCCGAGAAAACCGAGTTTGTGAGTTCGAGCCTCACCTGGGGAAAGGTACCTTTTCGATTTTGTAACCTTTTCTTCTTGTCGTGCAAAATACAGTTACCTACTTGATACAATCCCCTGTGGCGCAATTGGCTAGCGCGCGGTACTTATACAGCAGTACAGCCGAGAAATGCCGAGTTTGTGAGTTCGAGCCTCACCTGGGGAAAAGTACCTTTTCGATTTTGTGACCTTTTCTTCTTGTCGTACAAAATACAGTTATCCTATCGATACAATCCCCTGTGGCGCAATTGGTTAGCGCGCGGTACTTATACAGCAGTACAGCCGAGAAAACCGAGTTTGTGAGTTCTAGAGTCACCTGGGGATAAGTACCTTTTCGATTTTGTAACCTTTTCTTCTTGTCGTGCAAAATACAGTTACCTCCTTGATAAAATCCCCTGTGGTGCAATTGGCTAGCGCGCGGTACTTATACAGCAGTACAGCCGAGAAAACCGAGTTTGTGAGTTCGAGCCTCACCTGGGGAAAATAACCTTTTCGATTTTGTAACCTTTTCTTATTGTGGAAAAAAATACAGTTATCTATTTGATTCAATCCCCTGTAGCGCAACTGGCTAGCGCGCGGTACTTATACAGCAGTACAGCCGAGAAATTCCGAGGTTGTAAGTTCGAGCCTCACCTGGGGAAGAGTAATTTTTCGATTATGTAACCTTTTGTTCTTGTCGTGCAAAATACAGTTATCTACTTAATACAGTCCCCTGTGGCGCAATTGGTTAGCGCGCGGTACTTATACAGCAGTACAGCCGAGAAAACCGAGTTTGTGAGTTCGAGCCTCACCTGGGAAAAAGTACCTTTTCGATTTTGTAACCTTTTCTTCTTGTCGTGCAAAATACAGTTATCTGCTTGATACAATCCCCTGTGGCGCAATTTGTTAGCGCGCGGTACTTATACAGCAGTACAGCCGAGAAAACCGAGTTTGTGAGTTCGAGCCTCACCTGGGGAAAAGTACCTTTTCGATTTTGTAACCTTTTCTTCTTGTCGTGAAAAATACAGTTACCTACTTGATACAACCCCCTGTGGCGCAATTGGTTAGCGCGCGGTACTTATACAGCAGTGCAGCCGAGAAAACCGAGTTTGTGAGTTCGAGCCTCACCTGGGGAAAATCACCTTTTCGATTTTGTGACCTTTTCTTCTTGTCGTACAAAATACAGTTATCTTCTCGATACAATCCCCTGTGGCGCAATTGGTTAGCGCGCGGTACTTATACAGCAGTACAGACGAGAAATGCCGAGGTTGTCAGTTCGAACCTCACCTGGGGAAGAGTACCTTTTCGATTTTGTAACCTTTTGTTCTTGTCGTGCAAAATACAGTTATCTACTTAATACAATCCCCTGTGGCGCAATTGGTTAGCGCGCGGTACTTATACAGCAGTACAGCCGAGAAATGCCGAGGTTGTGAGTTCGAGCCTCACCTGGGGAAAAGTTTCTTTTCGATTTTGTGACCTTTTCTTCTTGTCGTACAAAATACAGTTATCTTCTCGATACAATCCCCTGTGGCGCAATTGGTTAGCGCGCGGTACTTATACAGCAGTACAGACGAGAAATGCCGAGGTTGTCAGTTCGAACCTCACCTGGGGAAGAGTACCTTTTCGATTTTGTAACCTTTTCTTCTTGTCGTGCAAAATACAGTTATCCTATCGATACAATCCCCTGTGGCGCAATTGGTTAGCGCGCGGTACTTATACAGCAGTACAGCCGAGAAATGCCGAGGTTGTGAGTTCGAGCCTCACCTGGGGAAAAGTACCTTTTCGATTTTGTAACCTTTTCTTCTTGTCGTGCAAAATACAGTTACCTACTTGATACAATCCCCTGTGGCGCAATTGGTTAGCGCGCGGTACTTATACAGCAGTACAGCCGAGAAAACCGAGTTTGTGAGTTCTAGAGTCACCTGGGGATAAGTACCTTTTCGATTTTGTAACCTTTTCTTCTTGTCGTGCAAAATACAGTTACCTCCTTGATACAATGCTCTGTGGCGCAATTGGCTAGCGCGCGGTACTTATACAGCAGTACAGCCGAGAAAACCGAGTTTGTGAGTTCGAGCCTCACCTGGGGAAAAGTACCTTTTCGATTTTGTAACCTTTTCTTATTGTGGAAAAAAATACAGTTATCTATTTGATTCAATCCCCTGTAGCGCAACTGGCTAGCGCGCGGTACTTATACAGCAGTACAGCCGAGAAATTCCGAGGTTGTAAGTTCGAGCCTCACCTGGGGAAGAGTAATTTTTCGATTTTGTAACCTTTTGTTCTTGTCGTGCAAAATACAGTTATCTACTTAATACAATCCCCTGTGGCGCAATTGGTTAGCGCGCGGTACTTATACAGCAGTACAGCCGAGAAAACCGAGTTTGTGAGTTCGAGCCTCACCTGGGGAAAAGTACCTTTTCGATTTTGTAACCTTTTCTTCTTGTCGTGCAAAATACAGTTATCTGCTTGATACAATCCCCTGTGGCGCAATTTGTTAGCGCGCGGTACTTATACAGCAGTACAGCCGAGAAAACCGAGTTTGTGAGTTCGAGCCTCACTTGGGGAAAAGTACCTTTTCGATTTTGTAACCTTTTCTTCTTGTCGTGCAAAATACAGTTACCTACATGATACAATCCCCTGTGGCACAATTGGCTAGCGCGCGGTACTTATACAGCAGTACAGCCGAGAAATGCCGAGGTTGTGAGTTCGAGACTCACCTGGGGAAAAGTACCTTTTCGATTTCGTAACCTTTTCTTCTTGTCGTGCAAAAAAAGTTATCTACTTGATACAATCCCCTGTGGCGGAATTGGTTAGTGCGCGGATCTTATACAGTAGTACAGCCGAGACAACCGAGTTTGTGAGTTCGAGCCTCACCTGGGGAAAAGTACCATTTCGATTTTGTAACCTTTTCTTCTTGTCGTGCAAAATACAGTTACCTACCTGATACAATCCCCTGTGGCGCAATTGGTTAGCGCGCGTTACTTATACAGCAGTACAGTCGAGAAATGCCGAGGTTGTGAGTTCGAGCCTCACCTGGGGAAAAGTACCTTTTCGATTTTGTGACCTTTTCTTCTTGTCGTACAAAATACAGTTATCTTCTCGATACAATCCCCTGTGGCGCAATTGGTTAGCGCGCGGTACTTATACAGCAGTACAGACGAGAAATGCCGAGGTTGTGAGTTCGAGCCTCACCTGGGGAAGAGTACCTTTTCGATTTTGTAACCTTTTCTTCTTGTCGTGCAAAATACAGTTATCCTATCGATACAATCCCCTGTGGCGCAATTGGTTAGCGCGCGGTACTTATACAGCAGTACAGCCGAGAAATGCCGAGCTTGTGAGTTCGAGCCTCACCTGGGGTAAAGTACCTTTTCGATTTTGTAACCTTTTCTTCTTGTCGTGCAAAATACAGTTACCTCCTTGATGCAATCCCCTGTGGCGCAATTGGCTAGCGCGCGGTACTTATACAGCAGTACAGCCGAGAAAACCGAGTTTGTGAGTTCGAGCCTCACCTGGGGAAAAGTACCTTTTCGATTTTGTAACCTTTTCTTATTGTGGAAAAAAATACAGTTATCTATTTGATTCAATCCCCTGTAGCGCAACTGGCTAGCGCGCGGTACTTATACAGCAGTACAGCCGAGGAATTCCGAGGTTGTAAGTTCGAGCCTCATCTGGGGAAGAGTAATTTTTCGATTTTGTAACCTTTTGTTCTTGTCGTGCAAAATACAGTTATCTACTTAATACAATCCCCTGTGGCGCAATTGGTTAGCGCGCGGTACTTATACAGCAGTACAGCCGAGAAAACCGAGTTAGTGAGTTCGAGCCTCACCTGGGGAAAAGTACCTT
The DNA here is from genome assembly GCF_980474605.1 of Leiobunum rupestre. Lineage (NCBI taxonomy): Eukaryota > Metazoa > Arthropoda > Arachnida > Opiliones > Sclerosomatidae > Leiobunum > Leiobunum rupestre. Next base: position 9,079,969 of record NC_143384.1, on the reverse strand, counting down.
TTCGATTTTGTAACCTTTTCTTCTTGTCGTGCAAAATACAGTTATCTGCTTGATACAATCCCCTGTGGCGCAATTGGTTAGCGTGCGGTACTTATACAGCAGTACAACCGAGAAATGCTGAGGTTAGGAGTTCGAGCCTCACCTGGGGAAAAGTACCTTTTCGATTTTGTAACCTTTTGTTCTTGTCGTGCAAAATACAGTTATCCACTTAATACAATTCCCTGTAGCACAATTGTTTAGCGCGCGGTACTTATACAGCAGTACAGCCGTGAAATGCCTAGGTTGTGAGTTCGAGCCTCACCTGGGGAAGAGTACCTTTTCGATTTTGTAACCTTTTCTTCTTGTCGTGCAAAATACAGTTACCTACTTTATACAATCCCCTGTGGCGCAATTGGTTAGCGCGCGGTACTTATACAGCAGTACAGCCGAGAAAACCGAGTTTGTGAGTTCGAGCCTCACCTGGGGAAAAGTACCTTTTCGATTTTGTAACCTTTTCTTAGTGTCGTGCAAAATACAGTTACCTACTTTATACAATCCCCTGTGGCGCAATTGGTTAGCGCGCGGTACTTATACAGCAGTACAGCCGAGAAAACCGAGTTTGTGAGTTCGAGCCTCACCTGGGGAAAAGTACCTTTTCGATTTTGTAACCTTTTCTTATTGTGAAACAAAATACAGTTATCTATTTGATACAATCCCCTGTAGCGCAATTTGCTAGCGCACGGTACTTATAGAGCAGTACAGCCGAGGAATGCCGAGGTTAGGAGTTCGAGACTCACCTGGGGAAGAGTAATTTTTCGATTTTGTAACCTTTTCTTATTGTGGAACAAAATGCAGTTTTCTATAAGATACAATACCCTGTAGCGCAATTGGCTAGCGCGCGGTACTTATACAGCAGTACAGCCAAGAAATGCCGAGGTTGTGAGTTCGAGCCTCACCTGGGGAAAAGTACCTTTTCGATTTTGTAACCTTTTCTTCTTGTCGTACAAAATACAGTTATCTATTTGATACAATCCCCTGTAGTGCAATTGGCTAGCGCGCGGTACTTAAACAGCAGTACAGCCGAGAAATGCCGAGGTTAGGAGTTCGAGCCTCACCTGGGGAAAAGTACCTTTTCGATTTTGTAACCTTTTCTTCTTGTCGTGCAAAATACAGTTATCTACTTGATACAATCCCCTGTGGCGCAATTGGTTAGCGCGCGGTACTTGTACAGCAGTACAGCCAAGAAATGCCGAGGTTGTAAGTTCGAGCCTCATCTGGGGAAGAGTAATTTTTCGATTTTGTAACCTTTTGTTCTTGTCGTGCAAAATACAGTTATCTACTTATTACAATCCCCTGTAGCACAATTGGCTAGCGCGCGGTACTTATACAGCAGTACAGCCGAGAAATGCCGAGGTTGTGAAATCGAGCCTCACCTGGGGAAGAGTAATTTTTCGATTTTGTAACCTTTTCTTCTTGTGGTACAAAATAAAGTAATCTAGTCGATTCAATCCCCTGTGGCGCAATTGGTTAGCGCGCGGTACTAAAACAGCAGTACAGCCGTGAAATGCCGAGGTTGTGAGTTCGAGAATTACCTTGGGGAGAATACCGTTTCGATTTTGTAACCTTTTCTTCTTGTCGTGATAAATACAGTTATCAATTTGATACGGTCCCCTGTTGCGCAATTGGTTAGCGCGCAGTACTTATACAGCAGTACAGCCGAGAAATTCCGAGGTTGTAAGTTCGAGCCTCACCTGGGGAAGAGTAATTTTTCGATTTTGTAACCTTTTGTTCTTGTCGTGCAAAATACAGTTATCTACTTAGGACAATTCCCTGTAGCACAATTGGCTAGCGCGCGGTACTTATACAGCAGTACAGCCGTGAATTGCCGAGGTTGTGAGTTCGAGCCTCACCTTGGGGAGAATACCGTTTCGATTTTGTAACCTTTTCTTCTTGTCGTGAAAAATACAGTTACCTACTTGATACAACCCCCTGTGGCGCAATTGGTTAGCGCGCGGTACTTATACAGCAGTGCAGCCGAGAAAACCGAGTTTGTGAGTTCGAGCCTCACCTGGGGAAAGGTACCTTTTCGATTTTGTAACCTTTTCTTCTTGTCGTGCAAAATACAGTTACCTACTTGATACAATCCCCTGTGGCGCAATTGGCTAGCGCGCGGTACTTATACAGCAGTACAGCCGAGAAATGCCGAGGTTGTGAGTTCGAGCCTCACCTGGGGATAAGTACCTTTTCGATTTTGTAACCTTTTCTTCTTGCCGTGCAAAATACAGTTACCTCCTTGATACAATCCCCTGTGGCACAATTGGCTAGCGCGTGGTACTTATACAGCAGTACAGCCGAGAAAACCGAGTTTGTGAGTTCGAGCCTCACCTGGGGAAAAGTACCTTTTCGATTTTGTGACCTTTTCTTCTTGTCGTACAAAATACAGTTATCTTCTCGATACAATCCCCTGTGGCGCAATTGGCTAGCGCGCGGTACTTATACAGCAGTACAGCCGAGAAATGCCGAGGTTGTGAGTTCGAGCCTCACCTGGGGAAAAGTACCTTTTCGATTTTGTGACCTTTTCTTCTTGTCGTACAAAATACAGTTATCTTCTCGATACAATCCCCTGTGGCGCAATTGGTTAGCGCGCGGTACTTATACAGCAGTACAGACGAGAAATGCCGAGTTTGTGAGTTCGAGCCTCACCTGGGGAAAAGTACCTTTTCGATTTTGTAACCTTTTTTTCTTGTCGTGCAAAATACAGTTACCTACATGATACAATCCCCTGTGGCGCAATTGGCTAGCGCGCGGTACTTATACAGCAGTACAGCCGAGAAATGCCGAGGTTGTGAGTTCGAGACTCACCTGGGGAAAAGTACCTTTTCGATTTCGTAACCTTTTCTTCTTGTCGTGCAAAAAAAGTTATCTACTTGATACAATCCCCTGTGGCGGAATTGGTTAGTGCGCGGATCTTATACAGCAGTACAGCCGAGACAACCGAGTTTGTGAGTTCGAGCCTCACCTGGGGAAAAGTACCTTTTCGATTTTGTAACCTTTTCTTCTTGTCGTGCAAAATACAGTTACCTACTTGATACAATCCCCTGTGGCGCAATTGGTTAGCGCGCGGTACTAATACAGCAGTACAGCCGAGAAAACCGAGTTTGTGAGTTCGAGCCTCACCTGGGGAAAAGTACCTTTTCGATTTTGTGACCTTTTCTTCTTGTCGTACAAAATACAGTTATCTTCCCGATACAATCCCCTGTGGCGCAATTGGTTAGCGCGCGTTACTTATACAGCAGTACAGTCGAGAGATGCCGAGGTTGTGAGTTCGAGCCTCACCTGGGGAAAAGTACCTTTTCGATTTTGTGACCTTTTCTTCTTGTCGTACAAAATACAGTTATCTTCTCGATACAATCCCCTGTGGCGCAATTGGTTAGCGCGCGGTACTTTTACAGCAGTACAGACGAGAAATGCCGAGGTTGTGAGTTCGAGCCTCACCTGGGGAAGAGTACCTTTTCGATTTTGTAACCTTTTCTTCTTGTCGTGCAAAATACAGTTATCCTATCGATACAATCCCCTGTGGCGCAATTGGTTAGCGCGCGGTACTTATACAGCAGTACAGCCGAGAAATGCCGAGCTTGTGAGTTCGAGCCTCACCTGGGGAAAAGTACCTTTTCGATTTTGTAACCTTTTCTTCTTGTCGTGCAAAATACAGTTACCTCCTTGACGCAATCCCCTGTGGCGCAATTGGCTAGCGCGCGGTACTTATACAGCAGTACAGCCAAGAAATGCCGAGGTTGTGAGTTCGAGCCTCACCTGGGGAAAAGTACCTTTTCGATTTTGTAACCTTTTCTTCTTGTCGTACAAAATACAGTTATCTATTTGATACAATCCCCTGTAGTGCAATTGGCTAGCGCGCGGTACTTAAACAGCAGTACAGCCGAGAAATGCCGAGGTTAGGAGTTCGAGCCTCACCTGGGGAAAAGTACCTTTTCGATTTTGTAACCTTTTCTTCTTGTCGTGAAAAATACAGTTATCTACTTGATACAATCCCCTGTGGCGCAATTGGTTAGCGCGCGGTACTTATACAGCAGTACAGCCGAGAAATGCCGAGGTTGTAAGTTCGAGCCTCATCTGGGGAAGAGTAATTTTTCGATTTTGTAACCTTTTGTTCTTGTCGTGCAAAATACAGTTATCTACTTATTACAATCCACTGTAGCACAATTGGCTAGCGCGCGGTACTTATACAGCAGTACAGCCGAGAAATGCCGAGGTTGTGAAATCGAGCCTCACCTGGGGAAGAGTAATTTTTCGATTTTGTAACCTTTTCTTCTTGTAGTACAAAATAAAGTAATCTAGTCGATTCAATCCCCTGTGGCGCAATTGGTTAGCGCGCGGTACTAAAACAGCAGTACAGCCGTGAAATGCCGAGGTTGTGAGTTCGAGCCTCACCTTGGGGAGAATACCGTTTCGATTTTGTAACCTTTTCTTCTTGTCGTGATAAATACAGTTATCCATTTGATACGGTCCCCTGTTGCGCAATTGGTTAGCGCGCAGTACTTATACAGCAGTACAGCCGAGAAATTCCGAGGTTGTAAGTTCGAGCCTCACCTGGGGAAGAGTAATTTTTCGATTTTGTAACCTTTTGTTCTTGTCGTGCAAAATACAGTTATCTACTTAGGACAATTCCCTGTAGCACAATTGGCTAGCGCGCGGTACTTATACAGCAGTACAGCCGTGAAATGCCGAGGTTGTGAGTTCGAGCCTCACCTTGGGGAGAATACCGTTTCGATTTTGTAACCTTTTCTTCTTGTCGTGATAAATACAGTTATCAATTTGATACGGTGCCCTGTTGCGCAATTGGTTAGCGCGCAGTACTTATACAGCAGTACAGCCGAGAAATTCCGAGGTTGTAAGTTCGAGCCTCACCTGGGGAAGAGTAATTTTTCGATTTTGTAACCTTTTGTTCTTGTCGTGCAAAATACAGTTATCTACTTAATACAATTCCCTGTAGCACAATTGGCTAGCGCGCGGTACTTATACAGCAGTACAGCCGTGAAATGCCGAGGTTGTGAGTTCGAGCCTCACATTGGGGAGAATACCGTTTCGATTTTGTAACCTTTTCTTCTTGTCGTGATAAATACAGTTATCAATTTGATACGGTCCCCTGTATCGCAATTGGTTAGCGCGCAGTACTTATACAGCAGTACAGCCGAGAAATGCCGAGGTTGTGAGATCGAGCCTCACCTGGGGAAGAGTACCTTTTCGATTTTGTAACCTTTTCTTATTGTGGAAAAAAATACAGTTATCTATTTGATTATAATAATAATAATAATAATAATTTATTGATGTTGACATTACGAAAATATGTTTATAGTTGTTTAATTCATCACCCCAACCACATGAGGGAAACTTGTGCGTGGTGGGGATAATAATAGTTTTAAATCAAATCAAGGCTTTGAAAAACAATCGAATTACATTCTACTTAAGATTTAAGATTAGGAAAGAAAATTAAAGGTTAATCAGTTCACAATTTTTTTTTAATATTAATAACTAAGAAAAAAAACACATTTTTCAATCTTTCGTCACCATAATTTTTGATCCATTGACAAATTTTGCGTTTAAATAGTTTTATATTAGTACAGTTTTTAATTTCAGAGTTCAATAAGTTATATAATTTTGGCCCTAGATAAGTAATATGATTCTGGCCAATTGATTTAAACATTTTCTCAATTGTTAAATTTTTCTTCGTAATACCACGGGTACTATAAATCGTTTGAGAAGCTAATGAATCTCGATTTTTGTAAGTATAGATTAAAATGATTTTAGCGTACAGTTGATTAATAGTATAGACTGAGAAGTCTCTATATAGGTTAACATTCTGTTCGTAGCGATTTCTCTTTAAACAAATTCTTATAATGTTTCTCTGGATAACTCCTAAGGGTTCCAGAGTAGCCTTATACGTTCCAGCCCATCCAACCATACCATAGGAAATTATCGATTGGACAATAGCAAAATTAACTGTTTTTAACCAACATATAGGTAGGAAGTTCCTCAGTTCGTAGAACTTATATTGACATGCACGTAATTTTTTCGAAATATTATTAATATGCAATTTCCAGTTCAATTTTGAGTCAATCGTTATTCCCAACTATTTAACACTTTCCACTCTCTCAATTTCGGTACAGTCATGGTTACAATGGTTATGTAAAAAATGGTTATGGATGTTTATGGATAAATTATAGTAATTTTCTATTTTAGGTCTCTGAGCAAAACATATATATTTAGTTTTATCCGAATTTAAGGTTAATAAGGTCATATTTAATATTTTATACAGATGATCAAGAGCTATCTGAGCGTTTAAAAAGGATTCTTCCCATGAATTACCTTCACATAAAATTAATGTATCATCCGCAAATGATATTATACGCCCATGAATTTGTAGATTGCATAGCTCATTTACGTACACCAAAAACAGTATCGGTCCTAGAATAGTCCCTTGTGGAATACCATGAGTCATTGCTATTGAATCACTGTAGATACTATTTAATTTTACTATAGTAAAACGGTCTCGAAGATAGCTTTTGAGCCATTCTAGAGGAAGCCCACGAACTCCAATCTTATTAAGTTTTTTAATTAACAAATCATGGGAAACTGTGTCGAAGGCCTTTTTTAGGTCAATAAAAATTCCTATCATTTTTCGATTTTTATCGAGAGAATTATACAATTGTTTGGTTACCTCATATAATACATCACTTGTGCTTAAGCCTTGTCTAAAACCAAATTGATTTTCAGAAAGACAATTTTTGGACTCTAGAAAATTCACCAATTGATGTTTAACAAATCTTTCGTATATTTTTGAAACATTACTTATTAATGAAATCGGTCTATAATTTTCCAATTTCTCCTTACTACCAGCTTTAAAAATTGGTACTATAACTGATTTTTTAAAAACATCAGGAAAAGACCCTTCTACGATGGACAAGTTTAAGATAAAAGAGAGCGGAAAAGATATAGATGTTTTGCATAATTTTAACATTTTTACACTAATTCCATCATACCCATTTGAGTTAGTATTTTTTAATTTATCAATGATGTTTTCGATATCCATTGGTATAGATGGGTTGATAAAAAATGATTGTGGGTTTACATTTTCATTAACGATATAATTATAATTTGTAGGATTTGTAAGGTTTTTATCCAATATGTCTTTGGCTAATAGCGGACCGACAGATGCGAAATAAGCATTAAAGTGATCTGCGGCTATCTTAGCATTATTTTTCACGATTAATAATTGATCATTGATTTTAATTTTTTCTATAGTTTTCTGTCTCTTATTTACAGTAGTAGCCCCATTGATCAATTTCCAAATCATCTTAGGGCTTTTATCACTTTCATTAAACTTAGCTTTATAATAATTAAATTTTACAGTTTTTATTAAGGTTGTAATTTTATTTCTATAAACCTTATAATTATCTCTTAGATTTTGATTAAATGGTTCAGTTTTCAGTTTTTTAGCCATGGCATCACGTTTTTTTATGAACACAATTAAGCCTGTAGTAATCCAAGGTTTCAATTTACGCGTCTTATGGTTTAATTTAATTCTCCGTTTTTGTGTAAAAATAGTCAGGTTATTTTTTAAAATATCTATAAAATTTTCAGCAGCTTTGTTAGCATCTGTATTTTGAGTAACTGTGGTCCACTTTTCTTTTTTAAGGTTATTTACTAATAGATCATAATCAATATTTATAGATTCACAATAATTAGGACTTATTCCAAAACTACCAATATATGGTAAATTAGCCAAAATCGGATAATGATCTGTAATGTTTGTTTCACATACGGCTGTTCTGATTTCTAAATTGTCCTTTTTTTTATAAATATATGGTCGATACATGTACTTGAATTTTCAGTCACTCTCGTTGGCTCATTTATACAAGACGCGTAACCATATTCAGATAATAATGTTAAGTAGTCAGTAGTCGTATTATTGTTAGCATTTAAATTAATATTAAAATCGCCTACTAACATAATGTTAGGAGCGTTTGACAACATTTGTAGACTACTAGCGAATTTTCTTATAAATTCCTGTACGTCATTATTTGGAGACCTATATACAGCAATAATTTTATATATCTGGCTATTTGGTAACGTTATTTCTATAGCTAGAATATTTGCATCTACAAAATCACAATCTATTTTTTTAAATTGTAAATTGTCATTAATATATATTACCACGCCATCATTCCTATTAAAATAAGTATCAGATGTTATTATATTATATCCGTCGATACCAAATTGGTTTACATTATCAATTTTAAAAGTTTCGGTTAATATTATTACATCTATTTTAAATTTGAGAGTTTCTAGAAAGATTAATACCTCATTGAAATGTTTATTTAAACTACGGATATTTACCGCTTTACATGGATCACATTTCCATACTGCCTTCCGGGAACCCATTTTTTTGAAACTTTCATCCGATTTAATTCCACCACAGGCAGGATGTAGAAATTCATGGCAATTAGAACATTGAATAATATCTTTAGCTCCTACAAAAACTTTCGCACATTTAAAGCAATTTGACATAACTGACGGTAGAGATAAGGGAGTGCGTCTACCGATAAGGGGGCACCTGCGGGCGGGGGAAACGGGGGTGAAACGGGCCCCTGTAGGGGCCCCCCTTTTGCGTACATTTTCGGCGGGGTTAAAAGGTTAGATGATTTACGATGTTACCCTCATAAAACCTAACCCTGGGTCAATAGGTTATCTTCCCCTATGGTGGTGACACGATGTTATGCAAACAGCCTGCCCGTCATAGTTAATAGCTGGAGGCACCCCATTTTAGGTCAAAAGGTTAGCTGATTTACGAGGTTGATTTACGATGTTATAACCCATAAAACCCAGGTGCTAACCCATTATAGGTCAATAGGTTATCTGCCCCTATGGCGGTGACACGATGTTATGCAAACAGCCTACCCGTCATAGTTAATGTCGGGCACAATTCGAGTTGGTTTTCGCCGACAAACACTTTCGGGCCCCTAAGCGTACCGTAAAATAGCGGGCGGTCATCGGTAAAAGTGTTTTGGGAAAAAAAAAGAAGAGTGTATACAAATTATAAGGTTTTATTAAGATATTTTTCGAGTACAGGCTGTATAATACGATTTACATTGAAAATACGTCTTTGGAAATGTATTTTATTTATATCATGGTAATTACGTCGATCTTCGTAGGGTATATACCAAAGTTCACTCAAAGGGTTGAAACGAACCATCTGAAATTAGCGTTTTTACGAGCATTTTCATTAAATGTTCTACCTCGAGGCGTTTGATGGTAAGAGTTACGATTACGTCGTCGCCGGGTCCCTCGGGGGTGGTTGTAGGTCCGCCGGAGATGTATTTTTCGGATGGCGGGATATCTTGGCCCTCCAAAGCGGCGGGTGACGGACAGTTGGGATAAAATTTGTCGTGTTCCGTTTGGGGTACGTCGCCGGTTTCCCAACTGCCTAACTGTCCGTGGCAGAGGTAGCATTCGACTATGCCGTCCGAGTCTACGGCGAAAAGTCCGGCGTGGGCCAAGTCTTCCTTGTTCACGTGTACGTTGTCCCATTGCTTGAACGTTTCTAGCCGACCGGTTACGGTGCTGAGATCCTCGTGACTAGCCATCCCGATTCTCTTTGAGCTACGGAATAATATTTCTGGGGTCTAACCCCCAAAATGACGTAATCTATAAAAATGACGTAATTTAAAAATGACTCACTAAAGATGACGTAATCTACACCATGAAACGTAAAGATTACGTAGATGCGTTGTGGTTTTCATAAGCCAGCCGCTATGGGAAAGAGGAAGATGTCTCCGCTTAGGGTACCCAAGAAATGCGGGATATGCTCGGAAATATACCGGTCCGTGAGAGGTTTCAAACAACATTTAATGACACATTTATCTTGTAATACAATGAAAGAAGATTCGGATCTGGCGTGTGATTGTGATGAGAGTGAATCGCTCCATTACACGGAGGCCGAGGAAATGTCAGATGATAAAATTATCGATTATCTTAACGAACTTATTGTGGCATGTAAAAAGCGCGGTGCCACAATGGAATCAACCGAACCAACTACATCTAACCTGCCAGCCGAATTAAAAATGCCGACTGAAAAGGAAATGGCTGCTCTGATTTATTTTCAAGAATATTGTAAAACTAATCAAATTCATAATATTAAAACCGCTATAAAGAAAATGTGAATAAACGTTTTTATATTGAATACATTGTTATTTTTAAAGGTGACCGTATAAAGTAAATTTTACATTGATAAATTGACACTTAATATTTTTAAAATACGTTTATAATATTTTTCCAACGTGGGCGAATGAATGGACACAATGAACTATTAATTACGTAATCTAAAAAATGACGCGAGCAATGAGAAATAACGAGTCGGATTTATAAGATAATAAAAAATATTTATTTTATAAGATGATATATTACAAAAATTATTTTTCTTTTACGAGTCAAAAAAATATTATAGTGTGATACAAAAAAAATTAAAATGGACATCGTAATTGACTGTCTATTTCAGCGCGGTTCTGGGTAATCCATTCGGCGAAAAGTAGACTTCGTTCCAAAGAACACGGTTGTCGGGTGTTTAGAGTGTGATGTCGGAATAGCCAATTCACTGGTGGGGGGGAAGTCAAAGTCGACAAAGGCCATTCTCGCCATACCACCGACACGATACTGAGGGTTTAGTTATGAATAAAACGGGGTATAGTCGCGCGACGGGAATTTATACTCCGTTTATGATGACGTAACAGGTTGTTAAATTTTCTAGTGGCCATTATATCATTGTTGACGTCTCTTCGTGAAAAACCCTTAAAGAAGCTTTGGTGACTTCTACGTTTTGATCGGTGACGTATATAAATCACGCAATAATATCCGCAAATGACGCTCGTTGTCGATTGAAGTCGCCGTGTGGTGGGCGTGATTTTTCTCGAATTTTGTTTTAAAAAAAGTTTAATGGCGGGCAAAATGGGCCGTAGCGCCAAAGAGTCAAAATACCAAGCCCGTTTTAATTTATCAAGGTAAATCGCGACCCAATGGCTGCCAGGTTCATCGTGGGGGTCCAGATTTACAACCAGTGACGCTGGAAAACTATTAATCTTATCGGGTAGACAATCCGAGGCGAATACACCCATAAAATTGCGCGTACGTCTCAAAATGTTTAAAATCTCGGATCCGCGCATAATTACACGTTTTCAATAGAAACGTTACGATCTTTGTCTACGCTAAAGATGGCTTGAAATTCGGCGAAAACTACGCAGCTTAACGTTTGCGGGACTGGTTTAGCGAACGAAAGCTCCAAGCGCATCTGGCCCTGTCTGGAGGGGTTCCAATAATGACTCTCACCCGCGCTATGGTCGTTTGAAATGTCGAAGACGTAAAAAGCGTAGCCCCCGGCATAATCTCCCCTGGAAATATCGATCCCGGTGTTTCTATAATGAATTCCGCTACCCGTGAATAAAGTATGATAGGCTTGAATATATTGTCCCGCGTCGTAGTTTGGCGTAATAGGTTTCGAATCCACACCGTCAGAATCCACGTAAAGAGCTAAACTCGATAAATCTTGATGTTCAAAAGCGTACGGGTTTTTTGCCAGGGTTCCATTGTAGGCTTCGTGATCCACCAGCGCGACAATCAAGCGAACCGGGAGGGTACCCAAATATACGTTGGGAATAACGGTGTTTCGGATATTCGAGTTGATGGTGAATATCTTAGTTTCGGTGCGTGTAAAAGCGTACTTTGCTGCTGCTCGTGACAAGGCGTTTTCGTGAGCGATAAGTATTTTGGGTGCAATTTGTATTCGACGTACCAACAAGCTCGCGTCCGTAATGATAATTTTATAGTCAACCCCGGGCTTCGGCGTACCCATTAACGCAAAACTCGGTTTACTTCGCGATAGTTTAATACGTAAATCTACGCCATTAATTAAATATTTTTCGACATTGAGCGCGTCAAGAAACAGCGGACCAATTAAATCTATTTCTTTCGACTGATCCGTGAATCCTTTCCGCTGTTTAAAACCCTCGTTGGCAGTGACCGAATTCATTTCGCCGGGGGTATCCTTGTACCACAGCGCGCCTGTTAAATGGGACGCTTTGGCACCCTTGTCAAAATTTAACAAAGTTTCAATGTAGTTCCGTTAAGGTAAACTTCCGCGTGATTAAATAGCGTGTGCAAAAAATTGTTACACCCCCCTACAACATCCGACGGTAATAAACTTTTGCCCGCGTCATCGGCGACGATTTTAGCTTTAACAAGTAGGTACGTAAGCGGTAAATCAATGTACTCGTGCCCGCTTCCAGGAATATTAAACTCGACGGTATCGCCTCGCAGCGACGAGATGGGTTTGAAGGTTGTCCATTTTCCTCCCTCAATTGACGTTTGGATAGGCGCGGTTTGAAAAATATCAAGTTCACTTTTTAACGCTTCGCAATGACCCATAATTTTAGGAGAAAATATCAACGACCTTTCTAGCTCGTTTCCTGCCTACTAATGATTTTTTTCCACCGCGTTTTGGTCTTTTCTTAATTGTTTTAGTTTTGCGTTTACGTTTCCCAGTCCCGTATTGTTGTTTGAGATCATCGTACTTTTCTGTGAGGCGCCGTTTGGTAGCTTCACGTATGGTTGACCCCGTCGATACATCAGCCAAAACTTGTTTTCCCGTGGAGAGGGCTTGACCCCCCAAAAATTTCGCCCCCCGTAAAAGAAACGGTTTCGCTAGCTTGTACAAGCCGGAGAAGAAACTTCCAAACCCGCTTCCGAATTGCCCGTGCCCCCGCTGATAAGGCGATCCCACGTATACGTCGGGAATAGCGCCACCCGCCTGAGTGGCATAATATTGGGCGTACGGGCACGCTACGCAGCGTCTTTTTTCAAGAACGTGTCTTAAGGGCATCTTGGACGCAAATGAAGTTTTACTGTTAGATTGCCAAACTCAAAAGGAGTTGGTTTCCCATAAACATCGCGTAGATCTATTTGAATAGTATCAAAGTATTTCTTCTCAATGGGCACGTAATGCGGCGAAATGTACGTTTTCTCGATATGAGTACCAAATCGGGCTGATTCGTCAACCGCTATTATTCTTAACAATTTGACGAGCGACGAGCCCACCACTTGATCAGCGATGATATCGGAATAAACGAAAATTTGGGGCGGAATGTGGAAATTTAAGCGAGCCGGGTTCTCGCTTCTGCCCGCGATAGTTTTAGTTCTTTCAAATCCTAGCGTGTTGCTCAGTCCGTCACTCATAAATACGCCATAGGGGGTAATATTTTTTCCAACCAGCGCCACGTGTCCGTTCAGCGGATCGTGGGTAAGACACACATTAGCGGCGGTGCATAGCGCTGTGTCGTTTACTACTTTAAGTAAATGGTCTATACTCAAGTAATGCCCCGGAGGGATTTCTCGCATCGTCCCGATCATTTTAGGGTCAGACTGTCCCCCATGCTGGGCGGGATTAACGCGGAAATAGACGTAATTGTCAAAGGGCAACACGTTGTAAAACGAAAAGGGATACAATATTTCCACCAACGCAACTTCCCACCCCCCCTTTAATTCGATAGGTTCGGGTAATTTTATCGTGAAACAGGCTACCGTATTATTCGGAAATATCTCGAGATTTGAATTACTGGGCATCGTTAGGTAAAAGGCTTCGGACATCTTTAGCAGAAACCCAAGAATTGAATGTAGCCGGATACCCTAACCAGGAAACGAAATATTCGACTTTACCCTTTGAGCGTCGCTTCTTTAATACTTTGTCAATTGTATATTCTTCCGGTTTTATAACTCGTTGAATTTCTTTGAAATAAAAATATCCCGTGAGGTCTTTTAGTATTCTTGAAAACAACTTTAAATATTTCGGCGCTCCAATTTTGATCGCTGTATCCTTTTAAAAACGGTCTGGCAGTTCGGGTAATCCTTACGTAATCGCCGACTTTGATACGGCATTTTCGGGGCTTGAGGGCGGCTGGCTGGGACTGCCCTGGTTTGTAAATATTTCGATAAACTTGAAGAATATTTTTGTCGTTTACATCGAAGGGAGCCATTTTAATTGTCGTATGATAACTGGCGTTATACGAATGAATTAAATTGGGCAGCTCGTCGAGATAGCGTCGCGTGTTTTTATGAGTAAAAAAACGATACATGCGCTGTTTCAGGGTCCTATTAAAACGCTCTACCATCGCGGCTTTAACGTCGCTATTTTCGGAATGGTAATGTCTAATGCCCTCCTCTTTTAGGAGTTTTAAAACAGTCGAATTAACGTACTCCAACCCACGGTCGAACTGTATAGCGCGGGGCTTGCCCCGCTCTTTAAAAATTATTTTCAGGGCGCGGGCAACCTCAGCGCCGGTTTTACGTTTTAGGGGGACGGCAAATGCCACTCTCGAAAAGCAATCTATACAAGTAAGAATAAATGTGTATCCGGAATTGTCGCTCGCTAAAGAGCGCATATCTGCCAAATCAGTCTGATAGAGGTCTAGTCTGTTTCCTACACGAATCTTTCGTCTTTGGAATTTTCGAATAACTGGTCTATGTAACGTATAGGCGTCGTGAGTTTGCAAAAACGTTTCAACATTCTCCCTAGATATTCCGAGCTCTTTGACAGAATCGTATAATTTTTCAACACCCCCGTAGCTAGCTGGATTACGAGAATTGAAATATATTTTTTCGAGTCTAGTCGTAACGTTTATCGGTAACTCTCCCATTTCAAAATTTTGGCACTCGGCGTTTTTTTTTTTACGTAAACGGTTCTTAATAGTAGGCGACCAAAGTTTCGGTGACTGTCGAGGTGTCACGAAAGAATTAGGCCCGACCGCTGACGATAAAGTGTTCTTTCGTTTGGAGGATGCGAGCGAAAGATGAGGGCCCGGGGGGCGGAAGCTGTTACGAACGAAGTAGACGGTAATGGGGTGGTGGTGGGGAAGGCTTGAGGGGTGATTTTTCGTAGTTTACCCACCAGGTTATTAAATTTTGACCAACTCTGGGGTCTCGGCGCGTGGGGACTTATTAGATAATATACTAAATCAACAATATCAGAATCCGTTTGTATTTCACCGTCTAATAAAATCTGCCCCTGGCTGTCCCACCTCAGTCGACCGCTGTCCGAAATCAAATGATTAAATATCTCTCGGGCGCTCGCTCTGTATCCTAGCGGGAACAGATTGACTAATGTTTCGTAACTGGGCGTATCGTTATTTTCAATCGGTTTATTTCGAGCGTGCTTTTTTAGTAGCATCTCTTCGTATATCTTCCACTTGGTCCTGTCATCGAGCGCTTCGCTTTTTAAAATATCCGCCATTTCCGTGTCAATATCCGGTTTGAGTTGTGGGGATGGCGTAATCGCCGCTAAAGTCATCTTTTTCGAGTACCTTAACATTTTTTATGTTCAACCTGTTAGGGCTCCCACGAGCGACGACACAATAGGCAGAAGAAACGAGAAAAATCCGGCACCTTTTTGATTTAATAATATTCGTTTTTTAGTTTGCCAGCCCAATTTTTTCTGGGCAATTTTGCGTAACGTTTTACGGTGAATTTTTAATCGTAGTTTTTGCCGCGTGGTTAGACGTATATTCCCGATAAGAGTATTATACACGCAATCAGATATTGCTTCGATCAACTCTTTATTGGCGTTAATTAAAATATTACGTCTCTTAACGCCCTTTAATTTGCCGATCGATTCGAGCAGATGTTTTTGCGACCTGACTCGTCGAGACATTGTACATCGAATGAATTCGACTCGCTGGGGGGGTGTGTGGTAACTAACCACCCCTCGGAAAAGTATTATTTCGGAATGTATACCGAGACTTGCTCGCCGGGGAAAATATTAGTTCTGATCCGATGTTCGTCCGGACAATCTTTCTGAAGGTCGATCAATACGTAAGAGTTTGGTTCCTTAGTCGCGTCAGAAATCGCTTCGATAACAAAGTTGGAATTATCAGGGGCCATTTGGCGCGCCAAGCAATTAATCTGTGTTTTGTCCCGTACATTTTTCGTTAAAAGTATGTAGTGCGCATTGAGGGAAATTTCGCGACACCCGCGACCCTGATGAAATAAATTTTGACTTATGTAGATAAAGCTAACATTACGATGATGCGAGACTTTGGTGAACAATTGGGCAACTTCTCCCTTTTGGCCCGCCCCCATTAAATCGTCTAAAACCGCCAGTATCCGTTTCGAGCCGTCAAATAAGTCAGGATCGGGTAAACCCTTATGAAATATAACGTTATATTTTTTAAGTTTATCGTATCCTGGCTGATCCTCGCCGTAAAACCAGTGGATTTCTTCAATTTGAGGTTCAAACATTTGTTTTAAATGTTTAATCAGTTTTTCTACGAAATATGTCTTACCACTTTGGCTAGGCCCGCAAAGTATGATGTTACAACTGTGATAAAAAGGGTACATTATCACCGCGTAGCTGAAACCAGAATGAAATAAAATGGACATTTTGTTTTTATATATAATATTTTTTATTTTTGACAATAACAAAACACGTTTTCCCGTGACACACCCCCCCTGCCACGTGGATAGCGGCCGGCGCGCTAGAGACACACCCCCCTCGTGACCCCGACGCGCGCGGATAGCGGATCGAGAGAGAGAACGCGCGCGAGCCTCTCTCTCTCTCTCGTACGCCGAGACGGCGACTCGCGGAGACCGGCGCCTCTCGACCCGCGGCTCGCCCGCATAAGAGCGAAGGTTTTTTTTAAGCGCGTATTTTATATCCGAATGGAACTGTTCGGCAATTCGATAAAACCCGAACTTTATCCATTACGGGTCTATACGCTTTTTCCAAGTCGACGCTAACGAGCGTATGATCCGGAAGTCGACGTATTTGTTTGGGGAGAGGCACGGCAAACGCCGCCGGTATTTCAGTTTCTTCGTCAGTCACTCCTAGCATAGTTTTTAAATTTTCGCCGTTAATGATATGCTGATTACCGACATTAATTCGAAATCCTTTAACTTTCGTAACGTTAAATTTTTCTCCCGTATCCGGATTTTTCACCCAAAACGAGTAATTTTTTGGCCCGCCATACGCGGCTTCGTAAATAAACGAATTTTTTCCATAAACGGATAACTCGCTGACCATATCGCCCAAATAATGGCCCGTAGTTATAAGGGGTTGTTTCGCCACGTACTGGAGGGCGTCAGTGTCCAAATATAGCGCGTTCTCTCCGACTATTTCAAGATATTTTAATAAAACTAATCTCGCTTGACAGGTTGTATAAGCGGCAATTACGCAATTTGTATGTTTTAGAGGGATTTCCGCCTCCTTGATGGGGGCTGATTTCACTAGAAGAGTCGTATCGTTGACTGTCAAAACCGATTTTACGTTGATTTCCGGATTTGATAGCAGTTCAAAGAACACTTTGGGTTCGCGAACGATTTCAGTTTTGGTCACAATGGATCGCTGACCGAGTTTTCTGAAAAAAAAAAAGTTTTAATATCTATCACGCTACTCAATATGATTTATAACCCCAATGGGGGGGTAATAAAATCCATACAGACCCCCACATGGAATTCAGCATTAATTTCGAGATGGCTCGAAGTCCTTCGTTTTTGGAGACTTTGGTAGGGTCCAATTTGACCCCTTCATGACGTTCGAAAGCCGCAATGTATTCGGTCCTGGCTTCGGGGGTCTGACAATCTGACGGCCAGCCGCTCGCCTCCACCTTGGTTTTTAGGAAACAGTCAACGTAATCTCGAAAAATCCCTCCGCTGTCCGTTGCAGGATCGTATTGCGTCACCGTGTATGACCACGCCTCAATTTTTTTTGTAATTTTGTATCCGCGATTTACCGCCCATCTTAATTCGTCGATTACCCAAACGCCTTTAAGCATTCTTTCGTCGTCAGAATGCTCGCAGTCACCCTGGTAACGTAAATCGGCGCACGTCCGGCATAGGGTAAACGTTAACTTCTTGTTAACGGTCCGATACGGAAGAATAGGATGGAATAAATTGGTTGGCGGGAGCACGTTACATAACAATAATCCCTCAAAATCGTCAATGGCTGGAATATCGCTACCGAGCAGAATTGTCGGATGACCAACGGGGACTTTGCCCCTATAAAAAGGAAAACACACTTAAATATTTGTTTTCGTTATATATATTTTTCGATATAATACCGTTTGTTTATAAAAGGGTACAGGCTGCAAATGTCCACGTAGAATATTTTATCGTCGGTCCCTTCAACGTTACAGTACGTTCGTAAGGCTGATACTCTGCCCCCGAAAAAAGCGGCTCGCGGGTCTAAACGTTCAGTTAAAGTTTCCGAAAAATTAGAATTTTTTAAAAATTCATTTATGGCTGGATTTTGTTGTTTTTCCAAAATCCAATCGCACCCCCATTGTTGAATGACGGTATAACCCATTTCTTTAAGTTTATTGGTTGTCCGCATCGTGTTGGAAAATCGTGTATTAAGGGTATCGCTCGCGTTAGCGTATAATGGCTGGTTCCTATTTACAGAGTCCCCGAAGCAAGTCCTACAACCGTGATACCTTTAATGAAAAAAAACCTGTTTATATTTTGTCTCTTCGAACTTTTTAAAATAATACTTACCAACAGCCCTGATATTGTAGACCGTTTTTCTCACCGATTAGACCATCAATTTTAATTTTTCCAGCACGCGGTTCTCGACCATTCAGCCTTGATACGATGGTAACATTCCGGACATGCGCTTCCCAAGCCAGCCATTCTAAAGCCTCGGTGGATTGAGGCTCGGATAACCGATACAAATTAGCCGGTATTATGCCAATCGTTTCTGGCTCCAAAAATATTTTCCTTAGCACGTAACTACACACTGACGCGATAGTCACACCCACGCTAAACGGATTAACTTCGCACAAGTCTTGAAATAGTTTCATAAACTTTAAACAACCTTTAGCTAATATGTGGGTATCTCTAGAACAATAGAGTTTTAACGTTTCGAGGTAATTAAATCCCGAACTCTTTTCGGATTCGAGAGCGTACCATTTGTTAAAACTTTCGCGGTCTTTCGCCGTGAAATATTGGGCCCCGTAAGCTTCCAAGGGGGGCAGCGAGTTCTCCGAGACGTTGTTTGTTTGTTCGGGCTTGTAAATGTCAAAATTATTATCAACTACGTTGAATAGAAAATGAGGGAAAAAATCTTTCGTATATTCGCGACCCAGCTCGAACGTATCCGCGAATTTCGACAGAGGAATGGGTATATAATTATACGAATCCGATAGAGTTAAATTGTGTAGTTTCAGTTGCAAGATGCGAGTTCCATTTATTATCGGATCGGGCTCAAACGAGTCGGCACTCTCCATTATAACTTGTAATAGGAGTTGCGTATCATAATTACTCGCATTATGTCCCAGCGCGGTCACTCTTCTTATCCGAGCTAGTGTTCTTAAATATTCGAAAAAGTTTCGCGCGGAATCTGAACCCAGAAATTGTCTTTGGCGAACGCCGCAAAATCTGCAGGCTACGTCGGGGGTATCAACGCACGATCCACAATAAGTTTCCGACACGCATAAAATGGGTTGATGAATATAACAGTTTTTCTTATCGGGGTGCCGTTTGGTTTGGACCGTTTCAAAATCGTAAAATATCCACATTTGCGTAGGCTGGCCGTTGGAATCGAAACGGGGTAAAGGGCGTCGCGGGTCTTTTATTACTTGGATGTAACATTGATGTCCCGAGGGGGAAAACTTACGACAAACTGTACAATACTGTTCGGTACAAGAATGCAGCTGGCCGTCGCGTTTAGTCAAATCGATTAGAATCGAACATTCCGTGCAATGAAATAAATTTTGACATAATGATAATTTATCGCCGGTTAATTTTATTTTATGATGAGCGTAGCAATCGACACCCGTAAACTTACGTAAACAGTCGGTACATTTTATTATATCTCCGGTACATTTTAGGGCCCTGCAGCACGCGAAACAATAGTCTGAACACGCGTGGGTGCTATCTCGTCTGTACCCCTCTAGACACTTTGAACAAAACTTTTCTTTCCCGAATAAGGGTGCCAGCTTTTTAACTAGATTGAAATGCGCCCCCTCGTTTAAAAGTACAATACGTTTTCTGTCCATACCTCCCCTTACTCTAGAATCGTACACCAAGGTCGGCCAGCTGTTTTTGATTTGATAGATTAAAATATCGTATTCTTTGAGGTACATTCTAAATTTTCTAATCGATTCGGGCGACGCGCATTCTTTGTTAGCTCGGACACCCGATTTGGAGCATAGGAGGATCGCCTCGGCTCGCTGAGCCACATTGTTTTCTTTGGAATGCGCCAAAGTTTCATAGACCGTTTTTAGTCTTTTGTTTTCGGGCTCGTTCTGATATTTACACAGCGCCACACCGACGCAAAGAGCTCTAGCGAGACAGATTGAGTCGCTGTTCGCAATACGGACAATTGATTGTCTATTCCTAGAAAACATGGCAAATGTCTCTAGTCGTTTCCGTTTCGCACGGCCACCGCCTTGGGGTAACCGGACAATGGAAAAAGTTAAATTAACGGGTGCCAGGAAAAACGCTTCTTTCTCATCTGAATATATAGATTCGGATACCTCGTCGAGAAGGGCCTCGATATCAATTTGGTCACGCCTCCTAAATGAAATGGTAATATCGGGATGCGCCGCACCCAGCGCCGAACTACGGATTACTAGTTGTACCATGTCAGCGGGACTTACATCGCGTAATACCCGTTCAGTGACCCTGGCAAGCCCTTCCGCTATATTATTAGATATTTCAGCTTCCAATTCAATTCCCGTCATATTGAAGTTCGGGAACTGTTTTTCATTCTGACCCAAAATTACGCAATTCGGGTCCTCAAATTCAATATACCCTACAATGGGGAAATTTCCCTCCTCCTCCCCGTAACCGCTTTGGTTAAGTAGTTCGTTGAAATATTCGTCCACCATTTCGGCGGATTCACGGGGTTCAGCATCATCGTCCGTGACAATTTCAGGGGTGTCTATAAAAAATAAATATATTTTTAATTTCTTATATATTTTTGATACGCGGTACGAGAGAAAAAAAACTTACTCTTCAGGTAGTCCAACACAGGTTCGTCATATTCGGCACCCAACATGGCATCCCACTCGAGTTCGAGTAATTCTTTTTCCCGCTTATTATATCTAGCTTCAATAATTTCGCCTAACCGAGGCGGTAATGCTTGATTAAATAATCGGAGTTCGGCTACCGTTTGGCACGCTTCTGGAACGTGGGGGATAGCTTGAACAGTTTCAAAAATTTCAATAACCGTCAAAATTAATTTAAAACTCAGACGGCTAAAGATTGCGGGTAACGTATTTGGTGCAAACCCCGGCTCTAAATTTAAAAATAAACATATTCCGTAATAAAATTGCAGTAGTTGCGGTACGGACCAGGGTCTATTTACCTCCAAATCGTCTAGAAACCAGCATAAGCTTTCGCTATCCATTTTTTCTAGGCGCTAAGAAAACGACTTCCAACTTGAGAATTCCGCTGATTAGTGAAGTTTCTTTGACCGATCGGGCTCTATTTATACGTATCTTTTGAGGCTGTATAAAAATAATATCACGTCGTTAAGTCGAAACTCTATTATATAAAACTCGATTGTTTTCTAAAAGATGGGCCCCACTGTTTTTTTAAGCCTATTAAATTTAAGGATGGATCAATGGCTACTTTAATGATAGCCCCATAAATATGGTGGCTGTTCATCCTTTTATCGCTGACAAAAGTTGTTTTTCAAAAGAGCCGCCCGAAAACTCTTTTGACTATTTTGTCAAAGCTGGATGAATATACGAAAAACACAGTATAAAAATAATATCACGTCGTTAATTCGAAACTCTATTATATAAAACTCGATTGTTTTCTAAAAGAGGGGCCCAATGTTTTTTAAGCCCATATTTTTAAGGATGGATAGTGATCAATGGCTACTTTAATGATAGCCACCCGTAAATTTGGTGGCGGTTCATCCTTTTATCGCTGACAAATGTTGTTTTTCAAAAGAGCCGCCGAAAACTCTTTTGACTATTTTGATAAAGCTGGGTGAATATACGAAAAAAAACTTTTTGACGGTGCCCTTCTTGTTCTCCGAGCGGGCCCAATTTTTTTTACGAGCCGCTGTTTTATTAGACACCAAACCCTTAGTGTGGAATCCTTTGGGCCCACGCCGCTCGAGTCTTAATAGAACAATGTGGGCCCCTACGGTCTTTTTCTTTGAAGGGAAAATGGTTTAGGGGCTCTTTTTTGTGTCAACCCTAACCCTTTTTACGATGCAAATTAAGTTTGACCCACGCGCGACTCCTGAATTTAACATGACGCGTCAAATCGGGTATTGTTAAAATAGTGTGCTTTTTTTACGCACCGACATGTTTATAAAAAGCGATTGTTTTCACAGCTGTTTTTAAACGTAGAAGGATGGTCATGGTGAAAGAGGTATATGCTCAAACACTTTTTAAAAAAGACGTTTCAAAGTGTTAGATATTTTTTGGTGACAAACGTTTTGTCGAAAAATGGTTATAAATTAATGTTGTTGCGCGTAGACTTTTATGGACCCCCATAAACTATGTGGAATAGATCCTCTTAATTATTGTATATATTTTTTTCATTTCTCGTTTGTATTTTTCATTTGTAAATAATTCCTTTCTATATATTAGTTATTTGTCAATATTTCTTTTTGTATATTTTAGTCATTTGTTTATTTTAGTTATTTGTTTATTTTAATACTTTGTATGTCATTTGGTTTTTTATAAAATATATAACGTTTAAATCCCTTTTTTGGTTTATTGATAAATTTAGTTTAACGATAACTTCCGGTATGGAAGGTTCTATCCCCGCCTCTCCCGTTAGTCGGCTTATCGCGAACAATCCTAAAAACGCATTACTAATCGCGTTGATTTTACTTTTAATGGGACTTGTAGAATTTCTATCTCTTTGGTTTACCAATATGGCCGTCGCTATACACATAACACCGCAAAATTTGACTAATCGCGTGAGTCATTGATTCAACCCATTACATCATCCTGATTACGTCATCAAATTATTATCGCTATATATAAGACATTCACCCCCGTCATCCATCGTCAGTACACTACAAACCGTTTCTCGAGCATCATGTCTAAACGAAGCTGTGTAGATAACGTTCCTGGGCCCACTAAAATGTCTAAATTTGATCCGACTCAGCGGAAAGTTAACCCTCGGTATTCACTTTCATCCGAGCTTTTCGTTACTACGGGTTTTACGTCTGAGCTCGATATATCTGTAGCTCTATGCAATAAAATCACACACCAGGCCTTTGAAATGTCTTCGCGCGCCTGGGATGATTTATACGGCCACTGGGAACAAATAAATGATCCACAAAGGCTGCCCTTTCGATCACCGTTCCCGTTATCAGACGCGCTAGTGACCGCCGCCATGTCTGACCAAAAAGAATTAACCTTGCAAAGTACGATATCCGAAGCGTCGGTCGTAATCAAAGCGCCGGAAACTCGAGAATTGGACAGACTCAAATATTTCATTAATTCGCACATTCAACTCCTTAAAGTGAACCAAAAACTCTTTGAATTAATGGGTTACGTTATAACCGATAATTATCGTAAAATTTACGAAATATTGTATAAAGAACCATGTGCACCCAACAATTTATTTCTATCGGATGAACATGAAAGGTATGATACCGTTGTCCGCTATGCGTCCAATTACGTAACAGCATTTAAAATTATTGACGATTTTAAAGAAACAGTGGCCAACCAAAATATATTTTGTGTATTTAACTTTTACAATTTGTTTACTATGGTATCTACACACCATAAATATATTAAAACTAAATTGTTTTATCTTTAAGCGTTTTCATCCGCTTAATGTACTGTAACTTTGAATATCTAAATAAAACCTTATAATTTGTATACACTCTGCTCTTTTTTTCCAAAACACTTTTACCGATGACCGCCCGCTATTTTACGGTACGCTTAGGGGCCCGAAAGTGTTTGTCGGCGAAAACCCTTTGAAAGACAGGGGGGTGACATTCACTATGACGGGTAGGCTGTTTGCATAACATCGTGTCACCGCCATAGGGGCAGATAACATATTGACCTATAATGGGTTAGCACCTGGGTTTTATGGGTTATAACATCGTAAATCAACCTCGTAAATCAGCTAACCTTTTGACCTAAAATGGGTTACCACGCCAGCTATTAACTATGACGGGCCGGCTGTTTGCATCGTGTCCACACCGCCATAGATAACCTATTGACCTAACATCGTAAATCAGCTAACCTTTTGATCGAACCTTTTGACCCCGCCGAATATTGCCGCAAAATGGGGGCCCCTACAGGGGTCCGTTTCACCCTTATTTAACGGCTGTTTGCATCGTGTCCATAGGGGCAGATAACCTATTGACCCACAATGGGGGGTTAGGTTTTATGAGGGTAACATCGTAAATCAGCTAACCTTTTAACCCCGCCGAAAATGTACGCAAAATGGGGGCCCCTACAGGGGCCCGTTTCACCCCCGTTTCCCCCGCCCGCAGGTGCCCCCCTTATCGGCATACGCACTCCCTTATCTCTGACCGTTATTTAAATTACGGACTCTGATCTTAATCTAATCTCTTATCAATATACGGAGAGTAAATATCGTGCGACTGTTCACCTCAATCCCCTGTAGCGCAACTGGCTAGCGCGCGGTACTTATACAGCAGTACAGCCGAGAAATGCCGAGGTTGTAAATTCGAGCCTCACCTGGGGAAGAGTAATTTTACGATTTTGTAACCTTTTCTTCTTGTCGTGCAAAATACAGTTATCTACTTGATACAATCCCCTGTGGCGCAATTGGTTAGCGCGCGGTACTTTTACAGCAGTACAGCCGAGAAATGCCGAGGTTGTGAGTTCGAGCCTCACCTGGGGAAAAGTACCTTTTCAATTTTGTAACCTTTTCTTCTTGTCGTGCAAAAAAAAGTTATCTACTGGATACAATCCCCTGTGGCGCAATTGGTTAGCGCGCGGTACTTATACAGCAGTACAGCCGAGAAATGCCGAGGTTGTGAGTTCGAGCCTCACCTGGGGAAAAGTACCTTTTCGATTTTGTAACCTTTTCTTCTTGTCGTGCAAAAAAAAGTTATCTACTGGACACAATCCCCTGTGGCGCAATTGGTTAGCGCGCGGTACTTATACAGCAGTACAGCCGAGAAATGCCGAGGTTGTGAGTTCGAGCCTCACCTGGGGAAAAGTACCTTTTCGATTTTGTAACCTTTTCTTCTTGTCGTGCAAAAAAAGTTATTTACTTGATAAAATCCCCTGTGGCGCAAGTGGTTAGCGCGCGGTACTTATACAGCAGTACCGTCGAGAAATGCCGAGGTTGTGAGTTCGAGCCTCACCTGGGGAAGAGTAATTTTTCGATTTTGTTACCTTTTCTTCTTGTGGTGCAAAATACAGTTATCTAAATGATACAATCCCCTGTGGAGCAATTGGTTAGCGCGCGGTACTTATACAGCAGTACAGCCGAGAAATGCCGAGGTTGTGAGTTCGAGCCTCACCTGGGGAAGAGTAATTTTTCGATTTTGTTACCTTTTCTTCTTGTCGTGCAAAATACAGTTATCTACTTGATACAATCCCCTGTGGCGCAATTGGTTAGCGCGCGGTACTTATGCAGCAGTAAAGTCGAGAAATGCCGAGGTTATGAGTTCGAGCCTCACCTGGGGAAAAGTGGCTTTTCGATTTTGTAACCTTTTCTTCTTGTCGTGCAAAATACTGTTATCTATTTGATACACTCCCCTGTGGCGCAATTGGTAAGCGCGCGGTACTTATACAGCAGTACAGTCGAGAAATGCCGAGGTTGTGAGTTCGAGCCTCATCTGGGGAAGAGTAAATTTTCGATTTTGTAACCTTTTCTTCTTGTCGTGCAAAATACAGTTACCTACTTGATACACTCCCCTGTGGCGCAATTGGTAAGCGCGCGGTACTTATACAGCAGTACAGCCGAGAAATGCCGAGGTTGTGAGTTCGAGCCTCACCTGGGGAAAAGAACCTTTTCGATTTTGTAACCTTTTCTTCTTGTCGTGCAAAATACAGTTATCTACTGGATACAATCCCCTGTGGCGCAATTGGTTAGCGCGCGGTACTTATACAGCAGTACAGCCGAGATATGCCGAGGTTGTGAGTTCGAGCCTCACCTGGGGAAAAGTGCCTTTTCGATTTTGTAACCTTTTCTTCTTGTCGTGCAAAATACAGTTATCTGCTTGATACAATCTGCTGTAGCGCAACTGGCTAGCGCGCGGTACTTATACAGTAGTACAGCCGGGAAATGCCGAGGTTGTGAGTTCGAGCCTCACCTGGGAGAGAGTAATTTTTCGATCTTCTAAACTTTTCTTATTGTGGAACAAAATGCCGTTATCTACTTGATACAATCCCCTGTGGCGCAATTGGTTAGAGCGCGATGTTTATACAGCAGTACAGCCGAGAAATGCCGATTTTGTGAGTTCGAGCCTTACCTGGGGAAAAGTGGCTTTTCGATTTTGTAACCTTTTCTTCTTGTCGTGCAAAATACAGTTATCCACTTGATACAATCCCCTGTGGCGCAATTGGTTAGCGCGCGGTACTTATACAGCAATACCGTCGAGAAATGCCGAGGTTGTGAGTTCGAGCCTCACCTGGGGAAGAGTTAATTTTTCGATTTTGTAACCTTTTCTTCTTGTCGTGCAAAATACAGTTATCTACTTGATACACTCCCCTGTGGCGCAATTGGTTAGCGCGCGGTACTTATACAGCAGTACAACCGAGAAATGCCGAGGTTGTGAGTTCGAGCCTCACCTGGGGAAAAGTACCTTTTCGATTTTGTAACCTTTTCTTCTTGTCGTGCAAAATACAGTTATCTACTGGATACAATCCCCTGTGGCGCAATTGGTTAGCGCGCGGTACTTATACAGCAGTACAGCCGAGAAATGCCGAGGTTGTGAGTTCGAGCCTCACCTGGGGAAGAGTGGCTTTTCGATTTTGTAACCTTTTCTTCTTGTCGTGCAAAATACAGTTATCTACTGGATACAATCCCCAGTGGCGCAATTGGTTAGCGCGCGGTACTTATACAGCAGTACCGTCGAGAAATGCCGAGGTTGTGAGATCGAGCCTCACCTGGGAAAAGTACCTTTTCGATTTTGTAACCTTTTCTTCTTGTCGTGCAAAATACAGTTATCTACTTGATACAATCCCCTGTGGCGCAATTGGTTAGCGCGCGGTACTTTTACAGCAGTACAGCCGAGAAATGCCGAGGTTGTGAGTTCGAGCCTCACCTGGGGAAAAGTACCTTTTCAATTTTGTAACCTTTTCTTCTTGTCGTGCAAAAAAAAGTTATCTACTGGATACAATCCCCTGTGGCGCAATTGGTTAGCGCGCGGTACTTATACAGCAGTACAGCCGAGAAATGCCGAGGTTGTGAGTTCGAGCCTCACCTGGGGAAAAGTACCTTTTCGATTTTGTAACCTTTTCTTCTTGTCGTGCAAAAAAAAGTTATCTACTGGACACAATCCCCTGTGGCGCAATTGGTTAGCGCGCGGTACTTATACAGCAGTACAGCCGAGAAATGCCGAGGTTGTGAGTTCGAGCCTCACCTGGGGAAAAGTACCTTTTCGATTTTGTAACCTTTTCTTCTTGTCGTGCAAAAAAAGTTATTTACTTGATAAAATCCCCTGTGGCGCAAGTGGTTAGCGCGCGGTACTTATACAGCAGTACCGTCGAGAAATGCCGAGGTTGTGAGTTCGAGCCTCACCTGGGGAAGAGTAATTTTTCGATTTTGTTACCTTTTCTTCTTGTGGTGCAAAATACAGTTATCTAAATGATACAATCCCCTGTGGAGCAATTGGTTAGCGCGCGGTACTTATACAGCAGTACAGCCGAGAAATGCCGAGGTTGTGAGTTCGAGCCTCACCTGGGGAAGAGTAATTTTTCGATTTTGTTACCTTTTCTTCTTGTCGTGCAAAATACAGTTATCTACTTGATACAATCCCCTGTGGCGCAATTGGTTAGCGCGCGGTACCTTTACAGCAGTACTGCCGAGAAATGCCGAGGTTGTGAGTTCGAGCCTCACCTGGGGAAGAGTAATTTTTCGATTTTGTTACCTTTTCTTCTTGTCGTGCAAAATACAGTTATCTACTTGATACAATCCCCTGTGGCGCAATTGGTTAGCGCGCGGTACTTATACAGCAGTAAAGTCGAGAAATGCCGAGGTTATGAGTTCGAGCCTCACCTGGGGAAAAGTGGCTTTTCGATTTTGTAACCTTTTCTTCTTGTCGTGCAAAATACAGTTATCTAGTTGATACAATCTCCTGGGGCGCAATTGGTTAGCGCGCGATGCTCATACAGCCGTACAGCCGAGAAATGCCGAGGTTGTGAGTTCGACCCTCACCTGGGGAAGAGTAATTTTTCGATTTTGTAACCTTTTGTTCTTGTCGTGCAAAATACAGTTATCTATTTGATACAATCCCCTGTGGCGCAATTGGTTAGCGCGCGGTACTTATACAGCAGTACAGCCGAGATATGCCGAGGTTGTGAGTTCGAGCCTCACCTGGGGAAGAGTAATTTTTCGATTTTGTAACCTTTTCTTCTTGTCGTGCAAAATAAAGTTATCTAGTTGATACAATCCCCTGGGGCGCAATTGGTAAGCGCGCGGTTCTTATACAGCAGTACAGCCGAGAAAGCCGAGTTTGTGAGTTCGAGCCTCACCTGGGGAAAAGTGGCTTTTCGATTTTGTAACCTTTTCTTCTTGTCGTGCAAAATACAGTTATCTAGTTGATACAATCTCCTGGGGCGCAATTGGTTAGCGCGCGGTACTTATACAGCAGTACAGCCGAGAAATGCAGAGGTAGTGAGTTCGAGCCTCACTTGGGGAAAAGTACCTTTTCGATTTTGTAACCTTTTCTTCTTGTCGTGCAAAAAAAAGTTATCTACTTGATACAATCCCCTGTGGCGCAATTGGTTAGCGCGCGGTTCTTATACAGCAGTACAGCCGAGAAAGCCGAGTTTGTGAGTTCGAGCCTCACCTGGGGAAGAGTACCTTTTCGATTTTGTAACCCTTTCTTCTTGTCGTGCAAAATACAGTTATCCAATCGATACAATCCCCTGTGGCGCAATTGGTTAGCGCGCGGTACTTATACAGCAGTACAGCCGAGAAATGCAGAGGTAGTGAGTTCGAGCCTCACTTGGGGAAAAGTACCTTTTCGATTTTGTAACCTTTTCTTCTTGTCGTGCAAAAAAAAGTTATCTACTTGATACAATCCCCTGTGGCGCAATTGGTTAGCGCGCGGTTCTTATACAGCAGTACAGCCGAGAAAGCCGAGTTTGTGAGTTCGAGCCTCACCTGGGGAAAAAGGCTTTTCGATTTTGTAACCTTTTCTTCTTGTCGTGCAAAATACAGTTATCTAGTTGATACAATCTCCTGGGGCGCAACTGGTTAGCGCGCGATGCTCATACAGCTGTACAGCCGAGAAATGCCGAGGTTGTGAGTTCGACCCTCACCTGGGGAAGAGTAATTTTTCGATTTTGTAACCTTTTGTTCTTGTCGTGCAAAATACAGTTATCTATTTGATACAATCCCCTGTGGCGCAATTGGTTAGCGCGCGGTACTTATACAGCAGTACAGCCGAGATATGCCGAGGTTGTGAGTTCGAGCCTCGCCTGGGAAGAGTAATTTTTCGATTTTGTAAACTTTTCTTCTTGTCGTGTAAAATTCAGTTATCTACTAGATACAATCCCCTGTGGCGCAATTGGTTAGCGCGCGGTACTTATACAGCAGTACAGCCGAGAAATGCAGAGGTTGTGAGTTCGAGCCTCACCTGGGGAAGAGTAATTTTTCGATTTTGTAACCTTTTGTTCTTGTCGTGCAAAATATAGTTATCTAGTTGATACAATCCCCTGGGGCGCAATTGGTTAGCGCGCGATGCTCATACAGATGTACAGCCGAGAAATGCCGAGAATGAGAGTGCGAGCCTCACCTGGGGAAGAGTAGCTTTTCGATTTTGTAACCCTTTCTTCTTGTCGTGCAAAATACAGTTATCCCAGCGATACAATCCCCTGTGGCGCAATTGGTTAGCGCGCGGTACTTATACAGCAGTACAGCCGAGAAATGCAGAGGTAGTGAGTTCGAGCCTCACTTGGGGAAAAGTACCTTTTCGATTTTGTAACCTTTTCTTCTTGTCGTGCAAAAAAAGGTTATCTACTTGATACAATCCCCTGTGGCGCAATTGGTTAGCGCGCGGTTCTTATACAGCAGTACAGCCGAGAAAGCCGAGTTTGTGAGTTCGAGCCTCACCTGGGGAAAAGTACCTTTTCGATTTTGTAACCTTTTCTTCTTGTCGTGCAAAAAAAGTTATTTACTTGATAAAATCCCCTGTGGCGCAAGTGGTTAGCGCGCGGTACTTATACAGCAGTACCGTCGAGAAATGCCGAGGTTGTGAGTTCGAGCCTCACCTGGGGAAGAGTAATTTTTCGATTTTGTTACCTTTTCTTCTTGTGGTGCAAAATACAGTTATCTAAATGATACAATCCCCTGTGGAGCAATTGGTTAGCGCGCGGTACTTATACAGCAGTACAGCCGAGAAATGCCGAGGTTGTGAGTTCGAGCCTCACCTGGGGAAGAGTAATTTTTCGATTTTGTTACCTTTTCTTCTTGTCGTGCAAAATACAGTTATCTACTTGATACAATCCCCTGTGGCGCAATTGGTTAGCGCGCGGTACCTTTACAGCAGTACTGCCGAGAAATGCCGAGGTTGTGAGTTCGAGCCTCACCTGGGGAAGAGTAATTTTTCGATTTTGTTACCTTTTCTTCTTGTCGTGCAAAATACAGTTATCTACTTGATACAATCCCCTGTGGCGCAATTGGTTAGCGCGCGGTACTTATACAGCAGTAAAGTCGAGAAATGCCGAGGTTATGAGTTCGAGCCTCACCTGGGGAAAAGTGGCTTTTCGATTTTGTAACCTTTTCTTCTTGTCGTGCAAAATACAGTTATCTAGTTGATACAATCTCCTGGGGCGCAATTGGTTAGCGCGCGATGCTCATACAGCAGTACAGCCGAGAAATGCCGAGGTTGTGAGTTCGACCCTCACCTGGGGAAGAGTAATTTTTCGATTTTGTAACCTTTTGTTCTTGTCGTGCAAAATACTGTTATCTATTTGATACAATCCCCTGTGGCGCAATTGGTTAGCGCGCGGTACTTATACAGCAGTACAGTCGAGAAATGCCGAGGTTGTGAGTTCGAGCCTCACCTGGGGAAGAGTAATTTTTCGATTTTGTAACCTTTTCTTCTTGTCGTGCAAAATAAAGTTATCTAGTTGATACAATCCCCTGGGGCGCAATTGGTTAGCGCGCGGTTCTTATACAGCAGTACAGCCGAGAAAGCCGAGTTTGTGAGTTCGAGCCTCACCTGGGGAAAAGTGGCTTTTCGATTTTGTAACCTTTTCTTCTTGTCGTGCAAAATACAGTTATGTAGTTGATACAATCTCCTGGGGCGCAATTGGTTAGCGCGCGGTACTTATACAGCAGTACAGCCGAGAAATGCAGAGGTAGTGAGTTCGAGCCTCACTTGGGGAAAAGTACCTTTTCGATTTTGTAACCTTTTCTTCTTGTCGTGCAAAAAAAAGTTATCTACTTGATACAATCCCCTGTGGCGCAATTGGTTAGCGCGCGGTTCTTATACAGCAGTACAGCCGAGAAAGCCGAGTTTGTGAGTTCGAGCCTCACCTGGGGAAGAGTACCTTTTCGATTTTGTAACCCTTTCTTCTTGTCGTGCAAAATACAGTTATCCAATCGATACAATCCCCTGTGGCGCAATTGGTTAGCGCGCGGTACTTATACAGCAGTACAGCCGAGATATGCCGAGGTTGTGAGTTCGAGCCTCGCCTGGGGAAGAGTAATTTTTCGATTTTGTAACCTTTTGTTCTTGTCGTGCAAAATACAGTTATCTATTTGATACAATCTCCTGGGGCGCAACTGGTTAGCGCGCGATGCTCATACAGCTGTACAGCCGAGAAATGCCGAGGTTGTGAGTTCGACCCTCACCTGGGGAAGAGTAATTTTTCGATTTTGTAACCTTTTGTTCTTGTCGTGCAAAATACAGTTATCTATTTGATACAATCCCCTGTGGCGCAATTGGTTAGCGCGCGGTACTTATACAGCAGTACAGCCGAGATATGCCGAGGTTGTGAGTTCGAGCCTCGCCTGGGAAGAGTAATTTTTCGATTTTGTAAACTTTTCTTCTTGTCGTGTAAAATTCAGTTATCTACTAGATACAATCCCCTGTGGCGCAATTGGTTAGCGCGCGGTACTTATACAGCAGTACAGCCGAGAAATGCAGAGGTTGTGAGTTCGAGCCTCACCTGGGGAAGAGTAATTTTTCGATTTTGTAACCTTTTGTTCTTGTCGTGCAAAATATAGTTATCTAGTTGATACAATCCCCTGGGGCGCAATTGGTTAGCGCGCGATGCTCATACAGATGTACAGCCGAGAAATGCCGAGAATGAGAGTGCGAGCCTCACCTGGGGAAGAGTAGCTTTTCGATTTTGTAACCCTTTCTTCTTGTCGTGCAAAATACAGTTATCCCAGCGATACTATCCCCTGTGGCGCAATTGGTTAGCGCGCGGTTCTTATACAGCAGTACAGCCGAGAAAGCCGAGTTTGTGAGTTCGAGCCTCACCTGGGGAAAAGTACCTTTTCGATTTTGTAACCTTTTCTTCTTGTCGTGCAAAATACAGTTACCTACTTGATACAATCCCCTGTGGCGCAATTGGTTAACGCGCGGTACTTATACAGCAGTGCAGCCGAGAAAACCGATTTTGTGAGTTCGAGCCTCACCTGGGGAAAAGTGGCTTTTCGATTTTGTAACCTTTTCTTCTTGTCGTGCAAAATACAGTTACCTACTTGATACAATCACCTGTCACGCAATTAGTTAGCGCGCGGTACTTATACAGCAGTACAGCCGAGAAATGCCGAGGTTGTGAGTTCGAGCCTCACCTGGGGAAGAATAATTTTTCGATTTTGTAAACTTTTCTTCTTGTCGTGCAAAATACAGTTATCTACTTGATACAATCCCCTGTGGCGCAATTGGTTAGCGGCGGTACTTATACAGCAGTACAGCCGAGAAATGCCGAGCTTGTGAGTTCGAGCCTCACCTGGGGAAAAGTACCTTTTCGATTTTGTAAACTTTTCTTCTTGTCGTGCAAAATAAAGTTATCTACTTGATACAATCCCCTGTGGCGCAATTGGTTAGCGCGCGGTTCTTATACAGCAGTGCAGCCGAGAAAACCGAGTTTGTGAGTTCGAGCCTCACCTGGGGAAAAGTACCTTTTCGATTTTGTAAACTTTTCTTCTTGTCGTGCAAAATACAGTTATCTATTTGATACAATCCCCTGTGGCGCAATTGGTTAGCGCGCGGTACTTATACAGCAGTACAGCCGAGATATGCCGAGGTTCTGAGTTCGAGCCTCGCCTGGGAAGAGTAATTTTTCGATTTTGTAAACTTTTCTTCTTGTCGTGCAAAATACAGTAATCTACTCGATACAATCCCCTGTGGCGCAATTGGTTAGCGGCGGTACTTATACAACAGTACAGCCGAGAAATGCCGAGGTTGTGAGTTCGAGCCTCACCTGGGGAAGAGTAATTTTTCGATTTTGTAAACTTTTCTTCTTGTCGTGCAAAATACAGTTATCTACTTGATACAATGCCCTGTGGCGCAATTGGTTAGCGCGCGGTACTTATACAGCAGTACAGCCGAGAAATGCCGAGGTTGTGAGTTCGAGCCTCACCTGGGGAAGAGTATCTTTTCGATTTTGTAACCTTTTCTTCTTGTCGTGCAAAATACAGTTATCCAATTGATACAATCCCCTGTGGCGCAATTGGTTAGCGCGCGGTTCTTATACAGCAGTACAGCCGAGAAAGCCGAGGTTGTGAGTTCGAGCCTCACCTGGGGAAGAGTACCTTTTCGATTTTGTAACCTTTTGTTCTTGTCGTGCAAAATACAGTTATCTACATGATACAATCCCCTGTGGCGCAATTGGTTAGCGGCGGTACTAATACAGCAGTACAGCCGAGAAATGCCGAGGTTGTTAGTTCGAGCCTCATCTGGGGAAGAGTGATTTTTCGATTTTGTAAACTTTTCTTCTTGTCGTGCAAAATACAGTTATCTACATGATACAATCCCCTGTGGCGCAATTGGTTAGCGCGCGGTACTTATACAGCAGTACCGTCGAGAGATGCCGAGGTTGTGAGTTCGAGCCTCACCTGGGGAAAAGTACCTTTTCGATTTTGTAACCTTTTCTTCTTGTCGTGCAAAAAAAAGTTATCTACTTGATACAATCCCCTGTGGCGCAATTGGTTAGCGCGCGGTTCTTATGCAGCAGTACAGCCGAGAAAGCCGAGGTTGTGAGTTCGAGCCTCACCTGGGGAAGAGTACCTTTTCGATTTTGTAACGTTTTCTTCTTGTCGTGGAAAATACAGTTATCCAATCGATACAATCTCCTGTGGCGCAATTGGTTAGCGCGCGATACTCATACAGCAGTACAGCCGAGAAATGCCGAGGTTGTGAGTTCGACCCTCACCTGGGGAAGAGGAATTTTTCGATTTTGTAACCTTTTGTTCTTGCAGTGCAAAATACAGTTATCTACTTGATACAATCCCCTGTGGCGCAATTGGTTAGCGCGCGGTACTTATACAGCAGTAAAGCCGAGAAATGCCGAGGTTGTGAGTTCGAGCCTCGCCTGGGAAGATTAATTTTTCGATTTTGTAAATTTTTCTTCTTGTCGTGCAAAATACAGTTATCTACTTGATACAATCCCCTGTGGCGCAATTGGTTAGCGCGCGGTTCTTATACAGCAGTACAGCCGAGAAAGCCGAGGTTGTGAGTTCGAGCCTCACCTGGGGAAGAGTACCTTTTCGATTTTGTAACCTTTTCTTCTTGTCGTGCAAAATACAGTTATCCAATCGATACAATCCCCTGTGGCGCAATTGGTTAGCGCGCGGTACTTAAACAGCAGTACAGCCGAGAAATGCCGAGGTTGTGAGTTCGAGCCTCACATGGGGAAAAGTACCTTTTCGATTTTGTAACCTTTTCTTCTTGTCGTGCAAAAAAAGTTATCTACTTGATACAATCCCCTGTGGCGCAATTGGTTAGCGGGCGGTTCTTATACAGCAGTGCAGCCGAGAAAACCGAGTTTGTGAGTTCGAGCCTCACCTGGGGAAAAGTGGCTTTTCGATTTTGTAACCTTTTCTTCTTGTCGTGCAAAATACAGTTACCTACTTGCTACAATCCCCTGTGGCGCAATTGGTTAGCGCGCGGTACTTATACAGCAGTACAGCCGAGAAATGCCGAGTTTGTGAGTTCGAGCCTCACCTGGAAAAGAGTAATTTTTCGATTTTGTAAACTTTTCTTCTTGTCGTGCAAAATACAGTTATCTACTTGATACAATCCCCTGTGGCGCAATTGGTTAGCGGCGGTACTTATACAGCAGTACAGCCGAGAAATGCCGAGGTTGTGAGTTCGAGCCTCACCTGGGGAAGAGTAATTTTTCGATTTTGTAACCTTTTCTTCTTGTCGTGCAAAAAAAGTTATCTACTTGATACAATCCCCTGTGGCGCAATTGGTTAGCGCGCGGTTCTTATACAGCAGTACAGCCGAGAAAGCCGAGGTTGTGAGTTCGAGCCTCACCTGGGGAAGAGTATCTTTTCGATTTTGTAACCTTTTCTTCTTGTCGTGCAAAATACAGTTATCCAATCGATACAATCCCCTGTGGCGCAATTGGTTAGCGCGCGGTACTTAAACAGCAGTACAGCCGAGAAATGCCGAGGTTGTGAGTTCGAGCCTCACATGTGGAAAAGTACCTTTTCGATATTGTAAACTTTTCTTCTTGTCGTGCAAAAAAAAGTTATCTACTTGATACAATCCCCTGTGGCGCAATTGGTTAGCGGGCGGTTCTTATACAGCAGTGCAGCCGAGAAAACCGAGTTTATGAGTTCGAGCCTCACCTGGGGAAAAGTGGCTTTTCGATTTTGTAACCTTTTCTTCTTGTCGTGCAAAATACAGTTACCTACTTGCTACAATCCCCTGTGGCGCAATTGGTTAGCGCGCGGTACTTATACAGCAGTGCAGCCGAGAAATGCCGAGGTTGTGAGTTCGAGCCTCACCTGGGGAAGAGTAATTTTTCGATTTTGTAAACTTTTCTTCTTGTCGTGCAAAATACAGTTATCTACTTGATACAATACCCTGTGGCGCAATTGGTTAGCGGCGGTACTTATACAGCAGTACAACCGAGAAATGCCGAGGTTGTGAGTTCGAGCCTCACCTGGGGAAGAGTAATTTTTCGATTTTGTAAACTTTTCTTCTTGTCGTGCAAAATACAGTTATCTACTTGATACAATCCCCTGTGGCGCAATTGGTTAGCGCGCGGTACTTATACAGCAGTACAGCCGAGAAATGCCGAGGTTGTGAGTTCGAGCCTCACCTGGGGAAAAGTGGCTTTTCGATTTTGTAACCTTTTCTTCTTGTCGTGCAAAATACAGTTATCTAATTGATACAATCCCCTGTGGCGAAATTGGTTAGCGCGCGGTACTTATACAGCAGTACAGCCGAGAAATGCCGAGGTTGTGAGTTCGAGCCTCACCTGGGGAAAAGTACCTTTTCGATTTTGTAACCTTTTCTTCTTGTCGTGCAAAAAAAAGTTATCTACTTGATACAATCCCCTGTGGCGCAATCGGTTAGCGCGCGGTTCTTATACAGCAGTACAGCCGAGAAAGCCGAGGTTGTGAGTTCGAGCCTCACCTGGGGAAGAGTACCTTTTCGATTTTGTAACATTTTCTTCTTGTCGTGCAAAATACAGTTATCCAATCGATACAATCCCCTGTGGCGCAATTGGTTAGCGCGCGATGCTCATACAGCAGTACAGCCGAGAAATGCCGAGTTTGTGAGTTCGACCCTCACCTGCGAAGAGTAATTTTTCGATTTTGTAACCTTTTGTTCTTGTCGTGCAAAATACAGTTATCTATTTGATACAATATCCTGTGGCGCAATTGGTTAGCGCGCGGTACTTATACAGCAGTACAGCCGAGAAATGCCGAGGTTGTGAGTTCGAGCCTAACCTGGGAAGAGTAATTTTTCGATTTTGTAAATTTTTCTTCTTGTCGTGCAAAATACAGTTATCTACTTGATACAATCCCCTGTGGCGCAATTGGTTAGCGCGCGGTTCTTATACAGCAGTACAGCCGAGAAAGCCGAGGTTGTGAGTTTGAGCCTCACCTGGGGAAGAGTACCTTTTCGATTTTGTAACCTTTTCTTCTTGTCGTGCAAAATACAGTTATCCAATCGATACAATCCCCTGTGGCGCAATTGGTTAGCGCGCGGTACTTAAACAGCAGTACAGCCGAGAAATGCCGAGGTTGTGAGTTCGAGCCTCACCTGGGGAAAAGTACCTTTTCGAATTTGTAACCTTTTCTTCTTGTCGTGCAAAAAAAAGTTATCTACTTGATACAATCCCCTGTGGCGCAATTGATTAGCGCGCGGTTCTTATACAGCAGTACAGCCGAGAAAGCCGAGTTTGTGAGTTCGAGCCTCACCTTGGGAAAAGTACCTTTTCGCTTTTGTTACCTTTTCTTCTAGTCGTGCAAAATACAGTAACCTACTTGATACAATCCCCGGTGGCGCAATTGGTTAGCGCGCGTTACTTATACAGCAGTGCAGCCGAGAAAACCGAGTTTGTGAGTTCGAGCCTCACCTGGGGAAGAGTAATTTTTCGATATTGTAAACTTTTCTTCTTGTCGTGCAAAATACAGTTATCTACTTGATACAATCCCCTGTGGCGCAATTGGTTAGCGGCGGTACTTATACAGCAGTACAGCCGGAAATGTCGAGGTTGTGAGTTCGAGCATCACCTGGGGAAGAGTAATTTTTCGATTTTGTAAACTTTTCTTCTTGTCGTGCAAAATACAGTTATCTACTTGATACAATCCCCTGTGGCGCAATTGGTTAGCGCGCGGTACTTATGCAGCAGTATAGCCGAGAAAACCGAGTTTGTGAGTTCGAGCCTCACCTGGGGAAAAGTACCTTTTCGATTTTGTAACCTTTTGTTCTTGTCGTGCAAAATACAGTTATCTACTTGATACAATCCCCTGTGGCGCAATTGGTTAGCGCGCGGTACTTATACAGCGGTACAGCCGAGAAATGCCGAGGTTGTGAGTTCGAGCCTCACCTGGGAAGAGTAATTTTTCGATTTTGTAAACTTTTCTTCTTGTCGTGCAAAATACAGTTATCTACTTGATACACTCCCCTTTGGCGCAATTGGTTAGCGCGCGGTACTTATACAGCAGTACAGCCGTGAAATGCCGAGGTTGTGAGTTCGAGCTTCACCTTGGGGAGAATACCGTTTCGATTTTGTAACCTTTTCTTCTTGTCGTGATAAAGACAGTTATCAATTTGATACGGTCCCCTGTGGCGCTATTGGCTAGCGCGCGGTACTTATACAGCAGTACAGATGAGACAACCGAGTTTGTGAGTTCGAGCCTCACCTGGGGAAAAGTACCTTTTCGATTTTGTAACCTTTCCTTCTTGTCGTGCAAAATACAGTTACCTACTTGATACAATCCCCTGTGGCGCAATTGGTTAGCGCGCGGTACTTATACAGCAGTACAGCCGAGAAATGCTGAGGTTGTGAGTTCGAGCCTCACCTGGGGAAAAGTAATTTTTCGATTTTGTAACCTTATCTTATTGTGGAACAAAATACAGTTATCTATTAGATACAAACCCCTGTAGCGCAATTGGCTAGCGCGCGGTACTTAAACAGCAGTTCAGCCGAGATAACCGAGTTTGTGAGTTCGAGCCTCACCTGGGGAAAAGTACCTTTTCGATTTTGTAACCTTTTCTTATTGTGAAACAAAATACAGATCTATTTGATACAATCCCCTGTAGCGCAATTTGCTAGCGCGCGGTACTTATACAGCAGTACAGCCGAGGAATGCTGAGGTTAGGAGTTCGAGCCTCACCTGGGGAAGAGTACCTTTTCGATTTTGTAACCTTTTCTTCTTGTCGTGCAAAATACAGTTATCTTCTCGATTCAATCCCCTGTGGCGCAATTGGTTAGCGCGCGGTACTTATACAGCAGTACAGCCGAGAAATGCCGAGGTTGTGAGTTAGAGTCACCTGGGGAAAAGTACCTTTTCGATTTTGTAACCTTTTCTTCTTGTCGTGCAAAAAAAAGTTATCTACTTGATACAATCCCCTGTGGCGCAATTGGTTAGCGCGCGGTACTTATACAGCAGAACAGCCGAGAAATGCCGAGGTTGTGAGTTCGAGCCTCACCTGGGGAAGAGTACCTTTTCGATTTTGTAACCTTTTCTTCATGTCGTGCAAAATACAGTTATCCAATCGATACAATCCCCTGTGGCGCAATTGGTTAGCGTGCGGTACTTATAGAGCAGTACAGCCTAGAAATGCCGAGGTTGTGTTTTCGAGACTCACCTGGGGAAGAGTGCCTTTTCGATTTTGTAACCTTTTCTTCTTGTCGTGCAAAATACAGTTATCTACTTGATACAATCCCCTGTGGCGCAATTGGTTAGCGCGCGGTACTTATACAGCAGTATAGCCGAGAAAACCGAGTTTGTGAGTTCGAGCCTCACCTGGGGAAAAGTACCTTTTCGATTTTGTAACCTTTTGTTCTTGTCGTGCAAAATACAGTTATCTACTTAATACAATTCCCGGTAGCACAATTGGCTAGCGCGCGGTACTTATACAGCAGTACAGCTGTGAAATGCCGAGGTTGTGAGTTCGAGCCTCACCTTGGGGAGAATACCGTTTCGATTTTGTAAACTTTTCTTCTTGTCGTGATAAATACAGTTATCAATTTGATACGGTCCCCTGTTGCGCAATTGGTTAGCGCGCAGTACTTCTACAGCAGTACAGCCGAGAAATTCCGAGGTTGTAAGTTCGAGCCTCACCTGGGGAAGAGTAATTTTTCGATTTTGTAACCTTTCGTTCTTGTCGTGCAAAATACAGTTATCTATTTGATACAATCCCCTGTGGCGCAATTGGTTAGCGCGCGGTTCTTATACAGCAGCACAGCCGAGAAAACCGAGTTTGTGAGTTCGAGCCTCACCTGGGGAAAAGAACCTTTTCGATTTTGTAACCTTTTCTTCTTGTCGTGCAAAATACAGTTACCTACTTGATACAATCCCCTGTGGCGCAATTGGTTAGCGCGCGGTACTTATACAGCAGTGCAGCCGAGAAAACCGAGTTTGTGAGTTCGAGCCTCACCTGGGGAAAGGTACCTTTTCGATTTTGTAACCTTTTCTTCTTGTCGTGCAAAATACAGTTACCTACTTGATACAATCCCCTGTGGCGCAATTGGCTAGCGCGCGGTACTTATACAGCAGTACAGCCGAGAAATGCCGAGTTTGTGAGTTCGAGCCTCACCTGGGGAAAAGTACCTTTTCGATTTTGTGACCTTTTCTTCTTGTCGTACAAAATACAGTTATCCTATCGATACAATCCCCTGTGGCGCAATTGGTTAGCGCGCGGTACTTATACAGCAGTACAGCCGAGAAAACCGAGTTTGTGAGTTCTAGAGTCACCTGGGGATAAGTACCTTTTCGATTTTGTAACCTTTTCTTCTTGTCGTGCAAAATACAGTTACCTCCTTGATAAAATCCCCTGTGGTGCAATTGGCTAGCGCGCGGTACTTATACAGCAGTACAGCCGAGAAAACCGAGTTTGTGAGTTCGAGCCTCACCTGGGGAAAATAACCTTTTCGATTTTGTAACCTTTTCTTATTGTGGAAAAAAATACAGTTATCTATTTGATTCAATCCCCTGTAGCGCAACTGGCTAGCGCGCGGTACTTATACAGCAGTACAGCCGAGAAATTCCGAGGTTGTAAGTTCGAGCCTCACCTGGGGAAGAGTAATTTTTCGATTATGTAACCTTTTGTTCTTGTCGTGCAAAATACAGTTATCTACTTAATACAGTCCCCTGTGGCGCAATTGGTTAGCGCGCGGTACTTATACAGCAGTACAGCCGAGAAAACCGAGTTTGTGAGTTCGAGCCTCACCTGGGAAAAAGTACCTTTTCGATTTTGTAACCTTTTCTTCTTGTCGTGCAAAATACAGTTATCTGCTTGATACAATCCCCTGTGGCGCAATTTGTTAGCGCGCGGTACTTATACAGCAGTACAGCCGAGAAAACCGAGTTTGTGAGTTCGAGCCTCACCTGGGGAAAAGTACCTTTTCGATTTTGTAACCTTTTCTTCTTGTCGTGAAAAATACAGTTACCTACTTGATACAACCCCCTGTGGCGCAATTGGTTAGCGCGCGGTACTTATACAGCAGTGCAGCCGAGAAAACCGAGTTTGTGAGTTCGAGCCTCACCTGGGGAAAATCACCTTTTCGATTTTGTGACCTTTTCTTCTTGTCGTACAAAATACAGTTATCTTCTCGATACAATCCCCTGTGGCGCAATTGGTTAGCGCGCGGTACTTATACAGCAGTACAGACGAGAAATGCCGAGGTTGTCAGTTCGAACCTCACCTGGGGAAGAGTACCTTTTCGATTTTGTAACCTTTTGTTCTTGTCGTGCAAAATACAGTTATCTACTTAATACAATCCCCTGTGGCGCAATTGGTTAGCGCGCGGTACTTATACAGCAGTACAGCCGAGAAATGCCGAGGTTGTGAGTTCGAGCCTCACCTGGGGAAAAGTTTCTTTTCGATTTTGTGACCTTTTCTTCTTGTCGTACAAAATACAGTTATCTTCTCGATACAATCCCCTGTGGCGCAATTGGTTAGCGCGCGGTACTTATACAGCAGTACAGACGAGAAATGCCGAGGTTGTCAGTTCGAACCTCACCTGGGGAAGAGTACCTTTTCGATTTTGTAACCTTTTCTTCTTGTCGTGCAAAATACAGTTATCCTATCGATACAATCCCCTGTGGCGCAATTGGTTAGCGCGCGGTACTTATACAGCAGTACAGCCGAGAAATGCCGAGGTTGTGAGTTCGAGCCTCACCTGGGGAAAAGTACCTTTTCGATTTTGTAACCTTTTCTTCTTGTCGTGCAAAATACAGTTACCTACTTGATACAATCCCCTGTGGCGCAATTGGTTAGCGCGCGGTACTTATACAGCAGTACAGCCGAGAAAACCGAGTTTGTGAGTTCTAGAGTCACCTGGGGATAAGTACCTTTTCGATTTTGTAACCTTTTCTTCTTGTCGTGCAAAATACAGTTACCTCCTTGATACAATGCTCTGTGGCGCAATTGGCTAGCGCGCGGTACTTATACAGCAGTACAGCCGAGAAAACCGAGTTTGTGAGTTCGAGCCTCACCTGGGGAAAAGTACCTTTTCGATTTTGTAACCTTTTCTTATTGTGGAAAAAAATACAGTTATCTATTTGATTCAATCCCCTGTAGCGCAACTGGCTAGCGCGCGGTACTTATACAGCAGTACAGCCGAGAAATTCCGAGGTTGTAAGTTCGAGCCTCACCTGGGGAAGAGTAATTTTTCGATTTTGTAACCTTTTGTTCTTGTCGTGCAAAATACAGTTATCTACTTAATACAATCCCCTGTGGCGCAATTGGTTAGCGCGCGGTACTTATACAGCAGTACAGCCGAGAAAACCGAGTTTGTGAGTTCGAGCCTCACCTGGGGAAAAGTACCTTTTCGATTTTGTAACCTTTTCTTCTTGTCGTGCAAAATACAGTTATCTGCTTGATACAATCCCCTGTGGCGCAATTTGTTAGCGCGCGGTACTTATACAGCAGTACAGCCGAGAAAACCGAGTTTGTGAGTTCGAGCCTCACTTGGGGAAAAGTACCTTTTCGATTTTGTAACCTTTTCTTCTTGTCGTGCAAAATACAGTTACCTACATGATACAATCCCCTGTGGCACAATTGGCTAGCGCGCGGTACTTATACAGCAGTACAGCCGAGAAATGCCGAGGTTGTGAGTTCGAGACTCACCTGGGGAAAAGTACCTTTTCGATTTCGTAACCTTTTCTTCTTGTCGTGCAAAAAAAGTTATCTACTTGATACAATCCCCTGTGGCGGAATTGGTTAGTGCGCGGATCTTATACAGTAGTACAGCCGAGACAACCGAGTTTGTGAGTTCGAGCCTCACCTGGGGAAAAGTACCATTTCGATTTTGTAACCTTTTCTTCTTGTCGTGCAAAATACAGTTACCTACCTGATACAATCCCCTGTGGCGCAATTGGTTAGCGCGCGTTACTTATACAGCAGTACAGTCGAGAAATGCCGAGGTTGTGAGTTCGAGCCTCACCTGGGGAAAAGTACCTTTTCGATTTTGTGACCTTTTCTTCTTGTCGTACAAAATACAGTTATCTTCTCGATACAATCCCCTGTGGCGCAATTGGTTAGCGCGCGGTACTTATACAGCAGTACAGACGAGAAATGCCGAGGTTGTGAGTTCGAGCCTCACCTGGGGAAGAGTACCTTTTCGATTTTGTAACCTTTTCTTCTTGTCGTGCAAAATACAGTTATCCTATCGATACAATACCCTGTGGCGCAATTGGTTAGCGCGCGGTACTTATACAGCAGTACAGCCGAGAAATGCCGAGCTTGTGAGTTCGAGCCTCACCTGGGGTAAAGTACCTTTTCGATTTTGTAACCTTTTCTTCTTGTCGTGCAAAATACAGTTACCTCCTTGATGCAATCCCCTGTGGCGCAATTGGCTAGCGCGCGGTACTTATACAGCAGTACAGCCGAGAAAACCGAGTTTGTGAGTTCGAGCCTCACCTGGGGAAAAGTACCTTTTCGATTTTGTAACCTTTTCTTATTGTGGAAAAAAATACAGTTATCTATTTGATTCAATCCCCTGTAGCGCAACTGGCTAGCGCGCGGTACTTATACAGCAGTACAGCCGAGGAATTCCGAGGTTGTAAGTTCGAGCCCCATCTGGGGAAGAGTAATTTTTCGATTTTGTAACCTTTTGTTCTTGTCGTGCAAAATACAGTTATCTACTTAATACAATCCCCTGTGGCGCAATTGGTTAGCGCGCGGTACTTATACAGCAGTACAGCCGAGAAAACCGAGTTAGTGAGTTCGAGCCTCACCTGGGGAAAAGTACCTTTTCGATTTTGTAACCTTTTCTTCTTGTCGTGCAAAATACAGTTATCTGCTTGATACAATCCCCTGTGGCGCAATTGGTTAGCGTGCGGTAC
Organism: Leiobunum rupestre; assembly: GCF_980474605.1. Taxonomy (NCBI): domain Eukaryota; kingdom Metazoa; phylum Arthropoda; class Arachnida; order Opiliones; family Sclerosomatidae; genus Leiobunum; species Leiobunum rupestre. Next base: position 9,035,806 of record NC_143384.1, on the reverse strand, counting down.
TTATACAGCAGTACAACCGAGAAATGCTGAGGTTAGGAGTTCGAGCCTCACCTGGGGAAAAGTACCTTTTCGATTTTGTAACCTTTTGTTCTTGTCGTGCAAAATACAGTTATCCACTTAATACAATTCCCTGTAGCACAATTGTTTAGCGCGCGGTACTTATACAGCAGTACAGCCGTGAAATGCCTAGGTTGTGAGTTCGAGCCTCACCTGGGGAAGAGTACCTTTTCGATTTTGTAACCTTTTCTTCTTGTCGTGCAAAATACAGTTACCTACTTTATACAATCCCCTGTGGCGCAATTGGTTAGCGCGCGGTACTTATACAGCAGTACAGCCGAGAAAACCGAGTTTGTGAGTTCAAGCCTCACCTGGGGAAAAGTACCTTTTCGATTTTGTAACCTTTTCTTAGTGTCGTGCAAAATACAGTTACCTACTTTATACAATCCCCTGTGGCGCAATTGGTTAGCGCGCGGTACTTATACAGCAGTACAGCCGAGAAAACCGAGTTTGTGAGTTCGAGCCTCACCTGGGGAAAAGTACCTTTTCGATTTTGTAACCTTTTCTTATTGTGAAACAAAATACAGTTATCTATTTGATACAATCCCCTGTAGCGCAATTTGCTAGCGCACGGTACTTATAGAGCAGTACAGCCGAGGAATGCCGAGGTTAGGAGTTCGAGACTCACCTGGGGAAGAGTAATTTTTCGATTTTGTAACCTTTTCTTATTGTGGAACAAAATGCAGTTTTCTATAAGATACAATACCCTGTAGCGCAATTGGCTAGCGCGCGGTACTTATACAGCAGTACAGCCAAGAAATGCCGAGGTTGTGAGTTCGAGCCTCACCTGGGGAAAAGTACCTTTTCGATTTTGTAACCTTTTCTTCTTGTCGTACAAAATACAGTTATCTATTTGATACAATCCCCTGTAGTGCAATTGGCTAGCGCGCGGTACTTAAACAGCAGTACAGCCGAGAAATGCCGAGGTTAGGAGTTCGAGCCTCACCTGGGGAAAAGTACCTTTTCGATTTTGTAACCTTTTCTTCTTGTCGTGCAAAATACAGTTATCTACTTGATACAATCCCCTGTGGCGCAAATGGTTAGCGCGCGGTACTTGTACAGCAGTACAGCCAAGAAATGCCGAGGTTGTAAGTTCGAGCCTCATCTGGGGAAGAGTAATTTTTCGATTTTGTAACCTTTTGTTCTTGTCGTGCAAAATACAGTTATCTACTTATTACAATCCCCTGTAGCACAATTGGCTAGCGCGCGGTACTTATACAGCAGTACAGCCGAGAAATGCCGAGGTTGTGAAATCGAGCCTCACCTGGGGAAGAGTAATTTTTCGATTTTGTAACCTTTTCTTCTTGTGGTACAAAATAAAGTAATCTAGTCGATTCAATCCCCTGTGGCGCAATTGGTTAGCGCGCGGTACTAAAACAGCAGTACAGCCGTGAAATGCCGAGGTTGTGAGTTCGAGAATTACCTTGGGGAGAATACCGTTTCGATTTTGTAACCTTTTCTTCTTGTCGTGATAAATACAGTTATCAATTTGATACGGTCCCCTGTTGCGCAATTGGTTAGCGCGCAGTACTTATACAGCAGTACAGCCGAGAAATTCCGAGGTTGTAAGTTCGAGCCTCACCTGGGGAAGAGTAATTTTTCGATTTTGTAACCTTTTGTTCTTGTCGTGCAAAATACAGTTATCTACTTAGGACAATTCCCTGTAGCACAATTGGCTAGCGCGCGGTACTTATACAGCAGTACAGCCGTGAAATGCCGAGGTTGTGAGTTCGAGCCTCACCTTGGGGAGAATACCGTTTCGATTTTGTAACCTTTTCTTCTTGTCGTGAAAAATACAGTTACCTACTTGATACAACCCCCTGTGGCGCAATTGGTTAGCGCGCGGTACTTATACAGCAGTGCAGCCGAGAAAACCGAGTTTGTGAGTTCGAGCCTCACCTGGGGAAAGGTACCTTTTCGATTTTGTAACCTTTTCTTCTTGTCGTGCAAAATACAGTTACCTACTTGATACAATCCCCTGTGGCGCAATTGGCTAGCGCGCGGTACTTATACAGCAGTACAGCCGAGAAATGCCGAGGTTGTGAGTTCGAGCCTCACCTGGGGATAAGTACCTTTTCGATTTTGTAACCTTTTCTTCTTGCCGTGCAAAATACAGTTACCTCCTTGATACAATCCCCTGTGGCACAATTGGCTAGCGCGTGGTACTTATACAGCAGTACAGCCGAGAAAACCGAGTTTGTGAGTTCGAGCCTCACCTGGGGAAAAGTACCTTTTCGATTTTGTAACCTTTTCTTATTGTGAAACAAAATACAGTTATCTATTTGATACAATCCCCTGTAGCGCAATTTGCTAGCGCACGGTACTTATAGAGCAGTACAGCCGAGGAATGCCGAGGTTAGGAGTTCGAGACTCACCTGGGGAAGAGTAATTTTTCGATTTTGTAACCTTTTCTTATTGTGGAACAAAATGCAGTTTTCTATAAGATACAATACCCTGTAGCGCAATTGGCTAGCGCGCGGTACTTATACAGCAGTACAGCCAAGAAATGCCGAGGTTGTGAGTTCGAGCCTCACCTGGGGAAAAGTACCTTTTCGATTTTGTAACCTTTTCTTCTTGTCGTACAAAATACAGTTATCTATTTGATACAATCCCCTGTAGTGCAATTGGCTAGCGCGCGGTACTTAAACAGCAGTACAGCCGAGAAATGCCGAGGTTAGGAGTTCGAGCCTCACCTGGGGAAAAGTACCTTTTCGATTTTGTAACCTTTTCTTCTTGTCGTGCAAAATACAGTTATCTACTTGATACAATCCCCTGTGGCGCAATTGGTTAGCGCGCGGTACTTGTACAGCAGTACAGCCAAGAAATGCCGAGGTTGTAAGTTCGAGCCTCATCTGGGGAAGAGTAATTTTTCGATTTTGTAACCTTTTGTTCTTGTCGTGCAAAATACAGTTATCTACTTATTACAATCCCCTGTAGCACAATTGGCTAGCGCGCGGTACTTATACAGCAGTACAGCCGAGAAATGCCGAGGTTGTGAAATCGAGCCTCACCTGGGGAAGAGTAATTTTTCGATTTTGTAACCTTTTCTTCTTGTGGTACAAAATAAAGTAATCTAGTCGATTCAATCCCCTGTGGCGCAATTGGTTAGCGCGCGGTACTAAAACAGCAGTACAGCCGTGAAATGCCGAGGTTGTGAGTTCGAGAATTACCTTGGGGAGAATACCGTTTCGATTTTGTAACCTTTTCTTCTTGTCGTGATAAATACAGTTATCAATTTGATACGGTCCCCTGTTGCGCAATTGGTTAGCGCGCAGTACTTATACAGCAGTACAGCCGAGAAATTCCGAGGTTGTAAGTTCGAGCCTCACCTGGGGAAGAGTAATTTTTCGATTTTGTAACCTTTTGTTCTTGTCGTGCAAAATACAGTTATCTACTTAGGACAATTCCCTGTAGCACAATTGGCTAGCGCGCGGTACTTATACAGCAGTACAGCCGTGAAATGCCGAGGTTGTGAGTTCGAGCCTCACCTTGGGGAGAATACCGTTTCGATTTTGTAACCTTTTCTTCTTGTCGTGAAAAATACAGTTACCTACTTGATACAACCCCCTGTGGCGCAATTGGTTAGCGCGCGGTACTTATACAGCAGTGCAGCCGAGAAAACCGAGTTTGTGAGTTCGAGCCTCACCTGGGGAAAGGTACCTTTTCGATTTTGTAACCTTTTCTTCTTGTCGTGCAAAATACAGTTACCTACTTGATACAATCCCCTGTGGCGCAATTGGCTAGCGCGCGGTACTTATACAGCAGTACAGCCGAGAAATGCCGAGGTTGTGAGTTCGAGCCTCACCTGGGGATAAGTACCTTTTCGATTTTGTAACCTTTTCTTCTTGCCGTGCAAAATACAGTTACCTCCTTGATACAATCCCCTGTGGCACAATTGGCTAGCGCGTGGTACTTATACAGCAGTACAGCCGAGAAAACCGAGTTTGTGAGTTCGAGCCTCACCTGGGGAAAAGTACCTTTTCGATTTTGTGACCTTTTCTTCTTGTCGTACAAAATACAGTTATCTTCTCGATACAATCCCCTGTGGCGCAATTGGCTAGCGCGCGGTACTTATACAGCAGTACAGCCGAGAAATGCCGAGGTTGTGAGTTCGAGCCTCACCTGGGGAAAAGTACCTTTTCGATTTTGTGACCTTTTCTTCTTGTCGTACAAAATACAGTTATCTTCTCGATACAATCCCCTGTGGCGCAATTGGTTAGCGCGCGGTACTTATACAGCAGTACAGACGAGAAATGCCGAGTTTGTGAGTTCGAGCCTCACCTGGGGAAAAGTACCTTTTCGATTTTGTAACCTTTTTTTCTTGTCGTGCAAAATACAGTTACCTACATGATACAATCCCCTGTGGCGCAATTGGCTAGCGCGCGGTACTTATACAGCAGTACAGCCGAGAAATGCCGAGGTTGTGAGTTCGAGACTCACCTGGGGAAAAGTACCTTTTCGATTTCGTAACCTTTTCTTCTTGTCGTGCAAAAAAAGTTATCTACTTGATACAATCCCCTGTGGCGGAATTGGTTAGTGCGCGGATCTTATACAGCAGTACAGCCGAGACAACCGAGTTTGTGAGTTCGAGCCTCACCTGGGGAAAAGTACCTTTTCGATTTTGTAACCTTTTCTTCTTGTCGTGCAAAATACAGTTACCTACTTGATACAATCCCCTGTGGCGCAATTGGTTAGCGCGCGGTACTAATACAGCAGTACAGCCGAGAAAACCGAGTTTGTGAGTTCGAGCCTCACCTGGGGAAAAGTACCTTTTCGATTTTGTGACCTTTTCTTCTTGTCGTGCAAAATACAGTTACCTACTTGATACAATCCCCTGTGGCGCAATTGGTTAGCGCGCGGTACTAAAACAGCAGTACAGCCGTGAAATGCCGAGGTTGTGAGTTCGAGAATTACCTTGGGGAGAATACCGTTTCGATTTTGTAACCTTTTCTTCTTGTCGTGATAAATACAGTTATCAATTTGATACGGTCCCCTGTTGCGCAATTGGTTAGCGCGCAGTACTTATACAGCAGTACAGCCGAGAAATTCCGAGGTTGTAAGTTCGAGCCTCACCTGGGGAAGAGTAATTTTTCGATTTTGTAACCTTTTGTTCTTGTCGTGCAAAATACAGTTATCTACTTAGGACAATTCCCTGTAGCACAATTGGCTAGCGCGCGGTACTTATACAGCAGTACAGCCGTGAAATGCCGAGGTTGTGAGTTCGAGCCTCACCTTGGGGAGAATACCGTTTCGATTTTGTAACCTTTTCTTCTTGTCGTGAAAAATACAGTTACCTACTTGATACAACCCCCTGTGGCGCAATTGGTTAGCGCGCGGTACTTATACAGCAGTGCAGCCGAGAAAACCGAGTTTGTGAGTTCGAGCCTCACCTGGGGAAAGGTACCTTTTCGATTTTGTAACCTTTTCTTCTTGTCGTGCAAAATACAGTTACCTACTTGATACAATCCCCTGTGGCGCAATTGGCTAGCGCGCGGTACTTATACAGCAGTACAGCCGAGAAATGCCGAGGTTGTGAGTTCGAGCCTCACCTGGGGATAAGTACCTTTTCGATTTTGTAACCTTTTCTTCTTGCCGTGCAAAATACAGTTACCTCCTTGATACAATCCCCTGTGGCACAATTGGCTAGCGCGTGGTACTTATACAGCAGTACAGCCGAGAAAACCGAGTTTGTGAGTTCGAGCCTCACCTGGGGAAAAGTACCTTTTCGATTTTGTGACCTTTTCTTCTTGTCGTACAAAATACAGTTATCTTCTCGATACAATCCCCTGTGGCGCAATTGGCTAGCGCGCGGTACTTATACAGCAGTACAGCCGAGAAATGCCGAGGTTGTGAGTTCGAGCCTCACCTGGGGAAAAGTACCTTTTCGATTTTGTGACCTTTTCTTCTTGTCGTACAAAATACAGTTATCTTCTCGATACAATCCCCTGTGGCGCAATTGGTTAGCGCGCGGTACTTATACAGCAGTACAGACGAGAAATGCCGAGTTTGTGAGTTCGAGCCTCACCTGGGGAAAAGTACCTTTTCGATTTTGTAACCTTTTTTTCTTGTCGTGCAAAATACAGTTACCTACATGATACAATCCCCTGTGGCGCAATTGGCTAGCGCGCGGTACTTATACAGCAGTACAGCCGAGAAATGCCGAGGTTGTGAGTTCGAGACTCACCTGGGGAAAAGTACCTTTTCGATTTCGTAACCTTTTCTTCTTGTCGTGCAAAAAAAGTTATCTACTTGATACAATCCCCTGTGGCGGAATTGGTTAGTGCGCGGATCTTATACAGCAGTACAGCCGAGACAACCGAGTTTGTGAGTTCGAGCCTCACCTGGGGAAAAGTACCTTTTCGATTTTGTAACCTTTTCTTCTTGTCGTGCAAAATACAGTTACCTACTTGATACAATCCCCTGTGGCGCAATTGGTTAGCGCGCGGTACTAATACAGCAGTACAGCCGAGAAAACCGAGTTTGTGAGTTCGAGCCTCACCTGGGGAAAAGTACCTTTTCGATTTTGTGACCTTTTCTTCTTGTCGTACAAAATACAGTTATCTTCCCGATACAATCCCCTGTGGCGCAATTGGTTAGCGCGCGTTACTTATACAGCAGTACAGTCGAGAGATGCCGAGGTTGTGAGTTCGAGCCTCACCTGGGGAAAAGTACCTTTTCGATTTTGTGACCTTTTCTTCTTGTCGTACAAAATACAGTTATCTTCTCGAAACAATCCCCTGTGGCGCAATTGGTTAGCGCGCGGTACTTATACAGCAGTACAGACGAGAAATGCCGAGGTTGTGAGTTCGAGCCTCACCTGGGGAAGAGTACCTTTTCGATTTTGTAACCTTTTCTTCTTGTCGTGCAAAATACAGTTATCCTATCGATACAATCCCCTGTGGCGCAATTGGTTAGCGCGCGGTACTTATACAGCAGTACAGCCGAGAAATGCCGAGCTTGTGAGTTCGAGCCTCACCTGGGGAAAAGTACCTTTTCGATTTTGTAACCTTTTCTTCTTGTCGTGCAAAATACAGTTACCTCCTTGACGCAATCCCCTGTGGCGCAATTGGCTAGCGCGCGGTACTTATACAGCAGTACAGCCGAGAAAACCGAGTTTGTGAGTTCGAGCCTCACCTGGGGAAAAGTACCTTTTCGATTTTGTAACCTTTTCTTATTGTGGAAAAAAATACAGTTATCTATTTGATTCAAGCCCCTGTAGCGCAACTGGCTAGCGCGCGGTACTTATACAGCAGTACAGCCGAGAAATTCCGAGGTTGTAAGTTCGAGCCTCATCTGGGGAAGAGTAATTTTTCGATTTTGTAACCTTTTGTTCTTGTCGTGCAAAATACAGTTATCTACTTTATACAATCCCCTGTGGCGCAATTGGTTAGCGCGCGGTACTTATACAGCAGTACAGCCGAGAAAACCGAGTTAGTGAAATCGAGCCTCACCTGGGGAAAAGTACCTTTTCGATTTTGTAACCTTTTCTTCTTGTCGTGCAAAATACAGTTATCTGCTTGATACAATCCCCTGTGGCGCAATTTGTTAGCGCGCGGTACTTATACAGCAGTACAGCCGAGAAAACCGAGTTTGTGAGTTCGAGCCTCACCTGGGGAAAAGTACCTTTTCGATTTTGTAACCTTTTCTTCTTGTCGTGCAAAATACAGTTACCTACTTGATACAATCCCCTGTGGCGCAATTGGTTAGCGCGCGGTACTTATACAGCAGTACAACCGAGAAATGCTGAGGTTAGGAGTTCGAGCCTCACCTGGGGAAAAGTACCTTTTCGATTTTGTAACCTTTTGTTCTTGTCGTGCAAAATACAGTTATCCACTTAATACAATTCCCTGTAGCACAATTGACTAGCGCGCGGTACTTATACAGCAGTACAGCCGTGAAATGCCGAGGTTGTGAGTTCGAGCCTCACCTGGGGAAGAGTACCTTTTCGATTTTGTAACCTTTTCTTCTTGTCGTGCAAAATACAGTTACCTACTTTATACAATCCCCTGTGGCGCAATTGGTTAGCGCGCGGTACTTATACAGCAGTACAGCCGAGAAAACCGAGTTTGTGAGTTCGAGCCTCACCTGGGGAAAAGTACCTTTTCGATTTTGTAACCTTTTCTTATTGTCGTGCAAAATACAGTTACCTACTTTATACAATCCCCTGTGGCGCAATTGGTTAGCGCGCGGTACTTATACAGCAGTACAGCCGAGAAAACCGAGTTTGTGAGTTCGAGCCTCACCTGGGGAAAAGTACCTTTTCGATTTTGTAACCTTTTCTTATTGTGAAACAAAATACAGTTATCTATTTGATACAATCCCCTGTAGCGCAATTTGCTAGCGCGCGGTACTTATAGAGCAGTACAGCCGAGGAATGCCGAGGTTAGGAGTTCGAGACTCACCTGGGGAAGGGTAATTTTTCGATTTTGTAACCTTTTCTTATTGTGGAACAAAATGCAGTTTTCTATAAGATACAATACCCTGTAGCGCAATTGGCTAGCGCGCGGTACTTATACAGCAGTACAGCCAAGAAATGCCGAGGTTGTGAGTTCGAGCCTCACCTGGGGAAAAGTACCTTTTCGATTTTGTAACCTTTTCTTCTTGTCGTACAAAATACAGTTATCTATTTGATACAATCCCCTGTAGTGCAATTGGCTAGCGCGCGGTACTTAAACAGCAGTACAGCCGAGAAATGCCGAGGTTAGGAGTTCGAGCCTCACCTGGGGAAAAGTACCTTTTCGATTTTGTAACCTTTTCTTCTTGTCGTGAAAAATACAGTTATCTACTTGATACAATCCCCTGTGGCGCAATTGGTTAGCGCGCGGTACTTATACAGCAGTACAGCCGAGAAATGCCGAGGTTGTAAGTTCGAGCCTCATCTGGGGAAGAGTAATTTTTCGATTTTGTAACCTTTTGTTCTTGTCGTGCAAAATACAGTTATCTACTTATTACAATCCACTGTAGCACAATTGGCTAGCGCGCGGTACTTATACAGCAGTACAGCCGAGAAATGCCGAGGTTGTGAAATCGAGCCTCACCTGGGGAAGAGTAATTTTTCGATTTTGTAACCTTTTCTTCTTGTGGTACAAAATAAAGTAATCTAGTCGATTCAATCCCCTGTGGCGCAATTGGTTAGCGCGCGGTACTAAAACAGCAGTACAGCCGTGAAATGCCGAGGTTGTGAGTTCGAGCCTCACCTTGGGGAGAATACCGTTTCGATTTTGTAACCTTTTCTTCTTGTCGTGATAAATACAGTTATCCATTTGATACGGTCCCCTGTTGCGCAATTGGTTAGCGCGCAGTACTTATACAGCAGTACAGCCGAGAAATTCCGAGGTTGTAAGTTCGAGCCTCACCTGGGGAAGAGTAATTTTTCGATTTTTTAACCTTTTGTTCTTGTCGTGCAAAATACAGTTATCTACTTAGGACAATTCCCTGTAGCACAATTGGCTAGCGCGCGGTACTTATACAGCAGTACAGCCGTGAAATGCCGAGGTTGTGAGTTCGAGCCTCACCTTGGGGAGAATACCGTTTCGATTTTGTAACCTTTTCTTCTTGTCGTGATAAATACAGTTATCAATTTGATACGGTGCCCTGTTGCGCAATTGGTTAGCGCGCAGTACTTATACAGCAGTACAGCCGAGAAATTCCGAGGTTGTAAGTTCGAGCCTCACCTGGGGAAGAGTAATTTTTCGATTTTGTAACCTTTTGTTCTTGTCGTGCAAAATACAGTTATCTACTTAATACAATTCCCTGTAGCACAATTGGCTAGCGCGCGGTACTTATACAGCAGTACAGCCGTGAAATGCCGAGGTTGTGAGTTCGAGCCTCACATTGGGGAGAATACCGTTTCGATTTTGTAACCTTTTCTTCTTGTCGTGATAAATACAGTTATCAATTTGATACGGTCCCCTGTATCGCAATTGGTTAGCGCGCAGTACTTATACAGCAGTACAGCCGAGAAATGCCGAGGTTGTGAGATCGAGCCTCACCTGGGGAAGAGTACCTTTTCGATTTTGTAACCTTTTCTTATTGTGGAAAAAAATACAGTTATCTATTTGATTATAATAATAATAATAATAATAATTTATTGATGTTGACATTACGAAAATATGTTTATAGTTGTTTAATTCATCACCCCAACCACATGAGGGAAACTTGTGCGTGGTGGGGATAATAATAGTTTTAAATCAAATCAAGGCTTTGAAAAACAATCGAATTACATTCTACTTAAGATTTAAGATTAGGAAAGAAAATTAAAGGTTAATCAGTTCACAATTTTTTTTTAATATTAATAACTAAGAAAAAAAACACATTTTTCAATCTTTCGTCACCATAATTTTTGATCCATTGACAAATTTTGCGTTTAAATAGTTTTATATTAGTACAGTTTTTAATTTCAGAGTTCAATAAGTTATATAATTTTGGCCCTAGATAAGTAATATGATTCTGGCCAATTGATTTAAACATTTTCTCAATTGTTAAATTTTTCTTCGTAATACCACGGGTACTATAAATCGTTTGAGAAGCTAATGAATCTCGATTTTTGTAAGTATAGATTAAAATGATTTTAGCGTACAGTTGATTAATAGTATAGACTGAGAAGTCTCTATATAGGTTAACATTCTGTTCGTAGCGATTTCTCTTTAAACAAATTCTTATAATGTTTCTCTGGATAACTCCTAAGGGTTCCAGAGTAGCCTTATACGTTCCAGCCCATCCAACCATACCATAGGAAATTATCGATTGGACAATAGCAAAATTAACTGTTTTTAACCAACATATAGGTAGGAAGTTCCTCAGTTCGTAGAACTTATATTGACATGCACGTAATTTTTTCGAAATATTATTAATATGCAATTTCCAGTTCAATTTTGAGTCAATCGTTATTCCCAACTATTTAACACTTTCCACTCTCTCAATTTCGGTACAGTCATGGTTACAATGGTTATGTAAAAAATGGTTATGGATGTTTATGGATAAATTATAGTAATTTTCTATTTTAGGTCTCTGAGCAAAACATATATATTTAGTTTTATCCGAATTTAAGGTTAATAAGGTCATATTTAATATTTTATACAGATGATCAAGAGCTATCTGAGCGTTTAAAAAGGATTCTTCCCATGAATTACCTTCACATAAAATTAATGTATCATCCGCAAATGATATTATACGCCCATGAATTTGTAGATTGCATAGCTCATTTACGTACACCAAAAACAGTATCGGTCCTAGAATAGTCCCTTGTGGAATACCATGAGTCATTGCTATTGAATCACTGTAGATACTATTTAATTTTACTATAGTAAAACGGTCTCGAAGATAGCTTTTGAGCCATTCTAGAGGAAGCCCACGAACTCCAATCTTATTAAGTTTTTTAATTAACAAATCATGGGAAACTGTGTCGAAGGCCTTTTTTAGGTCAATAAAAATTCCTATCATTTTTCGATTTTTATCGAGAGAATTATACAATTGTTTGGTTACCTCATATAATACATCACTTGTGCTTAAGCCTTGTCTAAAACCAAATTGATTTTCAGAAAGACAATTTTTGGACTCTAGAAAATTCACCAATTGATGTTTAACAAATCTTTCGTATATTTTTGAAACATTACTTATTAATGAAATCGGTCTATAATTTTCCAATTTCTCCTTACTACCAGCTTTAAAAATTGGTACTATAACTGATTTTTTAAAAACATCAGGAAAAGACCCTTCTACGATGGACAAGTTTAAGATAAAAGAGAGCGGAAAAGATATAGATGTTTTGCATAATTTTAACATTTTTACACTAATTCCATCATACCCATTTGAGTTAGTATTTTTTAATTTATCAATGATGTTTTCGATATCCATTGGTATAGATGGGTTGATAAAAAATGATTGTGGGTTTACATTTTCATTAACGATATAATTATAATTTGTAGGATTTGTAAGGTTTTTATCCAATATGTCTTTGGCTAATAGCGGACCGACAGATGCGAAATAAGCATTAAAGTGATCTGCGGCTATCTTAGCATTATTTTTCACGATTAATAATTGATCATTGATTTTAATTTTTTCTATAGTTTTCTGTCTCTTATTTACAGTAGTAGCCCCATTGATCAATTTCCAAATCATCTTAGGGCTTTTATCACTTTCATTAAACTTAGCTTTATAATAATTAAATTTTACAGTTTTTATTAAGGTTGTAATTTTATTTCTATAAACCTTATAATTATCTCTTAGATTTTGATTAAATGGTTCAGTTTTCAGTTTTTTAGCCATGGCATCACGTTTTTTTATGAACACAATTAAGCCTGTAGTAATCCAAGGTTTCAATTTACGCGTCTTATGGTTTAATTTAATTCTCCGTTTTTGTGTAAAAATAGTCAGGTTATTTTTTAAAATATCTATAAAATTTTCAGCAGCTTTGTTAGCATCTGTATTTTGAGTAACTGTGGTCCACTTTTCTTTTTTAAGGTTATTTACTAATAGATCATAATCAATATTTATAGATTCACAATAATTAGGACTTATTCCAAAACTACCAATATATGGTAAATTAGCCAAAATCGGATAATGATCTGTAATGTTTGTTTCACATACGGCTGTTCTGATTTCTAAATTGTCCTTTTTTTTATAAATATATGGTCGATACATGTACTTGAATTTTCAGTCACTCTCGTTGGCTCATTTATACAAGACGCGTAACCATATTCAGATAATAATGTTAAGTAGTCAGTAGTCGTATTATTGTTAGCATTTAAATTAATATTAAAATCGCCTACTAACATAATGTTAGGAGCGTTTGACAACATTTGTAGACTACTAGCGAATTTTCTTATAAATTCCTGTACGTCATTATTTGGAGACCTATATACAGCAATAATTTTATATATCTGGCTATTTGGTAACGTTATTTCTATAGCTAGAATATTTGCATCTACAAAATCACAATCTATTTTTTTAAATTGTAAATTGTCATTAATATATATTACCACGCCATCATTCCTATTAAAATAAGTATCAGATGTTATTATATTATATCCGTCGATACCAAATTGGTTTACATTATCAATTTTAAAAGTTTCGGTTAATATTATTACATCTATTTTAAATTTGAGAGTTTCTAGAAAGATTAATACCTCATTGAAATGTTTATTTAAACTACGGATATTTACCGCTTTACATGGATCACATTTCCATACTGCCTTCCGGGAACCCATTTTTTTGAAACTTTCATCCGATTTAATTCCACCACAGGCAGGATGTAGAAATTCATGGCAATTAGAACATTGAATAATATCTTTAGCTCCTACAAAAACTTTCGCACATTTAAAGCAATTTGACATAACTGACGGTAGAGATAAGGGAGTGCGTCTACCGATAAGGGGGCACCTGCGGGCGGGGGAAACGGGGGTGAAACGGGCCCCTGTAGGGGCCCCCCTTTTGCGTACATTTTCGGCGGGGTTAAAAGGTTAGATGATTTACGATGTTACCCTCATAAAACCTAACCCTGGGTCAATAGGTTATCTTCCCCTATGGTGGTGACACGATGTTATGCAAACAGCCTGCCCGTCATAGTTAATAGCTGGAGGCACCCCATTTTAGGTCAAAAGGTTAGCTGATTTACGAGGTTGATTTACGATGTTATAACCCATAAAACCCAGGTGCTAACCCATTATAGGTCAATAGGTTATCTGCCCCTATGGCGGTGACACGATGTTATGCAAACAGCCTACCCGTCATAGTTAATGTCGGGCACAATTCGAGTTGGTTTTCGCCGACAAACACTTTCGGGCCCCTAAGCGTACCGTAAAATAGCGGGCGGTCATCGGTAAAAGTGTTTTGGGAAAAAAAAAGAAGAGTGTATACAAATTATAAGGTTTTATTAAGATATTTTTCGAGTACAGGCTGTATAATACGATTTACATTGAAAATACGTCTTTGGAAATGTATTTTATTTATATCATGGTAATTACGTCGATCTTCGTAGGGTATATACCAAAGTTCACTCAAAGGGTTGAAACGAACCATCTGAAATTAGCGTTTTTACGAGCATTTTCATTAAATGTTCTACCTCGAGGCGTTTGATGGTAAGAGTTACGATTACGTCGTCGCCGGGTCCCTCGGGGGTGGTTGTAGGTCCGCCGGAGATGTATTTTTCGGATGGCGGGATATCTTGGCCCTCCAAAGCGGCGGGTGACGGACAGTTGGGATAAAATTTGTCGTGTTCCGTTTGGGGTACGTCGCCGGTTTCCCAACTGCCTAACTGTCCGTGGCAGAGGTAGCATTCGACTATGCCGTCCGAGTCTACGGCGAAAAGTCCGGCGTGGGCCAAGTCTTCCTTGTTCACGTGTACGTTGTCCCATTGCTTGAACGTTTCTAGCCGACCGGTTACGGTGCTGAGATCCTCGTGACTAGCCATCCCGATTCTCTTTGAGCTACGGAATAATATTTCTGGGGTCTAACCCCCAAAATGACGTAATCTATAAAAATGACGTAATTTAAAAATGACTCACTAAAGATGACGTAATCTACACCATGAAACGTAAAGATTACGTAGATGCGTTGTGGTTTTCATAAGCCAGCCGCTATGGGAAAGAGGAAGATGTCTCCGCTTAGGGTACCCAAGAAATGCGGGATATGCTCGGAAATATACCGGTCCGTGAGAGGTTTCAAACAACATTTAATGACACATTTATCTTGTAATACAATGAAAGAAGATTCGGATCTGGCGTGTGATTGTGATGAGAGTGAATCGCTCCATTACACGGAGGCCGAGGAAATGTCAGATGATAAAATTATCGATTATCTTAACGAACTTATTGTGGCATGTAAAAAGCGCGGTGCCACAATGGAATCAACCGAACCAACTACATCTAACCTGCCAGCCGAATTAAAAATGCCGACTGAAAAGGAAATGGCTGCTCTGATTTATTTTCAAGAATATTGTAAAACTAATCAAATTCATAATATTAAAACCGCTATAAAGAAAATGTGAATAAACGTTTTTATATTGAATACATTGTTATTTTTAAAGGTGACCGTATAAAGTAAATTTTACATTGATAAATTGACACTTAATATTTTTAAAATACGTTTATAATATTTTTCCAACGTGGGCGAATGAATGGACACAATGAACTATTAATTACGTAATCTAAAAAATGACGCGAGCAATGAGAAATAACGAGTCGGATTTATAAGATAATAAAAAATATTTATTTTATAAGATGATATATTACAAAAATTATTTTTCTTTTACGAGTCAAAAAAATATTATAGTGTGATACAAAAAAAATTAAAATGGACATCGTAATTGACTGTCTATTTCAGCGCGGTTCTGGGTAATCCATTCGGCGAAAAGTAGACTTCGTTCCAAAGAACACGGTTGTCGGGTGTTTAGAGTGTGATGTCGGAATAGCCAATTCACTGGTGGGGGGGAAGTCAAAGTCGACAAAGGCCATTCTCGCCATACCACCGACACGATACTGAGGGTTTAGTTATGAATAAAACGGGGTATAGTCGCGCGACGGGAATTTATACTCCGTTTATGATGACGTAACAGGTTGTTAAATTTTCTAGTGGCCATTATATCATTGTTGACGTCTCTTCGTGAAAAACCCTTAAAGAAGCTTTGGTGACTTCTACGTTTTGATCGGTGACGTATATAAATCACGCAATAATATCCGCAAATGACGCTCGTTGTCGATTGAAGTCGCCGTGTGGTGGGCGTGATTTTTCTCGAATTTTGTTTTAAAAAAAGTTTAATGGCGGGCAAAATGGGCCGTAGCGCCAAAGAGTCAAAATACCAAGCCCGTTTTAATTTATCAAGGTAAATCGCGACCCAATGGCTGCCAGGTTCATCGTGGGGGTCCAGATTTACAACCAGTGACGCTGGAAAACTATTAATCTTATCGGGTAGACAATCCGAGGCGAATACACCCATAAAATTGCGCGTACGTCTCAAAATGTTTAAAATCTCGGATCCGCGCATAATTACACGTTTTCAATAGAAACGTTACGATCTTTGTCTACGCTAAAGATGGCTTGAAATTCGGCGAAAACTACGCAGCTTAACGTTTGCGGGACTGGTTTAGCGAACGAAAGCTCCAAGCGCATCTGGCCCTGTCTGGAGGGGTTCCAATAATGACTCTCACCCGCGCTATGGTCGTTTGAAATGTCGAAGACGTAAAAAGCGTAGCCCCCGGCATAATCTCCCCTGGAAATATCGATCCCGGTGTTTCTATAATGAATTCCGCTACCCGTGAATAAAGTATGATAGGCTTGAATATATTGTCCCGCGTCGTAGTTTGGCGTAATAGGTTTCGAATCCACACCGTCAGAATCCACGTAAAGAGCTAAACTCGATAAATCTTGATGTTCAAAAGCGTACGGGTTTTTTGCCAGGGTTCCATTGTAGGCTTCGTGATCCACCAGCGCGACAATCAAGCGAACCGGGAGGGTACCCAAATATACGTTGGGAATAACGGTGTTTCGGATATTCGAGTTGATGGTGAATATCTTAGTTTCGGTGCGTGTAAAAGCGTACTTTGCTGCTGCTCGTGACAAGGCGTTTTCGTGAGCGATAAGTATTTTGGGTGCAATTTGTATTCGACGTACCAACAAGCTCGCGTCCGTAATGATAATTTTATAGTCAACCCCGGGCTTCGGCGTACCCATTAACGCAAAACTCGGTTTACTTCGCGATAGTTTAATACGTAAATCTACGCCATTAATTAAATATTTTTCGACATTGAGCGCGTCAAGAAACAGCGGACCAATTAAATCTATTTCTTTCGACTGATCCGTGAATCCTTTCCGCTGTTTAAAACCCTCGTTGGCAGTGACCGAATTCATTTCGCCGGGGGTATCCTTGTACCACAGCGCGCCTGTTAAATGGGACGCTTTGGCACCCTTGTCAAAATTTAACAAAGTTTCAATGTAGTTCCGTTAAGGTAAACTTCCGCGTGATTAAATAGCGTGTGCAAAAAATTGTTACACCCCCCTACAACATCCGACGGTAATAAACTTTTGCCCGCGTCATCGGCGACGATTTTAGCTTTAACAAGTAGGTACGTAAGCGGTAAATCAATGTACTCGTGCCCGCTTCCAGGAATATTAAACTCGACGGTATCGCCTCGCAGCGACGAGATGGGTTTGAAGGTTGTCCATTTTCCTCCCTCAATTGACGTTTGGATAGGCGCGGTTTGAAAAATATCAAGTTCACTTTTTAACGCTTCGCAATGACCCATAATTTTAGGAGAAAATATCAACGACCTTTCTAGCTCGTTTCCTGCCTACTAATGATTTTTTTCCACCGCGTTTTGGTCTTTTCTTAATTGTTTTAGTTTTGCGTTTACGTTTCCCAGTCCCGTATTGTTGTTTGAGATCATCGTACTTTTCTGTGAGGCGCCGTTTGGTAGCTTCACGTATGGTTGACCCCGTCGATACATCAGCCAAAACTTGTTTTCCCGTGGAGAGGGCTTGACCCCCCAAAAATTTCGCCCCCCGTAAAAGAAACGGTTTCGCTAGCTTGTACAAGCCGGAGAAGAAACTTCCAAACCCGCTTCCGAATTGCCCGTGCCCCCGCTGATAAGGCGATCCCACGTATACGTCGGGAATAGCGCCACCCGCCTGAGTGGCATAATATTGGGCGTACGGGCACGCTACGCAGCGTCTTTTTTCAAGAACGTGTCTTAAGGGCATCTTGGACGCAAATGAAGTTTTACTGTTAGATTGCCAAACTCAAAAGGAGTTGGTTTCCCATAAACATCGCGTAGATCTATTTGAATAGTATCAAAGTATTTCTTCTCAATGGGCACGTAATGCGGCGAAATGTACGTTTTCTCGATATGAGTACCAAATCGGGCTGATTCGTCAACCGCTATTATTCTTAACAATTTGACGAGCGACGAGCCCACCACTTGATCAGCGATGATATCGGAATAAACGAAAATTTGGGGCGGAATGTGGAAATTTAAGCGAGCCGGGTTCTCGCTTCTGCCCGCGATAGTTTTAGTTCTTTCAAATCCTAGCGTGTTGCTCAGTCCGTCACTCATAAATACGCCATAGGGGGTAATATTTTTTCCAACCAGCGCCACGTGTCCGTTCAGCGGATCGTGGGTAAGACACACATTAGCGGCGGTGCATAGCGCTGTGTCGTTTACTACTTTAAGTAAATGGTCTATACTCAAGTAATGCCCCGGAGGGATTTCTCGCATCGTCCCGATCATTTTAGGGTCAGACTGTCCCCCATGCTGGGCGGGATTAACGCGGAAATAGACGTAATTGTCAAAGGGCAACACGTTGTAAAACGAAAAGGGATACAATATTTCCACCAACGCAACTTCCCACCCCCCCTTTAATTCGATAGGTTCGGGTAATTTTATCGTGAAACAGGCTACCGTATTATTCGGAAATATCTCGAGATTTGAATTACTGGGCATCGTTAGGTAAAAGGCTTCGGACATCTTTAGCAGAAACCCAAGAATTGAATGTAGCCGGATACCCTAACCAGGAAACGAAATATTCGACTTTACCCTTTGAGCGTCGCTTCTTTAATACTTTGTCAATTGTATATTCTTCCGGTTTTATAACTCGTTGAATTTCTTTGAAATAAAAATATCCCGTGAGGTCTTTTAGTATTCTTGAAAACAACTTTAAATATTTCGGCGCTCCAATTTTGATCGCTGTATCCTTTTAAAAACGGTCTGGCAGTTCGGGTAATCCTTACGTAATCGCCGACTTTGATACGGCATTTTCGGGGCTTGAGGGCGGCTGGCTGGGACTGCCCTGGTTTGTAAATATTTCGATAAACTTGAAGAATATTTTTGTCGTTTACATCGAAGGGAGCCATTTTAATTGTCGTATGATAACTGGCGTTATACGAATGAATTAAATTGGGCAGCTCGTCGAGATAGCGTCGCGTGTTTTTATGAGTAAAAAAACGATACATGCGCTGTTTCAGGGTCCTATTAAAACGCTCTACCATCGCGGCTTTAACGTCGCTATTTTCGGAATGGTAATGTCTAATGCCCTCCTCTTTTAGGAGTTTTAAAACAGTCGAATTAACGTACTCCAACCCACGGTCGAACTGTATAGCGCGGGGCTTGCCCCGCTCTTTAAAAATTATTTTCAGGGCGCGGGCAACCTCAGCGCCGGTTTTACGTTTTAGGGGGACGGCAAATGCCACTCTCGAAAAGCAATCTATACAAGTAAGAATAAATGTGTATCCGGAATTGTCGCTCGCTAAAGAGCGCATATCTGCCAAATCAGTCTGATAGAGGTCTAGTCTGTTTCCTACACGAATCTTTCGTCTTTGGAATTTTCGAATAACTGGTCTATGTAACGTATAGGCGTCGTGAGTTTGCAAAAACGTTTCAACATTCTCCCTAGATATTCCGAGCTCTTTGACAGAATCGTATAATTTTTCAACACCCCCGTAGCTAGCTGGATTACGAGAATTGAAATATATTTTTTCGAGTCTAGTCGTAACGTTTATCGGTAACTCTCCCATTTCAAAATTTTGGCACTCGGCGTTTTTTTTTTTACGTAAACGGTTCTTAATAGTAGGCGACCAAAGTTTCGGTGACTGTCGAGGTGTCACGAAAGAATTAGGCCCGACCGCTGACGATAAAGTGTTCTTTCGTTTGGAGGATGCGAGCGAAAGATGAGGGCCCGGGGGGCGGAAGCTGTTACGAACGAAGTAGACGGTAATGGGGTGGTGGTGGGGAAGGCTTGAGGGGTGATTTTTCGTAGTTTACCCACCAGGTTATTAAATTTTGACCAACTCTGGGGTCTCGGCGCGTGGGGACTTATTAGATAATATACTAAATCAACAATATCAGAATCCGTTTGTATTTCACCGTCTAATAAAATCTGCCCCTGGCTGTCCCACCTCAGTCGACCGCTGTCCGAAATCAAATGATTAAATATCTCTCGGGCGCTCGCTCTGTATCCTAGCGGGAACAGATTGACTAATGTTTCGTAACTGGGCGTATCGTTATTTTCAATCGGTTTATTTCGAGCGTGCTTTTTTAGTAGCATCTCTTCGTATATCTTCCACTTGGTCCTGTCATCGAGCGCTTCGCTTTTTAAAATATCCGCCATTTCCGTGTCAATATCCGGTTTGAGTTGTGGGGATGGCGTAATCGCCGCTAAAGTCATCTTTTTCGAGTACCTTAACATTTTTTATGTTCAACCTGTTAGGGCTCCCACGAGCGACGACACAATAGGCAGAAGAAACGAGAAAAATCCGGCACCTTTTTGATTTAATAATATTCGTTTTTTAGTTTGCCAGCCCAATTTTTTCTGGGCAATTTTGCGTAACGTTTTACGGTGAATTTTTAATCGTAGTTTTTGCCGCGTGGTTAGACGTATATTCCCGATAAGAGTATTATACACGCAATCAGATATTGCTTCGATCAACTCTTTATTGGCGTTAATTAAAATATTACGTCTCTTAACGCCCTTTAATTTGCCGATCGATTCGAGCAGATGTTTTTGCGACCTGACTCGTCGAGACATTGTACATCGAATGAATTCGACTCGCTGGGGGGGTGTGTGGTAACTAACCACCCCTCGGAAAAGTATTATTTCGGAATGTATACCGAGACTTGCTCGCCGGGGAAAATATTAGTTCTGATCCGATGTTCGTCCGGACAATCTTTCTGAAGGTCGATCAATACGTAAGAGTTTGGTTCCTTAGTCGCGTCAGAAATCGCTTCGATAACAAAGTTGGAATTATCAGGGGCCATTTGGCGCGCCAAGCAATTAATCTGTGTTTTGTCCCGTACATTTTTCGTTAAAAGTATGTAGTGCGCATTGAGGGAAATTTCGCGACACCCGCGACCCTGATGAAATAAATTTTGACTTATGTAGATAAAGCTAACATTACGATGATGCGAGACTTTGGTGAACAATTGGGCAACTTCTCCCTTTTGGCCCGCCCCCATTAAATCGTCTAAAACCGCCAGTATCCGTTTCGAGCCGTCAAATAAGTCAGGATCGGGTAAACCCTTATGAAATATAACGTTATATTTTTTAAGTTTATCGTATCCTGGCTGATCCTCGCCGTAAAACCAGTGGATTTCTTCAATTTGAGGTTCAAACATTTGTTTTAAATGTTTAATCAGTTTTTCTACGAAATATGTCTTACCACTTTGGCTAGGCCCGCAAAGTATGATGTTACAACTGTGATAAAAAGGGTACATTATCACCGCGTAGCTGAAACCAGAATGAAATAAAATGGACATTTTGTTTTTATATATAATATTTTTTATTTTTGACAATAACAAAACACGTTTTCCCGTGACACACCCCCCCTGCCACGTGGATAGCGGCCGGCGCGCTAGAGACACACCCCCCTCGTGACCCCGACGCGCGCGGATAGCGGATCGAGAGAGAGAACGCGCGCGAGCCTCTCTCTCTCTCTCGTACGCCGAGACGGCGACTCGCGGAGACCGGCGCCTCTCGACCCGCGGCTCGCCCGCATAAGAGCGAAGGTTTTTTTTAAGCGCGTATTTTATATCCGAATGGAACTGTTCGGCAATTCGATAAAACCCGAACTTTATCCATTACGGGTCTATACGCTTTTTCCAAGTCGACGCTAACGAGCGTATGATCCGGAAGTCGACGTATTTGTTTGGGGAGAGGCACGGCAAACGCCGCCGGTATTTCAGTTTCTTCGTCAGTCACTCCTAGCATAGTTTTTAAATTTTCGCCGTTAATGATATGCTGATTACCGACATTAATTCGAAATCCTTTAACTTTCGTAACGTTAAATTTTTCTCCCGTATCCGGATTTTTCACCCAAAACGAGTAATTTTTTGGCCCGCCATACGCGGCTTCGTAAATAAACGAATTTTTTCCATAAACGGATAACTCGCTGACCATATCGCCCAAATAATGGCCCGTAGTTATAAGGGGTTGTTTCGCCACGTACTGGAGGGCGTCAGTGTCCAAATATAGCGCGTTCTCTCCGACTATTTCAAGATATTTTAATAAAACTAATCTCGCTTGACAGGTTGTATAAGCGGCAATTACGCAATTTGTATGTTTTAGAGGGATTTCCGCCTCCTTGATGGGGGCTGATTTCACTAGAAGAGTCGTATCGTTGACTGTCAAAACCGATTTTACGTTGATTTCCGGATTTGATAGCAGTTCAAAGAACACTTTGGGTTCGCGAACGATTTCAGTTTTGGTCACAATGGATCGCTGACCGAGTTTTCTGAAAAAAAAAAGTTTTAATATCTATCACGCTACTCAATATGATTTATAACCCCAATGGGGGGGTAATAAAATCCATACAGACCCCCACATGGAATTCAGCATTAATTTCGAGATGGCTCGAAGTCCTTCGTTTTTGGAGACTTTGGTAGGGTCCAATTTGACCCCTTCATGACGTTCGAAAGCCGCAATGTATTCGGTCCTGGCTTCGGGGGTCTGACAATCTGACGGCCAGCCGCTCGCCTCCACCTTGGTTTTTAGGAAACAGTCAACGTAATCTCGAAAAATCCCTCCGCTGTCCGTTGCAGGATCGTATTGCGTCACCGTGTATGACCACGCCTCAATTTTTTTTGTAATTTTGTATCCGCGATTTACCGCCCATCTTAATTCGTCGATTACCCAAACGCCTTTAAGCATTCTTTCGTCGTCAGAATGCTCGCAGTCACCCTGGTAACGTAAATCGGCGCACGTCCGGCATAGGGTAAACGTTAACTTCTTGTTAACGGTCCGATACGGAAGAATAGGATGGAATAAATTGGTTGGCGGGAGCACGTTACATAACAATAATCCCTCAAAATCGTCAATGGCTGGAATATCGCTACCGAGCAGAATTGTCGGATGACCAACGGGGACTTTGCCCCTATAAAAAGGAAAACACACTTAAATATTTGTTTTCGTTATATATATTTTTCGATATAATACCGTTTGTTTATAAAAGGGTACAGGCTGCAAATGTCCACGTAGAATATTTTATCGTCGGTCCCTTCAACGTTACAGTACGTTCGTAAGGCTGATACTCTGCCCCCGAAAAAAGCGGCTCGCGGGTCTAAACGTTCAGTTAAAGTTTCCGAAAAATTAGAATTTTTTAAAAATTCATTTATGGCTGGATTTTGTTGTTTTTCCAAAATCCAATCGCACCCCCATTGTTGAATGACGGTATAACCCATTTCTTTAAGTTTATTGGTTGTCCGCATCGTGTTGGAAAATCGTGTATTAAGGGTATCGCTCGCGTTAGCGTATAATGGCTGGTTCCTATTTACAGAGTCCCCGAAGCAAGTCCTACAACCGTGATACCTTTAATGAAAAAAAACCTGTTTATATTTTGTCTCTTCGAACTTTTTAAAATAATACTTACCAACAGCCCTGATATTGTAGACCGTTTTTCTCACCGATTAGACCATCAATTTTAATTTTTCCAGCACGCGGTTCTCGACCATTCAGCCTTGATACGATGGTAACATTCCGGACATGCGCTTCCCAAGCCAGCCATTCTAAAGCCTCGGTGGATTGAGGCTCGGATAACCGATACAAATTAGCCGGTATTATGCCAATCGTTTCTGGCTCCAAAAATATTTTCCTTAGCACGTAACTACACACTGACGCGATAGTCACACCCACGCTAAACGGATTAACTTCGCACAAGTCTTGAAATAGTTTCATAAACTTTAAACAACCTTTAGCTAATATGTGGGTATCTCTAGAACAATAGAGTTTTAACGTTTCGAGGTAATTAAATCCCGAACTCTTTTCGGATTCGAGAGCGTACCATTTGTTAAAACTTTCGCGGTCTTTCGCCGTGAAATATTGGGCCCCGTAAGCTTCCAAGGGGGGCAGCGAGTTCTCCGAGACGTTGTTTGTTTGTTCGGGCTTGTAAATGTCAAAATTATTATCAACTACGTTGAATAGAAAATGAGGGAAAAAATCTTTCGTATATTCGCGACCCAGCTCGAACGTATCCGCGAATTTCGACAGAGGAATGGGTATATAATTATACGAATCCGATAGAGTTAAATTGTGTAGTTTCAGTTGCAAGATGCGAGTTCCATTTATTATCGGATCGGGCTCAAACGAGTCGGCACTCTCCATTATAACTTGTAATAGGAGTTGCGTATCATAATTACTCGCATTATGTCCCAGCGCGGTCACTCTTCTTATCCGAGCTAGTGTTCTTAAATATTCGAAAAAGTTTCGCGCGGAATCTGAACCCAGAAATTGTCTTTGGCGAACGCCGCAAAATCTGCAGGCTACGTCGGGGGTATCAACGCACGATCCACAATAAGTTTCCGACACGCATAAAATGGGTTGATGAATATAACAGTTTTTCTTATCGGGGTGCCGTTTGGTTTGGACCGTTTCAAAATCGTAAAATATCCACATTTGCGTAGGCTGGCCGTTGGAATCGAAACGGGGTAAAGGGCGTCGCGGGTCTTTTATTACTTGGATGTAACATTGATGTCCCGAGGGGGAAAACTTACGACAAACTGTACAATACTGTTCGGTACAAGAATGCAGCTGGCCGTCGCGTTTAGTCAAATCGATTAGAATCGAACATTCCGTGCAATGAAATAAATTTTGACATAATGATAATTTATCGCCGGTTAATTTTATTTTATGATGAGCGTAGCAATCGACACCCGTAAACTTACGTAAACAGTCGGTACATTTTATTATATCTCCGGTACATTTTAGGGCCCTGCAGCACGCGAAACAATAGTCTGAACACGCGTGGGTGCTATCTCGTCTGTACCCCTCTAGACACTTTGAACAAAACTTTTCTTTCCCGAATAAGGGTGCCAGCTTTTTAACTAGATTGAAATGCGCCCCCTCGTTTAAAAGTACAATACGTTTTCTGTCCATACCTCCCCTTACTCTAGAATCGTACACCAAGGTCGGCCAGCTGTTTTTGATTTGATAGATTAAAATATCGTATTCTTTGAGGTACGTTCTAAATTTTCTAATCGATTCGGGCGACGCGCATTCTTTGTTAGCTCGGACACCCGATTTGGAGCATAGGAGGATCGCCTCGGCTCGCTGAGCCACATTGTTTTCTTTGGAATGCGCCAAAGTTTCATAGACCGTTTTTAGTCTTTTGTTTTCGGGCTCGTTCTGATATTTACACAGCGCCACACCGACGCAAAGAGCTCTAGCGAGACAGATTGAGTCGCTGTTCGCAATACGGACAATTGATTGTCTATTCCTAGAAAACATGGCAAATGTCTCTAGTCGTTTCCGTTTCGCACGGCCACCGCCTTGGGGTAACCGGACAATGGAAAAAGTTAAATTAACGGGTGCCAGGAAAAACGCTTCTTTCTCATCTGAATATATAGATTCGGATACCTCGTCGAGAAGGGCCTCGATATCAATTTGGTCACGCCTCCTAAATGAAATGGTAATATCGGGATGCGCCGCACCCAGCGCCGAACTACGGATTACTAGTTGTACCATGTCAGCGGGACTTACATCGCGTAATACCCGTTCAGTGACCCTGGCAAGCCCTTCCGCTATATTATTAGATATTTCAGCTTCCAATTCAATTCCCGTCATATTGAAGTTCGGGAACTGTTTTTCATTCTGACCCAAAATTACGCAATTCGGGTCCTCAAATTCAATATACCCTACAATGGGGAAATTTCCCTCCTCCTCCCCGTAACCGCTTTGGTTAAGTAGTTCGTTGAAATATTCGTCCACCATTTCGGCGGATTCACGGGGTTCAGCATCATCGTCCGTGACAATTTCAGGGGTGTCTATAAAAAATAAATATATTTTTAATTTCTTATATATTTTTGATACGCGGTACGAGAGAAAAAAAACTTACTCTTCAGGTAGTCCAACACAGGTTCGTCATATTCGGCACCCAACATGGCATCCCACTCGAGTTCGAGTAATTCTTTTTCCCGCTTATTATATCTAGCTTCAATAATTTCGCCTAACCGAGGCGGTAATGCTTGATTAAATAATCGGAGTTCGGCTACCGTTTGGCACGCTTCTGGAACGTGGGGGATAGCTTGAACAGTTTCAAAAATTTCAATAACCGTCAAAATTAATTTAAAACTCAGACGGCTAAAGATTGCGGGTAACGTATTTGGTGCAAACCCCGGCTCTAAATTTAAAAATAAACATATTCCGTAATAAAATTGCAGTAGTTGCGGTACGGACCAGGGTCTATTTACCTCCAAATCGTCTAGAAACCAGCATAAGCTTTCGCTATCCATTTTTTCTAGGCGCTAAGAAAACGACTTCCAACTTGAGAATTCCGCTGATTAGTGAAGTTTCTTTGACCGATCGGGCTCTATTTATACGTATCTTTTGAGGCTGTATAAAAATAATATCACGTCGTTAAGTCGAAACTCTATTATATAAAACTCGATTGTTTTCTAAAAGATGGGCCCCACTGTTTTTTTAAGCCTATTAAATTTAAGGATGGATCAATGGCTACTTTAATGATAGCCCCATAAATATGGTGGCTGTTCATCCTTTTATCGCTGACAAAAGTTGTTTTTCAAAAGAGCCGCCCGAAAACTCTTTTGACTATTTTGTCAAAGCTGGATGAATATACGAAAAACACAGTATAAAAATAATATCACGTCGTTAATTCGAAACTCTATTATATAAAACTCGATTGTTTTCTAAAAGAGGGGCCCAATGTTTTTTAAGCCCATATTTTTAAGGATGGATAGTGATCAATGGCTACTTTAATGATAGCCACCCGTAAATTTGGTGGCGGTTCATCCTTTTATCGCTGACAAATGTTGTTTTTCAAAAGAGCCGCCGAAAACTCTTTTGACTATTTTGATAAAGCTGGGTGAATATACGAAAAAAAACTTTTTGACGGTGCCCTTCTTGTTCTCCGAGCGGGCCCAATTTTTTTTACGAGCCGCTGTTTTATTAGACACCAAACCCTTAGTGTGGAATCCTTTGGGCCCACGCCGCTCGAGTCTTAATAGAACAATGTGGGCCCCTACGGTCTTTTTCTTTGAAGGGAAAATGGTTTAGGGGCTCTTTTTTGTGTCAACCCTAACCCTTTTTACGATGCAAATTAAGTTTGACCCACGCGCGACTCCTGAATTTAACATGACGCGTCAAATCGGGTATTGTTAAAATAGTGTGCTTTTTTTACGCACCGACATGTTTATAAAAAGCGATTGTTTTCACAGCTGTTTTTAAACGTAGAAGGATGGTCATGGTGAAAGAGGTATATGCTCAAACACTTTTTAAAAAAGACGTTTCAAAGTGTTAGATATTTTTTGGTGACAAACGTTTTGTCGAAAAATGGTTATAAATTAATGTTGTTGCGCGTAGACTTTTATGGACCCCCATAAACTATGTGGAATAGATCCTCTTAATTATTGTATATATTTTTTTCATTTCTCGTTTGTATTTTTCATTTGTAAATAATTCCTTTCTATATATTAGTTATTTGTCAATATTTCTTTTTGTATATTTTAGTCATTTGTTTATTTTAGTTATTTGTTTATTTTAATACTTTGTATGTCATTTGGTTTTTTATAAAATATATAACGTTTAAATCCCTTTTTTGGTTTATTGATAAATTTAGTTTAACGATAACTTCCGGTATGGAAGGTTCTATCCCCGCCTCTCCCGTTAGTCGGCTTATCGCGAACAATCCTAAAAACGCATTACTAATCGCGTTGATTTTACTTTTAATGGGACTTGTAGAATTTCTATCTCTTTGGTTTACCAATATGGCCGTCGCTATACACATAACACCGCAAAATTTGACTAATCGCGTGAGTCATTGATTCAACCCATTACATCATCCTGATTACGTCATCAAATTATTATCGCTATATATAAGACATTCACCCCCGTCATCCATCGTCAGTACACTACAAACCGTTTCTCGAGCATCATGTCTAAACGAAGCTGTGTAGATAACGTTCCTGGGCCCACTAAAATGTCTAAATTTGATCCGACTCAGCGGAAAGTTAACCCTCGGTATTCACTTTCATCCGAGCTTTTCGTTACTACGGGTTTTACGTCTGAGCTCGATATATCTGTAGCTCTATGCAATAAAATCACACACCAGGCCTTTGAAATGTCTTCGCGCGCCTGGGATGATTTATACGGCCACTGGGAACAAATAAATGATCCACAAAGGCTGCCCTTTCGATCACCGTTCCCGTTATCAGACGCGCTAGTGACCGCCGCCATGTCTGACCAAAAAGAATTAACCTTGCAAAGTACGATATCCGAAGCGTCGGTCGTAATCAAAGCGCCGGAAACTCGAGAATTGGACAGACTCAAATATTTCATTAATTCGCACATTCAACTCCTTAAAGTGAACCAAAAACTCTTTGAATTAATGGGTTACGTTATAACCGATAATTATCGTAAAATTTACGAAATATTGTATAAAGAACCATGTGCACCCAACAATTTATTTCTATCGGATGAACATGAAAGGTATGATACCGTTGTCCGCTATGCGTCCAATTACGTAACAGCATTTAAAATTATTGACGATTTTAAAGAAACAGTGGCCAACCAAAATATATTTTGTGTATTTAACTTTTACAATTTGTTTACTATGGTATCTACACACCATAAATATATTAAAACTAAATTGTTTTATCTTTAAGCGTTTTCATCCGCTTAATGTACTGTAACTTTGAATATCTAAATAAAACCTTATAATTTGTATACACTCTGCTCTTTTTTTCCAAAACACTTTTACCGATGACCGCCCGCTATTTTACGGTACGCTTAGGGGCCCGAAAGTGTTTGTCGGCGAAAACCCTTTGAAAGACAGGGGGGTGACATTCACTATGACGGGTAGGCTGTTTGCATAACATCGTGTCACCGCCATAGGGGCAGATAACATATTGACCTATAATGGGTTAGCACCTGGGTTTTATGGGTTATAACATCGTAAATCAACCTCGTAAATCAGCTAACCTTTTGACCTAAAATGGGTTACCACGCCAGCTATTAACTATGACGGGCCGGCTGTTTGCATCGTGTCCACACCGCCATAGATAACCTATTGACCTAACATCGTAAATCAGCTAACCTTTTGATCGAACCTTTTGACCCCGCCGAATATTGCCGCAAAATGGGGGCCCCTACAGGGGTCCGTTTCACCCTTATTTAACGGCTGTTTGCATCGTGTCCATAGGGGCAGATAACCTATTGACCCACAATGGGGGGTTAGGTTTTATGAGGGTAACATCGTAAATCAGCTAACCTTTTAACCCCGCCGAAAATGTACGCAAAATGGGGGCCCCTACAGGGGCCCGTTTCACCCCCGTTTCCCCCGCCCGCAGGTGCCCCCCTTATCGGCATACGCACTCCCTTATCTCTGACCGTTATTTAAATTACGGACTCTGATCTTAATCTAATCTCTTATCAATATACGGAGAGTAAATATCGTGCGACTGTTCACCTCAATCCCCTGTAGCGCAACTGGCTAGCGCGCGGTACTTATACAGCAGTACAGCCGAGAAATGCCGAGGTTGTAAATTCGAGCCTCACCTGGGGAAGAGTAATTTTACGATTTTGTAACCTTTTGTTATTGTCGTGCAAAATACAGTTATCTACTTAAGACAATCCCCTGTGGCGCAATTGGTTAGCGCGCGGTACTTTTACAGCAGTACAGCCGAGAAATGCCGAGGTTGTGAGTTCGAGCCTCACCTGGGGAAAAGTACCTTTTCGATTTTGTGACCTTTTCTTCTTGTCGTACAAAATACAGTTATCTTCTCGATACAATCCCCTGTGGCGCAATTGGTTAGCGCGCGGTACTTATACAGCAGTACAGTCGAGAAATGCGGAGGTTGTGAGTTCGAGCCTAACCTTGGGGAGAATACCGTTTCGATTTTGTAACCTTTTCTTCTTGTCGTGATAAATACAGTTATCAATTTGATACGTGCCCCTGTTGTGCAATTGGTTAGCGCGCAGTACTTATACAGCAATACAGCCGAGAAATGCCGAGGTTGTAAGTTCGAGCCTCACCTGGGGAAGAGTAATTTTTCGATTTTGTAACCTTTTGTTCTTGTCGTGCAAAATACAGTAACCTACTAGAAACAATCCCCTGTGGCGCAATTGGTTAGCGTGCGGTACTTATACAGCAGTACAGCCGAGAAATGCCGAGGTTGTGAGTTCGAGCCTCACCTGGGGAAGAGTAATTTTTCGATTTTGTTAACTTTTCTTCTTGTCGTGCAAAATACAGTTATCAGCTTGATACAATCCCCTGTGGCGCAATTGGTTAGCGCGCGGTACTTATACAGCAGTACAGCCGAGAAATGCCGAGGTTGTAAGTTCGAGCCTCACCTGGGGAAGAGTGATTTTTCGATTTTGTAACCTTTTGTTCTTGTCGTGCAAAATACAGTAACCTACTAGATACAATCCCCTGTGGCGCAATTGGTTAGCGCGCGGTACTTATACAGCAGTACAGCCGTTAAATGCCGAGGTTGTGAGTTCGAGCCTCACCTTTTGGAGAATACCGTTTCGATTTTGTAACCTTTTCTTCTTGTCGTGATAAATACAGTTAACAATTTAATACGTTCCCCTGTTGCGCAATTGGTTAGCGCGCGGTACTTATACAGCAGTACAGCCGTGAAATGCCGAGGTTGTGAGTTCGAGCATCACCTGGGGAAGAGTGATTTTTCGATTTTGTAAACTTTTCTTATTGTGGAACAAAATACCGTTATCTGTTTGATTCAATCCACTGTAGCGCAACTGGCTAGCGCGCGGTACTTATACAGCAGTACAGTCGAAAATGCCGAGGTTGTGAGTTCGAGCCTCACCTGAAAAAGAGTATTTTTTCGATTTTGTAACCTTTTCTTCTTGTCGTACAAAATACAGTTATCTACTCGATACAGTCCCCTGGGGTGCTATTGGTTAGCGCGCGGTAATTATACATCAGAACAGCCGAGAAATGCCGAGGTTGTGAGTTCGAGCCACATCTGGGGAAGAGTAATTTTTCGATTTTGTAACCTTTTCTTCTTGTCGTGCAAAATACAGTTATCTATTTGATACAATCCCCTGTAGCGCAATTGGCTAGCGCGCGGTACTTAAACAGCAGTACAGCCGAGAAATGCCGAGGTTGTGAGTTCGAGGCTCACCTGAGGAAAATACCTTTTCGATTTTGTAACCTTTTCTTCTTGTCGTGCAAAATACAGTTATCTACTCGATACAATCCCCTGTGGTGCTATTGGTTAGCGCGCGGTACTTATACATCAGTACAGCCGAGAAATGACGATGTTGTGTTTTCGAGCCTCACCTGAGGAAGAGTGCCTTTTCGATTTTGTAACCTTTTCTTCTTGTGGTACAAAATAAAGTAAGCTAGGCGATTCAATCCCCTGTGGCGCAATTGGTTAGCGCGTGGTACTTAAACAGCAGTACAGCCTAGAAATGCCGAGGTTGTGTTTTCGAGCCTCACCTGGGGAAAAGTACATTTTCGATTTTGTAACCTTTTTTTCTTGTGGTAAAAAAATAAAGTAAGCTAGGCGATTCAATCCCCTGTGGCAAAATGTGTTAGCGCGCGGTACTTATACAGCAGTACAGCCTAGAAATGCCGAGGTTGTGTTTTCGAGCCTCACCTGGGGAAAAGTACATTTTCGATTTTGTAACCTTTTCTTCTTGTGGTACAAAATAAAGTAAGCTAGGCGATTCAATCCCCTGTGGCGCAATTGGTTAGCGCGTGGTACTTAAACAGCAGTACAGCCTAGAAATGCCGATGTTGTGTTTTCGAGCCTCACCTGGGGAAGAGTGCCTTTTCGATTTTGTAACCTTTTCTTCTTGTCGTGCAAAATACAAATATCTACTTGTTACAATCCCCTGTGGCGCAATTGGTTAGCGCGCGGTACTTATACAGCAGTCCAGCCGAGAAATGCCGAGGCTGTGATTTCGAGTCTCACCTGGGGAGAAGTACCTTTTCGATTTTGTAACCTTTTCTTCTTGTCGTGATAAATACAGTTATCTATATGATACAATCTCCTGTGGCGCAATAGGTTAGCGCGCGGTACTTATACAGCAGTACAGCCGAGAAATGCCGAGGTTGTAAGTTCGAGACTCACCTGGGGAAGAGTAATTTTTCGATTTTGTAACCTTTTCTTATTGTCGTGCAAAATACAGTTACCTACTTGATACAATCCCCTGTGGCGCAATTGGTTAGCGCGCGGTACTTATACAGCAGTACAGCCGAGAAATGCCGAGGTTGTAAGTTCGAGACTCACCTGGGGAAAAGTAATTTTTCGATTTTGTAACCTTTTCTTATTGTGGAACAAAATGCAGTTATCTATAAGATACAATACCCTGTAGCGTAATTGGCTAGCGCGCAGTACTTATACAGCAGTACAGCCAAGAAATGCCGAGGTTTTGAGTTCGAGCCTCACCTGGGGAAAAGTACCTTTTCGATTGTGAACCTTTTCTTCCTGTCGTGCAAAATACAGTTATCTAGTTGATACAATCCCCTGTGGCGCAATTGGTTAGCGCGCGGTACTTCTACAGCAGTACAGCCGAGAAATGCCGAGGTTGTGAGTTCGAGCCTCACCTGGGGAAAAGTACCTTTTCGATTTTGTAACCTTTTCTTCTTGTCGTGCAAAATACAGTTACCAACTTGATACAATCCCCTGTGGCGCAATTGGTTAGCGCGCGGTACTTATACAGCAGTACAGCCGAGAAATGCCGAGGTTGTAAGTTCGAGACTCACCTGGGGAAGAGTAATTTTTCGATTTTGTAACCTTTTCTTATTGTGGAACAAAATGCAGTTATCTATAAGATACAATACCCTGTAGCGCAATTGGCTAGCGCGCGGTACTTATACAGCAGTACAGCCAAGAAATGCCGAGGTTTTGAGTTCGAGCCTCACCTGGGGAAAAGTACCTTTTCGATTTTGTAACCTTTTCTTCTTGTCGTACAAAATACAGTTATCTACTCGATACAATCCCCTGTGGCGCAATTGGTTAGCGCGCGGTACTTATACAGCAGTACAGTCGAGAAATGCCGAGGTTGTGAGTTCGAGCCTCACCTGGGGAAGAGTAATTTTTCAATTTTGTTACCTTTTCTTCTTGTGGTACAAAATAAAGTAAGCTAGGCGATTCAATCCCCTGTGGCAAAATGTGTTAGCGCGCGGTACTTATACAGCAGTACAGCCTAGAAATGCCGAGGTTGTGTTTTCGAGCCTCACCTTAGGAAAAGTACATTTTCGATTTTGTAACCTTTTCTTCTTGTGGTACAAAATAAAGTAAGCTAGGCGATTCAATCCCCTGTGGCGCAATTGGTTAGCGCGTGGTACTTAAACAGCAGTACAGCCTAGAAATGCCGATGTTGTGTTTTCGAGCCTCACCTGGGAAAGAGTGCCTTTTCGATTTTGTAACCTTTTCTTCTTGTCGTGCAAAATACAAATATCTACTTGTTACAATCCCCTGTGGCGCAATTGGTTAGCGCGCGGTATTTATACAGAAGTCCAGCCGAGAAATGCCGAGGCTGTGAGTTCGAGTCTCAACTGGGGAAAAGTACCTTTTCGATTTTGTAACCTTAACTTCTTGTGAAACAAAATACAGTTCTCAATTTGATACAATCCCCTGTAGCGCAATAGGCTAGCGCGCGGTACTTATACAGCAGTATAGCCTAGAAATGCCGAGGTTGTGTTTTCGAGCCTCACCTGGGGAAAAGTACCTTTTCGATTTTGTAACCTTTTCTTCTTGTCGTGATAAATACAGTTATCTATGTGATACAATCTCCTGTGGCGCAATTGGTTAGCGCGCGGTACTTATACAGCAGTACAGTCGATAAATGGCGAGGTTGTGAGTTCGAGCCTCACCTGGGGAAAAGTACCTTTTCGATTTTGTAACCTTTTCTTCTTGTCGTGCAAAATACAGTTACCTACTTGATACAATCCCCTGTGGCGCAATTGGTTAGAGCGCGGTACTTATACAGCAGTACAGCCGAAAAATGCCGTGGTTGTAAGTTCTAGACTCACCTGGGGAAAAGTACCTTTTTAATTTTGTAACCTATTCTTCTTGTCGTGCAAAATACAGTTTACTCATCGATACAATCCCCTGTGGCGCAATTAGTTAGCGCGCGGTACTTATACAGCAGTACAGCCGAGAAATGCTGAGGTTGTGAGTTCGAGCCTCACCTAGGGAAGAGTAATTTTTCGATTTTGTAACCTTTTCTTATTGTGGAACAAAATGCAGTTATCTATAAGATACAATACCCTGTAGCGCAATTTGCTAGCGCGCGGTACTAATACAGCAGTACAGCCAAGAAATGCCGAGGTTGTGAGTTCGAGCCTCACCTGGGGAAAAGTACCTTTTTGATTTTGTAACCTATTCTTCTTGTCGTGCAAAATACAGTTTACTCATCGATACAATCCCCTGTGGCGCAATTAGTTAGCGCGCGGTACTTATACAGCAGTACAGCCGAGAAATGCTGAGGTTGTGAGTTCGAGCCTCACCTGGGGAAGAGTTGTTTTTCGATTTTGTAACCTTTTCTTCTTGTTGTGCAAAATACAGTTATCCAGTTGACACAATCCCCTGTGGCGCAATTGGTAAGCGCGCGGTACTTATACAGCAGTACAGCCGAGAAATGCCGAGGTTGTGAGTTCGAGCCTCACCTTGGGGAGAATACCGTTTCGATTTTGTAACCTTTTCTTCTTGTCGTGCAAAATACAGTTATCTACTTGATACAGTCCCCTGTTGCGCAATTGGTAAGCGTGCGGTACTTATACAGCAGTCCAGCCGAGAAATGCCGAGGCTGTGATTTCGAGTCTCACCTGGGGAAAAGTACCTTTTCGATTTTGTAACCTTTTCTTCTTGTCGTGATAAATACAGTTATCTATATGATACAATCTCCTGTGGCGCAATTGGTTAGCTCGCGGTACTTATACAGCAGTACAGCCGAGAAATGCCGAGGTTGTGAGTTCGAGCCTCACCTTGGGGAGAATACCGTTTCGATTTTGTAACCTTTTCTTCTTGTCGTACAAAATACAGTTATCTACTCGACACAATCCCCTGTGGCGCAATTGGTAAGCGCGCGGTACTTATACAGCAGTACAGCCGAGAAATGCCAAGGTTGTAAGTTCGAGACTCACCTGGGGAAGAGTAATTTTTCGATTTTGTAACCTTTTCTTATTGTGGAACAAAATGCAGTTATCTGTAAGATAAAATACCCTGTAGCGCAATTGGCTAGCTCGCGGTACTAATACAGCAGTACAATCAAGAAATGCTGAGGTTGTGAGTTCGAGACTCACCTGGGGAAGAGTAATTTTTCGATTTTGTAACCTTTTCTTATTGTCGTGCAAAATACAGTTACCTACTTGATACAATCCCCTGTGGCGCAATTGGTTAGCGCACGGTACTTATACAGCAGTACAGCCGAGAAATGCCGAGGTTGTAAGTTCGAGACTCACCTGGGGAAGAGTAATTTTTCGATTTTGTAACCTTTTCTTATTGTGGAACAAAATACAGTTATCTATAAGATACAATACCCTGTAGCGCAATTGGCTAGCGCGCGGTACTTATACAGCAGTACAGCCGAGAAATGCCGAGGTTTTGAGTTCGAGCCTCACCTGGGGAAAAGTACCTTTTCGATTTTGTAACCTTTTCTTCTTGTCGTACAAAATACAGTTATCTACTCGATACAATCCCCTGTGGCGCAATTGGTTAGCGCGCGGTACTTATACAGCAGTACAGTCGAGAAATGCCGAGGTTGTGAGTTCGAGCCTCACCTGGGGAAGAGTAATTTTTCGATTTTGTTACCTTTTCTTCCTGTCGTGCAAAATACAGTTATCTAGTTGATCCAATCCCCTGTGGCGCAATTGGTTAGCGCGCGGTACTTATACAGCAGTACAGCCGAGAAATGCCGAGGTTGTAAGTTCGAGACTCACCTGGGGAAGAGTAATTTTTCGATTTTGTAACCTTTTCTTATTGTCGTGCAAAATACAGTTATCTAGTTGATACAATCCCCTGTGGCGCAATTGGTTAGCGCGCGGTACTTATACAGCAGTACAGCCGAGAAAAGCCGAGGTTGTGAATTCAAACCTCACCTGGGGAAAAGTGCCTTTTCGATTTTGTAACCTTTTCTTCTTGTCGTGCAAAATACAGTTATCTACTTGATACAATCCCCTGTGGCGCAATTGGTTAGCACGCGGTATTTATACAGAAGTCCAGCCGAGAAATGCCGAGGCTGTGAGTTCGAGTCTCAACTGGGGAAAGTACCTTTTCGATTTTGTAACCTTAACTTCTTGTGGAACAAAATACAGTTCTCAATTTGATACAATCCCCTGTAGCGCAATAGGCTAGCGCGCGGTATTTATACAGCAGTACAGCCGAGAAATGCCGAGTTTGTGAGTTCGAGCCTCACCTGGGAAAGAGTAATTTTTCGATTTTTGTAAACTTTTCTTATTGTGGAACAAAATACCGTTATCTATATGATACAATCCCCTGTAGCGCAATTGGCTAGCGCACGGTACTTATACAGCAGTATAGCCTAGAAATGCCGAGGTTGTGTTTTCGAGCCTCACCTGGGGAAAAGTACCTTTTCGATTTTGTAACCTTTTCTTCTTGTGGTTCAAAATACAGTTATCTAGTTGATTCAATCCCCTGTGGCAAAATGTGTTAGCGCGCGGTACTTATACAGCAGTACAGCCTAGAAATGCCGAGGTTGTGTTTTCGAGACTCACCTGGGGAAGAGTGCCTTTTCGATTTTGTAACCTTTTCTTCTTGTCGTGCAAAATACAGTTATCTACTTGATACAATCCCCTGTGGCGCAATTGGTTAGCGCGCGGTACTTATACAGCAGTCCAGCAGAGAAATGCCGAGGCTGTGAGTTCGAGCCTCACCTGGGAAAGAGTAATTTTTTGATTTTGTAAACTTTTCTTATTGTGGAACAAAATACCGTTATCTATATGATACAATCCCCTGTAGCGCAATTGGCTAGCGCGCGGTACTTATACAGCAGTACAGCCTAGAAATGCCGAGGTTGTGTTTTCGAGCCTCACGTGGGGAAAAGTACATTTTCGATTTTGTAACCTTTTCTTCTTGTGGTACAAAATAAAGTAATCTAGTCGATTCAATCCCCTGTGGCGCAATTGGTTTGCGCGCGGTACTTATACAGCAGTACAGCCAAGAAAGGCCGATTTTGTGAGTTTGAGCCTCACCTGGGGAGGAGTAATTTTTCGATTTTGTAACCTTTTGTTCTTGTCGTGCAAAATACAGTTATGTATATGATACAATCTCCTGTGGCGCAATTGGTTAGCGCGCGGTACTTTTACAATAGTACAGCCGAGAAATGCCGAGTATGTGAGTTCAAGCCTCACCTGGGGAAAAGTACATTTTCGATTTTGTAACCTTTTCTTCTTGTGGTACAAAATAAAGTAAGCTAGGCGATTCAATCCCCTGTGGCAAAATGTGTTAGCGCGCGGTACTTATACAGCAGTACAGCCTAGAAATGCCGAGGTTGTGTTTTCGAGCCTCACCTTAGGAAAAGTACATTTTCGATTTTGTAACCTTTTCTTCTTGTGGTACAAAATAAAGTAAGCTAGGCGATTCAATCCCCTGTAGCGCGAATGGTTAGCGCGTGGTACTTAAACAGCAGTACAGCCTAGAAATGCCGATGTTGTGTTTTCGAGCCTCACCTGGGGAAGAGTGCCTTTTCGATTTTGTAACCTTTTCTTCTTGTCGTGCAAAATACAAATATCTACTTGTTACAATCCCCTGTGGCACAATTGGTTAGCGCGCGGTATTTATACAGAAGTCCAGCCGAGAAATGCCGAGGCTGTGAGTTCGAGTCTCAACTGGGAAAAGTACCTTTTCGATTTTGTAACCTTAACTTCTTGTGGAACAAAATACAGTTCTCAATTTGATACAATCCCCTGTAGCGCAATAGGCTAGCGCGCGGTATTTATACAGCAGTACAGCCGAGAAATGCCGAGTTTGTGAGTTCGAGCCTCACCTGGGAAAGAGTAATTTTTTTATTTTGTAAACTTTTCTTATTGTGCAACAAAATACCGTTATCTATATGATACAATCCCCTGTAGCGCAATTGGCTAGCGCGCGGTACTTATACAGCAGTCCAGCCGAGAAATGCCGAGGCTGTGATTTCGAGTCTCACCTGGGGAAAAGTACCTTTTCGATTTTGTAACCTTTTCTTCTTGTCGTGATAAATACAGTTATCTATGTGATAGAATCTCCTGTGGCGCAATTGTTTAGCGCGCGGTACTTTTACAATAGTACAGCCGAGAAATGCCGAGGTTGTGAGTTCGAGCCTCACCCGGGGAAAAGTGCCTTTTCGATTTTGTAACCTTTTCTTCTTGTCGTGCAAAATACAGTTATCTAATCGATACAATCCCCTGTGGCGCAATTGGTTAGCGCGGTACTTATACAGCAGTACAGTCGAGAAATGCCGAGGTTGTGAATTCGAGCCTCACAAGGGGAAAAGTGCCTTTTCGATTTTGTAACCTTTTCTTCTTGTCGTGCAAAATACAGTTATCTAATCGATACAATCCCCTGTGGCGCAATTGGTTAGCGCGCGGTACTTATACAGCAGTACAGCCGAGAAATGCCGAGCTTGTAAGTTCGAGACTCACCTGGGGAAAAGTACCTTTTTAATTTTGTAACCTATTCTTCTTGTCGTGCAAAATACAGTTTACTCATCGATACAATCCCCTGTGGCGCAATTAGTTAGCGCGCGGTACTTATACAGCAGTACAGCCGAGAAATGCTGAGGTTGTGAGTTCGAGCCTCACCTAGGGAAGAGTAATTTTTCGATATTGTAACCTTTTCTTATTGTGGAACAAAATGCAGTTATCTATAAGATACAATACCCTGTAGCGCAATTAGTTAGCGCGCGGTACTTATACAGCAGTACAGCCGAGAAATGCTGAGGTTGTGAGTTCGAGCCTCAACTGGGGAAGAGTTATTTTTCGATTTTGTAACCTTTTCTTCTTGTTGTGCAAAATACAGTTATCCAGTTGACACAATCCCCTGTGGCGCAATTGGTAAGCGCGCGGTACTTATACAGCAGTACAGCCGAGAAATGCCGAGGTTGTAAGTTCGAGACTCACCTGGGGAAGAGTAACTTTTCGATTTTGTAACCTTTTCTTATTGTGGAACAAAATGCAGTTATCTATAAGATACAATACCCTGTAGCGCAATTGGCTAGCGCGCGGTACTAATACAGCAGTACAGCCAAGAAATGCCGAGGTTGTGAGTTCGAGTCTCACCTGGGGAAAAGTACCTTTTCGATTTTGTAACCTTTTCTTCTTGTCGTGATAAATACAGTTATCTATGTGATAGAATCTCCTGTGGCGCAATTGTTTAGCGCGCGGTACTTTTACAATAGTACAGCCGAGAAATGCCGAGGTTGTGAGTTCGAGCCTCACCCGGGGAAAAGTGCCTTTTCGATTTTGTAACCTTTTCTTCTTGTCGTGCAAAATACAGTTATCTAATCGATACAATCCCCTGTGGCGCAATTGGTTAACGCGGTACTTATACAGCAGTACAGTCGAGAAATGCCGAGGTTGTGAGTTCGAGCCTCACCCGGGGAAAAGTGCCTTTTCGATTTTGTAACCTTTTCTTCTTGTCGTGCAAAATACAGTTATCTAATCGATACAATCCCCTGTGGCGCAATTGGTTAGCGCGCGGTACTTATACAGCAGTACAGTCGAGAAATGCCGAGGTTGTGAGTTCGAGTCTCACCTGGGGAAAAGTACCTTTTCGATTTTGTAACCTTTTCTTCTTGTCGTGATAAATACAGTTATCTATGTGATAGAATCTCCTGTGGCGCAATTGTTTAGCGCGCGGTACTTTTACAATAGTACAGCCGAGAAATGCCGAGGTTGTGAGTTCGAGCCTCACCCGGGGAAAAGTGCCTTTTCGATTTTGTAACCTTTTCTTCTTGTCGTGCAAAATACAGTTATCTAATCGACACAATCCCCTGTGGCGCAATTGGTTAGCGCGGTACTTATACAGCAGTACAGTCGAGAAATGCCGAGGTTGTGAGTTCGAGCCTCACCCGGGGAAAAGTGCCTTTTCGATTTTGTAACCTTTTCTTCTTGTCGTGCAAAATACAGTTATCTAATCGATACAATCCCCTGTGGCGCAATTGGTTAGCGCGCGGTACTTATACAGCAGTACAGCCGAGAAATGCCGAGCTTGTAAGTTCGAGACTCACCTGGGGAAAAGTACCTTTTTAATTTTGTAACCTATTCTTCTTGTCGTGCAAAATACAGTTTACTCATCGATACAATCCCCTGTGGCGCAATTAGTTAGCGCGCGGTACTTATACAGCAGTACAGCCAAGAAATGCCGAGGTTGTGAGTTCGAGCCTCACCTGGGGAAAAGTTCCTTTTTGATTTTGTAACCTATTCTTCTTGTCGTGCAAAATACAGTTTACTCATCGATACAATCCCCTGTGGCGCAATTGGTTAGCGCGCGGTACTTATACAGCAGTACAGTCGAGAAATGCCGAGGTTGTGAGTTCGAGCCTCACCTGGGGAAGAGTAATTTTTCGATTTTGTTACCTTTTCTTCTTGTCGTGCAAAATACAGTTATCCAGTTGACACAATCCCCTGTTGCGCAATTGGTAAGCGCGCGGTACTTATACAGCAGTACAGCCGAGAAATGCCGAGGTTGTGAGTTCGAGCCTCACCTTGGGGAGAATACCGTTTCGATTTTGTAACCTATTCTTCTTGTCGTACAAAATACAGTTATCTACTCGACACAATCCCCTGTGGCGCAATTGGTAAGGGCGCGGTACTTATACAGCAGTACAGCCGAGAATTGCCGAGGTTGAGAGTTCGAGCCTCCCCTTGGGGAGAATACCGTTTCGATTTTGTAACCTTTTCTTCTTGTCGTGATAATTACAGTTATCTATATGATACAATCTCCTGTGGCGCAATTGGTTAGCGCGCGGTACTTTTACAATAGTACAGTCGAGAAATGCCGAGGTTGTGAGTTCGAGCCTCACCTGGGGAAGAGTAATTTTTCGATTTTGTTACCTTTTCTTCCTGTCGTGCAAAATACAGTTATCCAGTTGACACAATCCCCTGTGGCGCAATTGGTAAGCGCGCGGTACTTATACAGCAGTACAGCCGAGAAATGCCGAGCTTGTAAGTTCGAGACTCACCTGGGGAAAAGTACCTTTTTAATTTTGTAACCTATTCTTCTTGTCGTGCAAAATACAGTTTACTCATCGATACAATCCCCTGTGGCGCAATTAGTTAGCGCGCGGTACTTATACAGCAGTACAGCCGAGAAATGCTGAGGTTGTGAGTTCGAGCCTCAACTGGGGAAGAGTAATTTTTCGATTTTGTAACCTTTTCTTATTGTGGAACAAAATGCAGTTATCTATAAGATACAATACCCTGTAGCGCAATTCGCTAGCGCGCGGTACTAATACAGCAGTACAGCCAAGAAATGCCGAGGTTGTGAGTTCGAGCCTCACCTGGGGAAAAGTACCTTTTTGATTTTGTAACCTATTCTTCTTGTCGTGCAAAATACAGTTTACTCATCGATACATTCCCCTGTGGCGCAATTAGTTAGCGCGCGGTACTTATACAGCAGTACAGCCGAGAAATGCTG
Source organism: Leiobunum rupestre (assembly GCF_980474605.1). Classification (NCBI taxonomy): domain Eukaryota; kingdom Metazoa; phylum Arthropoda; class Arachnida; order Opiliones; family Sclerosomatidae; genus Leiobunum; species Leiobunum rupestre. The sequence goes on along the minus strand of NC_143384.1, from coordinate 8,994,209 downwards.
AGGTTGTGAGTTCGAGCCTCAACTGGGGAAGAGTTATTTTTCGATTTTGTAACCTTTTCTTCTTGTTGTGCAAAATACAGTTATCCAGTTGACACAATCCCCTGTGGCGCAATTGGTAAGCGCGCGGTACTTATACAGCAGTACAGCCGAGAAATGCCGAGGTTGTAAGTTCGAGACTCACCTGGGGAAGAGTAATTTTTCGATTTTGTAACCTTTTCTTATTGTGGAACAAAATGCAGTTATCTGTAAGATACAATACCCTGTAGCGCAATTGGCTAGCGCGCGGTACTAATACAGCAGTACAGCCAAGAAATGCCGAGGTTGTGAGTTCGAGCCTCACCTGGGGAAAAGTTCCTTTTTGATTTTGTAACCTATTCTTCTTGTCGTGCAAAATACAGTTTACTCATCGATACAATCCCCTGTGGCGCAATTGGTTAGCGCGCGGTACTTATACAGCAGTACAGTCGAGAAATGCCGAGGTTGTGAGTTCGAGCCTCACCTGGGGAAGAGTAATTTTTCGATTTTGTTACCTTTTCTTCTTGTCGTGCAAAATACAGTTATCCAGTTGACACAATCCCCTGTTGCGCAATTGGTAAGCGCGCGGTACTTATACAGCAGTACAGCCGAGAAATGCCGAGGTTGTGAGTTCGAGCCTCACCTTGGGGAGAATACCGTTTCGATTTTGTAACCTTTTCTTCTTGTCGTACAAAATACAGTTATCTACTCGACACAATCCCCTGTGGCGCAATTGGTAAGCGCGCGGTACTTATACAGCAGTACAGCCGAGAAATGCCGAGGTTGTGAGTTCGAGCCTCACCTTGGGGAGAATACCGTTTCGATTTTGTAACCTTTTCTTCTTGTCGTACAAAATACAGTTATCTACTCGACACAATCCCCTGTGGCGCAATTGGTAAGCGCGCGGTACTTATACAGCAGTACAGCCGAGAATTGCCGAGGTTGTGAGTTCGAGCCTCCCCTTGGGGAGAATACCGTTTCGATTTTGTAACCTTTTCTTCTTGTCGTGATAATTACAGTTATCTAAATGATACAATCTCCTGTGGCGCAATTGGTTAGCGCGCGGTACTTTTACAATAGTACAGTCGAGAAACGCCGAGGTTGTGAGTTCGAGCCTCACCTGGGGAAGAGTAATTTTTCGATTTTGTTACCTTTTCTTCCTGTCGTGCAAAATACAGTTATCTAGTTGATACAATCCCCTGTGGCGCAATTGGTTAGCGCGCGGTACTTATACAGCAGTACAGCCGAGAAAAGCCGAGGTTGTGAGTTCAAACCTCACCTGGGGAAAAGTACCTTTTCGATTTTGTAACCTTTTCTTCTTGTCATGCAAAATACAGTTTACGTATCGATACAATTCCCTGTAGCGCAATTAGTTAGCGCGCGGTACTTATATAGCAGTACAGCCGAGAAATGCTGAGGTTGTGAGTTCGAGCCTCACCTGGGGAAGAGTAATTTTTCGATTTTGTAACCTTTTCTTATTGTCGTGCAAAATACAGTTATCCAGTTGACACAATCCCCTGTGGCGCAATTGGTAAGCGCGCGGTACTTATACAGCAGTACAGCCGAGAAATGCCGAGGTTGTGAGTTCGAGCCTCACCTTGGGGAGAATACCGTTTCGATTTTGTAACCTTTTCTTCTTGTCGTACAAAATACAGTTATCTACTCGATACAATCCCCTGTGGCGCAATTGGTAAGCGCGCGGTACTTATACAGCAGTACAGCCGAGAAATGCCGAGGTTGTGAGATCGAGCCTCACCTGGGAAAGAGTAATTTTTCGATTTTGTAAACTTTTCTTATTGTGGAACAAAATACCGTTATCTATTTGATACAATCCCCTGAAGCGCAATTGGCTAGCGCGCGGTACTTATACAGCAGTACAGTCGAGAAAGGCCGAGGTTGTGAGTTCGAGCCTCACCTGGGGAAAACCTTTTCGATTTTGTAACCTTTTCTTCTTGTCGTACAAAATACAGTTATGTACCCGATACAATCCCCTGTGGCGCAATTGGTTAGCGCGCGGTACTTATACAGCAGTACAGTCGAGAAATGCCGAGGTTGTGAGTTCGAGCCTCACCTGGGGAAGAGTAATTTTTCGATTTTGTAACCTTTTCTTCTTGTCGTGCAAAATACAGTTATCTAGTTGAAACAATCCCCTGTGGCGCAATTGGTAAGCGCGCGGTACTTATACAGCAGTACAGCCGAGAAATGCCGAGGTTGTGAGTTCGAGCCTCACCTTGGGAAAAGTACCTTTTCGATTTTGTAACCTTTTCTTCTTGTCGTGCAAAATACAGTTACCTACTTAATACAATCTCCTGTGGCGCAATTGGTTAGCGCGCGGTACTAATACAGCAGTACAGCCGAGAAATGCTGAGGTTGTGAGTTCGAGCCTCACCTGGGGAAAAGTACCTTTTCGATTTTGTAACATTTTCTTCTTGTCGTACAAAATACAGTTATCTACTCGATACAATCCCCTGTGGCGCAATTGGTAAGGGCGCGGTACTTATACAGCAGTACAGCCGAGAATTGCCGAGGTTGTGAGTTCGAGCCTCCCCTTGGGGAGAATACCGTTTCGATTTTGTAACCTTTTCTTCTTGTCGTGATAATTACAGTTATCTATATGAGACAATCTCCTGTGGCGCAATTGGTTAGCGCTCGGTACTTTTACAATAGTACAGCCGAGAAATGCCGAGGTTGTGAGTTCGAGCCTCACCCGGGGAAAAGTGCCTTTTCGATTTTGTAACCTTTTCTTCTTGTCGTGCAAAATACACTTACCTACTTGATACAATCCCCTGTGGCGCAATTGGTTAGCGCGTGGTACTTATACAGCAGTACAGCCGAGAAATGCCGAGGATGTGAGTTCGAGCCTCACCCGGGGAAAAGTGCTTTTTCGATTTTGTAACCTTTTCTTCATGTCGTGCAAAATACAGTTATCAGCTTGATACAATCCCCTGTGGCGCAATTGGTTAGTGCGCGGTACTTCTACAGCAGTACAAACGAGAAATGCCGAGGTTGTGAGTTCGAGCCTCACCTGGGGAAAAGTACTTTTTCGATTTTGTAACCTTTTCTTCTTATCGTGCAAAATACAGTTCACTACTTGATACAATCCCCTGTGGCGCAATTGGCTAGCGCGCGGTACTTAAACAGCAGTACAGCCGAGAAATGCTGAGGTTGTGAGTTCGAGCCTCACCTGGGGAAAAGTACCTTTTCGATTTTGTAACCTTTTCTTCTTGTCGTACAAAATACAGTTATTTACTCGATACAATCCCCTGTGGCGCAATTGGTTAGCGCGTGGTACTTATACGGCAGTACAGCCGAGAAATGCTGAGGTTGTGAGTTCGAGCCTCCCCTTGGGGAGAATACCGTTTCGATTTTGTAACCTTTTCTTCTTGTCGTGATAAATACAGTTATCTATATGATACAATCTCCTGTGGCGCAATTGGTTAGCGCGCGGTACCTCAGCAGTACAGCCGAGAAATGCCGAGGTTGTGAGTTCGAGCCTCACCTGGGGAAAAGTACCTTTTCGATTTTGTAACCTTTTCTTTTTGTCGTGCAAAATACACTTACCTACTTGATACAATCCCCTGTGACGCAATTGGTTAGCGCGTGGTACTTATACAGCAGTACAGCCGAGAAATGCCGAGGTTGTGAGTTCGAGCCTCACCCGGGGAAAAGTGCTTTTTCGATTTTGTAACCTTTTCTTCATGTCGTGCAAAATACAGTTATCAGCTTGATACAATCCCCTGTGGCGCAATTGGTTAGTGCGCGGTACTTCTACAGCAGTACAAACGAGAAATGCCGAGGTTGTGAGTTCGAGCCTCACCTGGAGAAAAGTACCTTTTCGATTTTGTAACCTTTTCTTCTTGTCGTAAAAAAAAAAATATTTATTCGATACAATCCCCTGTGGCGCAATTGGTTAGCGCGTGGTACTTATACGGCAGTACAGCCGAGAAATGCTGAGTTTGTGAGTTCGAGCCTCCCCTTGGGGAGAATACCGTTTCGATTTTGTAACCTTTTCTTCTTGTCGTGATAAATACAGTTATCTATATGATACAATCTCCTGTGACGCAATTGGTTAGCGCGCGGTACTTCAGCAGTACAGCCGAGAAATGCCGAGGTTGTGAGTTCGAGCCTCACCTGGGGAAAAGTACCTTTTCGATTTTGTAACCTTTTCTTCTTGTCGTGCAAAATACACTTACCTACTTGATAAAATCCCCTGTGGCGCAATTGGTTAGCGCGTGGTACTTATACAGCAGTACAGCCGAGAAATGCCGAGGTTGTGAGTTCGAGCCTTACCTGGCGAAAAGAACTTTTTCGATTTTGTAACCTTTTCTTCTTGTCGTGCAAAATACAGTTCTCTACATGATACAATCCCCTGTGGCGCAATTGGCTAGCGCGCGGTACTTTTACAGCAGTACAGCCGAGAAATGCCGAGGATGTGAGTTCGAGCCTCACCTTGGGAAGAGTACCTTTTCGATTTTATAACCTTTTCTTCTTGTCGTACAAAATACAGTTATCTACTCGGTACAATCCCCTGTGGCGCAATTGGTAAGGGCGCGGTACTTATACAGCAGTACAGCCGAGAAGTGCCGAGGTTGTGAGTTCAAGCCTCCCCTTGGGGAGAATACCGTTTCGATTTTGTAACCTTTTCTTCTTGTCGTGATAAATACAGTTATGTATATGATACAATCTCCTGTGGCGCAATTGGTTAGCGCGCGGTACTTTTACAATAGTACAGCCGAGAAATGCCGAGTATGTGAGTTCGAGCCTCACCCGGGGAAAAGTGCTTTTTCGATTTTGTAACCTTTTCTTCATGTCGTGCAAAATACAGTTATCGGGTTGATACAATTCCCTGTGGCGCAATTGGTTAGTGCGCGGTACTTCTACAGCAGTACAAACGAGAAATGCCGAGGTTGTGAGTTCGAGCCTCACCTGGGGAAAAGTACTTTTTCGATTTTGTAACCTTTTCTTCTTATCGTGCAAAATAGAGTTCTCTACTTGATACAATCCCCTGTGGCGCAATTGGCTAGCGCGCGGTACTTATACAGCAGTACAGCCGAGAAATGCTGAGGTTGTGAGTTCGAGCCTCACCTGGGGAAAAGTACCTTTTCGATTTTGTAACCTTTTCTTCTTGTCGTACGAAATACAGTTATCTACTCGATACAATCCCCTGTGGCGCAATTGGTTAGCGCGTGGTACTTATACAGCAGTACAGCCGAGAAATGCTGAGGTTGTGAGTTCGAGCCTCACCTGGGGAAAATACCTTTTCGATTTTGTAACCTTTTCTTCTTGTCTTACAAAATACAGTTATCTACTCGATACAATCCCCTGTGGCGCAATTGGTAAGGGCGCGGTACTTATACAGCAGTACAGCCGAGAATTGCCGAGGTTGTGAGTTCGAGCCTCCCCTTGGGGAGAATACCGTTTTGATTTTGTAACCTTTTCTTCTTGTCGTGATAAATACAGTTATCTATATGATACAATCTCCTGTGGCGCGATTGGTTAGCGCGCGGTACTTTTACAATAGTACAGCCCAGAAATGACGAGTTTGTGAGTTCGAGCCTCACCTGGGAAAAAGTAACTTTTCGATTTTGTAACCTTTTCTTCTTGTCGTGCAAAAAACAGTTATCTAATCGATACAATCTCCTGTGGCGCAATTGGTTAGCGCGCGGTACTTATACAGCAGTACATCCGAGAAATGCCGAGGTTGTGAGTTCGAGCCTCACCTGGGGAAGAGTAATTTTTCGATTTTGTAACCTTTTCTTCTTGTCGTGCAAAATACAGTTATCCAGTTTATACAATCCCCTGTGGCGCAATTGGTAAGCGCGCGGTACTTATACAGCAGTACAGCCGAAAAATGCCAAGGTTGTGGGTTCGAGCCTCACCTGGGGAAGAGTAATTTTTTGATTTTGTAACCTTTTCTTCTTGTCGTGCAAAATACAGTTATCTAGTTGATACAATCCCCCGTGGCGCAATTGGTTAGCGCGTCGTACTTATACAGCAGTACAGCCGAGAAATACCGAGATTGTGAGTTCGAGCCTCACCTGTGGAAGAGTAATTTATCGATTTTGTAACCTTATCTTATTGTGGAACAAACTACAGTTATCTAATTGATACAATCCCCTGTAGAGCAATTGGCTAGCGCGCGGTACTTTTACTGCAGTACAGCCGAGAAATGCCGAGGTTGTGAGTTCAAGCCTCAACTGGGGAAAAGTACCTTTTCGATTTTGTAACCTTTTCTTCTTGTCGTGCAAAATGCAGTTATCTATAAGATACAATACCCTGTAGTGCAATTGGCTAGCGCGCGGTACTTATACAGCAGTACAGCCAAGAAATGCCGAGGTTTTGAGTTCGAGCCTCACCTGGGGAAAAGTACCTTTTCGATTTTGTAACCTTTTCTTCTTGTCGTACAAAATACAGTTATCTACTCGATACAATCCCCTGTGGCGCAATTGGTTAGCGCGCGGTACTTATACAGCAGTACAGTCGAGAAATGCCGAGGTTGTGAGTTCGAGCCTCACCTGGGGAAGAGTAATTTTTCGATTTTGTTACCTTTTCTTCCTGTCGTGCAAAATACAGTTATCTAGCTGATACAATCCCCTGTGGCGCAATTGGTTAGCGCGCGGTACTTATACAGCAGTACAGCCGAGAAATGCCGAGGTTGTAAGTTCGAGACTCACCTGGGGAAGAGTAATTTTTCGATTTTGTAACCTTTTCTTATTGTGGAACAAAATGCAGTTATCTATAAGATACGATACCCTGTAGCGCAATTGGCTAGCGCGCGGTACTTATACAGCAGTACAGCCAAGAAATGCCGAGGTTTTGAGTTCGAGCCTCACCTGGGGAAAAGTACCTTTTCGATTTTGTAACCTTTTCTTCTTGTCGTACAAAATACAGTTATCTACTCGATACAATCCCCTGTGGCGCAATTGGTTAGTGCGCGGTACTTATACAGCAGTACAGTCGAGAAATGCCGAGGTTGTGAGTTCGAGCCTCACCTGGGGAAGAGTAATTTTTCGATTTTGTTACCTTTTCTTCCTGTCGTGCAAAATACAGTTATCTAGTTGATACAATCCCCTGTGGCGCAATTGGTTAGCGCGCGGTACTTATACAGCAGTACAGCCGAGAAAAGCCGAGGTTGTGAATTCAAACCTCACCTGGGGAAAAGTACATTTTCGATTTTGTAACCTTTTCTTCTTGTGGTACAAAATAAAGTAAGCTAGGCGATTCAATCCCCTGTGGCAAAATGTGTTAGTGCGCGGTACTTATACAGCAGTACAGCCTAGAAATGCCGAGGTTGTGTTTTCGAGCCTCACCTTAGGAAAAGTACATTTTCGATTTTGTAACCTTTTCTTCTTGTGGTACAAAATAAAGTAAGCTAGGCGATTCAATCCCCTGTGGCGCAATTGGTTAGCGCGTGGTACTTAAACAGCAGTACAGCCTAGAAATGCCGAGGTTGTGAGTTCGAGCCTCACCTGGGGAAGAGTAATTTTTCGATTTTGTTACCTTTTCTTCTTGTCGTGCAAAATACAGTTATCCAGTTGACACAATCCCCTGTTGCGCAATTGGTAAGCGCGCGGTACTTATACAGCAGTACAGCCGAGAAATGCCGAGGTTGTAAGTTCGAGACTCACCTGGGGAAGAGTAATTTTTCGATTTTGTAACCTTTTCTTATTGTGGAACAAAATGCAGTTATCTATAAGATACAATACCCTGTAGCGCAATTGGCTAGCGCGCGGTACTAATACAGCAGTACAGCCAAGAAATGCCGAGGTTGTGAGTTCGAGCCTCACCTGGGGAAAAGTTCCTTTTTGATTTTGTAACCTATTCTTCTTGTCGTGCAAAATACAGTTTACTCATCGATACAATCCCCTGTGGCGCAATTGGTTAGCGCGCGGTACTTATACAGCAGTACAGTCGAGAAATGCCGAGGTTGTGAGTTCGAGCCTCACCTGGGGAAGAGTAATTTTTCGATTTTGTTACCTTTTCTTCTTGTCGTGCAAAATACAGTTGTCCAGTTGACACAATCCCCTGTTGCGCAATTGGTAAGCGCGCGGTACTTATACAGCAGTACAGCCGAGAAATGCCGAGGTTGTGAGTTCGAGCCTCACCTTGGGGAGAATACCGTTTCGATTTTGTAACCTTTTCTTCTTGTCGTACAAAATACAGTTATCTACTCGACACAATCCCCTGTGGCGCAATTGGTAAGCGCGCGGTACTTATACAGCAGTACAGCCGAGAAATGCCGAGGTTGTGAGATCGAGCCTCACCTGGGAAAGAGTAATTTTTCGATTTTGTAAACTTTTCTTATTGTGGAACAAAATACCGTTATCTACTCGATACAATCCCCTAAGGCGCAATTGGTAAGGGCGCGGTACTTATACAGCAGTACAGCCGAGAATTGCCGAGGTTGTGAGTTCGAGCCTCCACTTGGGGAGAATACCGTTTCGATTTTGTAACCTTTTCTTCTTGTCGTGATAATTACAGTTATCTAAATGATACAATCTCCTGTGGCGCAATTGGTTAGCGCGCGGTACTTTTACAATAGTACAGTCGAGAAACGCCGAGGTTGTGAGTTCGAGCCTCACCTGGGGAAGAGTAATTTTTCGATTTTGTTACCTTTTCTTCCTGTCGTGCAAAATACAGTTATCTAGTTGATACAATCCCCTGTGGCGCAATTGGTTAGCGCGCGGTACTTATACAGCAGTACAGCCGAGAAAAGCCGAGGTTGTGAGTTCAAACCTCACCTGGGGAAAAGTACCTTTTCGATTTTGTAACCTTTTCTTCTTGTCATGCAAAATACAGTTTACGTATCGATACAATTCCCTGTAGCGCAATTAGTTAGCGCGCGGTACTTATATAGCAGTACAGCCGAGAAATGCTGAGGTTGTGAGTTCGAGCCTCACCTGGGGAAGAGTAATTTTTCGTTTTTGTAACCTTTTCTTATTGTCGTGCAAAATACAGTTATCCAGTTGACACAATCCCCTGTGGCGCAATTGGTAAGCGCGCGGTACTTATACAGCAGTACAGCCGAGAAATGCCGAGGTTGTGAGTTCGAGCCTCACCTTGGGGAGAATACCGTTTCGATTTTGTAACCTTTTCTTCTTGTCGTACAAAATACAGTTATCTACTCGATACAATCCCCTGTGGCGCAATTGGTAAGCGCGCGGTACTTATACAGCAGTACAGCCGAGAAATGCCGAGGTTGTGAGATCGAGCCTCACCAGGGAAAGAGTAATTTTTCGATTTTGTAAACTTTTCTTATTGTGGAACAAAATACCGTTATCTATTTGATACAATCCCCTGTAGCGCAATTGGCTAGCGCGCGGTACTTATACAGCAGTACAGTCGAGGAAGGCCGAGGTTGTGAGTTCGAGCCTCACCTGGGGAAAACCTTTTCGATTTTGTAACCTTTTCTTCTTGTCGTACAAAATACAGTTATGTACTCGATACAATCCCCTGTGGCGCAATTGGTTAGCGCGCGGTACTTATACAGCAGTACAGTCGAGTAATGCCGAGGTTGTGAGTTCGAGCCTCACCCGGGGAAAAGTGCTTTTTCGATTTTGTAACCTTTTCTTCATGTCGTGCAAAATACAGTTATCAGCTTGATACAATCCCCTGTGGCGCAATTGGTTAGTGCGCGGTACTTCTACAGCAGTACAAACGAGAAATGCCGAGGTTGTGAGTTCGAGCCTCACCTGGGGAAAAGTACCTTTTCGATTTTGTAACCTTTTCTTCTTGTCGTAAAAAATACAGTTATTTACTCGATACAATCCCCTGTGGCGCAATTGGTTAGCGCGTGGTACTTATACGGCAGTACAGCCGAGAAATGCTGAGTTTGTGAGTTCGAGCCTCCCCTTGGGGAGAATACCGTTTCGATTTTGTAACCTTTTCTTCTTGTCGTGATAAATACAGTTATCTATATGATACAATCTCCTGTGGCGCAATTGGTTAGCGCGCGGTACTTCAGCAGTACAGCCGAGAAATGCCGAGGTTGTGAGTTCGAGCCTCACCTGGGGAAGATTAATTTTTCGATTTTGTTACCTTTTCTTCCTGTCGTGCAAAATACAGTTATCTAGTTGATACAATCCCCTGTGGCGCAATTGGTTAGCGCGCGGTACTTATACAGCAGTACAGCCGAGAAATGCCGAGGTTTTGAGTTCGAGCCTTACCTGGCGAAAAGAACTTTTTCGATTTTGTAACCTTTTCTTCTTGTCGTGATAAATACAGTTATCTATATGATACAATCTCCTGTGGCGCAATTGGTTAGCGCGCGGTACTTCAGCAGTACAGCCGAGAAATGCCGAGGTTGTGAGTTCGAGCCTCACCTGGGGAAGAGTACCTTTTCGATTTTGTAACCTTTTCTTCTTGTCGTGCAAAATACACTTACCTACTTGATACAATCCCCTGTGGCGCAATTGGTTAGCGCGTGGTACTTATACAGCAGTACAGCCGAGAAATGCCGAGGTTGTGAGTTCGAGCCTTACCTGGCGAAAAGAACTTTTTCGATTTTGTAACCTTTTCTTCTTGTCGTGCAAAATACAGTTCTCTACATGATACAATCCCCTGTGGCGCAATTGGCTAGCGCGCGGTACTTTTACAGCAGTACAGCCGAGAAATGCCGAGGATGTGAGTTCGAGCCTCACCTTGGGAAGAGTACCTTTTCGATTTTATAACCTTTTCTTCTTGTCGTACAAAATACAGTTATCTACTCGGTACAATCCCCTGTGGCGCAATTGGTAAGGGCGCGGTACTTATACAGCAGTACAGCCGAGAAATGCCGAGGTTGTGAGTTCGAGCCTCACCTGGGGAAGAGTAATTTTTCGATTTTGTAACCTTTTCTTCTTGTCGTGCAAAATACAGTTATCCAGTTTATACAATCCCCTGTGGCGCAATTGGTAAGCGCGCGGTACTTATACAGCAGTACAGCCGAAAAATGCCGAGGTTGTGGGTTCGAGCCTCACCTGGGGAAGAGTAATTTTTTGATTTTGTAACCTTTTCTTCTTGTCGTGCAAAATACAGTTATCTAGTTGATACAATCCCCCGTGGCGCAATTGGTTAGCGCGCCGTACTTATACAGCAGTACAGCCGAGAAATACCGAGATTGTGAGTTCGAGCCTCACCTGTGGAAGAGTAATTTATCGATTTTGTAACCTTATCTTATTGTGGAACAAACTACAGTTATCTAATTGATACAATCCCCTGTAGAGCAATTGGCTAGCGCGCGGTACTTTTACTGCAGTACAGCCGAGAAATGCCGAGGTTGTGAGTTCAAGCCTCAACTGGGGAAAAGTACCTTTTCGATTTTGTAACCTTTTCTTCTTGTCGTGCAAAATACAGTTATCTAATCGATATAATTCCCTGTGGCGCAATTGGTTAGCGGTGCGGTACTTATACAGCAGTACAGCCGAGAAATGCCGAGGCTGTGAGTTAGAGTCTCAACTGGGAAAAGTACCTTTTCGATTTTGTAACCTTAACTTCTTGTGGAACAAAATACAGTTCTCAATTTGATACAATCCCCTGTAGCGCAATAGGCTAGCGCGCGGTATTTATACAGCAGTACAGCCGAGAAATGCCGAGTTTGTGAGTTCGAGCCTCACCTGGGAAAGAGTAATTTTTTGATTTTGTAAACTTTTCTTATTGTGCAACAAAATACCGTTATCTATATGATACAATCCCCTGTAGCGCAATTGGCTAGCGCGCGGTACTTATACAGCAGTCCAGCCGAGAAATGCCGAGGCTGTGATTTCGAGTCTCACCTGGGGAAAAGTACCTTTTAAATTTTGTAACCTTTTCTTCTTGTCGTGATAAATACAGTTATCTATGTGATAGAATCTCCTGTGGCGCAATTGTTTAGCGCGCGGTACTTTTACAATAGTACAGCCGAGAAATGCCGAGGTTGTGAGTTCGAGCCTCACCCGGGGAAAAGTGCCTTTTCGATTTTGTAACCTTTTCTTCTTGTCGTGCAAAATACAGTTATCTAATCGATACAATCCCCTGTGGCGCAATTGGTTAGCGCGGTACTTATACAGCAGTACAGTCGAGAAATGCCGAGGTTGTGAGTTCGAGCCTCACCCGGGGAAAAGTGCCTTTTCGATTTTGTAACCTTTTCTTCTTGTCGTGCAAAATACAGTTATCTAATCGATACAATCCCCTGTGGCGCAATTGGTTAGCGCGCGGTACTTATACAGCAGTACAGCCGAGAAATGCCGAGCTTGTAAGTTCGAGACTCACCTGGGGAAAAGTACCTTTTTAATTTTGTAACCTATTCTTCTTGTCGTGCAAAATACAGTTTACTCATCGATACAATCCCCTGTGGCGCAATTAGTTAGCGCGCGGTACTTATACAGCAGTACAGCCGAGAAATGCTGAGGTTGTGAGTTCGAGCCTCACCTAGGGAAGAGTAATTTTTCGATTTTGTAACCTTTTCTTATTGTCGTGCAAAATACAGTTATCCAGTTGACACAATCCCCTGTGGCGCAATTGGTAAGCGCGCGGTACTTATACAGCAGTACAGCCGAGAAATGCCGAGGTTGTGAGTTCGAGCCTCACCTTGGGGAGAATACCGTTTCGATTTTGTAACCTTTTCTTCTTGTCGTACAAAATACAGTTATCTACTCGATACAATCCCCTGTGGCGCAATTGGTAAGCGCGCGGTACTTATACAGCAGTACAGCCGAGAAATGCCGAGGTTGTGAGATCGAGCCTCACCTGGGAAAGAGTAATTTTTCGATTTTGTAAACTTTTCTTATTGTGGAACAAAATACCGTTATCTATTTGATACAATCCCCTGTAGCGCAATTGGCTAGCGCGCGGTACTTATACAGCAGTACAGTCGAGAAAGGCCGAGGTTGTGAGTTCGAGCCTCACCTGGGGAAAACCTTTTCGATTTTGTAACCTTTTCTTCTTGTCGTACAAAATACAGTTATGTACTCGATACAATCCCCTGTGGCGCAATTGGTTAGCGCGCGGTACTTATACAGCAGTACAGTCGAGAAATGCCGAGGTTGTGAGTTCGAGCCTCACCTGGGGAAGAGTAATTTTTCGATTTTGTAACCTTTTCTTCTTGTCGTGCAAAATACAGTTATCTAGTTGAAACAATCCCCTGTGGCGCAATTGGTAAGCGCGCGGTACTTATACAGCAGTACAGCCGAGAAATGCCGAGGTTGTGAGTTCGAGCCTCACCTTGGGAAAAGTACCTTTTCGATTTTGTAACCTTTTCTTCTTGTCGTAAAAAATACAGTTATTTACTCGATACAATCCCCTGTGGCGCAATTGGTTAGCGCGTGGTACTTATACGGCAGTACAGCCGAGAAATGCTGAGTTTGTGAGTTCGAGCCTCCCCTTGGGGAGAATACCGTTTCGATTTTGTAACCTTTTCTTCTTGTCGTGATAAATACAGTTATCTATATGATACAATCTCCTGTGGCGCAATTGGTTAGCGCGCGGTACTTCAGCAGTACAGCCGAGAAATGCCGAGGTTGTGAGTTCGAGCCTCACCTGGGTAAAAGTACCTTTTCGATTTTGTAACCTTTTCTTCTTGTCGTGCAAAATACACTTACCTACTTGATACAATCCCCTGTGGCGCAATTGGTTAGCGCGTGGTACTTACACAGCAGTACAGCCGAGAAATGCCGAGGTTGTGAGTTCGAGCCTTACCTGGCGAAAAGAACTTTTTCGATTTTGTAACCTTTTCTTCTTGTCGTGCAAAATACAGTTCTCTACATGATACAATCCCCTGTGGCGCAATTGGTTAGCGCGTGGTACTTATACAGCAGTACAGCCGAGAAATGCCGAGGATGTGAGTTCGAGCCTCACCCGGGGAAAAGTGCTTTTTCGATTTTGTAACCTTTTCTTCATGTCGTGCAAAATACAGTTATCAGCTTGATACAATCCCCTGTGGCGCAATTGGTTAGTGCGCGGTACTTCTACAGCAGTACAAACGAGAAATGCCGAGGTTGTGAGTTCGAGCCTCACCTGGGGAAAAGTACTTTTTCGATTTTGTAACCTTTTCTTCTTATCGTGCAAAATACAGTTCACTACTTGATACAATCCCCTGTGGCGCAATTGGCTAGCGCGCGGTACTTAAACAGCAGTACAGCCGAGAAATGCTGAGGTTGTGAGTTCGAGCCTCACCTGGGGAAAAGTACCTTTTCGATTTTGTAACCTTTTCTTCTTGTCGTACAAAATACAGTTATTTACTCGATACAATCCCCTGTGGCGCAATTGGTTAGCGCGTGGTACTTATACGGCAGTACAGCCGAGAAATGCTGAGGTTGTGAGTTCGAGCCTCCCCTTGGGGAGAATAACGTTTCGATTATGTAACCTTTTCTTCTTGTCGTGATAAATACAGTTATTCTCCTGTGGCGCAATTGGTTAGCGCGCGGTACCTCAGCAGTACAGCCGAGAAATGCCGAGGTTGTGAGTTCGAGCCTCACCTGGGGAAAAGTACCTTTTCGATTTTGTAACCTTTTCTTTTTGTCGTGCAAAATACACTTACCTACTTGATACAATCCCCTGTGGCGCAATTGGTTAGCGCGTGGTACTTATACAGCAGTACAGCCGAGAAATGCCGAGGTTGTGAGTTCGAGCCTCACCCGGGGAAAAGTGCTTTTTCGATTTTGTAACCTTTTCTTCATGTCGTGCAAAATACAGTTATCAGCTTGATACAATCCCCTGTGGCGCAATTGGTTAGTGCGCGGTACTTCTACAGCAGTACAAACGAGAAATGCCGAGGTTGTGAGTTCGAGCCTCACCTGGGGAAAAGTACCTTTTCGATTTTGTAACCTTTTCTTCTTGTCGTAAAAAATACAGTTATTCACTCGATACAATCCCCTGTGGCGCAATTGGTTAGCGCGTGGTACTTATACGGCAGTACAGCCGAGAAATGCTGAGTTTGTGAGTTCGAGCCTCCCCTTGGGGAGAATACCGTTTCGATTTTGTAACCTTTTCTTCTTGTCGTGATAAATACAGTTATCTATATGATACAATCTCCTGTGGCGCAATTGGTTAGCGCGCGGTACTTCAGCAGTACAGCCGAGAAATGCCGAGGTTGTGAGTTCGAGCCTCACCTGGGTAAAAGTACCTTTTCGATTTTGTAACCTTTTCTTCTTGTCGTGCAAAATACACTTACCTACTTGATACAATCCCCTGTGGCGCAATTGGTTAGCGCGTGGTACTTATACAGCAGTACAGCCGAGAAATGCCGAGGTTGTGAGTTCGAGCCTTACCTGGCGAAAAGAACTTTTTCGATTTTGTAACCTTTTCTTCTTGTCGTGCAAAATACAGTTCTCTACATGATACAATCCCCTGTGGCGCAATTGGTTAGCGCGTGGTACTTATACAGCAGTACAGCCGAGAAATGCCGAGGATGTGAGTTCGAGCCTCACCCGGGGAAAAGTGCTTTTTCGATTTTGTAACCTTTTCTTCATGTCGTGCAAAATACAGTTATCAGCTTGATACAATCCCCTGTGGCGCAATTGGTTAGTGCGCGGTACTTCTACAGCAGTACAAACGAGAAATGCCGAGGTTGTGAGTTCGAGCCTCACCTGGGGAAAAGTACTTTTTCGATTTTGTAACCTTTTCTTCTTATCGTGCAAAATACAGTTCACTACTTGATACAATCCCCTGTGGCGCAATTGGCTAGCGCGCGGTACTTAAACAGCAGTACAGCCGAGAAATGCTGAGGTTGTGAGTTCGAGCCTCACCTGGGGAAAAGTACCTTTTCGATTTTGTAACCTTTTCTTCTTGTCGTACAAAATACAGTTATTTACTCGATACAATCCCCTGTGGCGCAATTGGTTAGCGCGTGGTACTTATACGGCAGTACAGCCGAGAAATGCTGAGGTTGTGAGTTCGAGCCTCCCCTTGGGGAGAATACCGTTTCGATTATGTAACCTTTTCTTCTTGTCGTGATAAATACAGTTATTCTCCTGTGGCGCAATTGGTTAGCGCGCGGTACCTCAGCAGTACAGCCGAGAAATGCCGAGGTTGTGAGTTCGAGCCTCACCTGGGGAAAAGTACCTTTTCGATTTTGTAACCTTTTCTTTTTGTCGTGCAAAATACACTTACCTACTTGATACAATCCCCTGTGGCGCAATTGGTTAGCGCGTGGTACTTATACAGCAGTACAGCCGAGAAATGCCGAGGTTGTGAGTTCGAGCCTCACCCGGGGAAAAGTGCTTTTTCGATTTTGTAACCTTTTCTTCATGTCGTGCAAAATACAGTTATCAGCTTGATACAATCCCCTGTGGCGCAATTGGTTAGTGCGCGGTACTTCTACAGCAGTACAAACGAGAAATGCCGAGGTTGTGAGTTCGAGCCTCACCTGGGGAAAAGTACCTTTTCGATTTTGTAACCTTTTCTTCTTGTCGTAAAAAATACAGTTATTTACTCGATACAATCCCCTGTGGCGCAATTGGTTAGCGTGTGGTACTTATACGGCAGTACAGCCGAGAAATGCTGAGTTTGTGAGTTCGAGCCTCCCCTTGGGGAGAATACCGTTTCGATTTTGTAACCTTTTCTTCTTGTCGTGATAAATACAGTTATCTATATGATACAATCTCCTGTGGCGCAATTGGTTAGCGCGCGGTACTTCAGCAGTACAGCCGAGAAATGTCGAGGTTGTGAGTTCGAGCCTCACCTGGGTAAAAGTACCTTTTCGATTTTGTAACCTTTTCTTCTTGTCGTGCAAAATACACTTACCTACTTGATACAATCCCCTGTGGCGCAATTGGTTAGCGCGTGGTACTTATACAGCAGTACAGCCGAGAAATGCCGAGGTTGTGAGTTCGAGCCTTACCTGGCGAAAAGAACTTTTTCGATTTTGTAACCTTTTCTTCTTGTCGTGCAAAATACAGTTCTCTACATGATACAATCCCCTGTGGCGCAATTGGCTAGCGCGCGGTACTTTTACAGCAGTACAGCCGAGAAATGCCGAGGATGTGAGTTCGAGCCTCACCTTGGGAAGAGTACCTTTTCGATTTTATAACCTTTTCTTCTTGTCGTACAAAATACAGTTATCTACTCGGTACAATCCCCTGTGGCGCAATTGGTAAGGGCGCGGTACTTATACAGCAGTACAGCCGAGAATTGCCGAGGTTGTGAGTTCAAGCCTCCCCTTGGGGAGAATACCGTTTCGATTTTGTAACCTTTTCTTCTTGTCGTGATAAATACAGTTATGTATATGATACAATGTCCTGTGACGCAATTGGTTAGCGCGCGGTACTTTTACAATAGTACAGCCGAGAAATGCCGAGTATGTGAGTTCGAGCCTCACCCGGGGAAAAGTGCTTTTTCGATTTTGTAACCTTTTCTTCATGTCGTGCAAAATACAGTTATCAGCTTGATACAATCCCCTGTGGCGCAATTGGTTAGTGCGCGGTACTTCTACAGCAGTACAAACGAAAAATGCCGAGGTTGTGAGTTCGAGCCTCACCTGGGGAAAAGTACTTTTTCGATTTTGTAACCTTTTCTTCTTATCGTGCAAAATACAGTTCTCTACTTGATACAATCCCCTGTGGCGCAATTGGTTAGCGCGCGGTACTTTTACAATAGTACAGCCCAGAAATGCCGAGGTTGTGAGATCGAGCCTCACCCGGGGAAAAGTGCCTTTTCGATTTTGTAACCTTTTCTTCTTGTCGTGCAAAATACAGTTATCTAATCGATACAGTCCCCTGTGGCGCAATTGGTTAGCGCGGTACTTATACAGCAGTACAGCCGAGAAATGCCGAGGTTGCGAGTTCGAGCCTCACCTGGGGAAAAGTACCTTTTCGATTTTGTAACCTTTTCTTCTTGTCGTGCAAAATACAGTTACCTACTTGATACTATCCCCTGTGGCGCAATTGGTTAGCGCGTAGTACTTATACAGCAGTACAGCCTAGAAATGACGAGTTTGTGAATTCGAGCCTCACCTGGGAAAAAGTAACTTTTCGATTTTGTAACCTTTTCTTCTTGTCGTGCAAAATACAGTTATCTAATCGATACAATCTCCTGTGGCGCAATTGGTTAGCGCGCGGTACTTATACAGCAGTACAGCCGAGAAATGCCGAGGTTGTGAGTTCGAGCCTCACCTGGGGAAGAGTAATTTTTCGATTTTGTAACCTTTTCTTCTTGTCGTGCAAAATACAGTTATCCAGTTTATACAATCCCCTGTGGCGCAATTGGTAAGCGCGCGGTACTTATACAGCAGTACAGCCGAAAAATGCCGAGGTTGTGGGTTCGAGCCTCACCTGGGGAAGAGTAATTTTTTGATTTTGTAACCTTTTCTTCTTGTCGTGCAAAATACAGTTATCTAGTTGATACAATCCCCCGTGGCGCAATTGGTTAGCGCGCCGTACTTATACAGCAGTACAGCCGAGAAATACCGAGATTGTGAGTTCGAGCCTCACCTGTGGAAGAGTAATTTATCGATTTTGTAACCTTATCTTATTGTGGAACAAACTACAGTTATCTAATTGATACAATCCCCTGTAGAGCAATTGGCTAGCGCGCGGTACTTTTACTGCAGTACAGCCGAGAAATGCCGAGGTTGTGAGTTCAAGCCTCAACTGGGGAAAAGTACCTTTTCGATTTTGTAACCTTTTCTTCTTGTCGTGCAAAATACAGTTATCTAATCGATATAATTCCCTGTGGCGCAATTGGTTAGCGGTGCGGTACTTATACAGCAGTACAGCCGAGAAATGCCGAGGCTGTGAGTTAGAGTCTCAACTGGGAAAAGTACCTTTTCGATTTTGTAACCTTAACTTCTTGTGGAACAAAATACAGTTCTCAATTTGATACAATCCCCTGTAGCGCAATAGGCTAGCGTGCGGTATTTATACAGCAGTACAGCCGAGAAATGCCGAGTTTGTGAGTTCGAGCCTCACCTGGGAAAGAGTAATTTTTTGATTTTGTAAACTTTTCTTATTGTGCAACAAAATACCGTTATCTATATGATACAATCCCCTGTAGCGCAATTGGCTAGCGCGCGGTACTTATACAGCAGTCCAGCCGAGAAATGCCGAGGCTGTGATTTCGAGTCTCACCTGGGGAAAAGTACCTTTTAAATTTTGTAACCTTTTCTTCTTGTCGTGATAAATACAGTTATCTATGTGATAGAATCTCCTGTGGCGCAATTGTTTAGCGCGCGGTACTTTTACAATAGTACAGCCGAGAAATGCCGAGGTTGTGAGTTCGAGCCTCACCCGGGGAAAAGTGCCTTTTCGATTTTGTAACCTTTTCTTCTTGTCGTGCAAAATACAGTTATCTAATCGATACAATCCCCTGTGGCGCAATTGGTTAGCGCGGTACTTATACAGCAGTACAGTCGAGAAATGCCGAGGTTGTGAGTTCGAGCCTCACCCGGGGAAAAGTGCCTTTTCGATTTTGTAACCTTTTCTTCTTGTCGTGCAAAATACAGTTATCTAATCGATACAATCCCCTGTGGCGCAATTGGTTAGCGCGCGGTACTTATACAGCAGTACAGCCGAGAAATGCCGAGCTTGTAAGTTCGAGACTCACCTGGGGAAAAGTACCTTTTTAATTTTGTAACCTATTCTTCTTGTCGTGCAAAATACAGTTTACTCATCGATACAATCCCCTGTGGCGCAATTAGTTAGCGCGCGGTACTTATACAGCAGTACAGCCGAGAAATGCTGAGGTTGTGAGTTCGAGCCTCACCTAGGGAAGAGTAATTTTTCGATTTTGTAACCTTTTCTTATTGTGGAACAAAATGCAGTTATCTATAAGATACAATACCCTGTAGCGCAGTTCGCTAGCGCGCGGTACTAATACAGCAGTACAGCCAAGAAATGCCGAGGTTGTGAGTTCGAGCCTCACCTGGGGAAAAGTACCTTTTTGATTTTGTAACCTATTCTTCTTGTCGTGCAAAATACAGTTTACTCATCGATACATTCCCCTGTGGCGCAATTAGTTAGCGCGCGGTACTTATACAGCAGTACAGCCGAGAAATGCTGAGGTTGTGAGTTCGAGCCTCAACTGGGGAAGAGTAATTTTTCGATTTTGTAACCTTTTCTTATTGTGGAACAAAATGCAGTTATCTATAAGATACAATACCCTGTAGCGCAATTGGCTAGCGCGCGGTACTAATACAGCAGTACAGCTAAGAAATGCCGAGGTTGTGAGTTCGAGCCTCACCTGGGGAAAAGTTCCTTTTTGATTTTGTAACCTATTCTTCTTGTCGTGCAAAATACAGTTTAATCATCGATACAATCCCCTGTGGCGCAATTGGTTAGCGCCCGGTACTTATACAGCAGTACAGTCGAGAAATGCCGAGGTTGTGAGTTCGAGCCTCACCTGGGGAAGAGTAATTTTTCGATTTTGTAACCTTTTCTTCTTGTTGTGCAAAATACAGTTATCCAGTTGACACAATCCCCTGTGGCGCAATTGGTAAGCGCGCGGTACTTATACAGCAGTACAGCCGAGAAATGCCGAGGTTGTAAGTTCGAGACTCACCTGGGGAAGAGTAATTTTTCGATTTTGTAACCTTTTCTTATTGTGGAACAAAATGCAGTTATCTATAAGATACAATACCCTGTAGCGCAATTGGCTAGCGCGCGGTACTAATACAGCAGTACAGCCAAGAAATGCCGAGGTTGTGAGTTCGAGCCTCACCTGGGGAAAGTTCCTTTTTGATTTTGTAACCTATTCTTCTTGTCGTGCAAAATACAGTTTACTCATCGATACAATCCCCTGTGGCGCAATTGGTTAGCGCGCGGTACTTATACAGCAGTACAGTCGAGAAATGCCGAGTATGTGAGTTCGAGCCTCACCCGGGGAAAAGTGCTTTTTCGATTTTGTAACCTTTTCTTCATGTCGTGCAAAATACAGTTATCAGCTTGATACAATCCCCTGTGGCGCAATTGGTTAGTGCGCGGTACTTCTACAGCAGTACAAACGAAAAATGCCGAGGTTGTGAGTTCGAGCCTCACCTGGGGAAAAGTACTTTTTCGATTTTGTAACCTTTTCTTCTTATCGTGCAAAATACAGTTCTCTACTTGATACAATCCCCTGTGGCGCAATTGGTTAGCGCGCGGTACTTTTACAATAGTACAGCCCAGAAATGCCGAGGTTGTGAGATCGAGCCTCACCAGGGGAAAAGTGCCTTTTCGATTTTGTAACCTTTTCTTCTTGTCGTGCAAAATACAGTTATCTAATCGATACAGTCCCCTGTGGCGCAATTGGTTAGCGCGGTACTTATACAGCAGTACAGCCGAGAAATGCCGAGGTTGCGAGTTCGAGCCTCACCTGGGGAAAAGTACCTTTTCGATTTTGTAACCTTTTCTTCTTGTCGTGCAAAATACAGTTACCTACTTGATACTATCCCCTGTGGCGCAATTGGTTAGCGCGTGGTACTTATACAGCAGTACAGCCTAGAAATGACGAGTTTGTGAATTCGAGCCTCACCTGGGAAAAAGTAACTTTTCGATTTTGTAACCTTTTCTTCTTGTCGTGCAAAATACAGTTATCTAATCGATACAATCTCCTGTGGCGCAATTGGTTAGCGCGCGGTACTTATACAGCAGTACAGCCGAGAAATGCCGAGGTTGTGAGTTCGAGCCTCACCTGGGGAAGAGTAATTTTTCGATTTTGTAACCTTTTCTTCTTGTCGTGCAAAATACAGTTATCCAGTTTATACAATCCCCTGTGGCGCAATTGGTAAGCGCGCGGTACTTATACAGCAGTACAGCCGAAAAATGCCGAGGTTGTGGGTTCGAGCCTCACCTGGGGAAGAGTAATTTTTTGATTTTGTAACCTTTTCTTCTTGTCGTGCAAAATACAGTTATCTAGTTGATACAATCCCCCGTGGCGCAATTGGTTAGCGCGCCGTACTTATACAGCAGTATAGCCGAGAAATACCGAGATTGTGAGTTCGAGCCTCACCTGTGGAAGAGTAATTTATCGATTTTGTAACCTTATCTTATTGTGGAACAAACTACAGTTATCTAATTGATACAATCCCATGTAGAGCAATTGGCTAGCGCGCGGTACTTTTACTGCAGTACAGCCGAGAAATGCCGAGGTTGTGAGTTCAAGCCTCAACTGGGGAAAAGTACCTTTTCGATTTTGTAACCTTTTCTTCTTGTCGTGCAAAATACAGTTATCTAATCGATATAATTCCCTGTGGCGCAATTGGTTAGCGGTGCGGTACGTATACAGCAGTACAGCCGAGAAATGCCGAGGCTGTGAGTTAGAGTCTCAACTGGGAAAAGTACCTTTTCGATTTTGTAACCTTAACTTCTTGTGGAACAAAATACAGTTCTCAATTTGATACAATCCCCTGTAGCGCAATAGGCTAGCGCGCGGTATTTATACAGCAGTACAGCCGAGAAATGCCGAGTTTGTGAGTTCGAGCCTCACCTGGGAAAGAGTAATTTTTTGATTTTGTAAACTTTTCTTATTGTGCAACAAAATACCGTTATCTATATGATACAATCCCCTGTAGCGCAATTGGCTAGCGCGCGGTACTTATACAGCAGTCCAGCCGAGAAATGCCGAGGCTGTGATTTCGAGTCTCACCTGGGGAAAAGTACCTTTTAAATTTTGTAACCTTTTCTTCTTGTCGTGATAAATACAGTTATCTATGTGATAGAATCTCCTGTGGCGCAATTGTTTAGCGCGCGGTACTTTTACAATAGTACAGCCGAGAAATGCCGAGGTTGTGAGTTCGAGCCTCACCCGGGGAAAAGTGCCTTTTCGATTTTGTAACCTTTTCTTCTTGTCGTGCAAAATACAGTTATCTAATCGATACAATCCCCTGTGGCGCAATTGGTTAGCGCGGTACTTATACAGCAGTACAGTCGAGAAATGCCGAGGTTGTGAGTTCGAGCCTCACCCGGGGAAAAGTGCCTTTTCGATTTTGTAACCTTTTCTTCTTGTCGTGCAAAATACAGTTATCTAATCGATACAATCCCCTGTGGCGCAATTGGTTAGCGCGCGGTACTTGTACAGCAGTACAGTCGAGAAATGCCGAGCTTGTAAGTTCGAGACTCACCTGGGGAAAAGTACCTTTTTAATTTTGTAACCTATTCTTCTTGTCGTGCAAAATACAGTTTACTCATCGATACAATCCCCTGTGGCGCAATTAGTTAGCGCGCGGTACTTATACAGCAGTACAGCCGAGAAATGCTGAGGTTGTGAGTTCGAGTCTCACCTAGGGAAGAGTAATTTTTCGATTTTGTAACCTTTTCTTATTGTGGAACAAAATGCAGTTATCTATAAGATACAATACCCTGTAGCGCAATTCGCTAGCGCGCGGTACTAATACAGCAGTACAGCCAAGAAATGCCGAGGTTGTGAGTTCGAGCCTCACCTGGGGAAAAGTACCTTTTTGATTTTGTAACCTATTCTTCTTGTCGTGCAAAATACAGTTTACTCATCGATACATTCCCCTGTGGCGCAATTAGTTAGCGCGCGGTACTTATACAGCAGTACAGCCGAGAAATGCTGAGGTTGTGAGTTCGAGCCTCAACTGGGGAAGAGTAATTTTTCGATTTTGTAACCTTTTCTTATTGTGGAACAAAATGCAGTTATCTATAAGATACAATACCCTGTAGCGCAATTGGCTAGCGCGCGGTACTAATACAGCAGTACAGCTAAGAAATGCCGAGGTTGTGAGTTCGAGCCTCACCTGGGGAAAAGTTCCTTTTTGATTTTGTAACCTATTCTTCTTGTCGTGCAAAATACAGTTTACTCATCGATACAATCCCCTGTGGCGCAATTGGTTAGCGCGCGGTACTTATACAGCAGTACAGTCGAGAAATGCCGAGGTTGTGAGTTCGAGCCTCACCTGGGGAAGAGTAATTTTTCGATTTTGTTACCTTTTCTTCCTGTCGTGCAAAATACAGTTATCTAGTTGATACAATCCCCTGTGGCGCAATTGGTTAGCGCGCGGTACTTATACAGCAGTACAGCCGAGAAAAGCCGAGGTTGTGAGTTCAAACCTCACCTGGGGAAAAGTACCTTTTCGATTTTGTAACCTTTTCTTCTTGTCATGCAAAATACAGTTTACGTATCGATACAATTCCCTGTAGCGCAATTAGTTAGCGCGCGGTACTTATATAGCAGTACTGCTGAGGTTGTGAGTTCGAGCCTCACCTGGGGAAGAGTAATTTTTCGATTTTGTAACCTTTTCTTCTTGTCGTGCAAAATACAGTTATCCAGTTGACACAATCCCCTGTGGCGCAATTGGTAAGCGCGCGGTACTTATACAGCAGTACAGCCGAGAAATGCCGAGGTTGTGAGTTCGAGCCTCACCTTGGGGAGAATACCGTTTCGATTTTGTAACCTTTTCTTCTTGTCGTACAAAATACAGTTATCTACTCGATACAATCCCCTGTGGCGCAATTGGTAAGCGCGCGGTACTTATACAGCAGTACAGCCGAGAAATGCCGAGGTTGTGAGATCGAGCCTCACATGGGAAAGAGTAATTTTTCGATTTTGTAAACTTTTCTTATTGTGGAACAAAATACCGTTATCTATTTGATACAATCCCCTGTAGCGCAATTGGCTAGCGCGCGGTACTTATACAGCAGTACAGTCGAGAAAGGCCGAGGTTGTGAGTTCGAGCCTCACCTGGGGAAAACCTTTTCGATTTTGTAACCTTTTCTTCTTGTCGTACAAAATACAGTTATGTACTCGATACAATCCCCTGTGGTGCAATTGGTTAGCGCGCGGTACTTATACAGCAGTACAGTCGAGAAATGCCGAGGTTGTGAGTTCGAGCCTCACCTGGGGAAGAGTAATTTTTCGATTTTGTAACCTTTTCTTCTTGTCGTGCAAAATACAGTTATCTAGTTGAAACAATCCCCTGTGGCGCAATTGG
The DNA here is from genome assembly GCF_980474605.1 of Leiobunum rupestre. Lineage (NCBI taxonomy): Eukaryota > Metazoa > Arthropoda > Arachnida > Opiliones > Sclerosomatidae > Leiobunum > Leiobunum rupestre. Next base: position 8,969,377 of record NC_143384.1, on the reverse strand, counting down.
TAAGCGCGCGGTACTTATACAGCAGTACAGCCGAGAAATGCCGAGGTTGTGAGTTCGAGCCTCACCTTGGGAAAAGTACCTTTTCGATTTTGTAACCTTTTCTTCTTGTCGTGCAAAATACAGTTACCTACTTAATACAATCTCCTGTGGCGCAATTGGTTAGCGCGCGGTACTTATACAGCAGTACAGCCGAGAAATGCTGAGGTTGTGAGTTCGAGCCTCACCTGGGGAAAAGTACCTTTTCGATTTTGTAACATTTTCTTCTTGTCGTACAAAATACAGTTATCTACTCGATACAATCCCCTGTGGCGCAATTGGTAAGGGCGCGGTACTTATACAGCAGTACAGCCGAGAATTGCCGAGGTTGTGAGTTCGAGCCTCCCGTTGGGGAGAATACCGTTTCGATTTTGTAACCTTTTCTTCTTGTCGTGATAATTACAGTTATCTATATGATACAATCTCCTGTGGCGCAATTGGTTAGCGCGCGGTACTTTTACAATAGTACAGCCGAGAAATGCCGAGGTTGTGAGTTCGAGCCTCACCCGGGGAAAAGTGCCTTTTCGATTTTGTAACCTTTTCTTCTTGTCGTGCAAAATACACTTACCTACTTGATACAATCCCCTGTGGCGCAATTGGTTAGCGCGTGGTACTTATACAGCAGTACAGCCGAGAAATGCCGAGGATGTGAGTTCGAGCCTCACCCGGGGAAAAGTGCTTTTTCGATTTTGTAACCTTTTCTTCATGTCGTGCAAAATACAGTTATCAGCTTGATACAATCCCCTGTGGCGCAATTGGTTAGTGCGCGGTACTTCTACAGCAGTACAAACGAGAAATGCCGAGGTTGTGAGTTCGAGCCTCACCTGGGGAAAAGTACTTTTTCGATTTTGTAACCTTTTCTTCTTATCGTGCAAAATACAGTTCACTACTTGATACAATCCCCTGTGGCGCAATTGGCTAGCGCGCGGTACTTAAACAGCAGTACAGCCGAGAAATGCTGAGGTTGTGAGTTCGAGCCTCACCTGGGGAAAAGTACCTTTTCGATTTTGTAACCTTTTCTTCTTGTCGTACAAAATACAGTTATTTACTCGATACAATCCCCTGTGGCGCAATTGGTTAGCGCGTGGTACTTATACGGCAGTACAGCCGAGAAATGCTGAGGTTGTGAGTTCGAGCCTCCCCTTGGGGAGAATACCGTTTCGATTTTCTAACCTTTTCTTCTTGTCGTGATAAATACAGTTATTCTCCTGTGGCGCAATTGGTTAGCGCGCGGTACCTCAGCAGTACAGCCGAGAAATGCCGAGGTTGTGAGTTCGAGCCTCACCTGGGGAAAAGTACCTTTTCGATTTTGTAACCTTTTCTTTTTGTCGTGCAAAATACTTTTACCTACTTGATACAATCCCCTGTGGCGCAATTGGTTAGCGCGTGGTACTTATACAGCAGTACAGCCGAGAAATGCCGAGGTTGTGAGTTCGAGCCTCACCCGGGGAAAAGTGCTTTTTCGATTTTGTAACCTTTTCTTCATGTCGTGCAAAATACAGTTATCAGCTTGATACAATCCCCTGTGGCGCAATTGGTTAGTGCGCGGTACTTCTACAGCAGTACAGCCGAGAAATGCTGAGTTTGTGAGTTCGAGCCTCCCCTTGGGGAGAATACCGTTTCGATTTTGTAACCTTTTCTTCTTGTCGTGATAAATACAGTTATCTATATGATACAATCTCCTGTGGCGCAATTGGTTAGCGCGCGGTACTTCAGCAGTACAGCCGAGAAATGCCGAGGTTGTGAGTTCGAGCCTCACCTGGGGAAAAGTACCTTTTCGATTTTGTAACCTTTTCTTCTTGTCGTGCAAAATACACTTACCTACTTGATACAATCCCCTGTGGCGCAATTGGTTAGCGCGTGGTACTTATACAGCAGTACAGCCGAGAAATGCCGAGGTTGTGAGTTCGAGCCTTACCTGGCGAAAAGAACTTTTTCGATTTTGTAACCTTTTCTTCTTGTCGTGCAAAATACAGTTATCAGCTTGATACAATCCCCTGTGGCGCAATTGGCTAGCGCGCGGTACTTTTACAGCAGTACAGCCGAGAAATGCCGAGGATGTGAGTTCGAGCCTCACCTTGGGAAGAGTACCTTTTCGATTTTATAACCTTTTCTTCTTGTCGTACAAAATACAGTTATCTACTCGGTACAATCCCCTGTGGCGCAATTGGTAAGGGCGCGGTACTTATACAGCAGTACAGCCGAGAAATGCCGAGGTTGTGAGATCGAGCCTCACCCGGGGAAAAGTGCCTTTTCGATTTTGTAACCTTTTCTTCTTGTCGTGCAAAATACAGTTATCTAATCGATACAGTCCCCTGTGGCGCAATTGGTTAGCGCGGTACTTATACAACAGTACAGCCGAGAAATGCCGAGGTTGCGAGTTCGAGCCTCACCTGGGGAAAAGTACCTTTTCGATTTTGTAACCTTTTCTTCTTGTCGTGCAAAATACAGTTACCTACTTGATACTATCCCCTGTGGCGCAATTGGTTAGCGCGTGGTACTTATACAGCAGTACAGCCTAGAAATGACGAGTTTGTGAGTTCGAGCCTCACCTGGGAAAAAGTAACTTTTCGATTTTGTAACCTTTTCTTCTTGTCGTGCAAAATACAGTTATCTAATCGATACAATCTCCTGTGGCGCAATTGGTTAGCGCGCGGTACTTATACAGCAGTACAGCCGAGAAATGCCGAGGTTGCGAGTTCGAGCCTCACCTGGGGAAAAGTACCTTTTCGATTTTGTAACCTTTTCTTCTTGTCGTGCAAAATACAGTTACCTACTTGATACTATCCCCTGTGGCGCAATTGGTTAGCGCGTGGTACTTATACAGCAGTACAGCCTAGAAATGACGAGTTTGTGAGTTCGAGCCTCACCTGGGGAAGAGTAATTTTTCGATTTTGTAACCTTTTCTTCTTGTCGTGCAAAATACAGTTATCCAGTTTATACAATCCCCTGTGGCGCAATTGGTAAGCGCGCGGTACTTATACAGCAGTACAGCCGAAAAATGCCGAGGTTGTGGGTTCGAGCCTCACCTGGGGAAGAGTAATTTTTTGATTTTGTAACCTTTTCTTCTTGTCGTGCAAAATACAGTTATCTAGTTGATACAATCCCCCGTGGCGCAATTGGTTAGCGCGCCGTACTTATACAGCAGTACAGCCGAGAAATACCGAGATTGTGAGTTCGAGCCTCACCTGTGGAAGAGTAATTTATCGATTTTGTAACCTTATCTTATTGTGGAACAAACTACAGTTATCTAATTGATACAATCCCCTGTAGAGCAATTGGCTAGCGCGCGGTACTTTTACTGCAGTACAGCCGAGAAATGCCGAGGTTGTGAGTTCAAGCCTCAACTGGGGAAAAGTATCTTTTTCGATTTTGTAACCTTTTCTTCTTATCGTGCAAAATACAGTTCTCTACTTGATACAATCCCCTGTGGCGCAATTGGTTAGCGCGCGGTACTTTTACAATAGTACAGCCCAGAAATGCCGAGGTTGTGAGATCGAGCCTCACCCGGGGAAAAGTGCCTTTTCGATTTTGTAACCTTTTCTTCTTGTCGTGCAAAATACAGTTATCTAATCGATACAGTCCCCTGTGGCGCAATTGGTTAGCGCGGTACTTATACAGCAGTACAGCCGAGAAATGCCGAGGTTGCGAGTTCGAGCCTCACCTGGGGAAAAGTACCTTTTCGATTTTGTAACCTTTTCTTCTTGTCGTGCAAAATACAGTTACCTACTTGATACTATCCCCTGTGGCGCAATTGGTTAGCGCGTGGTACTTATACAGCAGTACAGCCGAGGTTGCGAGTTCGAGCCTCACCTGGGGAAAAGTACCTTTTCGATTTTGTAACCTTTTCTTCTTGTCGTGCAAAATACAGTTATCTAATCGATACAATCTCCTGTGGCGCAATTGGTTAGCGCGCGGTACTTATACAGCAGTACAGCCGAGAAATGCCGAGGTTGTGGGTTCGAGCCTCACCTGGGGAAGAGTAATTTTTTGATTTTGTAACCTTTTCTTCTTGTCGTGCAAAATACAGTTATCTAGTTGATACAATCCCCCGTGGCGCAATTGGTTAGCGCGCCGTACTTATACAGCAGTACAGCCGAGAAATACCGAGATTGTGAGTTCGAGCCTCACCTGTGGAATAGTAGTTTATCGATTTTGTAACCTTTTCTTCTTGTCGTGCAAAATACAGTTATCAGCTTGATACAATCCCCTGTGGCGCAATTGGTTAGTGCGCGGTACTTCTACAGCAGTACAGCCGAGAAATGCTGAGTTTGTGAGTTCGAGCCTCCCCTTGGGGAGAATACCGTTTCGATTTTGTAACCTTTTCTTCTTGTCGTGATAAATACAGTTATCTATATGATACAATCTCCTGTGGCGCAATTGGTTAGCGCGCGGTACTTCAGCAGTACAGCCGAGAAATGCCGAGGTTGTGAGTTCGAGCCTCACCTGGGGAAAAGTACCTTTTCGATTTTGTAACCTTTTCTTCTTGTCGTGCAAAATACACTTACCTACTTGATACAATCCCCTGTGGCGCAATTGGTTAGCGCGTGGTACTTATACAGCAGTACAGCCGAGAAATGCCGAGGTTGTGAGTTCGAGCCTTACCTGGCGAAAAGAACTTTTTCGATTTTGTAACCTTTTCTTCTTGTCGTGCAAAATACAGTTCTCTACATGATACAATCCCCTGTGGCGCAATTGGCTAGCGCGCGGTACTTTTACAGCAGTACAGCCGAGAAATGCCGAGGATGTGAGTTCGAGCCTCACCTTGGGAAGAGTACCTTTTCGATTTTATAACCTTTTCTTCTTGTCGTACAAAATACAGTTATCTACTCGGTACAATCCCCTGTGGCGCAATTGGTAAGGGCGCGGTACTTATACAGCAGTACAGCCGAGAAGTGCCGAGGTTGTGAGTTCAAGCCTCCCCTTGGGGAGAATACCGTTTCGATTTTGTAACCTTTTCTTCTTGTCGTGATAAATACAGTTATGTATATGATACAATCTCCTGTGGCGCAATTGGTTAGCGCGCGGTACTTTTACAATAGTACAGCCGAGAAATGCCGAGTATGTGAGTTCGAGCCTCACCCGGGGAAAAGTGCTTTTTCGATTTTGTAACCTTTTCTTCATGTCGTGCAAAATACAGTTATCAGCTTGATACAATCCCCTGTGGCGCAATTGGTTAGTGCGCGGTACTTCTACAGCAGTACAAACGAAAAATGCCGAGGTTGTGAGTTCGAGCCTCACCTGGGGAAAAGTACTTTTTCGATTTTGTAACCTTTTCTTCTTATCGTGCAAAATACAGTTCTCTACTTGATACAATCCCCTGTGGCGCAATTGGTTAGCGCGCGGTACTTTTACAATAGTACAGCCCAGAAATGCCGAGGTTGTGAGATCGAGCCTCACCCGGGGAAAAGTGCCTTTTCGATTTTGTAACCTTTTCTTCTTGTCGTGCAAAATACAGTTATCTAATCGATACAGTCCCCTGTGGCGCAATTGGTTAGCGCGGTACTTATACAACAGTACAGCCGAGAAATGCCGAGGTTGCGAGTTCGAGCCTCACCTGGGGAAAAGTACCTTTTCGATTTTGTAACCTTTTCTTCTTGTCGTGCAAAATACAGTTACCTACTTGATACTATCCCCTGTGGCGCAATTGGTTAGCGCGTGGTACTTATACAGCAGTACAGCCTAGAAATGACGAGTTTGTGAGTTCGAGCCTCACCTGGGAAAAAGTAACTTTTCGATTTTGTAACCTTTTCTTCTTGTCGTGCAAAATACAGTTATCTAATCGATACAATCTCCTGTGGCGCAATTGGTTAGCGCGCGGTACTTATACAGCAGTACAGCCGAGAAATGCCGAGGTTGCGAGTTCGAGCCTCACCTGGGGAAAAGTACCTTTTCGATTTTGTAACCTTTTCTTCTTGTCGTGCAAAATACAGTTACCTACTTGATACTATCCCCTGTGGCGCAATTGGTTAGCGCGTGGTACTTATACAGCAGTACAGCCTAGAAATGACGAGTTTGTGAGTTCGAGCCTCACCTGGGGAAGAGTAATTTTTCGATTTTGTAACCTTTTCTTCTTGTCGTGCAAAATACAGTTATCCAGTTTATACAATCCCCTGTGGCGCAATTGGTAAGCGCGCGGTACTTATACAGCAGTACAGCCGAAAAATGCCGAGGTTGTGGGTTCGAGCCTCACCTGGGGAAGAGTAATTTTTTGATTTTGTAACCTTTTCTTCTTGTCGTGCAAAATACAGTTATCTAGTTGATACAATCCCCCGTGGCGCAATTGGTTAGCGCGCCGTACTTATACAGCAGTACAGCCGAGAAATACCGAGATTGTGAGTTCGAGCCTCACCTGTGGAAGAGTAATTTATCGATTTTGTAACCTTATCTTATTGTGGAACAAACTACAGTTATCTAATTGATACAATCCCCTGTAGAGCAATTGGCTAGCGCGCGGTACTTTTACTGCAGTACAGCCGAGAAATGCCGAGGTTGTGAGTTCAAGCCTCAACTGGGGAAAAGTATCTTTTTCGATTTTGTAACCTTTTCTTCTTATCGTGCAAAATACAGTTCTCTACTTGATACAATCCCCTGTGGCGCAATTGGTTAGCGCGCGGTACTTTTACAATAGTACAGCCCAGAAATGCCGAGGTTGTGAGATCGAGCCTCACCCGGGGAAAAGTGCCTTTTCGATTTTGTAACCTTTTCTTCTTGTCGTGCAAAATACAGTTATCTAATCGATACAGTCCCCTGTGGCGCAATTGGTTAGCGCGGTACTTATACAGCAGTACAGCCGAGAAATGCCGAGGTTGCGAGTTCGAGCCTCACCTGGGGAAAAGTACCTTTTCGATTTTGTAACCTTTTCTTCTTGTCGTGCAAAATACAGTTACCTACTTGATACTATCCCCTGTGGCGCAATTGGTTAGCGCGTGGTACTTATACAGCAGTACAGCCGAGAAATGCCGAGGTTGCGAGTTCGAGCCTCACCTGGGGAAAAGTACCTTTTCGATTTTGTAACCTTTTCTTCTTGTCGTGCAAAATACAGTTATCTAATCGATACAATCTCCTGTGGCGCAATTGGTTAGCGCGCGGTACTTATACAGCAGTACAGCCGAGAAATGCCGAGGTTGTGGGTTCGAGCCTCACCTGGGGAAGAGTAATTTTTTGATTTTGTAACCTTTTCTTCTTGTCGTGCAAAATACAGTTATCTAGTTGATACAATCCCCCGTGGCGCAATTGGTTAGCGCGCCGTACTTATACAGCAGTACAGCCGAGAAATACCGAGATTGTGAGTTCGAGCCTCACCTGTGGAATAGTAATTTATCGATTTTGTAACCTTATCTTATTGTGGAACAAACTACAGTTATCTATTTGATACAATCCCCTGTAGAGCAATTGGCTAGCGCGCGGTACTTTTACTGCAGTACAGCCGAGAAATGCCGAGGTTGTGAGTTCAAGCCTCAACTGGGGAAAAGTACCTTTTCGATTTTGTAACCTTTTCTTCTTGTCGTGCAAAATACAGTTATCTGCTTGATACAGTCCCCTGTGGCGCAATTGGTTAGCGCGGTACTTATACAACAGTACAGCCGAGAAATGCCGAGGTTGCGAGTTCGAGCCTCACCTGGGGAAAAGTACCTTTTCGATTTTGTAACCTTTTCTTCTTGTCGTGCAAAATACAGTTACCTACTTGATACTATCCCCTGTGGCGCAATTGGTTAGCGCGTGGTACTTATACAGCAGTACAGCCGAGATATGCCGAGGTTGTGAGTTCGAGCCTCACTTGGGGAAAAGTACCTTTTCGATTTTGTAAACTTTTCTTCTTGTCGTGCAAAATACAGTTACCTACTTGATACAATCTCCTGTGGCGCAATTGGTTAGCGCGCGGTACCTATACAGCAGTACAGCCGATAAATGCCGAGGTTGTGAGTTCGAGCCTCACCTTGGGGAGAATACCGTTTCGATTTTGTAACCTTTTCTTCTTGTCGTGATAAATACAGTTATCTATTTAATACAATCTCCTGTGGCGCAATTGGTTAGCGCGCGGTACTTTTACAATAGTACAGCCGAGAAATGCCGAGTATGTGAGTTCGAGCCTCACCTGGGGAAGAGTAATTTTTCGATTTTGTAACCTTTTCTTCTTGTCGTGCAAAATACAGTTATCCAGTTTATACAATCCCCTGTGGCGCAATTGGTAAGCGCGCGGTACTTATACAACAGTACAGCCGAAAAATGCCGAGGTTGTGGGTTCGAGCCTCACCTGGGGAAGAGTAATTTTTTGATTTTGTAACCTTTTCTTCTTGTCGTGCAAAATACAGTTATCTAGTTGATACAATCCCCCGTGGCGCAATTGGTTAGCGCGCGGTACTTATACAGCAGTACAGCAGAGAAATGCCGAGGTTGTGAGTTCGAGCCTAGCCTGGGGAAGAGTAATTTTTCAATTTTGTAACCTTATCTTATTGTGGAACAAAATATAGTTATCTATTAGACACAATCCCCTGTAGCGCAATTGGCTAGCGCGCGGTACTTATACAGCGGTACAGCAGAGAAATGCCGAGGTTGTGAGTTCGAGCCTTACCTGGGGAGAAGTACCTTTTCGATTTTGTAACGTTTTCTTCTTGTCGTGCAAAATGCAGTTATTTACTTGATGCAATCCCGTGTGGCGCAATTGGCTAGCGCGCGGTACTTATACAGCACTACAGCCGAGAAATGCCGAGGCTGTGAGTTCGAGCCTCACCTGGGGAAAAGTACCTTTTCGATTTTGTAACCTTTTCTTCTTGTCGTGCAAAATACAGTTATCTACTAGATACAATCCCCTGTTGCGCAATTTTTTAGCGTGCAGTAATTATACAGCAGTACAGCCGAGAAATGCCGAGGTTGTGTGTTCGAGTCTGTCCTGGGGAAAAGTTACTTTTCGATTTTGTAACCTTTTCTTCTTGAGGTACAAAAAAGTTATCTAGGGGATACAATCCCCTGTGACACAATTGGTTAGCGCGCGGTACTTATACAGCAGAACAGCTGATAAATGCCGAGGTTGTGAGTTCGAGCCTCACCTGGAGAAGAGTTCCTTTCGCAATTTTGTAACATTTTCTTCTTGTGGTACAATATACAGTTATCAAGTTGAAACAATCCCCTGTAGCGCAATTGACTAGCGGGCGTTACTTATACAGCAGTACAGCCGAGAAATGCCGAGGCGGTGAGTTCGAGTCTTACCTGGGGAAAAGTAAGTTTTCGATTTTGTAACCTTTTCTTCTTGTCGTGCAAAATACCGTTATCTAGTTTATGCAATCCCCTGTGGCGGAATTGGTTAGCGCGCGTTACTTATACAGCAGAACAGCCGAGAAATGCCGATGTATTGAGTTACTAGAGATGGCGGTTCCTCGCAAAAACGGCTTTACTATCGTGTGCCGTCTATGGGAAAGGAAGCTAAACTTCAAAATAGTGAAACAATGACGTCGTCAGAGAGCCGTTATTGAGTTTTATAATTAGTCAACTTATACTCTACTTAGTGGACTTTAAACTAAATTATATATCCCAAATAAAATATATTTGTAAAAATTACTATAATTTAAATTATTGTCAAATTTGATAACGAGCCAATCAACGCGATGGGGTACTTTTATGTCCCTTCTTTTGGGTCTAAGTGTGGATGTAGTTTGGGTTTCGACGCTAGCGACATCGATTGAAAAAAGAGCTACTTCACGTCGATCCGACACTTGCTTTAAAACGTCGAATAGTTTGAACATTTTTTGATGCACAAACAAGGCCAATTAGTCGACTAAATACGAAAATAACAAAATTATTTAATTTAGGCCTACTTAGTTAATACAGCTTTCGTTTAAGTTTGCAGTTCTGTAAAATTACAAAACACGCCAAATCTCAATAATCTAGCCAATAAGACGAGGGGCTGATCACTCCGCGTAATCGGTGTACAGAGCCGTACCTTTGACGGTACTAATGGGATTACGCGTAATCTTTGAAGTCCCTGCCTTTGGCAGTGGTAATCTAAGCGTAATCCGGTGTACAGATTTTCTAAGGGTGGTTAGCCCCTCGCAATAAGATCCCTGACTACTTACTGAGCAGCAACCACACCACATGTCACTATATCCATTATCTTTGGACAGGCTTAAAATCAGATTCGAAAATAGAGGCAGTGACTCTCAAAACAAAAGCTGTGACCTTCGAAATAAACCATTCATAGGGAGGTCAAGGGGTCTCCAGGACACCGAATTTAATTAAAAAGGTTTATTGTAACCCAACCTCCTGTTTAAGGCTTTAAAAGTCGCTTAATTATTATAATAGCATCTAAAATTTTCATTCTGTTCCTTAAATAATTTCTTTATTTTCTTCCTTTTTTTCAGCACTCACTCACGGGTCAGTGACCCTTATTTGCAAGTCTGCTTGAAACTCAACATTGAAAAACCCCGCCTTGATTCGGCAAGTTTAGCTCACTATTTGAAATACCAAGCGATCATCATGGTCTATTTGCTCTCGGTACGAGATGTGAAAGGCAAAGTGGTACTTCAACGCGTCGGAAGACTTCAGTTCTTGGTTTAACCAATATTTCCACGGCCCTATACGTACTGTAAATTTCTATCAACGGGACGAAATTAGTCAGCCCAAATAGACTCACAAGTCAGTTGAATGGAAATCCAATCGCTGCTAGTACACCCAATCAATAACAAGTGAATTTAATGTTTTGCCTAAGCGTTTATTTCCAAACATTTTTTTTCTACATTACATTATTTTGAAAACATTGAATGAAACATGGATTGGACGTTAATTATTGAGGGCCACGTAGCTGTGTTCTCTGTTGATTAAGAAGGCGGTTAAGCCGTGGCTCACAGCAGCGATTATTCCCAATGACTGAAAATAGAAAAACGTCATTAGTTGATTTGATACGGGGGGAAGAACTTAGCAGGGAAAATTAAGTTGAGCTACGTTAAATGCGGGTTTAACGTTTTACTATCCAATATTTGGTTAATCTTAGCTTCATATTATTTAATTCTGATAATAGTAAGTGCTGCATTGGCAGTGGTTTACAATGGAAATTTGGAACTCTCATTTTTGAATAATACATCTATTAACTAACACCCGGGCCCCTAGGATCGTCTCAGGCCCCCTTACCAGTCTTTATTGCAAGTTCGGGGCCCTATAGGCTCTAGCTTCATTTGATCCCTGTGTCTTTGCTCCTCATAGGCTCGTTTCGGGCCCCCTACCTTTTTCAAGTTTGGGGACTCTAGGCACATACAAATCCAGTATAATTTGAAATTATTGAAATCAGGTTTTTTTTTGGTGGATTTGCAAGTTTTTGGTTTTAAGTTTTTTCAGGAATTTTGTTCATATTTTTCGGTTAATTTAATGGGTATGTTGAACAGTCAGAATTAAAAACACATTTTAATTTTCAAATTTTTCATGGATTTAAAGTTTTGGATGAGCGTACATGATATTTCTCAATGTCCGGCCCCTAAAACTGACGTTTTATTTCCCTAGCACTTCAGCGTTGGAACATGTTTCAAGAGACTAAAAATAGCAATTTAAGGAGATGGACACTCTTGAAATATATATATTAATTATAATTTCACAAATCAATCACGCGCCAGTGTAAATTAAACACAAAATACAGGGCGTTTTAAAGAGTTATTTAAAAAATTTAGGAGTTGTAGGCGGTGTGTTGAGAAGTATGCCTGCTTTTTTTTTATTTTCTTACGATGAGTTACAAGAGAGCCAGAGAGCTTTACTAGCCCCGGAAAGTAGGCTACAACAAGCACTAAACCAACTGAACATTGCAGGCACTCCGTGGTCGACCTACTTAATTCCTGTTCTGTAAAACGAACAATACGTTTGTAACGAACCAGTCGCAGAGAAGTTAAAGTAAAAAATTAAGTAACGTACCCAGAATGTGCCTATGCCACGTAATCGACGATGGACTTTGGTAAGAGTCCGTGAGATGGGGATGCACCAGTTCCGGTACATTTCCTGGTAGAGACGTTGAGCAGCCAAAGCATTGTCATCCGCTTTAAATTCTGTTTAAGTTTACTTTTCTAAGCTGGTTACCTCGTTTACAAAGTCCTTTTTTACCTATCACACGAACCCAAACCTTTCGGTTAGCATTCCTTGCTGCTTGGTTTTACACTTGTTGTGGCCTACTTCTAGGGGCTAGTAGGCCACACATTGAAGCTCTCTGGCGCCCTTTTAACTCATCATAGGATAATGGGAAACACACAGGCATACTGCTCAACTCACCCCCTACAACTGCTTATAAATTTTGCATAACCTTTTGTAACACCCTGTGTATACGGATTTGAAACTTACCGCAGCCGCTTTGTCGATGCTGTTAGACGAAACACTG